>NC_063261.1:29161022-29779195 GCF_019578655.1 Ricinus communis | reverse complement strand
GGTATATTTGTCAATATAAGAAAATAACCTCGTAAGAGAGGTATATTTGTCAATACTAGAAAACAACCCCGAACGAGGGGTATATTTGTCAATATGAGAAAACAACCCCGTAGGACGGGTATATTTGTCAATATTAGAAAATAACTTTGAAAAAGGGGTATATTTGTCAACATAAGAAAACAACCCCGTAATACGGGTATATTTGTCAATATTAGAAAACAACCCCGTAAGAGGGGTATATTTATCAACATGAGAAAACAACCCCGTTAGAGGGGCATATTTGTCAATATTAGAAAACAACACCGTAAAAGGGGTATATTTCTCAATATTAGAAAACAACCCCGTAAGAGGAGTATATTTGTCGATCCTAGAAAATCACCCCGTAAGAGAGGTATATCTTCCAAAATGAGAAAACAACTACAAAAAAGTAATATATTTTTTAATATGAGAAAACAACCCCGTAAGAGGGGTATATTTGTTAGTATTAGAAAACAACCCCGTAAGTGGGGTATATTTGTCAATATTAGAAAACAATACTGTAAGAGCGGTATATTTGTCAATATTACAAAGCAACCCTGTAAGCGTGGTTTATTTATAAATTTTAGAAAACAACCCCGTATAGAAAACAACCTCGTATAAGGGGTATATTTGTCAATATTAGAAAACAACCCCGTCAGAGGGGTGTATTTGTCACTATTAGAAAACAACCCCGTACGAGGGGTATATCTTTCAAAATGAGAAAACAACCTCAAAAAAGTGGTATATTTTTTAATATGTGAAAAGAACCCCGTAAGAGAGCTATATTTCTCAATAAGAGAAAACAACCCCGTATGAGTAGTATATTTGTCGATATTAGAAAACAACCTCCTAATAGGGATATATCTTTCAAAATTAGAAAACAACCACAAAAAGGTGGTATATTTTTTAATATAAGAATAGAACCCCGTAAGAGGGGTATATTTATCAATATAGGAAAATAACCCCGTAGGACGGGTATATTTATCAATATAAGAAAATAACCCCGTAAGAGAGTTATATTTGTCAATACTAGAAAACAACCCCGAACGAGGGGTATATTTGTCAATATTAGAAAATAACTTTGTAAAAGGCGTATATTTGTCAACATAAGAAAACAACCCCGTAATACGGGTATATTTGTCAATATTAGAAAACAACCATGTAAGAGGTGTATATCTTTCAAAATGAGAAAACAACCCCAAAAAAGTGGTACGCTTTAATATGAAAAGAACTCTCAGAAGAGGGGTATATTTGTCAATATTAGAAACAACCCCGTAAAGAGGTATATTTGTCGATCCTTAGAAAACTACCCCCAGTAAGTTATAAAATAATATTTCAAATGAGAAACAACTACAAAAAAGTAATATATTTTTTAATATGAGAAAACAACCCTATAAGAAGGGTATATTTGTTAGTATTAGAAAACAACGCCGTAAGAGGGGTATATTTTTCAATATTAGAAAACAACACCGTAAGAGCGATATTTGTCAATATTATAAAACAATCCTATAAGCTAACAAATATAAGAAAACAACCCCGTAAGAGTAGTATATTTGTCAATATAAGAAAACAAACCCGTAAGAAAAGGTATATTTACCAATATTATAAAACAACCCCGTAGAAGAGGTAAATCTGTCAATATTAGAAAACAACCCCGTAAAAGGGGTATATTTGTCAATATGAGAAATCAACCTCGTAAGAGGGGTATATTTTTCAATATTAGAAAACAACCCCGTAAGAGGGGTATATCTTTCAAAATGAAAAAACAACCCCAAAAAAATGGTATATTCTTTTATATGAAGAAGCTACTCCTAATATTAGAAAAGAACCCCGTAAGAGGGGTGTATTTATCAATATAAGAAAACAACCCTGTAAGAGGGGTATATTTTTCAGTATTAGAAAATAATCCCGTAAGAGGGGTATATTTGTCATTATTAGAAAACAACCCCGTACGTAGGGTATATCTTTCAAAATGAGAAAACCACCCCAAAAAAGTGGTATATTTTTTAATATGAGAAAATAACCACGTAAGAGAGGTATATTGATCAATAAGAGAAAACAACCCCGTAACAAGGGTATATTTGTCAATATTAGAAAACAACCTTGTAAGAGGGATATATCTTTTAAAATTAGAAAACAAACACAAAAAATTGGTATATTTTTTAATACAAGAATAGAACCCCGTAAGACGGGTTTATTTGTCAATATGAGAAAACAACCCCGTAGGACGAGTTTATTTGTTAATATTAGAAAACAACTATGTAAAAGGGGTATATTTATCAACATCAGAAAACAACCCCGTAATACAGGTATATTTGTCAAAATTAGAAAACAACCACGTAAGAGGTGTATATCTTTCAAAATGAGAAAACAACCCCAAAAAAGTGGTATGTTTTTTATATATGAAAAAACAACCCCAAAAAAGTGGTATGTTTTTTATATATGAAAAAACAACCCCGTAACAGGGGTATATTTATCAATATTAGAAAACAACCACGTCAGAGGGGTATATTTATCAATATTAGAGAACAACCCCGTAAAAGTGGTATATTTCTCAATATTAGAAAACAACCCCGTAAATGGGGTATATCTTTCAAAAATGAGAAAACAACCCCGTAATAAGGGTATATTTGTCAATATTATAAAACAACCCCGTAAGAGGGGTGTATGTTTCAAATTAACAAAATAACCCCAAAAAAGTGATATATTTTTTAATATGAGAAAACAACCCCGTAAGAGGGGTAAATTTGTTAGTTTTAAGAAACAACCCCGTAAGAGTGGTATATTTGTCAATATTAGAAAACAACACTGTAAAAACGGTATATTTGTCAATATTACAAAACAATCCTGTAAGCGCGATATATTTGTAAATTTGAGAAGACAACCACGTAAGAGTGGTATATTTGTCAATTTTAGAAAATAACCCCGTAAGAGTAGTATATTTATCAATATAAGAATATAACCCCGTAAGAGGGGTATATTTGTCAATGTGAGAAAACAACCCCGTAAGAGGGGTATATTTTTCTATATTAGAAAACAACCCCGTAAGAGTGGTATATCTTTCAAACTAAAAAAGTAACCCCAAAAAAGTGGTATATTTTTTAATATAAGAAGACAACCCCGTAAAATGGGTATATTTGTCAATATTAGAAAATAACCCCGTACGATGGGTGTATTTCTCAAAATGAGAAAACAACCCCAAAAAAGTGGTATATTTCTTAACATCAGAAAACAACCCCGTAAGAGGGGTATATTTGTCAATATTAGAAAATATCCCCGTAAGAGGGATATATTTTTCAAAACGAGAACACAAACCCAAAAAAGTGGTATATTTTTTTATATGAAAAAATAACCCCGTAAGAGTGGTATATTTGTCAATATTAGAAAACAACCCCGTAAGAGGGTTATATTTGTCAATATTAAAATATAACCCCGTAACAGGGGTGTATTTATCACCATTAGAAAACAACCCCGTACGAGAGGTATATCATTCAAAATGAGAAAACAACCCCGTAAGAGACGTATATTTATCAATAAGAGAAAACAACCCCGTAACAGGGGTATATTTGTCAAAATTAGAAAACAACCCCGTAAGAAGGATATGTCGTTCGAAATTAGAAAACAACCACGTAAGAGGGGTATATTTGTTAGTACTAGAAAACAACCCCGTAAGAGGGGCATATTTGTCAATATTTGAAAATAACACCGTAAGAGCCTATAAGCGCGGTATATTTGTAAATTTGAGAAAACAACCCCGTAAGAAGGGCATATTTGTCAATATTAGAAAACAACCCCGTAAGAGGGGTTATTTATCAATATTAGAAAACAACCCCGTAGAAGGGGTATATTTGTCAATATTAGAAAACAACCCTGTAGGAGGGGTATATTTGTCAATGTGAGAAAATAACCCCGTAAGAGGGGTATATTTTTCAATATTAGGAAACAACTCCGTAAGAGGGGCATATCTTTTAAAATGAGGAAACAATCCCAAAAAAGTGGTATATTTTTTAATATGAGAAAATAACCCCGTAAGAGGGTTATATTTGTCAACATGAGAAAATAATCCCGTAAGAGGGGTATATTTGTCAGTATTAGAAAATAATCCTGCAAGAGGGGTATATTAGTCAATATTATAAAACAACCCCATAAGAGAGGTATATCTTTCAAAATGAGAAAACAACCACAAAATTGCGGTATATTTTTTAATATAATAAAACAAACCCGTTAGAGGGGTATATTTGTCAATATTAGAAACAACCCCGCAAAGGGGTATATTTATCAATACTAGAAAATAACCCCGTAAGAGGGGTATATCTTTCAAAATTAGAAAGCAACCCCAAAAAAATCTGTATATTTTTTAATATGAGAAAACAACCCCGTAAGAGGGGTATGTTTATCAATATGGGATAACAACCCCGAAAGAGGGGTATATTTATCAATATAAGAAAATAACCCCGTAAGAGGGGTATATATGTCATTAGAAGACAACCCCGTACGAGGGGTATATCTTTCAAAATGAGAAAATATTCCCAAAAAATGGTATATTTTTTAATATGAAAAACAACCCCGTAAGAGAGGTGTATTTATTAATTCGAGGAAACAACCCCGTAACAAGATTATACTTGTAAATATTTGAAAATAACCCCGTAAGAGGGGTATATTTGTCATTACTAGAAGACAACCCCGTACGAGGGGTATATCTTACAAAATGAGAAAATAACCCCAAAAAATGGTATATTTTTTAATATGTGAAAACAACCCCAAAAAGGGGTACATTTGTCAATATTAGAAAACAACCCCGTAACAAGGGTATATTTGTCAATATTAGAAAACAACCCCGTAAGAGGGGTATATTTGTCAATATTATAAAACAACCCCGTAAGTGGGGCATATGTTTCAAAATGAGAAAATAACCACAAAAAGTAGTATATTTTTTAATATGAGAAAACAACCCCTTAAGAGGGGTATATTTGTCAATATTAGAAAACAACCCCGTAGGAGGGGTATATTTGTCAATGTGAGAAAATAACCCCGTAAGAGGGGTGTATTTTTCAATACTAGGAAACAACCCCGTAAGAGGGGTATATCTTTCAAAATGAGGAAACAATCCCAAAAAATGGTATATTTTTTAATATGAGAAAATAACGCCGTAAGAGGGTTATATTTGTCAATATGAGAAAACAACCCCGTAAGAGGGGTATATTTGTCAGTATTAGAAAATAATCTCTTAAGAGGGGTATTTTTGTCAATATTATAAAATAACCACGTAAGAGGGGTATATCTTCCAAATGAGAAAACAACCATAAAATTGTGGTATATTTTTTAATATAATAAAATAAACCCGTTAGAGGGGTATATTTGTCAATATTAGAAACAACCCCAAGAAGGGTATATTTATCAATACTAGAAAACAACACCGTAAGAAGGGTATATCTTTCAAAATTTGAAAGCAACCCCAAAAAAATTTGTATATTTTTTAAAATGATAAAACAACCCCGTAAGAGGGGTATGTTTATCAATATGGGATAACAACCCCGTAAGAGGGGTATATTTATTAATATAAGAAAATAACCCCGTAAGAGGGGTATATTTGTTAATACTAGAAAACAACCCCATAAGACTGGTGTATTTGCCACTATTAGAAAACAATCCCGTACGAGGGGTATATCTTCCAAAATAAGAAAATAACCCCAAAAAAGTGGTATATTTTTCAATATGAGAAAATAACTCGTAGAGGGTATATTTATCAATAAGAGAAATAAACTCGTAAAGAATGTGTATTATTTGTCAATATTAGAGAAATAATATTATACCTTCGTAAGAGTGTGTATCAATATTAAAATAACATGTAAGAGGTGGTATATTTTTCAATATTAGAGACAACCCCGTAAAGAGGGGTAAGCATCTTTCAAAATGAGGAAACAATCTCAAAAAGTGGTATATTTTTTAATATGAGAAATACCAGAGGTTGCATATTTGTCAATGAAAACAACCTCTTCGTAAAGAAGGGTATATTTGTCAATTTATTAAAATAATCCCGTAAGATAGGTATATTATCATTATAAACAAACCCGTAGGAAGGAGGGGTATATCTTTCAAAATGAGAAAATCAACCACAAAATTGCGGTATATTTTTAATAATAATAAAACAACGTTTATATTTTTCAATAGAAACAACCAAGAGGGTATATTTATCAATACTAGAAAATAACCCCGTAAGAGGGGTATATCTTTCAAAATTAGAAAGCAACCCCAAAAAAATCTGTATATTTTTTAATATGAAAAAACAACCCCGTAAGAGGGGTATGTTTATCAATATGGGATAACAACCCCGTAAGAGGGGTATATTTATCAATATAAGAAAACAACCCCGTAAGAGGGGTATATTTGTCAATATTAGAAAACAACCCCGCAAGAGGGTTATATTTGTCAATATTAAAAAATAACCCCGTAACAGGGTTGTATTTATCACTACTAGAAAACAACCCCGTACGAGGGGTATATCATTCAAAATGAGAAAACAACTGTAAAAAAGTGGTATATTTTCTAATATGAGAAAACAACCCCGTAAGAGACGTATAACAATACGAGAAAACAACCCCGTAACAGGGGTATATTTGTCAATATTAGAAAATAACCCCGTAAGAAGGATATGTCATTCAAAGCTAGAAAACAACCACGTAAGAGGGGTATATTTGTTAGTACTAGAAAACAACCCCATAAGAGGGGTATATTTGTTAGTACTAGAAAATAACCCCGTAAGAGGGGCATATTTGTCAATATTAGAAAATAACACCGTAAGAGCGGTATATTTCTCGATATGACAAACAACGCTGTAAGCACGGTATATTTGTAAATTTGAGTAAACAACCCCGTAAGAGGGGCATATTTGTCAATATTAGAAAACAACCCCGTAAGAGGGGTTATTTATCAATATTAGAAAACAACCCCGTAGAAGGGGTATATTTGTCAATATTAGAAAACAACCCCGTAGGAGGGGTATATTTGTTAATGTGAGAAAATAACCCCGTAAGAGGGGTATATTTTCAATATTAGGAAACAACCCCGTAAAAGGGGAATATCTTTCAAAATGAGGAAACAATCCCAAAAAAGTGGTATAGTTTTTAATAGGAGAAAATAACCCCGTAAGAGGGTTATATTTGTCAATATGAGAAAGCAACCTCGTAAGAGGGGTATATTTGTCAGTATTAGAAAATAATCCTGTAAGAGGGGTATATTTGTCAATATTATAAAACAACCCCATAAGAGGGGTATATCTTTCAAAATGAGAAAACAACCACAAAATTGTGGTATATTTTTTAATATATTAAAACAAACCCATTAGAGGGGTATATTTGTCAATATTAGAAACAACCCCGCAAGAGGGGTATATTTATCAATACTAAAAAATAACCCCGTAAGAGGGGTATATCTTTCAAAATTAGAAAATAACGCCAAAAAAATTTGTATATTTTTTTATATGAAAAAACAACCCCGTAAGAGGGGTATGTTTATCAATATGGGATAACAACCCCGTAAGAGGGGTATATTTATCAATATAAGAAAAATAACCCCATAAGAGACGTATATTTATCAATAAGAGAAAACAACGCCGTAACAGGGGTATATTTGTCAATATTAGAAAACAACCCCGTAAGAAAGATATGTCATTCGAAATTAGAAAACAACCACGTAAGAGGGGTATATTTGTTAGTACTAGAAAACAACCCCGTAAGAGGGGCATATTTGTCAATATTAGAAAACAACACCGTAAGGGCGGTATATTTGGCGATCTGACAAAACAACGCTATAAGCGCAGTATATTTGTAAATTTGAGAAAACAACCCCGTAAGAGGGGTATATTTGTCAATATTAGAAAACAACCCCGTAAGAGGGGTTATTTATCAATATTAGAAAACAACCCCGTAGAAGGGGTATATTTGTCAATATTAGTAAACAACCCCGTAGGAGGCGTATATTTGTCAATGTGAGAAAATAACCCCGTAAGAGGGCTATATTTTTCAATATTAGGAAACAACCCCGTAAGAGGGGCATATCTTTCAAAATGAGGAAACAATCCAAAAAAAGTGGTATATTTTTTAATATGAGAAAATAACCTCGTAAGAGGGTTATATTTGTCAATATTAGAAAATAACCCCGTAAGAGGGGTATATTTGTCAATATTAGAAACAACCCCGCAAGAGGGGTATATTTATCAATACTAAAAACAACCCCGTAAGAGGGGTATATCTTTCAAAATTAGAAAATAACCCCAAAAAAATTTGTATATTTTTTAATATGAAAAAATAACCCCGTAAGAGGGGTATGTTTATCAATATGGGATAACAACCCCGTAAGAGGGGTATATTTATTAATACTAGAAAACAAACCCATAAGACTGGTGTATTTGCCACTATTAGAAAACAACCCTGTACGAGGGGTATATCTTTCAAAATGAGAAAATAACCCCAAAAAGTGGTATATTTTTTAATATGAGAAAACAACCCCGTAAGAGGGGTGTATTTATCCATAAGAGAAAACAACCCCATAACAGGGGTATATTTGTCAATATTATAAAACAACCCCGTAAGAGGGGTATATTTGTCAATATTATAAAACAACCCCATAAGAGGGGTATATGTTTCAAAATAACAAAATAACCCCAAAAAAGTGATATATTTTTTAATATGAGAAAACAAACCCGTAAGAGGTGTATATTTGTCAATATGAGAAAACAACCCCGTAAGAGTATTATATCTTTCAAAATGAACAGACAACCACAAAAAAGGTTTAGTTTTTAACATGAGAAAACAACCCTGTATGAGGGGTATATTTGTCAATATAAGAAAATAACCCCGTAATAGGGGGTATATTTGTCATTATTAGAAAACAACCACTTAAGAGGTGTATATCTTTTAAAATGAGAAAACAACCCCAAAAAAGTGGTATATTTTATAATATAAGAAAACAACCCCGTAAGAGGGGTATATTTGTCAATATTAGAAAAAAATCCAGTAAGAGCGGTATATTTATCAATATTAGAGAATAACCCTGTAAGATGGGTATATTTGTCAATATTAGAAAATAACCCCGTACGATGGGTGTATTTCTCAAAATGAGAAAACAACCCCAAAAAAGTGGTATATTTCTTAACATCAGAAAACAACCCCGTAAGAGGGGTATATTTGTCAATATTAGAAAATATCCCCGTAAGAGGGGTATATTTTTCAAAACGAGAACACAACCCCAAAAATGTGGTATATCTTTTTATATGAGAAAACAACCCCGTAAGAGTGGTATATTTGTCAATATTAGAAAACAACCCCGTAAGAGGGTTATAATTGTTAATATTATAACACAACCCCGTAACAGGGGTGTATTTATCACCATTAGAAAATAACCCCGTACGAGGGGTATATCATTCAAAATGAGAAAACAGCCCCAAAAATGTGGTATATTTTTTAATATGAGAAAACAACCACGTAAGAGATGTATATTTATCAATAAGAGAAAACAACCCCGTAACAGGGGTATATTTGTCAATATTAGAAAACAACCCCGTAAGAAGGATATGTCATTCGAAATTAGAAAACAACCACGTAAGAGGGATATATTTGTTAGTACTAGAAAACAACCCCGTAAGAGGAGCATATTTGTGAATATTAGAAAACAACACCGTAAGAGCGGTATATTTGTCGATCTAAAAAAACAACGCTATAAGCGCAGTATATTTGTAAATTTGAGAAAACAACCTCGTAAGAGGGGTATATTTGTCAATATTAGAAAATAACCCCATAAGAGGGGTTATTTATCAATATTAGAAAATAACCCCGTAGAAGGGGTATATTTGTCAATATTAGAAAATAACCCCGTAGGAGTGGTATATTTGTCAATGTGAGAATACAACCCCGTAAGAGGGGTATATTTTTCAATATTAGGAAACAACCCCGTAAGAGGGGCATATCTTTCAAAATGAGGAAACAATCCCAAAAATGTGGTATATTTTTTAATATGAGAAGATAACCCCGTAAGAGGGTTATATTTGTTAAAATGAGAAAACAACCCCGTAAGTGGGGTATATTTTTCAGTATTAGAAAATAATCCCGTAAGAAGGGTATATTTGTCAATATTATAAAACAACTCCATAAGAGGGGTATATCTTTCAAAATGAGAAAACAACCACAAAATTGTGGTATATTTTTTAATTTAATAAAATAAACCCGTAAGAGGGGTTTATTTATCAATACTAGAAAATAACCCCGTACTAGAAAACAACCCCGTAAGAGGGGTATATCTTTCAAAATTAGAAAGCAACCCCAAAAAAATTTGTATATTTTTTAATATGAAAGAAAACCCTGTAAGAGGGGTATGTTTATCAATATGGGATAACAACCCCGTAAGAGGGGTATATTTATCAATATAAGAAAATAACCCCGTAAGAGGGGTATATTTATCAATATAAGAAAATAACCCCGTAAGAGGGGTATATTTATCAGTATTAGAAAACAACACTGTAAGAGGGATATATTTATCAATATTATAAAATAACCCCTTAAGAGGGGTATATCTTTCAAAATGAGAAAACAACCCAAAGAAGTGGTATATCTTTTAACATGAGAAAACAACCCCGTAACAGGGGTATATCTTTCAAAATGAGAGAACTGCAAAAAAGTGGTATATTTTTTAATATGATAAAACAACCCTGCAAGAGGGGTATATTTGTCCATATTAGAGAACAACCCCGCAAGAGGGGTATATCTTACAAAATGAGAAAATAAGCCCAAAAAAGTGGTATATTTTTTAATATGAGAAAACAACACCGTAATAGGGGTATATTTGTTAATATTAGAAAACAAACCCGTAAGAGGGGTATATCTTTCAAAATGAGAAAACAACCTCAAAAAAGTGGAATATTTTTTAATATGAGAAAACAACACCGTAAGAGGGGTATATTTATTAATATTAGAAAACAACACTATAAGAGGGGTATATTTGTCGATACTAGAAGACCACCCCGTACGAGAGGTATATCTTTCAAAATGCGAAAACAACCACAAAAAAGTGATATATTTTTTAATATGAGAAAACAACCCTGTAAAAGGGGTATATTTGTTAGTATTAGAAAACAACCCCGTAAGAGGGGTATATTTATCAATATTAGAAAAAACACTGTAAGAGCGGTATATTTGTTAATATTACAAAACAACGCTGTAAGCGCGGTATATTTGTAAATTTGAGAAAACAACCTCGTAAAAGGGTATATTTGTCAATATTAGAAAACAACCATGTAACAGAGGTAAATTTATCAATAATAGAAAACAACCCCATAGAAAGGGTATATTTGTTAATATTCAAAAACAACCCCGTAAGAGGGGTATATTTGTCAATGTGAGAAAACAACCCCGTAAAAGGGGGTATATTTTTCAATATTAGGGAACAACCGCGTTAGAGGGGTATATCTTTCAAAATTAAAATAATCCCAAAAAAGTGGTATATTTTTTAATATAAGAAGACAACCCCGTAAGAAAACAACCCTGAAAGAGGGGTATATCTTTCAAAATGAGAAAACAACCTAAAAAAGTGGTATATTTTTCAATATGAGAAAACAACCCCATAAGAGAGGTATATTTTTCAATATGAGAAAACAACCCCGTAAGAGGGGTATATTTGTCAGTATTAGAAAAGAATCCCCTAAGAAGGGTATATTTGTCAATATTATAAAATAACTCCGGAAGAGGGGTATATCTTTCAAAATGAGAAAACAACCCCAAAATTGTGGTATATTTTTTAATATAAGAAAACAACCCCGTAAGAGGTGTATATTTGTCAATATTAGAAAATAACCCCGTAAGACGGGTATATTTGTCAATACTACAAAACAACCTCGTAAGAGCGGTATATCTTTCAAAATTAGAAAAAATCCCAAAGAAATTGGTATATTTTTAATATGAAAAAAGAATCCCGTAAGAGGGGTTTGTTTATCAATATGAGATAACAATCCCATAAGAGGGTTATATTTGTCAATAATAGAAAACGACCCGTAAAAGGGGTATATCTTTCAAAATGAGAAAACAACCTCAAAAAAGTGAAATATGATTTAAAATTAGAAAACATCCTCGTAAGAGGGGTATATTTGTCAATATTAGAAAACAACCCCATAAGAGGGTTATATCTTTCAATATGAGAAAACGACCCTAAAATTGTGGTATATTTTTTAATATTAGAAGAAAACCTCGTAAGAGGGGTATATTTGTCAATATTAGAAAATGACCCCGTAAGAGGGGTATATTTGTCAATATTAGAAAACAACCCCGTAAGAGGGGTTATTTATGAATATTAGAAAACAACCCCGTAGGAGGGGTATATTTGTCAATGTGAGAAAATAACCCTATAAGAGGGGTATATTTTTCAATATCAGGGAACAACCCCGTAAGAGGGGTATATCTTTCAAAATGAGAAAAGAATCCCAAAAAAGTGGTATATTTTTTAATATAAGAAGACAACCCCGTAAGAAAACAACCCTGTAAGAGGGGTATGTATTTCAAAATGAGAAAACAACCCAAAAAAGTGGAATATTTTTTAATATAAGAAAACAACCCTGTAAGAGAGGTATATTTTTCAATATGAGAAAACAACCCCGTAAGAGGGGTATATTTGTCAGTATTAGAAAAAAATCCCGTAAGAGGGGTATATTTGTCAATATTATAAAACAACCCCGGAAGAGGGGTATATCTTTCAAAATGAGAAAATAACCCCAAAATTGTGGTATATTTTTTAATATACGAAAACAACACCGTAAGAGGTGTATATTTGTCAATATTAGAAAATAACACCGTAAGACGGGTATATTTGTCAATACTAGAAAATAACCCCGTAAGAGCGGCATATCTTTCAAAATTAGAAAAAACCCCAAAAAAATTGGTATATTTTTTAATATGAAAAAACAATCCCGTAAGAGGGGTTTGTTTATCAATATGAGATAACAACCCCATAAGAGGGGTATATTTGTCAATAATAGAAAACGACCCGTAACAGGGGTATATCTTTCAAAATGAGAAAACAACCTCAAAAAAGTGGAATATGATTTAAAATGAGAAAACCGCCCCGTAACAGGGGTATATTTGTCAATATTAGAAAACAACCCCATCAGAGGGGTATATCTTTCAATATGAGAAAACGACCATAAAATTGTGGTATATTTTTTAATATTAGAAAAAAACCTCGTAAGAGGGGTATATCTTCCAAAACGAGAAAACAACCTCAAAATAGTGGAATATGATTTAAAATGAGAAAACAGCCTCGTAAGAGGGGTATATTTGTCAATATTAGAAAACAACCCCGTCAGAGGGGTATATCTTTCAATATGAGAAAACGACCCTAAAATTGTGGTATATTTGTTAATATTAGAAAAAAACCTCGTAAGAGGGGGTATATCTTTCAAAATGAGAAAAGAATCCCAAAAAAGTGGTATATTTTTTAATATAAGAAGACAACCCCGTAAGAAAACAACCCTGTAAGAGGGGTATATCTTTCAAAATGAGAAAACAACCCAAAAAAGTGGTATATTTTTTAATATGAGGAAACAACCCGTAAGAGAGGTATATTTTTCAATATGAGAAAACAACCCCGTAAGCGGGGTATATTTGTCGGTATTAGAAAAAAATCCCGTAAAAGGGGTATATTTGTCAATATTATAAAACAACCCCGGAAGAGGGGTATATCTTTCAAAATGAGAAAACAACCCCAAAATTGTGGTATATTTTTTAATATAAGAAAATAACCCCAGAAGAGGTGTATATTTGTCAATATTAGAAAATAACCCGTAAGACGGGTATATTTGTCAATACTAGAAAACAACCCCGTAAGAGCGGCATATCTTTCAAAATTAGAAAAAACTCCAAAAAATTGATATATTTTTTAATATGAAAAAATAATCCCGTAAGAGGGGTTTGTTTATAAATATGAGATAACAACCCCATAAGAGGGGTATATTTGTCAATAATAGAAAACGACCCGTAAGAGGGTTATATCTTTCAAAATGAGAAAACAACCTCAAAAAAGTGGAATATGATTTAAAATGAGAAAACAGCCCCGTAAGAGGGGTATATTTGTCAATATTAGAAAATAACCCCATCAGAGGGGTATATCTTTCAATATGAGAAAACGACCCTAAAATTGTGGTATATTTTTTAATATTAGAAAAAAACCTCGTAAGAGGGGTATATCTTTCAAAATGAGAAAACAACCTCAAAAAAGTGGAATATGATTTAAAATGAGAAAACAGCCCCGTAAGAGGGGTATATTTGTCAATATTAGAAAACAACCCCATAAGAGGGGTATATTTATCGATCCTAGAAGACAACCCCATAAGAAAATAACTCTATAAGAGGGGTACATCTTTCAAAATGAGAAAATAACCCAAAAAAGTGGTATATTTTCTAATATAAGAAAACAACCCCGTAAGAGGAATATATTTATCAACATGAGAAAATAACCCCACAAGAGGGGTATATTTGTCAGTATTACAAAAGAATCCCGTAAGAGGGGTATATTTGTCAATATTATAAAACAACATTATAAGAGGGGTATATCTTTCAATATGAGAAAACGACCCCAAAATTGTGGTATATTTTTTAATATTAGAAAAAAACCTCGTAAGAGGTGTATATTTGTCAATATTAGAAAACAACCCCGTAAGAGGGGTATATTTGTCAATACTAGAAAATAGCTCTCGTAAGATGGGTATATCTTTCAAAATTATCAAACAACCACAAAAAAATGGATATATTTTTTAATAAGAAAAAACAACCCCGTAAGAGGGGTATGTTTTTCAATATGAGATAACAACCCCGTAAGAGAGGTATATTTGTCAATATTTTAAAACAACCCCGTAAGAGGGGTATATCTTTCAAAATGGGAAAACAACCTCGAAAAAGTGTTGTATTTTTTAATATGAGAAAACAACCCCATAAGAGGGGTATATTTGTCAATATTAGAAAATGACCCCGTAAGTGTCGTATATTTGTGAATATTAAAAAACAACCCCGTAAAAGGGGTATATCTTTCAAAATGGGAAAACAACCTCGAAAAAGTGTTGTATTTTTTAATATGAGAAAACAACCCCATAAGAGGGGTATATTTGTCAATATTAGAAAATGACCCCGTAAGTGTCGTATATTTGTGAATATTAGAAAACAACCCCGTAAGAGGGGTATATCTTTCAAAATGAGAAAACAACCCTAAAAAACTGGTATATTTTTAAATATGAGAAAATAACCCCGTAAGTGAGGTATATTTGTCAAAATCAGAAGACAACCCCGTAAGAGCGGTATATTTGTCAATATTACAAAAGAACCACGTAAAAGGGATATAAGTGTCAATATTAGAAAACAATCCCGTAAGAGGGGTATATTTGTCAGTATTAAAAAACCAACCCGTAAGACTAGTATTTCTTTCAAAATGAAAAAATAATCCCAAAAAAGTGGTTTATTTTTTAATATGAGAAAACGACCCCGTAAGAGGGGTATATTTGTCAATATTAGAAAACAACCCCATAAGAGGGGTATATTTGTCGATCCTAGAAGACAACCCTGTAAGAAAATAGCCCTGTAAGAGGGGTATATCTTTCAAAATTAGAAAACAACCTAAAAAAGTGGTATGTTTCTTAATATGAGAAAACAACCCCGTAAGAGGGGTATATTTATCAATATGAGAAAATAACCCCGTAAGAGGGGTATATTTGTCCGTATTAGAAAACAATCCCGTAAGAGGGGTATATTTGTCAATATTATAAAACAACCCCACAAGAGGGGTATATCTTTCAAAATGAGAAGACGACCCCAAAATTGTGGTATATTTCTTAATATTAGAAAAGAACCCCGTAAGAGGGGTATATTTGTCAATATTAGAAAACAACCCCGTAAGAGGGGTGTATTTATCAATACTAGAAAACAACCCCGTAAGAGGGGTATATCTTTCAAAATTAGCAAACAACCACAAAAAAATTGGTATATTTTTTAATAAGAAAAAATAACCCTGTAAGAGGGGTATGTTTTTCAATATGAGATAACAACCCCGTAAGTGGGGTATATTTGTGAATATTAGGAAATAACCTCTTAAGAGTGGTATATCTTTCAAAATGGGAAAACAACCCCAAAAAAGTATTATATTTTTTAATATGAGAAAACAACCCCATAAGAGGGGTATATTTGTCAATATTAGAAAATGACCCCGTAAGTGGTATATTTGTCAATATTAGAAAAAACCCCGTAAGAGGCGTATATCTTTCAAAATGAGAAAACAACCCTAAAAAACTTGTATATTTTTTAATATGAGAAAACAACCCCATAAGTGAGGTATATTTGTCAATATCAGAAAACAACCCCGTAAGAGCGGTATATTTGTCAATATTACAAAGAACCATGTAAGAGGGATATATTTATCAATATTAGAAAACAACCCCGTAAGCGGGGTATATTTGTCAGTATTAGAGAACAACCCCGTAAGTGGGGTATATGTTTCAATATTATAAAACAATCCCGTAAGACTGCTATATCTTTCAAAATGAGAAAACAACCCCAAAAAAGTGGTTTATTTTTTAATATGAGAAAATAACCCCCTAAGAGGGTATATTTGTCAATATTAGAAAACAACCCCTTAAGAGGGGTATATCTTTCAAAATGAGAAAACATTCCCAAAAAAGTAGTATATTTTTTAATATAAGAAAACAACCCCGTAAGTGGGGTATATTTGTCAATATTAGAAAATAACCCCGTAAGAGCGGTATATTTGTCAATATTAGAAAACAACCCCATAAGGAGGATATATCTTTCAATATTAGAAAACAACCCCGTAAGAGGGGTATATTCGTCAATATGAGAAAACAACCCCGTAAGAGGGGTATATTTGTCGATATTAGAAAAAAAAACCCCGTAAAAGGTGTATATCTTTCAAAATGAGAAAACAACCCCAAAAAAGTGGTATATTTTTTAATTTGAGAAAATAACCCCATAAGAGGAGTATATTTATCAATAGTAGAAAAAATCCTGTAAGAGCGGTGTATTTGTCAATATTAGAAAACAACCCTGTAAGAGCGATATATTTGTCAATATTACAAAACAACCCCGTATGAGGGGGTACATTTGTCAATATTAGAAAACAACCCCGTAAGAGGGGTATATTTGTTAATATAAGAAAATAATCCCGTAAGAGGGGTATATTTGTCAATATAAGAAAACAACCCCGTAAGAGTGGTATATTTGTCAATATGAGAAAACAACCCCATAAAAGGGGTATATTTGTCAGTATTAGAAAACAATCCCGTAAGATGGCTATATTTGTCAATATTATAAAACAACCCCGTAACAGGATTATATTTTTCAAAATGAGAAAACAACCCCAAAATTGTGATATACCTTTTAATATAAGAAAACAACCCCGTAGAGGGGTATATTTGTCAATATTAGAAAACAACCCCGTAAGAGGGGTATATTTGTCAATACTAGAAAATAACTCCGTAAGAGGGGTATATCTTTCAAAATTAGAAAACAACCACACAAAAATTGGTATATTTTTTAATAAGTAAAAAAACCCCGTAAGAGGGGTATGTTTTTCAATATGAGATAACAACCCCGTAAGAGGGGTATATTTATCAATATTAGAAAACAACCCCGTAAGAGGGGTATATCTTTCAAAATGGAAAAACAACCCCAAAAAGGTGTTGTATTTTTTAATATGAGAAAACAACCCTATAAGAGGGGTATATTTGTCAATATTAGAAAATGACCCCGTAAGTGTGGTATATTTGTCAATATTAGAAAACAACGCCGTAAGAGGGGTATATCTTTCAAAATAAGAAAATAATCCCAAAAAACTGGTATATTTTTTAATATGAGAAAACAACCCCGTAAGAGAGTTATATTTGTCAATATCAGAAAACAACCCCGTAAGAGGAGTATATTTGTCAATATTACAAAATACCCCGTAAGAGCATTATATTTGTCAATATTACAAAATAACCCCGTAAGAGGAGTATATTTGTCAATATGAGAGAACAACCCCCTAAGATGGGTATATTTGTCAATATTAGAAAATAACCCCGTAAGAGGAGTATATTTGTCAACATTAGAAAACAACCCCGTAGGAGGGGTATATTTGTCAATATTAGAAAACAACCCAATACGATTGGTGTATTTGTCAATATGAGAAAATAACCCCGTAAGAGGGGTATATTTTTCAATATTAGAAAACAATCCCGTAAGAGAGGTATATCTTTCAAAATGAGAAAACAACCCCAAAAAAGTGGTATATTTTTTAATATAAGAAAACAACTCCGTAAGAGGGGTATATTTGTCAGTATTAGAAAACAACCCCGTGAGAGGGATATATGTTTTAATATTATAAAACAATCCCGCAAGACTGGTATATCTTTCAAAATGAGAAAACAACCCCAAAAAAGTGGTTTATTTTTTAATATGAGAAAACAACCCCGTAAGAGGGGTATATTTGTCAATATTAGAAGACAACCCCTTAAGGGGGGTATATCTTTCAAAATGAGAAAATAACTGCAAAAAAGTGGTATATTTTTTAATATAAGAAAACAATCCCGTAAGTGGGGTATATTTGTCAATATTAGAAAACAACCCCGTAAGAGCGGTATATTTGTCAATATTCAAAACAACCCCGTAAGGGTGGTATATATGTCAATAATAGAAAACAACCCCGTAATGAGGGTATATGTTTCAATATTAGAAAACAACCCCGTAAGAGGGATATATTTGTCAATATGAAAAAACAACCCCGTAGGAGGGGTATATTTATCAGTATTAGAAAACAACCCTGTAAGAGGTGTATATCTTTCAAAATGAGAAAACAACCCCAAAAAAGTGGTATATTTTTTAATTTGAGAAAACAACCTCGTAAGAGGGGTATATTTATCAATATTAGAAAAAACCCCGTAATAGGGGTATATTTGTCAATATTAGAAAACAACCCTGTAAGAGCGATATATTTGTCAATATTACAAAACAACCCCGTAAGAGGGGTACATTTGTCAATATTAGAAAATAACCCCGTAAGAGGGGTATATTTGTCAATATGAGAAAACAATCCCGTAAGAGGGGTATAATTGTCAATATGAGAAAATAACCCCATGAGATGTTAGAAGGCAAGGTAGATTCCTTGCCATTTCTACAAGTGATTAGTGCATATCAGCCTTAGAGGTTAAAGCATATAAGGTTGAGTTTTATGGTTTTAATAAGAATAAGAAAAGTTGTTGGTGTGTATCTTTCGAGTGCTTGGAATCTAGAGAAGCTTAAGCGAACATTGCTTATTTTTATAAATAAAATAGAAGTGTTTCAAAATACAATATTAATGCCCAGTCCTGCAAAGAAATTCATTATGGTATTTAACTATTGGACATACAAATGAAATACTGAGTCTAGTATACTATAAGCACCATAACTCATTTTTAGGACATGCATCATATACCATACATTTTATGTTAATGCATATTGCATGAAAATCATGCATTGCAACCCTTTGGTAATGATGGGTAACATCACCCTAGTGCGCTATATTGCAAGATTTGATGGACAGAAAATGACTAAAGATTTTATGATTTTTTAAAAGTGTTTTCTTAAAAAAATATATATTATTAATAATTATAAATGAATAAATAAATAAATAATTCTTTCAAGTAAGTTGTATTAGCTTGAGGCTCTCTGGATGACAAGCAAAGTTGCTATAGAGATGGATTTGTGGCTCAGTATGCACCGCTTTGGATTGTAGAGAAAAAGGAAGAGACTTTCAAGATTCCAATCGAGGTGGAGTTCTTTTTTAGAATGGCAGGATCTCAACACCCATATGAGCTTATATCAGTTATCACAACCAAACAGATGCTACGATGTGGATGTCAGGGCTATCTAGTACGTGTTAGGGGCACGTTAACAAAGAAGAGTATAGTGGAGAATGTTCATATTGTTTATGTACCTTATTCTCTTTCCAAAAGAATTTTCAATATTATCACCCGACCGGGAGATTAAGTTTTGATCAATACTGTACCCAGTACAATTCCCATTTCTCTACCATCTTGCAGGATGGCACTAATAGAGTTAAAGGAGCTTAAGGAGCAGTTGTTGGATCTTTTGGATAAGGGTCTCATCAGACCTAGTAAATCTCCTTGGGGCACTCAAGTTTTGTTTATGAAGAAGAATGATGGTTCCTTGCACCTTTGTATTGATTCTATGCAGGTAAATAAAGTGACTATTCGTATCAAGTGTTTGTTTCCCTACATAAATGATTTGTATAATTAGCTTCAAGGTGCGACGTGTTTCCCTTAAGATTGATTTTAGTCCAGGTATCAACAGTTAAAGATGCGTGGTGGGGATGTGCCCCAGGGTAGCGTTTAGGATTCAGTATACCGTTATGAGTCATTAATAATGTCATTTGGACTTATTAATGGGCCTTTAACCCTTATGGATTTGGTGAGCAGGGTGTTTAAGCCATTCTTGGACTGTTTTGTAATTATGTTTATTGATGTTATATTAATGCATTTTAGAAGTGAAGATAAGCATGCACGAGATTTGAGTTTAGTTTTGCAGACTTTGGGAGAGCATCAATATACGCTAAATTCTCCAAGTGCGTGTTTTGGTTGGAAACTGTAGCTTTTCTAAAACACATGGTGTCTAGAAAGGGTATTCAAGTGGATCCTAAGAAAGTGAAGGCAATAACTGATTGGCAGAGACCAACTACAGTGACAAGTTCATAACTTTCTAGGTTTGGCAGGCTACTATCGCCGATTCGTGCAAGACTTCTAAGGGCTAGCAGTGCCTTTAACTAGGCTGAATTAGAAGAACGTCAGATTTTAGTGGACTGACACATGTGAAAGAAGTTTTCAGAGGCTGAAAGACTATTTGACTTCAGCTTCAGTGTTGACTTGACCTTTTAGGACTGGTGGATTCACGCTGTATTGTGACGCTTCTAAAGTGGGTTTAGGTTGCATTCTGATTTAGCATGGTAAGGTAATGACATATGGATCCAGGCAATTAAAGAGGCATGAACAGAATTACCCTACTCATAATTTAGAGATGGCAGCAGTAATCTTTGCCCTTAAAATCTGGAGGTACTATCTCTATGGAGAGACGTGCGAGATATATACGGACCATAAGAGTTTGAAGTATATTTGTGAGTAGAAAGAATTGAATCTGAGGTAGAAGAGATGGTTGGAACTTCTTAAAGCTTATTATATTGTTCTTTACCATCCAGGTAAAGCGAATATCATTGCAAATGCCTCGAGTAGAAAGTCAGCAAGTAGTCTTGCTCATATCAGTGCGGAGAAGAGACCTCTGACCAAAGAGTTACACGAGTTGTACAACCAAGGGTTGTAGATGGAAGTATTAGAATCGGGAGCATTGTTGGCACATTTCAGGATTAGGTATGTGCTTGTTGACAGAATCAAGTTAGCTTAGCATCGGGACCCATAGTTAAGGAAAATCTTGGAAGAAATGTAGCAGGGTCAAGCTAATGATTTTGTTATAGATGATGACGGTACTCTCAGGATGGGCACTAAGCTATGTGTTTCTGATGTGGATAATCTCAAGAAGGTTTTTTTGCGCTAGGCTCACTATACAGCTTACAACGTACACCCAGGTTCTACCAAGATGTATCACGATTTGAAAGGTAATTATTGATAGAATGGAATGAAAAAGGATATGGCAGAGTTTGTCTCCAAGTGTCTGATGTGTCAACAGGTTAAATGGAGCATCAAAAGCCATCAGGGTTATTACAACCGCTTCCTATACTATAGTGGAAATGGAAAAGTATTACTATGGATTTTGTATTGGGTTTATCTAAGACTTCAGCTGATTATGACTCTATCTAGATAATTGTGGACCGATTGACTAAGTCAGTGCACTTTCTTCCCTTGAAGACTACTTATCTGTGGCTAAGTATCCATGAGTGTATCTGGAGAGAACTGTTAGTCTTCACAGCATTCCTATTTCTATAGTGTCTGATAGGGAACCGCAGTTCACTTTGAGGTTTTTGAGAAAGCTATGAGAGGAGCTCGATACTAGGTTGGACTTCAGCACAGCTTTTCACCCCAGACTGAAGGATGGACAGAGAGGATAATTCAGATCTTGGAAGATATGCTTCGGATGTGCGTGATAGACTTCGGTGGTCAGTGGGATTGGCACCTACCATTGATTGAGTTCTCTTATAACAACAGCTACCATGCAAGCATCAAGATGGCCCCTTATGAGGCATTGTATGGCCGGAAGTGCAGATCTCCTATGTGTTGGAAAGAAGTTGGTGAATGGAAGTTAGCAGGACCAAAGTTAGTTCAGATCACTTCAGAGAAGATTCCTATTATCCGCGAGTGATTGAAGACAGCTTTCAATAGGCAAAAGAGTTATGCAGACTCAAAATGAAAGCACGTGGAGTTCAGTATTGGGGAGTATGTGTTCTTGAAGGTGTCCCCTATGCATGGTGTGATGCGGTTTGGCAAGAAAAGCAAGTTGGCCTCTTGTTATGTGGGACCCTTTGAGATTATTGACAGGATTGGAGAGGTATCATACAAGTTGGACTTGCCATCGAATTTCTCGCATGTGTAGGTATTTCATATATCCATGTTGATGAAGTACATTTCGGATCCTTCGCACATATTATAACCTCAATATGTGCAAGTAAGCGATGACTTGACTTATGAAAAGCAGCCATTTATGATCGTGGATACTCAAGTTCGCCAACTACACTCTAAGTTTATACCGATGGTTAAGGTGTTGTGGCGGAACCATTCGACCGAGGAGTGTACCTGAGGAACCAAGCAGGAGATGAGAGACCTCTATCCTAATTTGTTTCAATCTTCAGGTAAGCCTTGCTTTTTTAAAAATTCGAGGATGAATTTTCTTAAAGGGGGGGGGGAGAATATAATACTCATAATTTTTTTAATTTTAATTTCATTAATTATCTGGGGTAATTTAGTAAATTAATATAAACTGATGATGTTTTTATAGCATAAATTAAAGTGAGAAACTGAAAGAAATTTTACAAAAAAAAAAGAGAGAAAAAAAGTCGGGACATATGCAGTCCCCCCTCTTCTTCTCCTTTCTCCGCTGCACACACTCTCCTACCACCAATTTCTCCCTTCACCACCATAGCCACCAGCTCTCCCCCTTTCCCTTCCTTTTCTTCCAACCTTAGCCACCATTCCTCCACCGGAAAATACTGGAACAGGAGGAGGAGGTGTCAATCTTCGACTGCCACCCCTAGAACAGCCTCTTGCCAAACTTATTTTGCAAATCTAACTTCTGAAACAGACTCTTCACTACCGGAAACCTTAAGAACAACCCTTCTCTCTATTTTTCTATCACCGGAAGCTTTTGTCTAAGACTCACCGGAGCCGAAGCTTTCCGGCAAAGATGTTTACATACATGGACTCCATAGATATTAATATTCGCGTAGGCACCTCCGGATTTGAATTCCGACACTGTTGACTGTACTAGATTTCGGACCTTGGTGTTTTTCAGAAGCGTAGAATTTTAGATTTTTAACTCGGTAAAATTCTTAAAACTTATTTAAAAATTATTAGAAATTAATAACTCCATTAATTGTTAATTATAAATAACTAATTAATTTAATTTAATTAATTGATAGTTTAATTATAAATATTATGAATTAATTAGTGTGATTAATTATTATTCGATTTTGTGATAATTGCAGTTGTGAATGGTTAATTAAATACCAGGAAATTATTTGTCGGTTGGTTATGGAATAAATATTAATGACAAACTGTCTATTATTAATTGTGATCTGTGGTGTGTTGCGGAGTTGAAAAAATAATGCAGTTATGGGTGACTCAACTCTTGATAAATATGTAGTAAATATTAAAGTGTTTTTAGCAAGTTTTGGACCTGTTTCTACGAGTGGTAAACATCCATATTTTAGGGGAGGTTATGCCAAATTTTCGGTAGAATTTCCGGGTCGAAATTTGTTAGGCAATCTAATCTAGGAGTCTAGGCCTAGGAAAAATAATAAGTATCTTATTGATTAAGTTATTTTTGTGAATAGATAATCCATCACTCCAGCCAGCTCCACCTGAGGCGTAAGAATAGATTGCGGAGCGCAGCAGAACTGTGAGTTAAAGTCATATAATCAACTGCACTTATGTTATGTTTAAATTCAGTGCAATATTAATTGATTAATAATTATTATGATTATTATTAGCATTATTATTATTAATTTTATTTGATTAATAATTATTATGAATATTATTAGCATCATCATTATTAATTTTATTTTTTTTATTATCGATATCATTATTATTATTATTATTTTTGCTATCATATTTATTGTTATTTATTATTATTATTATTCTTATTCTTATTATTATTATTATTTTATTATTATTATTACATATAATTTTCATGTTTGCTATACTCGAGTATTCAACTTTAATTCTTAATATGTTATTGAATAATTTATGTTTGCTTGTGATTTACGCTATTTTTAATTATTATTAATGCTAGATTGTAACTTCGGAATGAGGCTGCAGTAGAACATGCCAACTGATGGGTTGCATCAGGACCGTGTGCGTACGGTATCAGTCAGAGACAAGTAGTAAAATATTATTTTTACAATTTGCCCTTGGGCTGTGAGAATTTGACTGTCGGAGGAAAAGTCCCTGGTAGAACATTGCTCTCTGGGTGCCAGCTTTATTGCGAATTAAGTGACCAGGCTGGATTTAAGGATCCTAGTTGACCTTTGCTGTCTAGGCGTCAGTCCTATCGGAATAAGAGAGTCGAAAGGCTACTAATATTGGGGTTGGGATTCTGTTGAGGTACTTGTCCATAACGTTTAAATTGTATTTTTCTGAATCATAGCATGAGATGCATTTTAACATGATATAATATGTTCTTTTGGTTAAATAAATATTTTATTGAGATGGTTGTATTTATTTTTAGATTATATGATTTTTATTCACGAGACTGACAATCTCAAATTTTATTTTTCAGGTGTCTGTTAGGTTTCCCATAATTTTTCTCCTTTGGCAGCCCGACTTCCTTCATCTTCGGGTTTAATGTAGCTAATTTTATTTGTATGTTTGATTATTAGAATTTTAGTTTCTCTGCAGTAGTGATTCTAAAACTTATTACTTTGTTTTGGCATGTCAAACCAACCGAGGGGGTATTACCTAATTGTGCTGACAAACTAATTTAAATATGTAGTATTTGGGTGGTTGAAAATTAGTAATGAAATAGTGGTATAATGGATAAAATTATAATTTGATTGAGTTAGTGATTAATCAGGATTGCTACGGGTTTCGGTGGCCTTATGCCTACCCATTCCCTAGCTGCCGATCACAGGCTTACAGATCAGGTCGTGACATCACTAATGGTCATTGGCTCAATTTAAGAGATAAAAGCAAGATTTTTGTTTAAATATTTAAATTGAGATCTAGTACTTTAAATTTTTGAGAGTTCACCTATGATTAGCTCTTTGGGATGCTCTTTGGGTTCCCTTTATTCTTTTGGTAACTCTTGAGGTGCTTCCTCTTAAAGTGGTGAAGGGGGCTCAACGCTTTGGAGTATTTTGAGATATCTCTTCCACTTGGGGACCATCATTATTGATGTCAAGTTGTTCAAAATAGCCTACAAAATTGTCAAAAGAACCTTTCACAAGATCAAGTGTACTAGACTCATAAAAAAACAACATTTACAGACTCATTAACTACCATAGACCTTTTGTTAAACACTCTATAAGCTTTGCTAGAGGAGGAGTAACCTAGAAATATACCTTCATCCATTTTGAATGAGAATTTCCTAAGATTATTCCTTGGTGTTTAAAATATAACATTTATATATGAAATCTTATACTTTATTCTATTCCATAGCTCATAAAAGGTTTTACTAAAAATAAGTTTTTTAAAAACTCTATTTATTACATAGAGAGATGTATTGACAGCTTGGCTAAAAGTAAGTGGACAAATTATACTCATTGGGCATTGTTCTAGCCATCTCTATAAGACTTCTATTTTTTTCTCTATAACACCATTTTGTTGTGGTGTTCTAAGGGATAAAAAATTATGTGAAATGCAATTTTCATCATAATAAGATTCAAATAAAATATTTTTAAATTCTTTGCCATGACCACTTCTAATTTTGGAAATACAAAAATATTTTTTTCATTTTCAACTTTCTTTGTAAAACTTTTAAAAGCTTTAAAAGCGTCATTCTTATAAACTAAGAAACTCATCCAAGTAAATCTAAAGTAGTCATCAACTAGGATATATGCATAATATTTTTCTCCTAGACTAGCAACTCTAGTAGGGCCAAATAAATCCATATGAATTAGTTGGGCCTAAATGTACTTACTACATTTTTTGATTTGAAGAAGGCTTTATATTGCTTTTCCATTTGGCAAGGTCCACAAGTCTTGTCCTTTGTGAACTTTACCTTAGGTAGTCCAACCACTAACTCATCCTTATTTAGGCTATGAAGGAGTTTCATGCTTACATGTCCAAGCCTTGTATGTCATATCCAAGATTCCTCAACAATTGACATAAGACACTCAAATGAATCATTAGCAATTTTGTGTAAGTTAATTATGTAGGTATTGTCAAACCTTTCTCCCCTAAATATTTCTTTGTCATTTTATAAGAAAGTGTCTTGTCAACCCTTAGAGTCAAAGGTAACTCTGTTATCCTTGTTACACAATTGACTTACACTCATTAGGTTGTGCTTCAAACCATCAATAAGAACTTCATCAATAAGATGAGAGTCTTTCTTACCAATGGAGCCAATGTTTACAACCTACCCCTGGCATTATTCCTAAATGACCCCTTTCCTCTTTTAATTTTCTTCAAGTGAGAAAATAGGTTGGCGTTTCCGGTCATGTCCCTTAAGCTTTTTCCTTCCTTTTGGGAGGTGGAGCTTTCTTGTATGCCTTGGCCTTCTTGTCAATCCTCAATTGATGAGGCTTGTGGTGTTGAGGCCTTAACAAATATAGATAAGAAAGAAGATGATGTAGATGATGATGCACCATTGAAGCCTAATCCATGTTTGATTAAAGGAGGCCTTCGAGATACAACTAAGGTATCCAAAGCTTTCTTTCCCTTATGAAATCTTAAAAATGAGCTTCTCAACTTCTCAACCTCCACTTTTAAAGAATCATTTTCTTTTGAAAAAAATTTCAAGGAGGTGGTTTGAGATAAGAGCTCATTTAAAGTTTTCTTTAAATTGTCACTTGAAGTAGTTAACAAGGAAATTTGACTTTGAAGATCTTTTAAATCTTACTCAAACTTGGAGCATTTTTTATAAACCTTTATTTTCATATGATATTTTTTACTTTCAAATTCATGACTTTAAATAATTTATCATCATCCATGCAATGCAAGCCATTATCATAATCAAGATCATCATAAGAGTGAGATGTGGAACATACCTTATTTGGTTCATCCTCTTATGCCATGAAGTATAGATTGGCCACTTCTTCATCTTCATCTTCACTTGAAGAAGAGTCATCCCATGTGGTTTTGAAGGCCTTCCTTTTCTCCTTTTCCTTCTTAAATTTTTTCTTGTTTTTATTTTTGAAGCAATCAGCCTTAATATACCCTTGTTTCCCACATGCATAGTAAGTGAGATCATTTTTCTTCTCCTTGCTTTTCTTGAAGCTTGAATTGATGTCAAAGTTGGAAGATGACTTCTTGAAGGGCCTCTTCTCTTTTCTTCTATTCTTCATGATCTCCTTGACTCTCTTGAAGAGCGTTGTTAGCTCTTTATCCTCATTTTCACTAGATTCGAATCTATTAGAGCTTTTACTTTCTTGTTATCTAGTTGAGCTCTTAAGAGCCAAGGGCTTCCTTCTTGATTCTTTTCTTTTTCTTGCTCCTCTTCTTTTCTAAGAACCATCTTATAGGTAAGGAGCTTTCAATTAGCTCATCCGTTGAGACCTTCCCCAAGTCCGCATTGACTTTCTTTATACTTGCCACTCTTAAACCATAGTCTTTAAGTGGTAGAGCCTTGAGAATCTTATTATTGATGTCAACAAGCTCTTAATGCTTACCTAATTTCTGAAGGTTGTTGATGATGGTGAGAAGTCAGTTGGTCATATCAGTGATGCTCTCAATAGCTTCATTTTGAAGAGCTCGTACTCTATTACTAAGAGTTGGATCTTCTTGAATTTTACTTGCTTTGTACCCTCATAGTGGTTCTCCAAGGTTTTCCAAATCTTATAGGCGGTTGGAGGTGTTGAACTCTCTCATATTCCTATTTAGAGAGTTAACTAAAGAGGATGATCATTGCTCTTTTATTCTTCTCATTGGCTTTCAATGAGCAACTAGATATTCATCTCTATCGAATGGAAAGTCTACACCATCTTTTTGCTTGGTGGGCAATCTCCATTCCTTTCTCATATAATCCCATATGTCCACTGTGTCACTATCTAAATATATCTCTATCTTGTACTTCCAATGGGCATAATTAGACCCATCAAAGTAATACCTCCATTGGTCATCTTAAATCTTTAACTCACGCATTTAAGCTTGAATTATGAGTACAAAGCTCTGATACCACTTGTTTACCCTTATAAACTAAGAAGGAAGGTTGAATTGGTGAACTGAGAATGGTTGCCAATTAGAATTTTTGGTAAGAAGAGAAGGAAAGATAAGGTAATGAAAGAATCACAACATAAGAATCACAGTGGTTCAGGTGTTAACTAACCCTACATTCACTTTTCGACCTCCAATTGGGAATTTCACTATCACTATACGTAATTATAATAGAGTTTTCCAAGCTCGCTCCACTCCCAACTTAGTATTTAGAGCTTACAGCAAATCTTTACAACTTGTGTTCTGATGGCTAACACACAACCCTCACAAGTGTTTTACCTAAGCTAACTTTCAAACCTAATCCTAAGTGTTTAGGCTCACACTCAAACCTTCATAAGACCATACAAGCTCTTACAACAATCTTTACAAGGTTCATTACTCATAAAATTAGTAAGAAAAAGGTAAATGAAGAAGCAATGAATTTGGCACTTAGGAAGGTTGTTGATCAACCATAAACATTTTATAGAGGGGTAATTATACCCTATAACAACCAAAGAGACATTACATATAGGTTCATAGGCCTTTTCTTACTTTTAGCTTTAGATAGTGTGTTAAATGCATTGTCAAAGCACAGTCGCAGTCGCAACTAGCTTTGGCGGTCGAGATGCTTCTGTCACGGTCGCGAAACCTAAAATGGCAATGGTTGTAATCCACGTGGCACTTCGTGGTTTGTCATGTCAAAAGTAACCATTGGTGGTTTTCTTTGAGGTTTATGTACATCGCGTTCGCGAAACTTGTGGCACAGTTGCGATCCTTATTATCTTCTTAAAAAACTTAATTTCTTAGGCATGATCCATTTGCTCATTGTCGTGAAACCTACTGCCTTCTGAAATCTTAGTTTTGCGGGCGCTATCTCATGCTCGCGGTCAATGATCTGTCCATTTACTTTAAAGGTCAAGTTGAATATAAAGCTCGCGTTTACAACATGCTTGTGGTGATTGCAATTTACAAGGCAGTTTTAGAATCTTGACTTCATTGAACCATAATAAAGAACCTCTACAAAGAACACTTAAAGCCAAAGTTAAATATACTCAATTTAATTGTCAAGGTCAAAATTAAGGGTACCTAGTCATGAAAGGACTTAGGCTAACATTGGTATTTATCAAAAAGAGAGATTTTGTTATATTTAAATTTATTTATTTATTTGCATAAATACAAATTATATTTAATCTATCAAGTCATCCATTAAAATGGATTTAATCATACGCGTTACAAATAGTTGCATCTACATAAAAACTATCTTTTTTATTTTACTTTACTTTTTTATACGAGACCCATTAAAAAATTATTTATCAAGACAAATATAGATGTATCAGAAATTTCAATAAAATCATTATTTGATTATAAAAGTCATTATTTTACATTTATCTGTTTATTAATTTACTCTAAATATTTATTATTATTATTATTTTATTGCATGTTCTTGATCCATTTTGGGCTGATAATATGGCCCTTATCATATAATTAGTATATTTTTAGAGTTTTATTCTGGTGGGCCTGAGGTGATGCCTATTAAGAGAAAAGGATCAAACCTCCGAGTTAGACTTCCTCTTAACCTTTGCTCGATGTACATACAATATAGGCCCAAAATATAAATAAAATCCAAAGCCTGATCTGAAATTACCCCCTTTTATCCTTTGGGATCACATCATATGGTAACTCACAAATGACCTAGGAGCCTTTTATCTCCCCTATAAATAGGAGGCCAACCTTTCTTACCAAGGATTGGAAAGTTCATTTTCCAAAGTTACCTAAGTTGAGAGTCCATCTCTCTACTTTATCTCATTAGAAATTGGTCATTGAATCTTACATTTGAGGCAAGTCCTACCTTATCATTTGTTGTAAATCGTATCCCTACATTTGCCATAAATCCTAACCTTCTATTTACCATAAATCAATACCCTCTTTGATTACTGTAAATTGGGCCTATTGAAATCCATACACCAACACCTACGAGGATATACTCCATATCCTTCCTTAGTTGTTGAGCCTCCCTGATTCAAGGGTCGACGATTATATACATGTCATTGAGCATCGCTAATCTCTCATTCCACGTGTCGATTTTGTGTTATCCCTACCTTTTTGACTTGATTAGTTGAACTAGTGACGCTTGCCCTCACCCTTCTAAAGAAATTATGAAAAGAACTTTGCCCATCTACAGCCTTAAAAATATCAAGTTGTTAGGTGAGCTTGCAAAAACCCAAGGTTGTAATCAAGAACTGATTAAAGTAAATTCTAAAGTATGACCTTAAGGAGTGGATGTAAGGAGGATTGTTTCTGAACCACTATAAATCATATGTGTCATTCTCTTTATCCCTTCTACTTCCTACTTTTTTATTCTTTTTGAATCTTGTGTTTGTGATCCACTGTTATTTTTAGTAATTTGAAGTTAACAATTCAATCCTCTTTCTTGGTTCCAACAGACAACATCTTTTGTCCATTTTGCATTCACATTTGGCACATGATGGGCGATTATACATACTTTGTACCTTGAATGCAGTATGTTAATATTAATGATATTGTCTTCATTTTTCGATTTTGTGTTACTTTCTTTTCTTTTTTTTTATATCTTTAATTTATTACCTACCTCTCTTTTGCATATTAATAAAGGGGAGACAAAAGCAAAATGAAAACTCAATATCTCTAAGTTAAAGTTTGCTAAACATTGAAAATGAGTCGTATGTTGAGGAGGAGCTTATGCTTTTACCCTTATGGAGTTGAGTAACATTCAATTTCAAATTTTAGCACTTAATTTTCTTTCATTTTGTTAAACCACATAAGATTTGAACCTGCATCATGTCTAAGAAAGAGTATGTGATTGGCTTATAGCGATCGCAATCCTCAAATAGCGATTGCAATTTATGACTAAGTCAACAAACCAATAGATTACTTCGTATACTAATAACCCTAGAGCTAAAGCCATGTGTAACTAGTCGTTAAACCCAATCAAATTTCATGAATGTAAAAAGCTTATCTCAATTGCAATTTACCAATCTTGATTGTGATCTTGACTTCTCGATTACTACTAAGCTTTAATAGTGCATTTAATGCAGATTTTATAGTTGTTAGAAAAGATTTGGCCTAATCACCTTTTGTAATTCCCATAGGAGGGCAGACATTATAAATACCCCTCCAAAGGTCATTTCTAATAGATGAACAATCGCATTTAAGGCAAAAACTCTTGCAAATTCATTATTCGACTTTTTAATTCAACTTCGTTTTATATTTTGAGCTGTTATAAAGCATTAATTTCTATTTTAAGGTCTCAGTGCAAAAATAAACACTTGGTATTGATTTGAAAGTTAGCTTAGGTTTATCAAAACTCTTATATGGCTTTATTTAAGCTTTAAACACAATTGTAAATGATTTGGTGTAAGCCTAAAAATATTAAATTTGAGAGTAAACTTGAAAAAAAAAAATATTTATAAGTGAAATTGTATTAGTGAAGTCCCAATTGGATATTAGGAGTGGAAATAGGATTTGTTAATACCCAAACCACTATAAAAGTCATATGTGTGAGCTTTTGTATCTAGTCTTCATTTTCTTTAATCCCTTATAAAATAAAATTTTTATTTACCTACCAATTCAATCCCTCCCCCCTTTTTAGTCGTTAGGGACAACAAGCGAGAATATCTTGCATATACTCTTCTAGTATAAATCTTATAACTATTCCATTTGAACAATGATTATAAAGCAATGGTTCCTCCAAAATAATCACCAAATAATTAATAAAATTCAAGTTTGGGAGGAAGGATAATACTCACCAAATAATTAACAAAATTCTCATACAAAAATATAGTGTAGAATATTACCAATAATTATTCATCCGAAAAATTTATATTGCCAAGGTTGGTAAGAAGTTCAAGGCTAGAAACGTCTACTATTATTAACTAGTAAGCAACTTATGTTCTAGTATTTACCATGAGTTATATCTAAATTTCCATCGAAGTGTGTGAGAACATCAATTGGCTTTTGGAAAATTTTTAATGGGGATTGATTAATAATGAAAAAAAGGATGCACGAATTTCTTAGTTCAAAAACTTGTAGGTTTTAATTTGGCTCTTTAAGCTCAACAACTGTAGTGTATATTTACCCAACAAGATCCACTATTAGCTGAAGTTCTTAAGGGCAAAGATTTTGCTACTAGTTCTGTTCTTAATTTTATTAGGTCTAATCCTTCTTGGACTTATCGTAGTTTAATGGTTGGCAAGGTTTTACTCTCTCATTATCTCAAGTGGAAAGTTGGAAATGAGAAGAAGGTATCAGTTGTACATAATGCTTGGATTCCTACAGTTTATCCTTTTTTAGCTCAATTTTCCTTTTCTACATCGATAATTGATAATCTAGTAGTCCACTACATTAAGCCCTTGTTTAAATCCTAGAAGATTTCTCTAATGCAATATAACACCCCATCCCACATTGGAAAATGATTATAGGTTAGATGTGCTTATAAGAGTTTAAATGAGTTACTACTAATATGAATTACTAATTTACTAACCCAACAACCAAAGGCGAGATTGGGCCTATCCACATAGTCTAAAAGTTAACTACTACATGTTAATAGTAGCTCATTTAAATTGTTATAAGCACATCAAACCACAATCACTTTCCAACGTAGGATGGAGTGTTACAAACTCCCCTACTCAAAGCTCTGATGCCAACGTCATAGTTATACCATAATCCAAAAACCTAGAATCATAACCTACCAAGCAAGTCATGGATTTGAGTGGTGGCTCATAGAAATTCTAAAGGTGGCTCCCACCAAATTTCTATGATTTATTATTGATAACTAAGTAAAATATACATTGAGCATACAAGAATAGGCTGAACATACAAGAGTAGGCTGAACATGAAAGAATAGGCGAGCATATAAGAGTAAGTCGAGCATGAAAGAGTAGGCCGACCATGAGAGAATAGGTCAAGTAGACAAGAGTAGGCCGAGCCTAGCAAACAAGAGTAGGTCGAGCATCTAATGATGACCAAATATTATATGTCGACTTGTCATAGCCGAAATACACAAGGTTGACTAAGTCCAAATCCAAGTACAACAAGAAGTCTTGAAGACCAAGTCATAGTCGAACTCTAGTTGAGAAATCTGACCCAACCCAGGGTTTTGTTTATGACCAAAAAGACTAATCCTAATAAAATTGGAAGACTTTACATTCATAAAGTCCTACTCTTTGTAGAACTAGGAGACCTTCAGTTTATATATAAAAGACTGTGATACAACATGTCAAGTACATTGATTCTTCTACAATCAATATACACTTATCTTTATAATATTATTACTGAATTAGCCATCAGAGTGAGTGGCCAAAAACTCCATTTGGTGCTTTCTAACCATTAGTACAGGTACTTCGGAGCTCGAGTTAGATTTAAAGATACTTGTTAATAGCTGATCTTTTTTACCAGGTTATCAAATGGTGCCATTTATATGGAAAGAATTGAAAGTATTTTTCTATAAATCAAATCATAAGCTAATGATGACAAATATCGCAATATAATACAATAAAGAGGATCAAAATAAGGAAGATGAGCATGTGGGCACACGAGGCACCAATCTAAATAAGAAAAGAGAGGATCTAAAGATGATAATAACAATAAAAGAATTTTAAAGGTTGATTTTAAAAGCTCATGAGAGAGCACCAAGGCATAATGACAAAGTGTTGATCTCTAAAGCTTATAAGAGAGCACTAAAGCATATGACAAAGTGCTAGTCTCTAAAGCTTATGAGAGAGCACCAAGGCACATAACAAAGTATCAATCTCTAAAGCTCATGAGAGAACACTAAGTCACATGACAAAGTGTCAATCTCTAAAGTTCATGAGAGAGCACCAAGGTACATAACAAAAGTGTTGATCTCCAAAGCTCATAAGAGAGCAGTAAGGCAAATAACAAAATGTCGATCTCCAAAGTTCATGAGAAAGCACTAACACATATGATAAAGTATCAATCTCCAAAGCTTATGAGAAAGCACCAAAGCATATCACAAAGTGTCAATCTCCAAAGCTCATGAGAGAGCACCAAGAAATATAACAAAGTGTCAATCTTCAAAGCTCATGAGAGAGCACTAATGCACATGACAAAGTGTTGATCTCTAAAGCTCATGAAAGAGCACCAAGGCACATCATAAAGTGATGATCTTCAAAGCTCATAAGAGAGTAAGGCACATAACAAAATATCAATCTCCAAAGCTCATGATAGAGCACCAATGCACATGACAAAATATTGATCTTTAAAGCTCATGAGAGAGCACCAAGGCACATCTTACAGTGTTGATCTCCTAAGCTCATGAGAGCACCAAAGCACATAACAGAAGTATCAATCTTTAAAGCTCATGAGAGAGTATCAAGGCACATAATAAAGTGTGGATGTCCAAAGCTCATGAGATACAATCGATGCATATAAAAAGTGTTGGACTCAAGCTCATCATAAGTGTTGATCATAAAATAATCGATCTAAGCACACTGTGAGTATATGAGCTCATCGTGGAGTAAAAAAATACATTAGCTCAGTGGAGAATAATAAATAATAAACTCATAAGCTTATTAATGAGCAAAAGTACATGAGCTCATTAGAAGCAACAATACACGAGCTCATTAGAGAGTAGAAGGCTAGTTCATCCAAATATGTAAAAAAGCTCTAAGAACTGCATAGCACTAGTTCATCCAAAGTAATTAATGAATTCTAAGGAATGCATCTCGATGAACAACATCCTCTCGAGCTCATTGACCAATATCCTTAATATCAAGATCATTCAAGAAGTTATCAATTATCGAGTATAAATACTCTCTCATTAGAAGGTGAGGCTAATGATAACTGAACAAAATATAGATTGAGCATACAATAATAGGCCGAACATATAAGAGTAGGTCGAGCATGAAATAATAGACCGAACATGAAAGAATAGGCCGAGCATGAAAGAATAAGTCGAGTATTATCATAGAAATTTAAAAACTAAAGTTACATAAAGCCCGATTATAAGAAGGTTTAGTTGGCTATGAATCAAAAAATGAAAAGAAGTCGTGATCTAAAATAAACCTAGGGAAATTTCCCCAAAGCAAAAAAAAGAAAAGGAAAATACTAAAAGATATGAGTCTTAAGCTTAATTTCGAGCAGTTCCAAGCTAACCCCGCGCGCGTTCAACCTGAACTCGCGTGAGTTGACCTAGATACCGTATGATTTATAGCCTCGTGCGTGTCCCGAATGCGCTCGTGTGCATTCGATTTGAACCCGTGCGCTAGGAGAATCGTTGAACTAGAGAGAACCGCCCATGCACCTTTCCTCACGCATATTCAATCTAAGCCTGCGTGTCTAAGCTAAGCTTACGCGAGGAGCCCCTCTGACCTTGTGCGAGCTCCGTCTGAACAAATGACAGGCTAGAGGTGATGTCGATTATTCATTGGCTAAGAATTTAGGCAGGGTTTTTCCCTTCAATGGGGAAGAGACATAGATGCAGCCTCTATAAAAATCAACCTTTTTCACTTAGTCTAAGGTTGGTAGTTTGTGGGATTGAAGGGACAAAAATTAAATATTTTAAGCTAAGAAGAGAGAGTTTTTTAGAGAGAAAAAAAATAAAAGAGAACTTTTATGGGGCAATTATTCTAGTCTTTTTTAAATAAGGTCGTGCTACTTTTTATTTTTCAGGTTCATAAAAAAATTCTTCATTATTCTTTTGATTTTGAATCGTTAAGGTAGTTGTGTGAGGGCCAAAATTTATTTTTGATTTCATTTTCTTGCATCCATTTCTTCTATTATTATTGCATCCCCCATGATTTAATTTTGTTTATTCCCCTACTATATTTCTAGGTTTTATCTCACTTATTGTGAATTTTTTTTAAAATTATTTTTACATCCTTTTTTACTGTTTTGAATGTGTTGAACATCCCCAGGTTGGTTGACCTTATGCTAGTTGACCCTATACTCACGTGGGGTCAACCCGTTCCCTCATAAGCTTCTATTATTTTGAGCGCCAAATTTTGTGTTTCGCATTAAAATGGTGTCGGTCAAGCCACTAGGACCTAAGCCATTAAGCCCACGCAAGGTTAGCCTCTATGCACGCGAGGTTAGGGAGCCCAAGGCTAATCGATGTCATTTTGCTTAAAGCACCGCATTTGGCAAGTTCCATACCTTGAGACCCTAAGCTCGCGCGAGGTCACTCTCTCTATGCCCGGGTCTAGGCACCATATGAACCGAAATAGTGCCATTTTACACAAAACAACACCATGTGGTATCTGTAGCCCTCATTAGAGCTGAGATTCACGCAACTTACCTTTATGCTCGTGCGAGCTCAGTCTCTCTCCTCTAGTAGTTAGGGGTTAGTGTCCAAACAACACCATGAACCCTTTGCCCTGAGAGGAGTAACCTCCCGCAGGTTCACCTTGTGTTCGCACGAGGTTAGCCTCTGTGATGGTAAAAATCTTATTTGTTTTCTTTATCATTCCTTTTATACACTTTCTTACTTAAATCTGTAAGCATTTTTTTTACTTAATTTATTATGTTTGCATCATTATTTAATTTGTTATATTTACATCTACTATTATTTACTTCCTATCACGTGACTAATCCGAGGTGCAGAATGGGTAATTCCTAGAGATTCACCCTAAGGAAAAGCCAATGCAATTTTATTTTATTTTACTTTATTTCATTCATCAGATATTAATTTGTATTAAGGCCGCTAAGGTCATTCGCATGCATAGTTGTCCCTAATTGATCCCCAATTTCATTAATCCTATTGTGGGTTTATTCTTCTCCCTCTTTCTACATATGTTTAATTAAAGTTTAGGACATCATCTCACATGCTAAAATAGATAAAATTGGACTTAGCACTACTTTGATCACCTCACATGCAAAAATAACAAAATTAAATGCTTACCAAAGTAAGCTCCCATGCTTGGCATTTACTCACCTCAAATGTTAAAGGCTAAAGTAAATCCAACACCTAGGCTTGGGTAATAAAACTGGATTCTAATTTAATCACCTTTCACATGTGAAGATAATAAAACCTAAAGGACCAAAGTACCTCCTTCTTATGTTAGTCTTTTATTTTCTCAGCTCACATGCTAAGGAAGATAAAAAAGGCTGATGTGTAAAAAATGAGTATAAGATAATTGGGCTAAGACAATGTTATGAGGATAGGCAAAGGCTCATCTGTTCTAGTGGATGCTATGCTTCATCGCTTAAGCAGATAGGGGTGCTTTTGTAAATATTCCCTATCCATACCTAACTTTTCGAACCTAGAATCTCTGATTTTAGGAAGGGAGAAATTTAGGCTTTCCGTTAGGGATACAAAGCAATTATCCTCACTTCTAAAACTGTATTGGTCTCATCAGGTGGCGACTCCTTCTTTGATTAGTTTTAAGGCCACTTCGTAATCTCTTAGGGCCCTTAACCAAACCGCTCATTTTGAAATAGCCTAGCACGGAAAGTGGACCCCAAACCTGTAATGGATCTCGGTTGCTCATACCGAGCAGATAAGAGTAGACTAAGCATAAAAGAATAGGGCTAATAAACAAGAGTAAGTTGAGCATCTAATAATAAACGAACATTACATGTTGAGTTGTCATAACTGAGAAACATGGGTTATCTAAGTCCAAATCCAAGTACAAAAAGAAGTCTTGAAGACCAAGACATAGTCAGACTCTAATTGAGAAATTTGACTCGATCTAGGGTTTTATTGTATGACTAAGAAGACTAATCTTAATAAGACTGGGAGAATTTACATTCATAAAGTCCTATTCCTTATAGAACTGTGAGGCATTTACTCTCTATATAAAGGACTGTGACACAACATATTAGGTACATTAATTCTTCTATAATCAATATACACTTGTCTTCATAATACTATTACTGACTTAGCCATCAAAGTGAGTGGTCAGACAACTCCATTCGGTGCTTTCTAACCATTATTATAGGCACTCTAGAGCTAGGGTGAGATTTAAAGATACTTGTTGATAGCTGATCTTTTTGACCAAGTTATCAAGTACTTAGTTCCGCACTATACTTAGTTCCATACTCAAACTAGAAGGTTGTTTTGGTACCATTTACAATGCTTGAGCTTGTATGAACTATTGACTCAACAACTAAATGCAGGGTTGGGCATGTCCATATGGCCCAAAAGTTAACTCTTAGGTGTTAATAGTAACACATTTAGACTCTTATAAGCACATAAAACCTAAAACACTTTTCACTATGGGTTATAGTGTTACAAACTCTCCTACTCAAAGCTTTGACATTCTCGTAAGAGTTAGACTATAAACCAATACCATGGGACAGCCTGGCCTAGAGAAGTAGTCCAATAAGAGCGAGAAAAGGACATCAGGGACAAGGAAAGAATGTGTAGATAAGGAGCGACTTCTAGCAGATTTATAAGATGGCAATAAGGTACGAGGGTGCTGAATAAAGCAAATTTCATAAGGGAATAACCGATACTGTGTGTGTATATATATAAGTTGAAAGTAATCATATGAGACACCTTTTAGTTGTTTAACTATGGAGTTATAGGAACTCTAAAGTTAAATGAGCTAGATTCGAAGAAATTTTTAAGATAGGTGACCTCTTGGAAAGTTCTTAAATCCACCAAATATAAAAACCCACGAGGGGGCCAAAGCAATATGGTTATGGATCTTTACATGCAACGTTCATTTACAGTCAACAAGCTGAAGCCATTCTTCAAATGCCCATTCCTTTTTACGAACTAAACGCTTTTCTATAGAAGATTTTATCCAATACATTTCCTTTTAGATCAATTCTCTTCCATTGATTGGGAAAAGGTGCTTCTTGTCCAAAATGTGGGGCTTTCGAAATCCATATGTATTTTTTTTCTTCCACTCCTTTACTCAATAAACTTAGCATATTTCTCCTCTATGTCTTTTGTAGTGCAACTAGCTTTTGCTTATTTTTCGGATTATTGGAAGCGCCTTGTTTTGGATTTGGAAAGGCTGGATAGATTTTGTGCCTCACTTTGTGGTGCCTTTGCAAACTCCCTATGATCTTTTTTCTAACCAACAATGGTAGTCAGAAAAGAAAGTTATTTCTCAGGCCATCATGATTATAGCGAGGATTCTTGAGCATATACTAATAAATCCTTATATTTTTATGTTGCTCCTTTTGCTCCCTCTATTCAAGAGCATCCAGTTTCACCAGGATGGATTAAAATCAACTTTAATGTTGCTAGTGAATGCTTCTTCTTCCAATGGAGTGTGGTTTTTAGCTCGTAATAACAATAATATTAGTTTTGACTATCAGTATAAACTGTATGCAAGTATAAAGATTCCTTTCATCTTAGAAAAACTTAGCATTGTGAGATAGCGTGTTATGGGCATCTCAAATTGGTTCGGACAAAGTTCATTTTGAGACTAATGCTCTAGGTGTTATCTAATATGCATGGAGTTCAACTTTGATACACTCAGTTGCACCTGCTTTTTTTTTTTTGATATAGCTCATCTTCATTCCTTTTTAATTTGTTCTTAAAGCTCTAAATAGTTTTGCTCAAAATATTACTAGTTTTTTTTTTTTATTTCTCCTATGTAATTTTTATTATATCTGTAATAAAAACTAACCACAAGATATGTATTATCATAAATATATATATATTTGATCTAATTTTTTTAACATTTTTTTAAACAAATTCCTTTTAACGTTTCAAAAATATAAATATATGTAATTAGATAAGGTTAACTATTATTATTTTCCTTTTCATCACACAGGTATAATTAACTTTTGAAGAATCATATTCCTTACTAAAATGGTACCCCTCCGCATGGGGCATTTCTATAAAATCTATTAGTCAAACTAAGTCAAACTTTACATGAAAATCAAATACGTTAATCAATCACATAGCCTTTAACTCAAAAGAAAAGAAAAAACCATTTACCAAAACACTTTTAAGAAATTTAATTATTTGCTCATATTAAAACCTTACGCAGCTGAAAAAAATGCTAACAATATAGACATGGATAATATATTCCTCACGGTCAACTAAGTCCTGTACGACTACTTGACTATAAAAGTTCTTTTCCCTCTCTAAATCAGGGCGACCATCAAAATCAACAAAAACCTGATCGACGGCCCTGATTTCATTGCCACTCTCTCTCTCTCTTTCCCTAAATTTTATGCGGGACCCCCTTTTTCTGTCTTTCTTTTGTACTTCTCTTTCCTAAAAAAAAAAAGGCAAAAGAAAGAAAAGAAAACTCTTTTCACAATTCGATCTTCTACGTAATCCGATCCTTCAATGCCGGTACGTCTCAATTGCGTTTTGGTTGTCTGATGCTGTTTGATATTTGAATTTCGCTTTTTTTCTTTTGAAAATATTTCGGTTCCAATTACCTGGGTTTTGTTTTCTACTTTTCCATGCAAATATTTTTTAGAAAACCCTAACTTTTTTGCTCGAATTTGGGTTTTAAAGTGCTTGGAATTTGTATTGTAGTTTTCTTGAACTTAATGAGTAATTTACTTGAATTGGGTCATCGTGTAATTTGCCTTTGTAAGTGTGATTTTGATTTTGATTTTCCTTTTAAAGCTTTGAATTTTGATTGAATGTTTATCGTTTCTACTTGCCTAAATACTGTTTAGAAGTTGAATTGTTAGTTGGGTGTTGATTTTAGAGAAGTTATTGAGCTTAATTTTGGGTATAGTGGGTTGTTGTGGCAATGCCTTGACCTTTAAGGTTTGTTTGGTTGCTGAGAGAAATGGAGGAGAGCAAAAGAAGCTTCAAATTTGAATTCTAGGTTTGCTGGGTTGCTTTAAAAAATGGATAGTTATAGTTGAATCTATTATTCGCATTTTTGAAATTTAAAAGCGGGGCAGAATTGCTGCTTTAGTTCTAATTGTCTTCTCATATTGTTACTATGCTTCAAGAGAAGAATATTAGCGACCAAACAGGGATTAGACTTAATAAAGCTTTTGGGTATTGCAGATGTGATTATTGTGTTGAAATATTGGTAATTATTTATGAAATGGTTGAGTTGTCCTTTCAACGTTTGACACTGTATTCGGGATAGTTGCTGGACTCACTGCAACAACCACTGGAGGAAAGAAACTGTAGTGGATATGAGTCAATTCACTTCGGTTTGAGTGGATGGCTGGAAATATGAGATATGAATCAGCTAGTCCGGAGGAATTAGGTTTTACAGGAAGCTATCCAAATGGGCAGAGGGGGAATTATTCTACTGTCAGTATGGAGAGGTCTGGAAGCTTCCGTGAGGGCAGCGAGAGTAGGGCGTTTGGTTCTGGAGCTAGTACACCGAGGGCTAGTGCTTCATCAGATGCGGCTTCACTTACTCATTATCTGCTGTTGGATCCTATCACAATGGTGGATCCGAAATACACCAGGTCAGGTGAGTTTCGGAGGGTTTTAGGGATATCTTATGGGAATGCCACAGAAGATAATTCTTTTGGAGCTGCTCACTCGAAGCTTCCCCCTCCTGTGGCTACGGAGGAACTGAATCGCTTCAAGAAGAGTGTATCAGATGCCACTTTGAAGGCCAGGTAATGTGGAACGTTAACTGTCAGTTCAGCTTTCCTATTTGATCTTGTAGATCCTTTGTAATAGTGACATATATTTTTTATAGATGCAGTTGTTTGTATAATTTAAGATTATGCAAAAATTTTCTTTCTGTGAGTTAATGACATGCCATTGTAATGTTTATTCCTCTGCTGACAATGCCAAGTATTTTTATCAGGGTTAGAATAAAAAAGTTGAACGAATCCTTACTAAAATTGAACAAGTTCTGTGAAGCAATGAATTTAAAGAAGCAACACCGTAGTGAGATGTTGATGAGTGAGAGATCAGGTGTATCAAACCTTACAAAGATGGGAATTCAGATTCATCGCAATGCTTCTGATCCCGGAACCCAAAGATTAGAGGATCGGACTAAGAATATTGTTATGAATAAGCGGGTTCGCTCTTCAGTGGCAGAGTTACGGGTTTGTCTATGAACACTTCTCAAATATTGCTGTTTGCATTTGTTCAAATAATGCTGTATCTTCTATTTTCTAGTCAACATCTCTTGAGTGTTACATTATTCTGTGGAAGCAAAAAATGTTTGTCTAATAGTGTGGGAACATGTGTACATGCCCTTATTCTTTTACTATGCAACAAAGGCGGATGGTGTTTAAGAAAAAATGAGACATGCATACATATATTTTATATATATATATATTTATCCAATTTGGAACCTAATGCATTGCAAGAAGTATGAGTGAGCATAGATTTAGACTGGCTCAGGATTAAATAATGTCTTTCGAATTTAGGAGTATGGAATGGACCTTCCTAGTCTTCCTATCTTGCTAATTGATAAAGAATATAACTATTACATTAGAAGAAACTTCAGACACATTTGAAAACAAGGCTGGCACAGAACAGTATAGACACATTTGAAAAAGGGAAAAGAAATTGAAAAGAAAAAGTACCAATATATTAAAATTAGAAAACATACTAGGGTGGCACAGGACAATGTTCCTTTGAGAACTGCAATAAGTTTGAGCTCATTGAGAGACTTCTTGAGCTAAAAAAGGTCTACTCGTCTTTTTAAGATTGACCTGGTGGCATGCAGTAACTGCTAAATAGAAGGTTGCAGGGTACATACTTCTTCTCTATGGATCTTGATGTCTTTGTTCAATTTTCTTGAAACAGAAAGCTGCTGCCTTATTTCTTGAACTTTTTGTCATGCGCGCATCAGATTTTTCTTATACCAACCTATCAGTCAAATCTAATTGGTATATTAAATTTTCTTGAGCCACACTGGTGCTTCCATATTGCTTGAACCTTTGTATAGAAGAATTTTCGTGTTCAGAGAATGTATGACTTAACCTTGCAATGTTAATTTGGCATTCTCCTTTTTACGCTTGTTTTCTGAAATATTTAGGCTGACGGCCGTAGCAATACCCTACCAAGGCAGCCAGTGGTCATGGGGAAAGACAGAGACATGCACAGGGATGGCAGTGAAGGTTCTGATTTACCTGAAGAAAAGTTTCGAAGAGTGCCTGCTGGAGGGGAAGGGTGGGAGAGAAAGATGAAAAGGAAGCGTTCTGTAGGGTCTGTTTTTGCTAGATCCACAGAAAGTGATGGAGAGGTTAAACGAGTCATACATCATAAGTTCAGCAATGAACCCGGTCTGCAGTCCTATGATTGCCAGGGATTCAGGTAATTTTTGCGTAGGTTACATGGCTTTTTATTTAATTTTAGTTGCTGGTCTTTTTCAATTTAGTTATACAAATAAGTTATTCTATAGTATTAGAAATGATCCAAGTCTTATAATTATTTTGAATTTTGAAATAGTGGTTATTCCATAATTCCTGGTAAACAAAACTAACCGAGAGAACAACTGTTTTGAAAAGGAATGGAGCTCCTTTTAGCTAGGGAGAGAAAGAACTAGTTCCTTCTTGGTGTGAAAAATATGGATTAGAGGCTTCAGCATATCACTTGTATGCTAGTTGGAGAGATTGGATTTTCCAGTTATTGGGATTTTATCATAATATTTTCCTTCTATGCTTGGGAATTATACTGTGTTTAAAACCAAGACAGTCCTGTAAGTAATAACAATTGTTTTATTAATTCCTTTTTTTTTCTTAATGTAATATGCATATTAAAGTTAGAGTCAGGAAGACACTTTTGGAGAACAATATTTTGATTTTGGATATAAATTTGTGCTTCTTTTTTTTATTTTTCCTTTCTAGAGCTTAAGATCATATGAGCCAGAAGAGAGACAGTATGATAGCAATACAACTGAAATGGAGGATGCAAGTTTTGTTGTATAGTAGAATGGAAATTGAGGGAATGAAAATGTGGCAGTGTGCATCTCTGGCCTTCACTATTTTTATCCACCCACTGTAGAGAGTATTGATTACATGCATGGAGGGACGCGATGTATTGTTTTGTTTCAATTTGTACTACTATTTTATTTGACATGAAGCATGATACCACTTTTTGTTTCCTTTTCTTCTAGTTCTTCTTGCCAATATTATGGGCAGAAACGACCTTTTGTTTGGGGTTTAGAATCATGGTTTTTGCATTGTTGGCTAGAAATACCAAAAGCAAATTACTAGTCTGTGATAAGAAACTGTACTGGTAATTACCTTCATTGAGAGTATCCTCAGGGCCTAAAATTATTTGTTGCCTTATTTATGGCATCAGTGTGCCATTATGGGTTGTGGCTTGGGCAATTGGAACTGGGAGCTGATAGGAAAATATTTGGGAAGAATTGTAGCTATTGTTTGGGTGGAGAAGGAAGCAAATTACACATTGTCGAGACTTGCAATATGATTTTTGTAGTGATTGATGAAGAGATTTTAGAGTATAAAATGTCAGAAGAAAGTCCATAGTATCTTTAATGTGATTTCTATAATGCTCAAAAAGTACAATTTGTTGCTTCCAAGCATCTTACATCGAAGTTCTAGGGAACGCATGGGTGTATATGTACTTGGACCTTAAGAACCTTTATTTTTGTCAATATAATGGTAAAGTCAATGTTAGAAATTCAAATATTCTAATGGGCCCTTGCGATTGTTAACTGAAAGTATCTCCTCTTTGTGTTTTGCTGTATAATTTTTTTTGTATATATTAATACCTTGCTCTTTTTTATAAAATTTAAACATGAGGATGAGCTCGCATCTTGCACATTTGAAGTGTTATATTTGTTTAATTGTACCTGTTGCATGTAATTGACTTATTGCAGAGAAGTTCATTGCATTTATCATAGTTTTAACTGTGGTTGCTTTGCTTTTGTCATGCAAGAATCTAGCTGTTGTTTAGTTTTGTTTGTTTTACTCTAATAAATGATGCATAATGTGTTTCTGAGAGTTCTGTCTTGCAGCACAGGATCTTTTCATGGGACTGCTGGCGTTAACAAGTTAGATGGGAGTTTGTCACCAGCCAGTTCAAATCCACGTTTCATTCCCAAGAATGAACCTGATAAAGTTTCTTTGACAAGGGACTACACCGATGGCCTGAATAAGGAGAGACTACTAGCCAAAGCAAACAATAAGTATGTACTAATTGTAATCATTCCTGTAGGACAAGCACACTAGTATTCAGTGCCTAAGATACTTATTTTAGGACTTGCCGACTTGCTGTAAATGTGTTGCAAATCCTGCCAAATTTGTTCAGTATTGCATTACTTTACCACAAAATTCATCACCTAATGTTTATGCCTCTAACCATTTTTTAGGTTAAACATTAACAATGACAATAATGTAGCCGGTTCAAGTCCTATGACTAAGGGAAAAGCTTCAAGAGCTCCTCGAACTGGCTCAGTAATGGCAGCAAACTCTTCTCCTAATTTTTCTCGTACATCTGGACCCCCTGATGGCTGGGAACAAACTCCAAGCATAAATAAAGTCAATTCGTTTGGGGGAACTAATAATCGCAAGCGCTCGATGCCTGCAGGATCATCATCTCCTCCAATGGCTCAATGGGTTGGCCAAAGACCACAAAAATTTTCTCGTACTAGAAGAGTAAATGTAATGTCCCCTGTCTCAAACCATGATGAAGTGCAAATGTTTTCAGAAGGGGGACAACCTTCTGATTTTGCTGCTCGATTAACTTCTACTGGAAGTAATGGGTCACTTCTTGCCAAGGATGTGGCTAATGGGAATCAGCTAGTTAAAGTGAAATATGAAAATGTTTCATCTCCAGCCAGCAGATTATCTGAAAGTGAAGAATCCGGTGCTGGTGCAAATCATGAGGGTAGACCCAAGGAGAAGGGAACAAGTAGCGGTGGTGTAGAGGAAAGATCTCAAAACCAGAATGTTGGTCCTTCTGTAGTACTCATGAAAAAGAATAAAATGCTCAATAAGGAAGACACTGGTGATGGCTTGAGGAGACAAGGAAGGGCTGCTAGAGGTGCATCATCTTCTAGGACCAGCATCTCACCAGTTAGGGAGAAGTTAGAGAGTCCAGGTTCAGCTAAACCAGTTAGAAATACGAAGCCTGTTCCAGATAAAAGTGGAAGGTGATGAATTTTTTTATTCGACCAATAGGAACAAACTATATATTTTCCTTACTATTTAATCAAGTTACATTGTTGATTTTGATCCTTTCTCCTAGTTCAGTAAGTCAGGCCGTCCTCCTCTAAAGAAAATATCAGATCGCAAGTCCTTTACTCGTGGGAAAACAGCAGCTGGTGGTTCCCCAGATTGCACAGGTACATCTCAGAATAACTCAGAAGTATCATTTTGCAGTTTCAGAGTAAGCGTATTTAAAATATTAACAAGAATAGATTTTATAATTTCAATTAAAAAGGTATATAATTATCTTAGTAAATGATTAGTTGATCTCATATGTATCAAATATTCATGCAGAATTAGTTTTCATGGAACTATAACAGTGAGGCTGCAACTATGAGTATAAGTCTAAAAATCTATGGCTGGAATTTTTAGCTATTAGAGTATCCTCAGTAATGCTCTCTACATGTCTCTCTATGAAATTATAAACTATTAACTCTCTATTTTAACTTATCTTGAAATAGTGTATATTCCAACAACACTCTATTTATTTTTTTATGAACAAAGAAATAGGAGAGGGAGAATGTGTAAGGAGAGAGAATATGATTCTTAAAGAAAAAGGAGAAAAATCAGAGAGAGAAATAATAAAATTTTCATAAGAGCATTTTCTATGTTTTTAAATTTAAGGAGAGAGAATGTGACTATTAACAACTTTTAAGGAAGGAGGATGAATTAGGGAGTCTCTTGGAGTTCTAATTTTTGAGTACTCTGATTGAAGATATTGTTGGGGATGCTCTTAGTAGATTAGTGCAAAATGACTCTTGAACTTTATTTCTTGTTTTTGAACTTTATTTCTATTCTATAGGTATTATCTAGTCATGTCTCAATGAAACTAGCAGAACATGATAGTTAAACCTGTATTGTTATGAACTAGTTTGATAGCAAAGCTGAATGACTCAGCAATTGAATAATTATATAATTATGCTCTCATGCTCTGTTTTCAGATAAAGGTACTTAAAAGGTTCCGTTTTACTTCAGAGATATCATTTGGAATACAAATATAATCAAGTTTACTCGAGCCCTAATTTGGTTGCTCAGAAAAGTGAAGAAAATGAAAGTAGCATTTATATCTTGTCTTGCATTATTTGGAATCATGAAAGAATGTGTTTGTGCCTGCTTTATTTTGCACTGTCTGGATTCATGAAAGACTGACTCGGTTAAAATAGCTATGGAAAAAAAAAACTTAATGTAGCATTTAGTTTTTTTTCCTTGTTCTCTACATCTGCTACCTATCAGATTTTGGGGATGAATTGTTGTGCATGACTTAAAATTTTGTATGGAGTATGTTTTAATTTTTATTAGAATGAAGAGAAAAGTTTTATAAAGGAAAGGAGAAGTTGGAATGATATTCTCGTATGTTAAACAATGGTCATTGATTGCTTTTGTGTTTGATGTACCAGGTGAATCAGATGACGATCGAGAAGAACTCATAGCAGCTGCAAATTTTGCTTGCAATGCTAGCTGTATGCAACTGATATCAGTTTTTCTTTTGCTACATCCTTTCTGAATGGGTAGCTTATTAACTTCTTGATTCTACAGATCTTTCATGTTCCAGTTCATTTTGGAAGAAAATAGAGCCGGTTTTTGCTTCTGTATGCTTGGAGGATTTATCCTACTTGAAGCAACAGGTGGCTGCTATAATCTTCTTCTGGAAAGATGATATGAATCATCCTTTGATCTCGTATATCTTTTGTTTATTTGAAATGACAATTTTACATATACTATCCTCCCTTATCCTCATTTTTTTTTGTGATCAGTTAAGATCTGTGGAGGTGCTTCATAAAAGTTTGTTTGAATTGTCCGGTCATGGAAATAATACGCTGGTAATCTCTTTTTTCTTTGGTTCAGAATGTCAGTAATCTTTATTTTTTAAGAAATAAAAAAGAATTCCTTTTTATAATGTCACAAGACAAACAAAGAAGCAGAAAAAAATTGCTAAGTAATTAAATGGCTGATATATGATTGTTTATATGCATTTATATAATCTGGGCTACGTGCTTTGTCATCTTGCTTTTCTGTAACCTCGCTAAGTCTTGGACGAGCATCAGATGCCATTTGATTGAACTTGATCTTTTGTATCTCTATTCAACTGCATCATTCAACTTGGTGGTTAATGAGATTTGCCTGGAATTTTTGACTGCATGTGACATGTTTTAGAGTGCCTATTAGCATATTTTATCGCGAATGCATTCTTTAATTGAGTTTATTTCTTGAAGATGGTGCATTATTAGCAATTGTTTTCTAATATTTGATTCTATTTTTATTGAATCCTTCAGAGGCAAAAGCATGGTAATAGCTGCTTCCAGATAATTTAAGAGAAATTGCAGTTAAAATACAATAACCTGCTTGGGTATAATGATGTTGTAACTGTGCAAAGGTGTTGATGAGAATCATCTAAAGTATCAAACTAGTTTTGATATAAATTACAGGCCTAATGACAAAAGAGTTTTTGGCATTTTACAACTTATCTAGATCTTTTAATTTCTAACATAATTTCACCTTTTAATTGCAATTCTAGCAAGCTATCAATTATGCGTTCCCTACCTGATGTGGCAGCCACGTTAGATTAAATTAATACTATTTTATTCTGAATTGCAATTTTAATTTCAATTTCAAGAGGTTGTAGTGCTCATATTTTGGGCATTTTAAAAGAGTTATCTGTTTTTAACTTGAAGTTGTATTGATATTAAAAGAATAAAATTGTATTAGTTTGGTGCAATGTTAACTTCCCTATTGAGTAGAGCACTTGCAATTGAGGTCACTCGTATTGGGTTGTCTAAAATTGCAACTAAAAGTAACATCATGTCAGAATTGCAAAAATAAAAGAGTTTGGACAAAATTTCGAAAGTACAAAAAGATTTGGATTTTTGTGATCATTAGGCCTAACTTATATCATTTTTACTCTCTGCATGTGATACTGAACCCTCAGTTCTCACTGCCACAGTAACTTTATTCAACTAACGGGAGGCATAAGAGCCTAATTATGCCTTAGAGGCTACAGCCTTTGTATGTAAAAGTAAAAGATACAAATTGCGACCACTACATCAACCCTGCTTATAAGTTTTTAAATTTTCTCAACAACAATAAAAACTTCTAACCGATATTAAAAACTTTAAACTTCCTATTTTCCTCATGTGGTGCTAAAGCATTTTGTTTTTGTCAGGGTGATCTTGTGCATCATGAAGATTTTCAGTCTCAACCTTTTGAAGAAAGCGAGAAAAGCTTGCAGGACCATATTTGGCCGAAAAAGAAGACAAGTAGAGATTTGGCTGATCAAGGTCTGAATAATGGACCATCAGCTGGAATCATGGAAGCAAGAAATCAAGATACTCCATTGTACCAAAGAGTATTGTCTGCTCTGATTGTGGAAGATGAATCTGAAGAATTTGAAGAAAACATTGGAGGGAGAAATCTCTGTTTCCAAAATAGTAGATATATGTCACCTGGTGATACTTGCCTTCCTATTGATTATGAGCCTGCAGACAATCATGCGATTGAATTTGATTATGACTCTGTGTTGGATTTCCAAACTCAGAAGCAATCTTCTACTGATGGTTTTTCCTGTAATGGAAATGCTCCTACTGATGGTGTCACTGGTTGTCACAGTCAATTGTATAATGATGAATTGTTCCAAGGAGGTCAAGGATTTATGCCCTCAGAGATTGCTATGTTCCCTGTGCAGTCAGGAGATAATGATGGGAGGCTAGCAGTACAAATAAAAGCTTCTGGCATTTCTGCTTTGGACGGCCGATATCAGCAGTTGTGTTTGGAGGAGAAACTGCTGATGGAACTTCAGAGTATTGGCCTGTATCCAGAATCAGTGGTAACTTGTTTATCTAGTCATTTATTTTTGTGCTTTCTCTCTTACTCAATTATTATTGTATTTAGAAGGGGTCTGGAGGTGTTTATGCAGACTATACAATCCTATGGAAGTTATAAAAAAAGAAAAGCTCTATACCCTTAGTTAATACAAAAACTCTATACCCTTAGTTAATACATCTAGAAACCTATGGACTAAATTATCTTGGTAAAAAAACCGAAAATCAAAAGCTAAGGAAGTGCTTGTATAATATTATGGTGTTCCCCCTTCTGAGCGTTTCTTACTTTTTCTTCTTCCAAATGCTCTCATCGAATAGGATGGTTGCTCTGCTTGCCAAAGACTGCTAATGATTTTCAAAATAAGGCTGCCATTTGGGAAAACTACCTAATATGTTCCAGAAAATAAAAGTAAAAAAGCCCAACTTATTAAGAGCTAAAAGCATCTTACACGCACAAGTTACTGTTGGAAAGCCTTTTCCTCCCAATCTGATTTAGAACCTTGTCTATTGACTTAGGTTCATTTATTGTAATTAGACTTAATTTGTATGTGAGTTTGGGATATCTTTTTGAACTCCCTCTCACATACTGATTCATTCTCTCATTATTTATGTACATATAAAGAAATACTTGATAACATTTTTATTTTTAATTTCTTAACCTTTTGGATCCCTTGCATCTGTGCATTGTTCCAGCCTGATCTAGCTGATGGAGACGATGAAGCTATAAGTCAAGATGTCAATGAACTTCAGAAGGAGCTCCATCAGCAGGTTAAATGTCTTTAGTCTTTTGCCCTTATTATTCTCATCAAATTTCCGAAATGTATTTGCTTTCCGATGTGCTAATTCAAAGCGAGCATTTTGTGGACTTTTGGATTTAGTCTCTCTCTCTGTCTATCACACACGCATGCATAAACTAAGATTTTCAAGAAATGTTCTGCTTAAATGTACTGACTAGGATATTTATCATGATAAATTCTGTTGCTTCACTAGATTAATAAAAGGAAGGCCCACTTGAACAAGATATTTGAAGCAGTTCAAGAAGGCAAGAAACTGGAAGGAGGGTAAGATATTTAGTATTTTGAATATCTTCTGATGTTAAGACTCTGGCATTTCCAGAAGGTTTCTTTGTAAATTATTGAAATAGCAGTTATTTGGTTAATATGTAGGGCCCTTGAGCAGGTTGCAGTGGACAGACTAGTTGAGCTGGCTTACAAAAAGCTTCTGGTACTTTACTGATTTATTTTTCCTTCTTGTTCTTTTTCTCCTAAGTCGGTATGCAAATTATGTTGTGGATTCTTTATCCAGAAGTCATATAACTCTTAACAAATTGTGTGCTTGTAGAATCTCAGCTGCTTTTAGATTCTTTAAGGTCTACAACATCATGTGCTTAATGTCTTCTGAATGAACAATGATTTAGTTACTTGCATGTTTGTGAACTGTAATCTAGAAAGTTAATGGAGCCTATTTGGAGTGGGCTTCTCTAGAATTAACATCATATGAAGTTAATGGTCTCACTTTTATATTGGTTGGATTAGAAGTTAATGGTCTCACTTTTATATTTGTTGGATTAGAACATGAGGACCGCGCTATGGTGCTAAGACACCATGTCTTGGAATGCAAATTTTCTCATGCTAAGGATGTCTTGGAATTGGAATAATTTTCAGAAGTTACAATGACACCAAACCGGTGTTGGCTTAAAAAGAAAATGGATAGAATCATATACTTGCTGTAGTTACATCCCTTCTTGAAGGGAAGAGAAATTTTTCAGCAATAATATCACAATTAGTTTGAAATCTCTTTTGTTTTAAGCTGCTTAAATGTACCTTTTCCTTAATTATTGCAATCCTACTTTACTATTTTGAGAACACTTGATACATCAGCCTAGTCAGTTTTACATTGCCTTGACTAACAATAACAGGCTACTAGAGGAAGCTGTGCTTCGAAGTTTGGTGTTCCTAAGGTTTCAAAACAAGTTGCCCTGGCATTTATGAAGAGAACTCTAGCAAGATGTAGGAAATTTGAAGAAACAGCAAAAAGCTGCTATAGTGAGCCTCCACTTCGGGATATTATTTTGGCTGCACCTGCTCGTGGAAATCTCGCTGAATCCACGAGTTGCATTGGCTCAGCTGTTAAATTAAATGTGCACCATGGAACTCCTGACTCTCAATATGATCCTGGTGCCTCAGGTTTGCTTTTAGTCTCTATTAGTTATATATTGTAAGGAATGTAATTGTACCTTTTGATGCTTTATCCTTTAATTTGTGTGGAGAAAGAGGCACTATTTTGCTTAAGGGAGAAAGCTTTCTTATCCCTTTTGGGGTGGTGGAGGAAGAAAGGGGAGGGGGGGCATGGAGGGCGTGGCCTATGTGCAAGCTTGTTTCGAGCTCCTCTGAATATTCCAATTTCTGTCCAGCTTATTTCTTCCTTTAGGCTTTAAGAAATTAATTTTCTGTTTCTTGCTCGAATTTCTGTTCCTAACACCTCCAAGCAATTCAAGTTTTACTCCTATGAACTTCCTTTAACGGATTTTTGGTTCTTGCAAATGCAGGCGCTTTCCCTAGTGGAGCTGAAAGGTATGATCTTCTTAATGATAAATGCGGCAGGGTTGCAACTGCTGCAATTGGAACTCTGACGCATACACATGACCATGAATTTGCCAAAACTAGACCGTTAGTGAACAGAGGGAAGAAGAAAGAACTGCTGCTTGATGATGTTGGCAGCAAAGCTTCCTTCAGAACCGCCTCATCTCTTGGGAATACTCTGCCAGCTGGAACCAAGGGAAAGAGAAGCGAGAGAGAAAGGGACAATACATTAGTTAGAAATCCTGTTACGAAAGCTGGCCGTGCATCACAAGCTAATGTCAAGGGTGACCGCAAAACCAAGTCAAAACCGAAGCAGAAGACTGCCCAGCTTTCCACTTCAGATGGAATTAGTAACAAGTTCAAAGATACAAGTAGCAATAAGAAAAGAGAAGGTGGCCTCAATTCATATGGTTATACTTCTCAAGATTCATTTAAAGAAAGCAGGGGAACAGCAGATACTACAGACTTGCAGGATTTATCTTTAGAACTGGGTATGGCTAATGATATGGATAACCATCAGGATCTGAGTAATTTGTTTAACTTCGATGAGGATGGGCTACCAGAGAATGACTTAATGGGCCTTGATTTACCCATGGACGGCCTTGAGATACCTATGGATGACCTTTCAGATTTGAATATGCTCCTATGAAGATAGACGGTGTAGTGTATATTTCCATAGATTAAGTTGAGATTATAGTGCTTTTACATGGGACCAACATGCCAATATAATTTATGTCCCATCCAAATTTGCACTTGTAATTATGGTCATTCTTTTTCATACTTCTCTGCAGAAGTTAAAGAGAGAAGGAAAGAAATTTTGTATGTCATGTAGACATTTTCTGTTGTAACAAGTTACTTTCTTTTTTATAAATATAATTTTCTTTATAGAACCTTCTTTTCCTTATAGCTTCTCTTTTCTTTGTGAATTCCCTTACACCTTCATTGCAGCATACTCCTCAACTGTGCATCTGTTAGTAAAAAAAGATAGTTATGTACTGTTGCAGTGCTATTCAACTAATTTTCTTTTCCTTTCCATGGTATTGACTCTGGACATGATAGTCAACAGTTTTTCTGGAACTTATTTTTGTTTCCTGATCATATAATGATAGTTTGCCATATCAGATACATATTTATGATCAACTTACATTGATACAAGGGCAATTCTGGATTTCTGATGTCAAAGATTTATATGCATAGAACTGTGCTGCTATGCTATTTGTGGCTTCATTCTAAAAGGGCTTATATTTCCAGGTATCTTCAATCATGTATTTATTATTAAACTTGGTTGTTTATACTGGCATAGCTCCATTTGTTGAGAAAATGGCATGAGTTGGATGTTGCTTAATGAGTAGTCAGTAAACAAAGGAAGGAAGATAAATACATCGAAGGACCCTTCTTCATCTGTTGGTCTAAGTTTATTCTTGAATTCGTATGTATCTATGTAGCATTTAATTTGACTTGGAATCATCTGATTTGATTCGAATACACCACAGCTAAAAGCAGCTTATGTAGTTGATATGCCTATTCCCACAGTTCATTCCTGTCAACATTGCTAGAAAAGCAATGTTGAAATAAACAACTCCATGTTCTCTAATCTTTCTAGTTAAAGAGATACATTGATATCACACCATATATTGCACATTTGCAATCTGCTGCTGCAGTCTCAAAGTTAATGTTGCGAGGATTTCATAGCTCCACTGTAACATAAACACGAGTTTTTCGCCCATTACTATTGTGGGATCAACCGCTCGTTCTTGATATGGAACAGTATGATTATCCTGGGCCTCTGCGTCCTCCGTTCATCTGCAGCTAACTGAGAACATGGAGAAAAAGGATGCACGGACAAAAAAATTTGTTGTGATTGACCTTCAGCAATATGGAGTAAACTGATGATTTTCTTCAACTTTAGGCCAAATAAGTACATTAAGAAAACAGCAATTTGTATGCACTGTAATTTTATCTAACTTCTTTAGTTCTATCATTTTTAGCCTATAAATCTTAGGCAATTTAGCAACAAAAAATGACTACTAAGTAAATACCACCTACCTAATCAATTGGCCAAAGAGAAACTCTCTACTTATTTATGGTGCTAGTAATATTGGACTTCTTTTTCTTGATTAATGCAACATTAATATTTTACCAAGAAGAACAACACTGTTCATCCATTGATGAAGAAATGGAATAATATTCTTTTGCATATTATGGTCATCAGCATTAGACATATTTTTGTTCACACTAGATAGGTTGAAATAATTAATGTCATAGGTTAGGTTCAAATTGACAATGTTAAAAGAAGTGGATAAAATTGAAAAAAACAAGAAACACTTCTCCTGTTCAGGAGGAATTTGTCCTTCTAATAAGCTGCAACATATGCATCACAGGCAAAGCTGTTTAGCATATCTTATTCGAATTAATGGACCGCTAAATGGAACTTTCTTATGCATGGTATTCACTTGTATATTAATGATTCCTACATTCAATCTCTGCACAATAATTTAGGAATTCATTTTCTGTTCAAATATAGTTGTGGTTGAGCATATTAGTATGTCTATGAACTAAAGTACTTTTTCTTTTAGTCTATTTTAGGAAAGAATGCGAGCAAGTGTGCATGTTCTGTCATGCCACATTTTCCAAAGCATTTTCGCTATCTGGCATTGCAGAAAATTATGTTGACAGCTTTCCTCCAAATAGACATCTATTTTTGCATACCTTTTAATCTTTTGCTTGAGTATATTAACTGCACCATGTGAAAATTGGATGAGTTGTTCTATGGTTCGCTCAACAAATCTTACACTGGGAAGATAAAGACCCTTGTGGTACTCCACTTCATCAAAGTCCAATTGGCTTATGGTTCTCTTGTAACTATCAACAGCTTCTTTTGGATGACCCTTTGCAACAGACACCTGCAATTCCATGGAATAAAGCTACAACAACCATTCCATAAAAGGAGGAATGAATAATTAAAGCTACTATGGTTGGTAGACCTATATCCTTAAGAGTTCAAGCAGCCATGCTAGCCTTCAGTTTTCAACGCAAGTTTTTGAATATATAGATTATAACTGCATAAACATGATGTAGAAAACCAAAAAGAAAATTCGGATTAAGCCATGCAAATTCTACCTTGTTAAGAAGCCCTGATTAATTACAGAACTAGTAAATTGAATTACTTCTCTTTTGATATAGAATAAAAATCATTACATGATACCTTTCTCTTGTTGTTTGAGCTGTTTTGCATACCAATATTAGTTTTGTTGTACCACAGCAAAAAATTAATAGCAAGATCATACACGTTTCTATAATTTCAAGTGCGGGAAGTTCTAAAGAACATGATAAGCAAAGAAGACAGTCTAAAGAACAATTACCAAATGTCTATTTTGCAGCTCAAAAAGCCAAAACCTCCATTCTTTCACAGGCTTCCCATCAATTTTAACAAATATGTTTGTCCAGTTGGTGTGATGAAACTCTACTTTGTTCAATCCATTCACCAGTCCACTCCCTCTAGCTTTGACAAATGCTTCTTTGAGACACCAATATCTATAGGAAAGGTAAATAAATTTATATCTAATCATCCTTGAACCCTATTGATAAAGTTTAACATTTAGCATGTAAAAAGAAAATATAGAATTATCAATAATAATTAGAAGTAACAGTTCTAATGGGCTACCCAATTCATAAGAGATCCACACTTGTGATAAGTTGGAAGATCTGATATAAAGTGACAAAAGATCAAGAGGATTGACCTAATGAGCATTAGATAGGGACATATTCATGTACTAAGAATGAAAACTTATCCATCATACCCTATCTCCAATGCCAGATCAATCAAGATTTCTAGTATAATCTGAAATGGATGATAAGCTTATGACACAATTATGAAGGCTGAACTGATACAGAAGCTGCAAAGAGCTAAAACTGACCAATTAACCAAACTACTTATGATTCTTAAAAATGTAGTCTTTTATGTATAGTTATCAATTTTGTGAACAAGAAATTGTAAGTGCTAGAATGAAACTAATTATGGCCTAAATGTTGCAAGATTGTTATCTTATTACTCTAATCCCGCACTTCAACCAACTGTCCAAACCAAAGCACAAGGGGATTAAAGGAAGAAATCAACTCTTGCAAGATCGTCCAACACCAAATATACTAGTTGAAAAACCCAACTCAACACATTAGAGATTTTTGGGAAACAAAATCTCAATATTTTAGTCTAGAAATTAGCAAGACTCTTGTCATTATGAAATTTAATCATCAAAAGGAAAAACTGAAGTTGATGGATCAAATGCTGTATTAATTAATTGAACAGCAACCAACACTCAAGTTCATAGATGTTTTTTTCTTTTGACGTAAGTATGTATAATGTACCATCATACCTGTAAAACTCGACCAAAATTTCATCAGAGGTGCCAGAATTGATTATAGTATTCCATTCCAAACTTGAAAAGTAAGAATTAAAACTGTGAATGAATTCTGTAATAGTCTCATTCTGGGGTTCGACACAACAAACAACGTCCACTCCCACAATGCATACAGGCTCAGATGCAATTGCCACAAAATCGCCATGATGAGATACGTTGAAATTAAAGTTTGGAAATTCTGAGTAAACTTTAGCACATTCCTGAAAACAACATGGAAAAGTTTGCAACTTGTAGAAAACATTACCATAAATTAGAAGTAATAGAAAGAAGTGATATACACTGAAAACTATTATACCAAGTGGCCATCATCGTATTCACACTAAAGAAGATAGAAGCTGTCACTGTCAATTCAAAAACGGAAGAAAATAATATAAATCACAAAAAGGAATGAAGAAAGAAAGAGAGAAGATGATATTAATTTCCTTAACTATTGGAACTTCAACATTTTGTTAGAATCATGAGCAACACAACAAATAACCTCCTATTTGACATTCCAATAAATAATGAGTCCAAAACATAAATGAAAAACAAAAAAAGAAAACATATGAATGTTTGAAGCAAGCATCACAACATCAGCTAACTAGAAACCATCTCCATCCATGACTCTTCATATCCCTACAAAGTACACATAAGAATGGGAAAACTTCACATACACACCTTGTCAAGTTCCCAGGAAATCAAAAGTATAGTTTAAATTTCAATCTACGCTAGTGAAGACAGAGGAAAGGGGATAGGTCACTAAAAATTTCTAAATTAAGCAGGCATGGAAGGAAAACTACTTTTATTGATAGCCAAGTTATGCTAGTTGGATTTGACACTTCTCTTGTAGCTCTACAGTGACCATGATTTGCACAGACAACTAACCAAAGTTCGAATGAAATTTCTACCTTTGGAAAGCAAAGTTTTTTCTATCCAATATAAAACTTGATACCAACCTTAGATATGATTTATGAATGTAGTCAAGCATCTTCTTACAAATATAACCATAAAAGGGGAAAAAAAAAAACAACAATTGGGATTTAGAAACAAGAATGGTATTGCCATCATCGCTCTTACTAGGTATGGTTTCCCCTCCAGTGTACGCTTTATGACAATTTCATCATATGGAATTCCCAATACTTCAAGTATGAGAGCATATTGAAGCAACCGGCTCACAAGTGCCCGTTTTCTATCTTCCATCTTCACAAATCTACCAATGTATAAGATGCATTGTGTTATACAATCTCAATACAGGCAACTAATATTCCTAATTCATCCATACATACTCCCCATAAAATTCCAGGGATAATTATCCTATAGACAATCTCTAGTAAGACAAACTTATAAACAACTTCCGGATTTCTAAAGTAACTAAACATCTAAACTAAAAGACAATTTCTTTCTAGTCAAAACTTATAACCATTTTCAGTCTTAACTCTTGACTTAATATTGAACACTATAATCTATTTTCTTGATAAAAGTTTCTGAGAAAACAAACACATAATGAATCCCAGAAGTAAATAATGTCAATAGGCAGAGACGATGATATCAGGTTCAGTACTAGATTCTAAGGATAAAATGTTATTTTCCAGCATTATTCAAAGAATGGAAATACATGGAGAAGGAAACCAAACTCCAGAAAAACTGTAACTTCTCTTTAATGATTATTATCTTCCTAATATGCACAGACTGGAAAGAATAGGGAATGAGAGAAAAAGGGAAGAGAGGGGAAAAATAAATAAATAAATAAACCTGGTGATGGAGGAGTGGTGATGTTGAGGAAGAAGAAAAAGTGCAAGAGAGAACTCATGGGGAGATGGGTCCCACTTTGATATGTCAACTATCCATCTTTGTACCCCTTTCTCCATTTCTTCTTCCTCTTCTTCTTCCTTCTTACTGTTATTACAAGACAGGAACTTGAGAGCTTGGCTCAATTTTATTCTCTCATTGTTTCTTTTTTCAGCAGCGACTAAAGACTGGAGAGAGGCCGGCAAATTCTTGGGGCCTATATGCTCTTGGATTTGCACATCAAAAGTATACTTTTTACCTTCTTTTTTTTTTTTTTTTGAGAAAAGTACAGAAAAACAATACTTCTTCTAGTTTAATTTTTTAGGACTCTGTTTGAATTGCTGTGGATTATTGAAAAACAGCAGATTTATAATTTTATTACTCATTTGATTAATTTTTTATATTCTTATAAACTGATTTTGTTAGACCTATTTCCAAAAGTAATATTTACTTATTTATTTTCTTAAGAATAAATTTTAAAATTTATAAAAAGTAAATAATAACTATTTTAAAAGTGTTTTTACCAAACACAACACATGCTGACAATTTCCATATGAATGTTAAATAAAGTAACTTGTTTTATTTCATTAAAATTTAAAATAATTTAAATTTTTAATTTTAATTATTTAATTAATTTAATATTTTAAATTTTTACGTAATGTAATAGACATTTTAATTTATTTTTTATAATATTTTAATATTTCTTAATATATATTTTTCGTTAATATATCCACATATATCATGAGAAGATATTTAAATATTATAAAATAAAGTCCATATATATGTTAAGTTAAATTAAAAAATTAAAATTTATATTTATTAAGTTAAATAAAAATTAATGTGTTAAACAAACTCATTTATATAGAAAGCAAGATTTGAAGCTGATTCAAAAAAAAGATTAACTTGGTCGAGGTCAAAATCCAAAGAAAATCAGGTTTGAAGATATCACATAAACTTATCTTTTCAATTCCTTTTCCTATTCTACTTTTCTTTAATTATTTCCTATTCGATTTCTTATATTCCTCTTTATCATTCTGTTATTCTATATTTCTTTTACTTCCATCATTATTCTTAGTTCGTTATTTTATTCTCCTTTTCCTCTAATTCATCTTTAGCTTAATTAATTTTTGTTCTAGCTTGTTAATTGTGTTTTATTAAGTTGGTTGTGATTTTAACTTTTACAATTTGAGTTAATTTTGAAGAGCACAAAGAAAAACTCTTTCTTTGATTGAGTGCAAACACGTGAGGGAGAAACCAATCTTCTTGAAACCATGTCTAATCAATCTTCTTCCAAAGATTCCAATCACGAAATTCCAGATATGAGAGCATTCATGGAGGCATAAACTCCAAACTTGAGCGATAAAGGCTTGATAGCGAAAATAGGTATGCTGAAATGATGGATGAACTAATAAAAATCAAATCTGAATCGAGAGGTAGGAGCTTTCGAGATGAGGAAAGTATGTCTAGAGCGAGGAGAGGAACATGGAGAGATGAAGAAGAATGGGGAGATAGAACCGAAACTCACCATGGGAGAAATAAGGTAGATTCATACTTGGGTAGTATTAAACTTACAATTCCTTCCTTCCAAGGTAAGAGTGATCCTGAGTTGTATCTAGAGTGGGAAAAGAAGGTTGAGAGAGTATTTGAATGCCATAACTATATGAGGAGAAGAAAGTAAAATTGGCTGTAGTTGAATTCACCCATTATGCCACAATTTGGTGGGACCAACTAGTGAGTAATAGGCGTAGGAATGGTGAGGAGGAGATCCAAACATGGGCTGAAGTGAAACGAATAATGAGGAAACGCTTTGTTCCTTCTCATTACTATAGAGAGTTGTACAATAAGCTACAAAGTTTGATACAAGGGGGAAAGAGCGTAGAGGAGTATTATCAAGAGATGGAGATTGCTTTGATTAGGACCAATATAGAAGAGGATAGGGAGGCTACTATGGTTCGATTTTTGCATGGTCTTAATAAAGATATTGCTAATCTTGTTGAATTGCAGCATTATGTAGAGATGGAGGACATGCTACACATGGCAATCAAGATAGAGCGACAATTGAAGCAAAAGAGCAAGAACTCATCTTTAACAAATTCTAATTGGAAATCCAATTGGAAAGGTCCAAATTCTACCCAAAACAAAGGAAAGGAAGTGTCTAAAGATAATAAAGCCGAAACAAAGAGGGATTAAAGTAATAAAGGCCGAACTCAAGAAGGCAAGCCCAAAAAGATCCAATGCTTCAAATGCTTAGGCTATAGATATATCTCTTCTCAATGTCCAAACAAGCGCACTTTAGAATTAAAAGGAGGCAAATTGGTGTATGCTAGTGAAGAAGATAGTGGAGCTGAAAGTGATGAAGATTCAATGCCCGAATTGGAAGATTGCTATTCCGATGATGGAGCTAAGCAAGAGGGGCATTCAGGAGAGCTATGTGGAGTCACCATTAGATCCTTGAACGTGCAATAAGGGGTTGATGATGAAAGCCAAAGAGAGAACATCTTCCATACACGCTGTTTAGTAAGAAAAAATCCTTGTGTTTTAATTATTGATAGTGGTAGTTGCACTAACATTGCTAGCATAATGATGGTGGATCGATTGAAACTTTCAACAACTAAACATCCAAACTTTATACTCTTACACCTTTAAGTCCAAAGATTGTTAATAAAGACCAACGTACAATGAAACTTAAAGTTGCTGCCTATGAAAAAGAAAAAGAAAGAGAGAGAGAGTACACGTGAAAAAGAAAAGGTGCACAAGCAAAAGGAGAGCTGTGTGAAAAACCATGAGGGGTGTGAGAAAAGAGAGGACAAATGAGAGAAAGAGAGTTTGTGCAAAAAGAAAACATTGAGTTGTGAGGCGCAAGAAGAAGGTGAGTTGAGTGCAAAAGAGAGAAAAGTGAGCTTTGTGGCAAGAGAGAGAGATGTGAGAAAAGCTTTAATGTCACAAAAAAAAATACTTGTGCTTGTTTACAAAGAAAGTTTTCTAACCACTAACGATCTTAATGTTTCTTTGCCTTCAAGTTTCAAGTCTCTTTTGCAGGAGTTTGAGGACGTGTTTCCCGATGAAATTCCAAGTAGGTTACCACCCATTCGTAATATTGAGCACCAAATTAACTTTGTACCCGGTTCTACCATACCTAATAGGCCGGCATATAGAGCAAATCCTGAAGAAACCAAAGAACTACAATGCCAAGTGGAAGAACTTCTTAATAAAGGTTATGTTAGGGAAAGTTTAAGTCCATGTGCTGTTCCTGTTATACTTGTCCCTAAGAAAGATGGTTCTTGGCGTATGTGTGTGGATTGCCGTGCAATTAATAAAATAACTATTAAATATCGTCATCCTATACCTAGATTAGATGACATGCTTGATGAGTTGCATGGGGCTGTTGTGTTCACTAAGATTGATCTAAAAAGTGGTTATCATCAAATTAGAATGAAAGAGAGTGATGAATGAAAAATAGCATCAAAACTAAATTTGGTTTATATAAGTGGTTAGTCATGCCGTTTGGTTTAACTAATGCACCTAGTACATTCATGAGATTAATGAATCATGTTTTGCGTGCTTATATAGGCAGGTTTGTGGTTGTCTATTTTGATGATATACTTATTTATAGCAGATCTTATGATGAACATGTAAAGCACGTGCGTTTAGTTCTTAAAACTTTATGCAAAGAAGTTTTGTTTACTAACCTCAAGAAGTGAGATTTTTGCATAAACAAACTTGTTTTTCTTGGTTTTGTTGTTAGTGCAAAATGAATTGAGGTTGATGAAGAAAAGGTGAAGGCAATCAAAGAGTGGCCGATTCCCACAAATGCAAGTGAAGTTTGAAGTTTTCATGGACTAGCAAGCTTCTATAGGCGTTTTATGAAAGATTTCAGTACCACTGCCGTATCATTGAATGAATTAGTGAAGAAAGATGTGAAGTTTAATTAGGAAGAAGCACAACAATCGGTGTTTGACTTGTTCAAACAAAAACTTACTTCTTCTTCTATTCTATCTCTTCCTAATTTTGATAAAACTTTTGAGATTGTCTATGGGTTTGTACCTTTGAGTCCATTAGATTTTATTGCTTTACCTTTAAAGGAACAAACTAACCTTGATGGCAAGAAAAAAGCCGAATATATGCTTAAATTGCATAAACAGGTTTGAGCTAATCTAGAGCGCAAGAATGAAGCAAATGCTAAACACGCCAACAAAGGAAGAAAAGAGGTGATCTTTGAACCCGGAGATTGGGTGTGGATATACATGCACAAAGAAAGATTCCCAAACCAAAGAAAAAGCAAGTTGATGCCAAGGGGAGATGGACCTTTTCAAGTGTTGGAATGCATCAACAATAATGCTTACAAGATTGACTTGCTCGATGAGTATGGAGTTAGTGCTACATTCAATGTTGCTGATTTATCTCCATTTTCTTTTGATTAAGGTCTTGATTCAAGGACGAATCCTTTCGAGGAGGGAGGGGATGATAAAATCAAGGCTGATCCTTCACCACCAAGCAAGCCACGAATGGATCCATTGAAGTATGAGGGTCCAATCATACTAGCTAAAAGCAAGAGATTCAAGGCTGCCTTATGTTCTTTCATGGTCCACGTGATAGATAAGATGCATTTAAGAAGCAAGGTTAGCGAGTTGAACTTAGAAGATCAAGATTCAACTTTGATTAATTATATTTCATTAATGGATTAAACCCCAACGTGAAGACATGAAGATCAGATCTTATTTATGTTGAATTCAAGCCCAAACGTAAAGCCCAAGTCCAAGGTTGAATATTCAAAGTCAAAATCCAAATCAAAATAGGAGTCTTCTTTTAACAAGTCCAAGTCAAAGTAGGAGTTTGCTACTCTTTTACTTCAAGTTTTGTTTATTTAGGAGTCTTGGCCACATATCCTAGTCATTCTAGGATTATGATTATTTAAACTCTATAAATAGAGCTATGTAATTCTGCAAAAGCATATATCTTTGATTGAATAGAAAATCTTGTTTTTATTTAAAGAGTTTCTTTGAGTGTTCTTGAGATTAAAGCTTATTGTTTAGGTTTTGATTTCACTTCTACCTTAATTTTATTCTATTAACTTGTTAGTTTCTAGGATTAATTAAGTTCATCTCATTATAGCTATTGATCTTATTTCTTTATAAATAAGGGTGATAGTTCCGCAAATAACTTTTGGCAAACCTTATAAGTATCGATCTTGGCATGTAATCTTCTCTTCCATAGAAGGTTTACATCACCTGGACTCCGACCGTGCTGAATTGCCAACTAGCTGCCCTCTAAGAGTGCCTTTTGGCACGGTTTCCGTAGCTACCAAGGCCTCCACCACGGCCCGTGGTGGCTCTACACCGGCTTGGGCACGACCTGGAAAAGGTTAACACAATGGAATCCTTAGGTTCAGCACGGCCTGGACTCTGCCCGTGCTGACCAGCACAGGCTTGACCACGGCCATGCTGAAGAGACTATATAGGCAAAATTTGATTTGGTGAATGGTGGCTCGATTTTTCTAACCTAATTCCAATATACACACTCAATTCACTTGTTTTCTAGACCTTAATTATCGACTTTGGGAGATCAAATTCATTAATTGAAGGAAGGATTACACTTGTTTCAACATCGATTTAAAGATCAAAAATAAGATTTGAAGATCAAAAAAGGAAGGATTACACTTGTTAGTTTTTGTTATTTCGTTATTTTCTTTAGACTTCATTCATTTTAGTTGCTTGATAGTAGTTAGAACACTTACTTAGTAATTTAACATAGTTGTATGAATTTAGGTTTTTTTTTTTAACTTAAGTCGGACTTTTGCAATAGGTGAGGGCGGACTTTTCCGTTTGATCATATTTACTTAATTTACGGCCTAAACATGTGCGTATATGTGTCAATTACAGGTAGGGAGTTCGGCGACCCGAGATGGCAAAGGAAAGCCCAGAAACCTCCCCTTTCACCACGGTTTTTGTGGCCATCACGGGCTACAACACTAGGTCGTGCCCATCAGTACGGCCTGAGTGAAGCCCGTGATGAAAGACACATGAAGACTTGAGGGATTTCAGCCGTTCATCACGGCTTCCGAAGGCATTACGGGTGGCAACACCAGGCCGTGCTGGTCAGCACGGCCATGCCCCCACCCGTGCCAATTGGTGCACCATTGAAGCATAAAGGCTCAGCACGGGCCGAGTCCTGGCCATGCTGATCAGCACGGCCTTTTCCTCACCCGTGCTGACCCCCGTGCCTATAAAAAGGGAGGCTTCCAAAAAATTTTGCTACCCCTTTTTCTACGCTCCAAGGTGTTGTCTTCTTCCATTTTTCTCATCTTTCTTACCTTTCTCGGTAATTTCCAAGTAAGTCTCTTCACTTTTTGCTTTTATTTATTTTTAATTTAGTTTTTCTTTTATGCATATACTTTATTTAGGACGTGCTAGTATGTTTTGGTAGTTTTACGTTGTTACACTGCTTCAATATGACCTCAATTAGATTAATTTACATTAGTTGTTATGTTTGATGTAAAGTCGATTATGAATTTTGATAAGTGTGGGGTTTGGCAGAAATAAAGTTTGTCTATGGCACTCTTTTATGAATAATTGCTAGAATAAAGTTGCGGTAGTTGGTGCACGATAAAGTAGGTTGGAATGTATCAGTTAATTAGTTTATTCAGGAGTTTGAGGCTTTAGTCTTTTGTTAAGTCTAAATTTTCGGTAGGATTTCTGATTAACTTGATTTCTTGTACGAATAACTAATGATTCATTGCATCAGGTAAAATGACGGATCGCGATCAATCCTGTAGGAAGCAACCAAAATGCGTCACTACTAGTAAGTGATCGCGTGGCGAAGGAACATCTTCCTCTACAGCACCAGAACCAGCAGCAGCCCCAGCACCAACTGTGAACCCACTTGCACCTGGTCATCATCCATTATGGACATTCCCTAATGCAGATAATGAGAGTCGATTCCAAGTCATGAGATGGAAGCAAGTGATGGCGGTCGTTGCATCGATTTCGTATCCCTAGAAAGAGTGGGATTGGTACAAGACGTGCGCACTCTGTTTGAGATTCTGCCGTATGCGTGACTCTTTGACATCATTGAGCCAACCTACCTTGAGCTTACAATTGAGTTCCTCAGCACCTTCTTCCTGCAGTAACAGATCATAAACTGGCCTCAGCCTGATGCAGTTTATTTCAGACTTAGGGGAAAGGAGTTCTTAATGTCAGTCCCACAATTCGGCATGCATTTGGGATTATGGACTGAACAGGAGATCTCGGGGGAGGAGTATCAGGGATGCCTCTACATCAACCCAATATCCTGAGACACCATGTGGGACTCATTGGTACTTAGGCCGGAAACGTACTACCCAAGCAGGTCTAAGGCGTCTAGCCTTCCGGATCATCTCTACTATCTCCATACCCTATTAGCTTACACCATTACAGGCAGAGGAGATAGTTTTAGAGCGGTAACACAGACCGATATCTTCATCCTCTAGGCTATGCAACATCAGAAGAAGTTGGACTTGGGATATTTGTTGGCTCGTCAAGTCCGATCATTTATAGTAGACGCCCAGAAGAAGATGCATTATTGTTTTGACCCGTACGTGACTAGGTTAGCCAAGAGACTGGATGTATTGGACGATTGTCTGTCAGAGCTTTCAAATATTGGTGACATGACCCCACTAGGGATCAGACAGATGATCAACATGCAGATGATCACGGCTACTAGACATTCACATGGTATAGAGTACAGGCTTGTGAACATAATAGTTAGGGAGGCTAGAGAGGCAGCGACTAGAGGAGCCCAAGATCCGTCGGCTGGGATCCCGGATGTTAGGATTCCCAACCCAGCTAGAGTATTTATGCCTCCATCTGGAGCCTCATCCTCTTATTTTGTAGGGACATCGAGTGCTCAGATTAGTGCTTTGGCTGACCGACTAGATTGAGTCTACGATCTACAGCAGCAACACCATACTCAATTTGCGCAGTTTCAAGAGGAGACTAGGGCACAACTTGGCAGAATGAACATCATGCTTCAGTAGCTTATGAACGGGTTGGAGAGGCAGGCCACCCAGACAGACTTCTTAGTGGAGCAAATGAAAAAGTTAATGGACACTAGAGCACAAAATCAGCGGCTCATTGATGATATGAAGTTCGATCTGGCAGGATGCTTCACGGACCCTGATCTACCACAGCCCCCTCCTTTAATGACTTTCCCTGCTCCTCGTCTTCCAGCAGATCCAAGCAGTGAGGATACACCATCAGCAGACTCCTAGCAGTGAAAAAAATAATTTGTGCAACTTTTCTTTTTATTTTCTTTCATTTATTTTATTTTATTTTATTTTCTTGCCTTTTGCATGCTTAATTTTATGTTATTTCCTTTCATTTTTCTTTTTTATGTTAAGTTATTTTAGTAGAACACTATGCTTTCCCAATTTGAAAACTAAGCATGATCTTCAATAACTATGATGTGCGAGTCATATGCTTACCCAGTTTTAATCTTTCTAACACTGTGGATAGTGTTATAATCAAGTGTGGGGTAGGTACCTTAGTTTTGTGCAGGTACCGATTTTGTTATTTTCTTGAGTTTTGTTTCAATCGAGTAGTTGATGATTTTTCTCTTTTGAATAAATACCCTTATAACTTTTATCGAATCTTGTTAGAAGAAGGAAATGAACGAATCTCTTAATTTTAATCAAGCCAGGTAAAACTGGTGTTTTTCTCTAATTTTTCCATTTTACTTTATCTTGAAAATAGAACACTATAAATATTGCTGTTTATTATTATGATTGATTGTTTTTAAACTTTGGTTTGAGAATTCATGCAATTTTAACCCACTCAAATGGTGAGGTTTTGAACTAAATTGGGCATCATTATTTTTTTATGCTCCTTTTGTTATTGTTTAGTGAGCATTGTACATAATCTTTGTTTTTAGAACTTGCTTTGTGATTCTTTTTGAGATTACATGAATTTTTGATAGTCATGAGATGATTTGGGCACTTAGGATTTACACAATTTGACCAAAAGCCTAACCCTATTTTTTCCTTAGTGAACCAATTTTGAGCCTTAGCCTTTTCTTTCGTTGTAATTCACCTTTAACACTCATTTTATCACTTCTATTCATTTTACCATTCTTTCTACCATTGTTGCTGGAAATTATGTAAGTTTATGCTATATTTCATTTTGGATCAATTTGCATTCTTTTTATATATATTCACTAAGTTGCTAGATTTTTCGTAGATGCTCCCTTCAATCCAAAATTGGATATTCATTCTTATTGTTTATGTCAATAACCACAACAGCTTCTACATAAGCTGCTGTAATATATATACATAGTATATATCAAAAAAAAGAAGAAGAGAATTTAGTATTCTTTTAGTTCATTTTGAGCATCATCTTATTGTTGGAGCAACTTAGTGTTCATTTTTGGTACAGCATTTGATCCTTGGCTATTTTCTTGCATTACCTGCATAATTTTCTAGCAACTTTTAGCCTACTTTCCATATTTCTCCATACCCTACCTTAACCCCATTACAATCTGGCTTAAGACCCTTTGATCATGATTATTGATTATTTCACAATAGTGGAGATTGGATCTATAAGCAAGCTTATGGTAAGTACTTTGTCTGTATTTTTGTGTTGAGAGCTTGGCGATCTTCTTTCACCTATATACACTTGTGTGTTTTGAGTGACATCTTGTGAGGCATGGTTTTCAAATTCTCAGTTTGGATGGTTTATCATTTTAATTTTAGCAGCTTTATTAACTTTGTTCTCTCTCTTAAAGATTTAGTGATTTGGGGATTTTGGAGAAATTCATTAAGGAGTTTTGAGATTTGTTTTGAGCTAACTTCCTGCAAAGTATATGATTGAGTTATTTGGTATCTGTTTGAGGAGTGAGTTATTGATTGCTTGAGGACAAAGCTTAAGTGTGGGGTGATTTGATAGGCATCATACTACACTTGTTTACATTCTTGTGCATGATTATCTTGTTTTATGCTAGAATCACTTGTCTTTTATTTCCTTTCACGTTTCAGGTCATTTTCGAAGGACACTATCAATAATCGAGGGAAATACGCGTGATTACGGACCAGAATCCATCAAATTGGACGAGGACTAGCACCCCGAGGGTTAAGCACGGCCTTGACTCCGGCCGTGCTGAATTGCCAAGTAGCTGCCCTCCAAGAGTGCCTTTTGGCACGGTTTCCGTAGCCACCACGGCCTCCACCAAGGCCCGTGGTGGCTCCGAAGAGGTCAACACAAGAATCCTTAGGTTCGACGGCCAGACTCATTGACCCGGCCTGAGCTTGACCTTGGTCGCGCTGAAGAGACTATATAGGCAAAATTCGATTTGGTGAATGGTGGCTCGATTTTTCTGACCTAATTCCAATATACACACTCAATTCACTTGTTTTCTAGACCTCAATTGTCGACTTTGAGAGATCAAATTCATCAATTGAAGGAAGGATTACACTTGTTTCAATATCGATTTGAAGATCAAAAATAAGATTTGGGAGTATTCAAGAGGCAGATTAGGGTTTGATAGTTTGAATTGGCAAAATAGGGTTTCTCATCCAATTTGAAAGAGAAGGGTGTACATGCCTTCAATTTTCTTTTCCTTATTTGTTCCTTACTTTGCTTTAACTATGAACATGAGTAGCTAGATCTTTTGAACCCATTAGGGTATTTATTGTTTATGGATTGTGCTTAGTTGTTAGATTTATATTAGCCATTCTTGTAATCTTCTTGCTATTCAGCAATAAAGTTTGATTCAGTTAATTTGAGACGTTGAATTAATTGTCTTTTGCGTTATTTCTTGACATTGAGAAATGCTTGTTACAACTAGAATTTGAATAGTAAGAACTGGTAGTTAACACTTAGAGATAAGGTTAATTTACTCGCCGGATTAAGAATTAACAACTCTTAATAGATCTAAATCATGCTTAATGCTAATCTATAATAATCTGATAGGAAGAGATTCCATTAGGTTAGTGTAGGTTTAGGAAGTCGGTGAGCTCGAGAGAGGAACCGAGTTGGATTCAGGATTTAGGCACAGGTAAGCAAGATTAGTAATTTATAAAACCAACCCTTAGAATTCCATCACTTAGGTCCCCTTTGGGTTTGTTTCTCTTGCTGCGGTTGTCTTTCGATTGTCAGTTGCTGTTCATTTATTTATTTGCATTCATAATCATTAGTTAGTTAATTTAGACTTCTCACACTCTATTTCAGACTAGATAACATAGTGAACAGTAATAACTCTAGGTTCACCTGATCTCCAGGGATACAACCTTGATACTCACTAGTGCTAGGCCGCATTGATAGGTTCATTGCCTTAGGTGTAGGTTGCATAAGTAGCCCATCATTAAGCAACCATTAATGGAATCTAGAGAATACCAGTAGATATTGAAGAGGGCTTTTTCATTCCAAGTCGAGTCTGGATCTTGGTGCCCAAATAGCAGCAACATAGGTTTGATGATGATGATAATGGACTGTTGCAACCGAGCTTCTTTATTATTTCATCATTTCTCCCCCAAAAAGATAGTACACCTTTATTTCAAACATAAATTAACTTGTTGTTTAGTTTAAATCTATAAAACTTATGGAATTTATTTGCAATCTTAAAACTTATATGTTTTAAATAAAGTGAGAGTTAATTTAGAATTTATATAATCAAATTTGTGTTGAATTAGTTATAGCTAAATTAAAATTTAACGAAATAGATAGAATTTTCAAATAAATTTCATATTAGTTTGTTCATATATTTTACAACATCAAAATATCTCTTTTAACTTTATTATTTATATCATTTAAAAAGAAAACCTTTATTATTTCTATTTTACTTTCTTTTTCATATCTTTTTCTTAAATGAAATGAATTCCTTAATAGATTTCAACCAAACATAGCATAAAAGAATTTATTTATAGTTGATACTATTAACTTCTTTTTTTTTTAAAAGAACCAATAAGAGAAAAAGGAGCTGAATTTGCAATTCGCTTGTCTTGGGTAAAGACCTTTGATCTCTTTTAGGCAATGATTTTGATCTCAGTAGCTATAAGTAGTTGAATCGACCTGGTATTTTGCCTTTTCCTCCGTGGGTATTTTTCTTCTATAGCTAAGTTATTACTTGTCTCCATACTAAGACTCCTCTTCCCCTTGCTTGGTCTCCTTCTTCTCCTTGCCTCATTATTAAGATTCCTTCCCTTATCTCTTTTCTTCCATTATTTCTATTTTATTTTCGGCCATTTAATGGCAAAGCTTCCTAAAAAATTTCACAGTCCTTTCGACTCGCCCTCAATGGTCAACCTTAGTACTACTAATGCAGCTTTTTTCCTCTTATTCTTGCATCCCTCTCTACTCTCCTTTTTATTCTCATTAAAAGTCAAGTTCAAAGCTCTTTTTCCCTCCCAAGCCCTTTGCTACTCATCTATTATGGAATTGATCTTTAGCTTTCTCATTTGAAAATATTATTGGAATGACAGAACATCTCAAATGTGAGGATCTTGTGTAGGATCTTGACTTTGTTCCCTAAGAGTTTAAGGACCTTATGAAATTAAGCCTTGCTGGTAAGCTTATTTCCATTAAGAGTTTAAACTCTCATCTCATTAGAGAAGCCCTAAAAGTCTCTTTGAGATTATAAAAGAGGTCTGCATTGAAAGAGATGGTAAGGATATTTTCATCTTTTATTTTGACAATAAGGCATATTACATAGTGGTCTTGAATGAAAGGCCATGCAACATGCAAAATCAACTTATCAATATCCAAGAGTGGCTGGCTAGTAAGATTGTTAAAAGCATGGACTTCACTAGATCCCCCTATAGGTCCAAGTGCATGATCTTCCTCCAAACCAAATAAACTCCTCAAATGCAAACAAGAAAGTTAAACTCCTGGGAGAAGTGTTGGAAGTGGATTTAGGTATTAACTATTTTAGTGGTTGGTGCTGTAAACTACGAATCAAATTAAATCTGGATGTTAAGGAACCTCTTCTTTGGGGTTTCAAAAATAGGCTCGAGGATGGTAGCTTCTCTTGGTTCCCCTTCAAATATGTTAAAATTCCAGACACCTATTATTTTTGCAATAGGATAGGGCATATATCCAAGTTATGTGTTGTTAAGCAAGAGGATGACAAGGAGTCCTTTGGTCATATTCAATCCAATAATGATTATGAGAATGGTATAAAGCTTGGAAGCATAAAAGCAACTGAAGTAACACCATGCATGGTTGAGAATAGTGTCAAAAGCTCCTTTTTCTCATTCACTCAGAATCAGAAATCCTAGATTAGGGAAGGTTTAGAATGCTACTGATCTTCATGCATTGGTGATTAAAGGGAAAGCATATAGAAGCCAATTATGCCTCAACCACCAAATGAAGATTCTTCAGCCACCATTAATCATGCTCTTGATAAAATGAGTGGCCCAATACTTGTCTCTCCAGTTAAGACTCAACTTCTGTAGGCTTCTTCTAGCGCTGTTAGTTCCGAAAAGAACATCATGATAAGTAAGAACTCAAGTCAAAATCTGCCACCCTTATTGAGTAGTGCTGATATTCAATCCTTCCTCCTTCCTGGCCTAGACCCCGAAAATATCTTCTCAAGGCTTCCTCTTTTTAAAGCTGGCCCTTTTCCTATCCCACAAAAAAGGACTCTTCTTTTGGTCATCTGGACTTTAAAACTTCTAGTCTTGATCTCAACCTACCCATAGACCCCATTAAATAATCTTCTCCAAGCCCTTTGAATGGGAAAAATAAAAATCCACCTATCTTTATGGACCTTCTTAGCCTTGAACTTCACCCGAAATATAGCCACTTAGATCAAATGATATATTCTCTCTTGATTAATAGATTGAGAAAGCAATTAACTTTCTATTCAACTCAAAAATGGTGATTCCTTATGGCTTAACCATGTCTTGGATGATGATGTTTAGAAGGGAGGAAGGACCTCTAGTATTATCTTGGAGGAAATCTTGGAGGATGACAACCTCACTAAGTACCAACTTATTCCTTTTCCATTAAGGAACTTGATGAGTTTGTACAAGGTAGGAAATGGAAAAAAAGAATTAGCTAAGGCTGCTAGTAACAAGGTTGATAGAATAAATGATAAAAGGGAGGATTTGTCAAGGGAAGTCAAAAGGAATAGGGATGAAGCTTTAGGCTCCAATGAAGATCCCATTAAGCAGCTTAAAGTCTATAAGAACTCTAAGGTGGAGGTAACCAACTTGAAATGGCCCTAACCTCATAAAATGAGAATTTTAAGTTGGAATGTTCAAGGTTTAGGGAAACCCTTGACGTTCCACTCCCTTCAAGGGATCTGCAAATCCTATTCTCCTGATGTCATCTTTACCATTGAATCTAAGAACAAAAAGAAAAGGGTAGATTATTTACTGAAGAAAATGTAAATTTGACAATGTGACCACTATAGAGCTTCTCACCAGCACTGGGGCTTAGCCTTATTCTGGAAGATTCTACCCCGATGAGCATCATTTTTGCTTCAACTTTTTTCTTCCATTGTAATGTGTTTATCTCTCTTAATACCAACTAGAGCTTTATTGCATGTTTTTTTAGTTGTGTTAAGACAACAAGGAGTCAGTAGCTTGTGTCCCTAAAAAATTATTGCAACCAGCTTAAGGACCCCTTCATGCTCATTGGTGACTTTAACTCTCTATTATCCCAAGATGAAAAGCTTGGTGATAGACCCTTTGATCCATATAATCATAGGACCTTTATGAAGTTTGTTAACAACCCTGAGACTTGTTACATTGAATAATAGACATTGCTGGAATAACAAAATCCAAGAACATTTAGATAGAGTCCTATTGCATCATGTATAAAGGAATGTTTTTGCCCAAGCATGTCTTCTACACTTAGAGAAATATGGGCTCTGATTATAGGCCCATTCTTTTATATTTATTTAGGGGAACTTTTAATGTTAAGAAATCCTTCCAATATGATAAGAGATAGAACCATGAACCGGAGGCCTGGGATATTGTTAACAAGACTTGGTCTCAAGATGTCGAGGGCTCGATCATCTTTCAAGTTTTCTCCAAACTAAAACTTTACAAGCAAGAGTTATTGTGTTGGAGGAAAAACAACAGCTTAAACTATAGAATCAACATTGAAAATTTAAAAAAGATATTACCCGTGTTAAGAACTCTTCCTTGGGAAACACCAAATAGAGAGGAATACCATATAGTAGCGGCAGGAAATTCTTTGGCGCTAAATTGAGGTGTTCAAGAAGAACAGGTTGCCCTAACTCGACATCGTCAAGAATTCTTGACTATTACATGGGAATAAGTGCATCTTCAAAGTATTTTTCCCTTCCAATATTTTTCTATCGGAGCTTTCCTCATTGCTTTTATCTAGCTAGCTGGTTGGTCTTGATTGGCCTTTGATGTATTACTTGGCATGCAATCCAGTCCAAAAGTAGGTATTTTTCCTTAATTTCTTCCATTGAATACTCTTCCGGCTAGTTATTTTTCTTTAAGTATTCTATGAGCTTTTCCCTGAGAGTCCTCTTTTTTTTCTTTCAAAACACATAGGTCTTCAAATACATTTCTAATGTTGTTATGCCCGCACATTAGTCTATTTTTGAGGTTATCTTGCTCGTAGACTTCATACCAGTCGTTGCACTTATGTAGCCCCGTGGGTAGTGTATTTATGCAGCTTCAGACAGGAGCAGCTATCTCCATTATTTGGTCTACTTTCATCTTACCAAATCCCTTTTTAACATGATGTAGGTAGAGTGGCACCCTTAGGAGGATTCCTTCCATTGGTATAAAAATTCCTTAGTCTCGGCCATAGAGTATTGGCAGCGACGATATTTTTTCTAGACCGGGGATACACCTAGGAGAGAAGAGAGATGCTAGCACCAGACCTCGTATGAGGCCATATAATATAAAAAAGCAATACCGATTAAAATAAGCAATACCGATCAAAGAGATCAAAGAAATAGAATAGGATGCTGGATCATATTATTTTCATCTTGATAAGAAGTTATTGACATATGATAAAATATGTATCATAAAATACAAGAGCTATAGCTCAATTAGGTAGAGCACCTCATTTACACGTGCGCCAATGCTTTCCTTTTCAAGGGAGTCCATCATGTAATTAAAAGACTTATTGAGAAGTCGATGTCTTTCTGCATGACTTTCAGGGAATATGAGAACAATAGCCTGACACAACGGGTTTGGTCTAATTTAAGTGCATTTATAGACACCCAATAGAATCCATCATTGATTTAAGACCTTAATAAGATGAATACCCAGTCTATTCAATGCCAGGCATAATGAGTATAAGGACCTCCAAAAATTCTCTTTTCGTCCTATCCTATAAACTTTAAGGTGTATGAAGTTTCATATTTGATTCTTTAAGGAGAAGCGGGGCGATGGAGATTCCATTTAACTTAGGTTAATCTAAGCCAAAAGCGAACCTACGTCAGGATAACCCTTTTTTGAAACACTTTGGTAGTGCTCTTGAATTGGAACCCATAAATCAGAGCACGTGGAGCCATCCTCTTATCTTTCTGCCAAGAGAATTATGGTAGACTAACCGATTATTTATATCAGCTAATGAATGAGCCCAATGCAAATAATGCATGTTGGGTCTTTGAAAAAGTTTGAATCATTTTGATAATAATTAGTTTGATCTGTTTTACTGAGAAGGTCTACGGTTCGAGTCCGTATAGCCCTAAACAAAAAAAAAAAAAAAAATTAAAACTAAAATAAATAAAAATGAAAAATTTTAAATAAAATAAAATTAAAAATTAAAAATTTCTAATAGAATTTAGAAATTCTAAACAAAAAAACAAAAAATTGAGAATTCCCTTTTGAATCTCCCTTTTTTAGAGCGAATCAAAAGTGAAGTGAAAAGAAAAGACGAGAGGAAAGAAGTAAACATAATGTAAAAATTATAGTCAATGAATCTTGAAATGAAACATGTACCAAAGAAAAAAAAGAAAAGTGGGTGATTGAATCAAAATGAATCGTTGTTTCAATTAACCGATTATGGATAAGTTTGAAATTCATTCCAATTCGACTTGACTAATCTAATATATTTTCCGTAGTTATAGGAGTGCGCCTATGTTTCTAATTTACGAATATGACATATTCTTGGCATTTCTAATAATATCAAGTGTTATTCCTATTTTAGCATTTCTAATTTCTAGATTTTTATCCCCAATTAGCAAAGGACCGGAGAAACTCTCTAGTTATGAATCGGGGATGGAACCAATGGGCGATGCTTGGTTACAATTTCAAATATGTTATTATATGTTCGCTCTAGTTTTTGTTGTTTTTGATGTTGAAATGGTTTTTCTTTATCCATGGGCAATGAGTTTCAATATATTGGGGTTATCCGTATTTATAGAAGCTTTAATTTTCGTGCTTATCCTAATAGTTGGTTCAGTTTATGCATGGAGAAAAGGAGCATTAGAGTGGTCTTAGCTCTTGAATATTCTGCAAAAATAATGAATAAAAATAACATTGAGATAGTTATAAATTCCATTGAGTTTCACTCACTTGATCAAACAACTCAAATTTTAGTTATTTCAACTACATCAAATGATCTTTCAAATTGATCAAGACTCTATAGTTTATGGCCACTTCTCTATGGTACCAGTTGTTGCTTCATTGAATTTGCTTCATTAATAGGCTCATGATTCGACTTTGATCATTATGTGTTAGTAATAAGATCTAGTCCTAGACAAGCGGATATAATTTTAACAACCGGCACAATAACCATGAAAATGGCTCCTTCTTTAGTAAGATTATATGAACAAATGCCTGAACCAAAATATGTTATTGCTATGGGGGCATGTACAATTATGGGGGGGTGTTCAGTATTGACTCTTATAGTACTGTTCGGGGAGTCGATAAGCTAATTCCTGTAGATGTCTATTTGTCGAGCTATCCACCTAAACCGGAGGCGGTTATAGATACTATAACAAAACTTTATAAAAAACTATATCGAGAAATTTATGAAGATCGAACTAGGTCTCAACCCGGGAATCGGTGTTTTACTACCAATCATAAGTTTAATATTGAACGCGCTACTTATACTGGAAATTATGGTCAAGGATTACTATATCAACCACTGTCTACTTCAAAGATCCCTCCTGAAACATTTTATACTTAAAATTATGATCAAGGATTACTATATCAACCAGCGTCTACTTCAAAGATCCCTCCTGAAACATTTTTCAAATATAAAAAAGGTGAGTCTCATCCCACAAATTAGTAAATTAGAGGAAGAGCTCATTTGTACAAAATAACAAGAAAAGGCAAACCAATCTTCATAAATTTCATCATGAATATGAAATACTTAAATTATATAAAAAATTATTATTAAAATTATTATACAAATAAAAATGCGGAAAGGGAGAAAAAAAGATGCAGGGTAGTTTTTCTGCTTGGCTAGTCAAACACGGACTAATCCATAGATTTTTGGGTTTTGATTACCAAGGAATAGAGACTTTACAAATAAACCTTGCAGATTGGCATTTCATTGCTGTCATTTTGTATGTATATGGTTACAATTATCTGCGGTTGTAATGTGCCTATGATGTAGCGTCGGGCGGGCTGTTAGCTAGCATATCTCATCTTATGAAAATAGAGTATAGAATAGATCAATCAAAAGAAGTATGTATAAAGGTATTTGCCCCAAGGAAGAATCCTAGAATTCCGGCTGTTTTCTAGGTTTGGAAAAGTGCGGAATTTCAAGAAAGGGAATCTTATTATATGTTGGGAATCCTTTATGATAATCGTCCGCGTATGAAATGTATCTTAATGCTAGAAAGTTAGATAGGGTGGCCCTTATGTAAACATTATTATATTACTCCTAATTTTTATGAAATACAAGATGCTCATTGAATAATAAGAAACTAATCTTCAGTTTTCTAACTTCAAATATTCAAGGACTATATGTACGCTCTCTTATAGATCAGCGGAGTTATTGAAGTTTCATTGATATTATTATGAATATAGATAGACTAAATCAAAAAAAAATTATACAATTAGGGATTCGTTGAATTCTCAAATTTTGGAGGTTTTGATTTTTGACATGTCGAGTTAATAGGATGAGCTAAATGAATTCTGCATCATGAACTTTGTACCGCGCGCATCCCTTAGATAGCTCCAAAAAGTCACATAATATAGGATGGAATCAAGAAACAGAAAAAGCACATGAAATAGAATACAAAGAAATGAAAGAGGATCAGATTCTATTTATATTATATTTGAGACAAATCTTGGGTATTTCCACCCCTCAACTCCTATCGACTAGAATTTTTTGTCTTTTAACTAACTAAAGTGACTTTAACTTTTCGAGTCTATATGAAGTATTAACATTTGTTTTATCTAGGGGAGACACATTATGAACAAATCAAATAAAAAAGAAGAGGAAACATAATCTAATCTTTTTACATACTTTTTTATAACATAAACTCTTTACTCATCTAAAAAGGTTATATCTCTAGACATCTAGATGGATAAGTATATATCATGATCTATACTATTAATGTGTCTATCCATATTCATTATAGTATGTCGATCTATGTCATTTAATTTGATATAGTTGTAGAATAGATACTCATACATAAATTAATCATGTGCCAAGAACCATATTTGAACTGGTGACACGGGGATTTTCAGTCCTCTGCTCTACCAGCTGAGCTATCCTGACCATTTTCGATGCATCGTCTTCCTCATTTTACTAAACGACTTTTGTCTATGTCAATTAAAAAAAAAGATGAAAAAGTATTCTAAAGTCTTATACAGACCCGGAATGTTTTGTATCTTTAAAAAAAACAAATAAAAAGATGACTTCATAAAGTAAATTTCAGCTCGAATAATGATTTGGATTGTTAATCATTCCATTTTCCACTGGAATGGGGGTTTCTTGTTTTGCTCAAAGATATTCATTTTTATATATATCATATCTATCCCAAGACTTATGAAAAGAAATCTAGCCCGGATATGTTTGTTAAAGAATAAAATAAATGAAAGATAACAAGATTTGAACCGTTAATAAAAAGAGAGAATATGATAAACGTAATTAGGGAGTCGAGCGGACCTGTTTTAGGGATAAAAGGACTTGAACCCTCACGATTTCTAAAGTCGACAGATTTTCCTCTTACTATAATGTCCTTGTTGTTGATATTGACATGTAGAATGGGACTCTATCTTCATCCAATTAATCAGTTATCTATCAGACTATAGAGTGAATGATGTGATCAATTAATATTCAATCTTTTCTTCAACTTGGAATCAATTCAAATCAAAACAATTCTTTCTTTTTCATATAAAGATAAAAAATATCGATTCGGCCCCCTATTAATCTTCTGAGATATTATTTCAGTATGTACCTGCATGTATATATGGTTATCCTTTACTTTATCCTTTCTGGAATCTGGAATTTTGATGGAAGGACTTCTTTACTTTACTAATGCAACGCATTCAATTCGTTAGTTAGAACAGCTTCCATTGAGTCTCTGCACCAATCCTTTTTTTATTCTGTCTTTATGAACCTTTGTTTGTTTTTAAAAAATAGGATTTGGCTCAGGATTGCCCATTTTTAATTCCAGGTTTTCTTTGAATTTGAAAGTTATCACTTAGTAGGTTTCCATACCAAGGCTCAATCCAATTAAGTCTGTAGCGTCTACCAATTTCGCCATATCCCCTCTTTTGTTTTGAGATTAAAATCTTATTATTACTCGCCTTTCATTTATATTCTATTAAAACTGTTGAAGTTATTAGATATCGATTCCTATAAAAATTACTATAACTATAAAAAGTGTTTCCTCTTCTTTTTTTTTCTTGTCTATCTTCTTTCATCTCTATCAGAAATCCTTCTTTAGTCTAATATAGATGTACATATACCACATTTATTATATATACTTCTCTAAACTTTATTCTTTCTTATGCAATTTGAATACTCGAACAATTGATTCTTTTTCTTTTTTCTATATTCATATTAAGTATGAATATCTAATAATGAAAAGAATAAAAAGTTAAAATTCTACTAGTTTACTAAATTCCTATGCATGTACAATTTCTATTGTGTGAGCCCGCTTAGCTCAGAGGTTAGAGCATTGCATTTGTAATGCGATGATCATCGGTTCGACTCCCATAGTTGGTTTTTCTTTATTTGTTTGATTTCTTACATAATTGATAATGCCTTTTTGAAATCAAAGAATATTGAAAAAGCTTCATTCCCTTTTGCCAAGGGGGACCCATTATTATGTGGTAGGAACTTCAATTTATAAATAAAAGTTCAAAGTTAGAGTAGTTAAATCTCTACAGAATAAATCAAGAACAAGAAAAGGACATTTTTTTCTATTCACAGTATTGGTATATATACAAAAAGGTCCGAATATTGATACAATCCATCTCATTATTCTTTGTAGTATACTACTTTAGTAGATTTTGTTTCATTTGTCATATTTATTTAATACAGTAGTTTAGTTTTAATTTAAGTTTTTGAAAATTCAATAAAAATAAAATAAGTAAATAAGGAGTTTTTATGTCACGTTACCGAGGCCTCATTTCAAAAAAAATACGTTGTCTGGGGGCTTTACAGAGACTCACTAGTAAAAGGCCTAGGGCTGGGAGCGATCTTAGAAATCAATCACGCTCCGGGAAAAATCTACATATCATATTCGTTTAGAAAAACAAATTACATTTTCATTATGGTCTTACGACAATTACTTGAATACGTTCGTATCGTCGCAAAAGCCAAAAGGTAAACAGGTCAGGTTTTACTAAAATTACTTGCAATGCATTTAGATAACATCCTTTTTCGATTAGGTATAGCGTCAACTATTTCTGAGTCCGCCAATTAGTTAATCATAGACATATTTTAGTTAATGGTCGTATAGTAGACATACCAAGTTATCGCTGCAAACCCCGAGAACAAAAATCCAGAGCTATGATTCAAAATTATCTTAAGTCATCCCCCGAAGAGGAATTGCTAAAACATTTGACTCTTGACCCATTTCAATATAAAGGATTGGTCAATCAAAGAATACATAATAAATGGATCAACTTGAAAATAAATGAATTGCTAGTGGTAGAATATTATTCTCGTCAGACTTAACTCTAACTAAAATAACAAAGGTTTGGATAATTTTGCACCCTATCGCCTCAGTAAAGAAACAAAAAGAAAGTAGGGGTTTGGTTTGATTGGGGGTTTTCTCCCATTCATATATCATAGATATATAGGGATATTTTCATTCCTTTCCTATTTTCCAGTATTTTTTGTACCACGGAAATTAGGAATAGAGAATCTATATCAAGGAAAGGTCTAACTGTTAGAATAAAGGTATCCATTGTTATGGGATTTGATACATTGCGGTTAGTAACATTGATAAATTAGGTGAAGGTACGGAAAGAGAAGGATTCGAACCCTCCGTAAACAAAAGCCTAAATAGCAATTCCAATGCTACGCCTTGAACCACTCAGCCATCTCTCCTACATAATGATTATGGCCTCAAACCCGAGTGAATCTCGAGTCATTGATATTAGATTGTTGAATAGGTATGGTACGTGCAATCATTTCTAACTAATAAAAATAGAAAATTTTTAATCAAATAAAGAACTTTCTTTTGAAATTAGGGATTAAAGATAATTTTTTATGTTTTTATGCAAAACTCTTTCTTGAAAGCAATAAAGATATGTATCTATTCGTGTTTGTGAAGTTTGTAAAGATGGCCCTTCCGTCTTTTTTTTATATCTATACCGGCTTAAATCATTAGATTGGAACGATATATTTTTATGTTATTTTATAACCGTACAACTACTTTTTTGTGGGATCGTTTTCTCATGAGAGGTAATTAAAAGAAAGTATAAAATGGATTGCTACTTATGCCTAGATCCCGAATAACTAGAAATTTTATTGATAAGACCTTTATTTATCACGAATAATTTCGACAATATTTATTACGAATAATTTCAACAACTTCGGGAGAAAAAGCGGCATTTACTTATTACAAAGATGGTGTGATTTGATTTCTTTTATTTACAGCTTCAAGTCTTAGGAGATAAAAATATTAGTCGGGATAAAAAGATTTGAAATAACTCTATGCTTGTTGACGGTGAAGTTTATAAGTTTATAAATAAAATAATTACTTATATCAGGTATCCCCAATTAATGCAGCCTTAGATGTTTCAATTGTGAATTCTAGCATTGAACGTAAGGTTATACCTATGACTATGGGTTCTGTATTGTAGTGCAGGTTAACCCTACCCTACTAGTATCTATAGGCGGTATAGAGGAAAAAGCACTACGCCTAGGAGTCAACAACATAAAAACTTTATTAGAAATCATCTCTTTTCTTTATTGGGATTGGGACTAAGAAGAATGGTTGGGACAACAAACATCCATCTCGTTCATACTTTGGATACCCGTGTAACCATCGAAGACTGTTGAAGTGACTAATTCCTAGAAATTAAGGAAGATTGAGGACAAATAAATTATTGGAGTTAGCATAATATTATATTTTTATCTAGTATCAATATGCTTGATGTTAAGAAGAGATCTTTTACATGAAGGTTGGCTAGAGATATCATGTAAAAACACTAGCCCCGCACAGTTCATAATGAGAATATTTCACTCCCCTTTTTATTCTACATTTTATTCTCATTATGTACATAAAGGAGGAGCCGTATGAGATGAAAATCTCATGTACGGTTCTAGAACGGAGATTCTTTAAATCAAATGACGACAGTAACGGATGCCTGCTCAATCCGAAGGAAATTATGCAAAAGCTTTATAGAATTATTATGAAGCTATGCGGCTAGAAATTGATCCTTATGATTGAAGTTATATACTCTATAATATAGACCTTATTCACATAAATAATGGAGAACATACAAAAGCTTTGGAATATTATTTTCAGGTACTAGAACAAAACCCCCTTCTTACCACAAGCTTTAAATAATATAGCCGTGATATGTCATTACATGCGACTATCTCCACTATAGAAAGAAAAAAAAAAGAAAAAAATAGGCTTTTTACACATGCATTGTCAAAAACAACAATTTTTTTATCAACTATAGAAAATAAAGCAACTTTATAAAAGTCAAAATATGAAGAAAAGAATATGCTTAGATACTTTATTCTATGGATAAAGGATCTAATTAATAGAGGATGATAAAGATCAATTAACAAGATTTTTGCACGATAGACGATACAATAATAACCTGCTTACTTATGTCATAATATGAGACAAAAGTTAGGAATCAACTTCTATAACACAATAGATCCCCTAAAGAATTGAGCAGTGGTGTAGCATCAGATCACAAAGATAGTAAGTCTTTTTTATAAAGGAAGGTCTATTTTAAAGTTCTATATAAATTTCTACATAAAAAACTCGAGATAGTTACCTTTCAGAAAATTCTGACGATAGTAGAAGGTCTGCGCTTTGTTCTTCTGAAGGTGGGAGAAAAGATAAAACTGATTTTTAATCTAAATTCTAGTTTGAAGCTCATGTAATGTAATTAACCCCTTCTAGTTAACTTGAGAAAATATATAGGACACCAAAAGAATTGACTGCCAAGCCGTATGAGGTCGAAAACTCTCAAGTACTATTCTAGTGGAAGGAATTTTCTTGCCTATTATAGCTGAGGAGAACAGGCCATCCGACAAGGAGATTCTGAAATTATGGAGGCTTGGTTCGATCAAGCCGCAAAGTATTGGAAACAAGTTATAGCGCTTACTCTTGGAAATTAAATTGAAGCGTAGAATTAGTTGAAGATCACAAGGCATTTTGATTAAGATAAGAGCATTCCCTTTGTATTTTTGTATTTATTATTTAATTTAGTATTCTTTTTTAGTATTTGGTATATTATTTTATTTCTTATAAAAAATTTGTTATAATTATTTGTTTGTTATCCCTATCAGTCAAATAAAATAAAAGGATTGTTTCTCTAGGAAGAACCAATCAAAAAATTTCATGAATTTCATTATACCCCTTCTAAGATCGTCCCTTTTCGTCTAGTATTTCATAGGAATAAACACTACACATATATAAACATAAGAAAATATATATTTTCTATATTTTTTCTGTTATTAAAACAAATAAAAGATAGCCTAAATATAGAATAGATCCTGGAATGTCTCTTACTAATGACTAATGGCCTCTCACCCGATTTGGAATAAAGTAATAGTAATATGTTCTATGTAAAAATATAAAAAAACATAAGTAAAAGATAAAGTAGTCTCAGCTAGAAACTTTTAATTAAGATAGGAATACACTAGGTTGCACAAAAAATTGTTTTTGCGTTAATTCAAAGCCTAGAAAGGTCTATTGAGCGCCTTGTGGCTATGTCATAATAGATCCGAACTCTTGCCCTAGATCGACTTCCAGATCATAATTGTTGTAGTGAATAACTAAAGAAACTAGATAAGATAAATGTGAGAAAGAAGAGAAAGAAACTAATTATAAGTATCTCTCATAGGTTCACTAATTGCTTGACTCAATTGTTGGCGGGTCTATTTATATGCGTTGTCTGGAAAGAGAAGGACTCAATGATTGTTTATTCGTCGGAACTAGAAGTAAAAATTTTGGTAGATAGGGATTCCGTCAAAACTTCTTTTGAGGAATGGGCTAGACCGGGTCATTTCTCAAGAACAATAACTAAAGGACCAGATACTACCACTTGGATCTGGAACCTACATGCTGATGCTCACGATTTCGATAGCCATGCTAGTGATTTAGAGGACATTTCTCGAAAAGTATTTAGTGCTCATTTCGGCCAACTTTCAATCATCTTTCTTTGGCTGAGTGGCATGTATTTCCACGATGCTCATTTTTTCCAATTATAAAGCATGATTAAGTGATCCTACTCACATTTGACCTAGCGCCCAAGTGGTTTGGCAAATAGTGGGCCAAGAAAAATTAAATGGTAATATGGGGAGGGGGGTTCCGTGGAATACAAATAACCGCCAATTCTTTTCAGGTTTGGAGAGCATTTGGAATAACTAGTGAATTACAACTATATTGTACCACAATTGGTGCATTGGTCTTTACAGCCTTTATGCTTTTTGCTGGTTGGTTCCATTATCATAAGGCTGCTCCAAAATTGGCTTGGTTCTAAGATGTAGAATCTATGTTGAATCACCATTTAGTGGGGCTACTAGGACTTAGGTCTCTTTCTTGGGCAGGGCATCAAGTACATGTCTCTTTACCAATTAACCGACTTTTAAACGCTGGATTAGATCCTAAAGAAATCCCACTTCCTCATGAATTTTTCTTGAATCGAGATCTTTTGCCTCAACTTTATCCCAGTTTTGCTGAGGGAGCAACCCCATTTTTCATCTTGAATTGGTCAAAATATTTGAAATTTCTTACTTTTCATGGAGGATTAAATCTAGTGATTAGGGGTCTATGGCTGATCGATATTGCATACCATCATTTAGCTATTGCAATTCTTTTCTTGGTAGCTGGTCACATGTATAGGACTAACTAGGGTATTAGTCATGGTATAAAAGATATTTTAGAGGCTTAAAAAGGCCCATTTATAGGTCAGGGCCATAAAGGCCTATATGAGATCCTAACAACGTCGTGCCATGCTCAATTATCTTTTAACCTAGCTATGTTATGTTCTTTAACCATTGTTATAGCTCATCATATGTATTCCATGCCTCCTTATCCATATCTAGCTACTGACTATGGTACATAACTATCATTGTTCACACATCATATGTGGATTGGTGGATTTCTCATAGTTGGTGCTGCTGCACATGCAACCATTTTTATGGTAAGAGACTATGATCCAACTACTCGATACAACAATCTATTAGATCGTGTCCTGAGGCATCACGATGCAATCATATCACATCTCAATTGGGTATGTATACTTTTAGGCTTTCATAGTTTTAGTTTATATATTCATAATGATACCATGAGTGCATTAGGGCGTCTTCAAGATATGTTTTCAGATACTACTATACAATTACAACCCATCTCTGATCAATGGATATAAAACACCCATGCTATTGCATCGAGTGCAACGGCTCCTGGTGCAATAGCAAGCACCAGTTTGACTTGGGGGGTGGCGATTTAGTGCCAGTGGGTGGCAAGGTTGCTTTGTTACCGATTCCATTAGGAATTATGAATTTTATGGTACATCATATTCATGCATTTACGATTCATGTGACAGTATTGATACTTCTGAAAGGAGTTTTATTTTCCCGTAGCTCTCGTTTGATACTAGATAAAGCAATTCTTGATTTTCATTTCCCTTGTGATGGACCTGGAAGAGGGGGAACAAGTCAAGTATTTGCTTCGGATCATGTCTTCTTAGGGCTGTTTTGGATGTACAATTGAATTTCGGCAGTAATATTTCATTTCAATTGAAAAATGCACTCACATGTTTGGGGTAGTATAAGTGATCAAGGGGTGGTAACTCATATCACAAAAGGAAATTTTGCACAGAGTTCCATTACTGTTAATGGGTGGCTCCACAATTTCGTATGGGCACAGGCATTCTAGGTAATTCAGTCTCATGGTTCTTCACTATCTGCATATAGTCTTTTTTCCTAGGCACTCATTTTGTATGGGCTTTTAGTTTAATGTTTCCATTGGTGGTCGTGGTTATTGGCAAGAACCTATTGAATCAATCGTGTGGGCTCATAATAAATTTAAAGTTGCTCCTGCTACTTAGCTTCAAGCCTTGAGCATTATAACGTGTTGTAGGAGTAACACATTATGATAGATCACAAGTAGTTATATTTATTATGTTTAATTCCCTTGCGATTTGGTTGAATAATGTACTTAATTATGGAAATTCTGTTTATTCTGACTTAGGTGATGAAATATCAAGGATGGAGCAAAATCCAGCCTAAAGACATGTTTTAAGTCATCATTTGTCAAAAAACCAAGTCTTTTAGAGGAGGTGCAGAAATCTGCACAGAAGATCACTATCGACAAGGCGTGACCATGCCTTACAGCCCATGAGCTCCGCAGAAATCTGTACAAAAGACTACTGTCAACAAGGCATGACCATGCCTTGCGTCCTATGAGCTGCTAAAAGATGCGAAAGAGATCTTCAAAATTTTCAGAGATTAATTTGTGGTGGACCTATCCCTAGTTAATTTCCTTTATTTTTGGAAGTGTTAGATTAATAGAACTTTCTTCCATGTATTTAGGGTTTTAATTTATTTAGATCACTCTTAATCTTATCCTTCCTTATAGGAATAAGATTAAATAGGAAGCATATTTCTTTTTTATAAGGATTCTACTATTACGGTTTAGGGTTTTACTTCCTATATAAGGACGGCTAGATACTTTGAGCATATAATTCAGATTCTTATTCTTCTTCTACTCTCTACAATTCTTGTGAATTCTTACTCCACCATGAGTGGCTAAGTTTTTAGTTTCTAATTCAAGAGTGAATAAATTCCAATTGTGATTTTGTGAGGCTTTGTGCTTAATAGAATTCTTCTTTAATTCAAGTATTCTTTATTTCTTGTTTTTATTATTTATGAATTTTTGATATTGATTTTTCTATTGTTAAACTTTGAGTTTGTGATCCATAATTGTCATGAACGATTGACACAAGTAGCAAGGAGTTGGCTCATGTGTGTGTGATTACGGCTTATTCGAATTACATAGCTTGCATGATAGGCTCTAGAGAAATAAAGGAACAAGGTTAATTCAATTGCAGTTATCTCAATTAATTAATGTTGGTTTAGTCATTCTCATTGTTCTTAATGCTATCATTAAGTTGATATGGAACACTATCGTGTGCCCAGTTGACTAATGGTAAGTTTTTATTTGGATGTTAGGTTTGAGTCAATTGTATTAGGAGAATTACACTTATTGCGGCTTTTTCGAATAAGTAGACTAAGTACTTGAATAAAAGAGTTGATATTTTAGCCTATGATCATGATTATAATTGGATGGAATTAGCACTCTTGAATTGAAAATTTGTTAAGATTGATTTTTATTTACTTTAATATTCAGCCTTCAATATTTTCTACTTATTTATAATTTTGATTCAAACATTCAAAACCCCCCCCCCCCCCTTTTTATTTTAGTTTGAGAAGCTATCCACATTATTTCCCTTGGGATTCGACCTAGTTTCACTATTTCTACAAGTTAGTTTAGGAAAATCAGTAATTTATTTTGAAGGACTTCGACAACCCTTTCACATTACCTTCTGGGTGGAATTACCACAACATTTTTAGCAAGAATTATTGCAGTAGGATAATGGCTAGGAGGATTTGAAAGGCATTGTGACCTTAAGATTTCCAAGGTTTAGTCAAGGCTTAGCTCAAGACCCCACTATTCGTCGTATTTGGTTTGGTATTGCTACCGTGCATGACTTTGAGAGTCATGATGATATTACGGAGGAACGTCTTTATCAGAATATTTTGTGTCTCACTTCAGACAATTAGCAATAATTTTTCCATGACTTCCAGAAATCTCTTTAATGTAGCTTGGAAGGGAAATTTTGAAGCATGGGTACAAGACCCTTTACATGTAAGACCTATTGCTCATGTAATTTGGGATCCTCATTTTAGTCAACTGGCCATGGAAGCTTTTACTTAGTAGGGTGCGCCTCGCTCAGTGAATATAGCTTATTCTAGTATTTATTAATTGGTGATATACAATTAGTTTATGTACTAATAAAGATCTTTATATCGGAGCTCTTTCTCTATTATTTCTTTCTGCCCTAGCCTTACTAGCGGGTTCGTTACACCTATAACTGAAATGGAAACTGAGTGTTTCGTGGTTCAAAAGTGTTGAATCTCGTTTCAATCATCATTTGTCAGGACTACTTGGAGTAAGCTTTTTAGCTTGGACAAGACATTTAGTCCATGTCGCTATTCTTGGTGCTAAGGGAGAATACGTTTAATGGAATAATTTCTTAGATGTATTACCATATCCCCAAGGATTAGGCCCACTTCTTACAGGTCAGTAGAATCTTTATGCTCAAAATACCAATTCTAGTAATCATTTATTTAGTACAATCTGGAATCGAGATTTTGGCAAGAATGAGAATAATGTATTAGCAAGATTGTTAGACCATAAAGAAGCTATCATATCCCATTTAAGTTGGGCCAGTTTCTTTTTGAGATTCCATACTTTGGGACTTTATGTTCATAATGACTTCATGCTTGCTTTTGGTACTCTGAAAAAATAAATATTGATCGAACCCATATTTGCCCAATGGGTACAATCTTCTCACGTAAAACTTCATATGGGTTTGATGTACTTTTATCTTCAATGAACAGTCCAGCCTTCAATGTAGGTCGAAGCATATGGTTGCCCAGCTGGTTAAATGTTATTAATGAAAATAGTATTTCATTATTCTTAACAATAGGGCCCGAAGACTTCTTGGTTCGTCATACTATTGCTCTAGGATTACATACAACCAAATTGATCTTAGTAAAAGGTACTTTAGAAGCACGTGGTTCAAAGTTAATGCCAGATAAAAAGGATTTTGGTTATAGTTTTCCTTGTTATAGTCCAGGATGTGACGGTACTTATGATATTTTGGCTTGGGACACATTTTATTTGGCGGTTGTCTACATCGTAAATACCATTGGCTGGGTTACTTTTTATTGGCATTGGAAGCACGTCACATTATAGTAGGGTAATGTTTCATAGTTTAATGAATCTTCCACTTATTTGATGGGATGATTAAGAGATTATCTATGGTTAAACTCTTCGCAACTTATCAATGGATATAGCCTTCTTGGTATGAATAGCTTATCGATCTACACGTGGATCTTCTTATTTGGACATCTTGTTTGGGCTATTGAATTTATGTTTTTAATTTCTTGGCATGGATATTGGCAGGAATTGATTGAAACTTTCATGGGCCCATGAATGTACACCTTTGGCTAATTTGATTCGATGGAGATATAAACCAGTAGCTCTTTCCATTGTGCAAGCAAGATTGGTTGGATTAGCCCACTTTTCTGTAGGTTATCTTCACTTTTTCGGCTTTCTTGATTGCCTCTACATCAAGTAAATTTGGTTAATTATTTTTGTGTTGTATCCACGAAAATCTCTTTTTTTTTCTGATGGATAAGGCAACTTTTTCTATTTCTATATCTAGGATTCGACTTGTATCAACGACACTGCTAAGAAGTGAAATATTATGGCAAGAAAAATTTTGATTCAACAGGAAAAGAAGAGGCAAAAATTGGAACAAAAATATCATTTAATTTGTTGATCCTCAAAAAAAGATATAAGCAAAGTTCCGTCGTTGAGTGATAAATGGGAAATTCATGGAAAGTTACATTCCCCACCGCGAAATAGTGCAATGACACGTCTTCATCGACATTGTTTTTCGACTAGAAGACCGAGAGCTAACTATCGAGACTTTGGACTATCTGAACACATACTTCGTGAAATGGTTCATGCATGTTTGTTACCGGGGGCAACAAGATTGAGTTTGTAAGGATTGAAAATTTTCCTTTATTTTTCTAATTATTTTTATGATTATCGATAGTTGAGGGGTCCCTTTACCATTTTGTATAAATGTGCTATCTATTTGTACATATATGGTAGAAGGGCACATTCAATGTTTGTTTGTCCATTAGATTAGTTTCCAGTTCTTCACTTTATTACGCGGGGTAGAGCAGCTTGGTGGCTTGCAAGGCTTATAACCTTGAAGTCACGGGTTCCAATCTTGTCTCCGCAACATTTTTTTTAAGAATTTTGATTGTTCCTCTTAACTAGTAATTAATTAATTACTAACCAGGTTTTTTTTTTTTTGGGAGTAGGGGGGAAAGAAAAGAGAGAAGATAAGGGATAGAATTACTATACTATCATGGTTAACTATACTAAATCCTTTATCCTATTTAAAAAATTACCTTACCTTGGGCTTGGGCAGATAGCGGGAATCAAACCTGCGTCTTCTTCTTGGCAAAGAAAAATTTTATCATTCGACTAAATGCGCATTTTTTTGTTCTTGATACACAATATCTGGACTATATTTGTGAACAACTATGCTCGATATTTCAGGGCGATTATTATTATAATTATTATTAATTAATTATTATTATTATTATAATTCTTGCTATAATAATAATATTATTATTTTTATAATATTACAATAATACCATTATTTATTATAATTCTTATTATAATATTATAATAATATTATTATATAGTAGTATTAGATTATTATATAATAGTATTAGTAGTATTAGATTATTATAAGATTATTATAAATTAATATAACTATAATAATATAATTATTTATAATTATTATAATAAATATAATTATTATATTATTAATTATTTATTTTATTTTATTAATTTATTTAATTTTAATATTAATTTTAATATCGGTTATTTATATTTAATAATTATTTATATTATTTATTAATTTATTATACTATATATATTAGATATTAATTTATTATACTATATATATTATATATTAATATATATTAATTTAATTTCATATTTAATATTATTATATATATATATAAATTATATTATATAAGTATTATATATAAATAATATATGTAATAAATATATATATATATATATATATAAATTAACCACCCTTTCCCATTTTATAGGGTCAAAAGTCATTTTTTACTTCACAAATGGTCATGCTAGATCCTGCATCTATCTCTATATTACAGATAGATAAATAGACTTATCGACTTACACCAAATATCTTTCTCTAAATATTTTTTTTATAGTATAGTGATAGTATCAACTCCTATGGTTATGTTATATTCTATTCGGCAGAATAAAAATAAAATAGTAAAATAGAAATTATCTTTAAGAGAGATGGGTGAGTGGTTGATAGCTCTAGTCTTGAAAACTGGTATAGTTTGCAAAGAATTATCGAGGGTTCGAATCCCTCTCTTCTTTTCTCGATGAATAGATTTATGTCTTTATTGGTTTTGATCGGTCCAGTATCATAAATGTAAATGGCTCGTCTAGATGGGATAGCCGAGCTAAAAAAAATAGATTAGATCTAAATGAGTTGAAAATAAAGGAAAAAGGAATACTTTTTACGATCGATTTAACTATTGGATCTCTTGTCTGAGTTAGTTAAGAGGAGTCATGGAAAGAACGGGTCAAAATCACAATCAATTCCTTTTTCAAATTCTGCTGCAGCTGCACAGCCCTTCCCGCATGCCATAAATGACCTACGAATAGGAAGAACCCTAAAACAAAATGAGAGGTAGCTAACCTACTTCTAGGAGAGACATGATTGACTGCAATAAGTTCGGCAGCTACGCCACCTACAGAATTTAACAAACCTAAAGGCGTGTGGGTCATATATTCTGTAGAAAGACGTTCTTGCCAAGGTTATACATCTTTTTTCAACCTACTCAAGTCCAAACCATTTGGACCTTTTAAAGGTTCTAACCAAGGAGCACATGGATCCTAAAAAATGTATAGTTTCGCCTCCAAAAATAACTTCTTCGGTAGGCGAATGCATTAATTATTTATCTAACCCGATAGGTCCTTAAGCAGATCCCACGTTAGCCTCAAGACGTTGATCTCGAACTATAAAAGTAAAAGCTTGAGCTTGAGAAGCTTCTGGTCTAGTAGTCCCATAAAACTCAATAGGGTAAGAAGTATTATTGAACCAGACAAAGCAACAAGCAATGAAACCAAAAACAGATAAAGCACTTAAACTATAAGACATGTAAGCCTCTTCCAACCGTACAAGGGCACGGTGATCCCATGCAAAGGGTTTGGTTAAGATATACTAGATTCCACCCAGTATATAAATGGAACCTAACCATACATACCCTCCAATTATATCTTCCAAATTGTCCATACTAATAATCCATCCTTTTCCTCCAAAAGGGATTTTAGTAAATAACCGAAAATAATAATTAGGCTAAGGGTTAAGTTAGTAATTGGTAATTGGATCTTTTCTGTAAATCTATTATTCTTGTTCCATATATTTGGTTTTTTCTTTATTCAAGTGATGGTTTTTTATATTTTCTGTAATATAAACGTTTTGTTTGATTGAAAAAAATGTTATAAATTATAAAATAAAAGAATATTTTTAATTTTTTTATGTAGAATTGATCAAATTTTTTTTATTTAATTTCTTGCTAGTTTAATGTTTCGATTGTGTCATGTGCTTCAATTACTTTATTTATTTTGATTCCGAATGTATTTATGGAATTTCATTTTTTTTTGGGGGGGGGGGTGGGTGTTGCTAACTCAATGGTAGAGTATTCGCCTTTTAAGTGCAACTAATATCTTATACGCATTTGTATGAAGGACGGGATTCGTCCATACCATCAGTATAGTTTGAAAGGCCACGACTGATCCTGAAAGGAATGAATGGAAAAACAACATGTTGTATCAATGGAGATTTCTGAGAATATTTCATTTTTTTTCGGATCGGGCCAAACCTTATTTGAATTCTTAGCTATTTGGATTCTTGGCGTAGAACATAATAAATGAATTCAAGATTAGGTTAAGTGAATAAGTGGATAGAGTCATATGGTTCCAATTATAGGGAAACAAAAAAGCAACGAGCTACGTTCTTAATTTGAACTATTATCTAGTCTAATTAGACGTTAAAAAAAATTAGTGCCTAATACAGGAAAGGCCTTTAGCAAATTTTTGATTTTCTTTTAATGAGTCCTAACTATTAGCTATTCCCTATTATAAGCGGGAGATGAATATGTAGAAGAAAGAGTATATTGATAAAGATATTATTTTCCAAAATCAAAAGAGATATTGGCTTGAAAAAATAAAGGATTTCTAATCATTTTTTATATCTATTTATCTTATAATAAACATAAACCAATTAGATGGAAAAAAGAAAGGATGGGAGTCCGCTAATGAGTTTACCTATTTCCAAGGTATCTATTCTTTCTTATCATACTACTTTGTTTTTACTGTATCGCACTATGTAGCATTTAATAACCCAATAAAAAAAATCCTCTATCATTGCTTCAATCCAATTTAATTTTAAATAAAAAAATGGAGGAATATCAATGATATTTAGAACTAGATAGATCTCGAAAAGATAACTTCCTATACCCATTTAGCTTTCGGGAGTATTTTTATACATTTGTTCATGATCACAGTTTAAATAGATCTATGTTGTTGGAAAATTTATGTTATGCAAATAAATCTAGTCTATCAATTGTAAAACGTTTAATTACTCGAATGTATCAATAGAATCATTTGATTATTTCTGCTAATAATTCTAATCAAAATCCATTTTTTAAGTACAACAAGAATTTATATTATCAAATGATATCAGAGGGCTTTACAGTTATTGTGGAAATTCCATTTTCCCTATGATTAGTATCTTCTTTAGAAAGGTTAGAAATAGTAAAATCTCATAAATTACAATCAATTCATTCAATATTTCCTTTTTTAAAGGCTAAACTTCCACATTTAAATTATATTTCAGATGTATTAATACCTTACCTCATCCATCTAGAAAAATTGGTCAAAATCCTTCGCTATGGGTGAAAGATTCCTCTTCTTTGCATTTATTACAACTCTTTCTTCATGAGTATTGGAATTGGAATAGTTTTATTATTCCAAAGAAATCAATTTCTATTTTTATAAAAAGTAATCCAAGATTTTTCGTGTCCCTATATAATTCTCATGTATATGAATATGAATCCATCTTCTTTTTTCTCCATAACCAATCCTTTCATTTACGATCAACATTTTCTCGAGTACTTCTTGAATGAATCTTTTTCTATGGAAAAATAAAATATTTTATGGAAGTCTTTGCTAATGATTTTCAGGCCATCCTATGGTTGTCCAAGGACCCTTTCATGAATTATGGTAAATATCAAAGAAAATATGTTTTGGCTTCAAAAGATAGGCCTCTTCTGATGAAAAAATGGAAATATTACCTTGTCTATTTATGTCAATTTCATTTTTATGTGTGGTTTCAACCAGAAAAGATCTATATAAATTCATTATCTAAGCATTCTCTCAACTTTTTGGGCTATCTTTCAAATGTACAATTTAATCCTTCGTTGGTACGAAGTCAAACGATAGAAAATTCGTCTATAATAGATAAAGATAATACTATGAAGAAACTCGATACAATAGTTCCAATTATTTCTTTAATTAGCTCATTGGCAAAAATGAAATTTTGTAATACAACAGGACATCCCATTAGTAAACCGACCTGGGTGGATTTGATGGATTTTGAGATTATTGACTGATTTGTGCGTATATACAGAAATCTTTTTCATTATTATAGCAGATCCTCAAGAAAACGAATTTGTATCGAATAAAACATATACTTCGACTTTCCTGCATTAAAACTTTGGCTCATAAATACAAAATTAGGGTACGCGCTTTTTTGAAAAGATTAGGTTCGGAAATTTTTGAATAATTTTTTACGGAGGAAGAACGGATTCTTTTTTTTTATCTTCCCAAGAGTTTCTTCTATTTCATATAGGTTATATAGAGGACAGATTTAGTATTTATATATTATTTCTATCAATAATTTGGCCAATCATAATAGTTGGTTATGAAAACATGTAAATCAAAATTTCTCCTAAATGATGAAGGGATAACAAAAAACTTATTTATTTCTCTTATGAAATCTCTTATAAAATAAATGCTCATGCAGTATACGAGTAAGGATTGTATGAAGTCTTTTATAAAATGCTCATACAGTATACGAGTAAGGATTGTATGAAATCTCTTATGAAATGCTCATATAGTATACGAGTAAGGATTGAGCGGTTAGTATTTAACTTCTTTAGAGGCTTCGTCTAGGAAGGGAACTGAAGTTTTGATGTATACATAGAGAAAGCCGTGTGCAATGAAAAATGCAAGCACAGCTTGGAGAGGATTCTTTTTACTTATTTTTTGACAAACAAGGAAAATCTCTACCCTATCCGACTAGTTCCGGATTTGAGTCCCGGGCAACCCATTATGATTATCGTATTGAATGATTATCATATTGAAATCATATGAAATGCTTTATCATAACTATAGAAATATAAATTCTATTTTAAATTCTATATTCTATAATAAATTATATATTCTATATAAATATTATATATTTTATTCTATATAAATGTATAGAAATATAAATTTTAACATCTAATATATAAATTCTATATTCTATATAGATATATAATATATCTATATAATATATAATTAGAACTCGAATTTTATTTTTAAGTTCACTTCAAATTTAGTGAAAATAGTACGAATGAATGATGAATCTAGATTATACTTGTTCATGGGCCCGCCCAGCCCACCCTCTTTGGGTCGGGCTTGGACACATTATTTTTAGTACAAGCCTAGCCCGGCCCGAGCCCGACAAGAAGCCCGAATTATTATGGGCGGGCCTGGGTTTTATATTGAAACCCAAGCCCGGCCCGGTCCGGCCCGATGTCTAGTATAGTTAAACATGTCATAGTCAGCACTCGAACCTGTGACCTTCTTATAATTAAGTGCCTTATACCACTTAGTTAGCTATTATTTCTGCTTCTAGTTTTGTTATTATTAATAATATATAAATAAAAACAGAAAACCCTAAATTTAACTAAAAATTGGGAGAGTGAACGCATATGAGAAATTCTCTAGGTCCGCCTCCTTCTCCATCTCCATTTCCATCTCCATCTCCGTCTAACAAAATCGCTTTCTCTGTGTGTGCAATAGGAAAAAGAAAAAACAACTTCGTTTATCACAACTCTTTCTGTAAAATAACTTTGGTAACGTTTCCTTCTTTTTTTTTTCAGAATTCTTTTTTCTATAATTTTGAGGCTGGGACCGGGCTGGGCTTTTTAAAAAATTTAGGGCTCGGGCTTGGGTAGAGGTATTAAAAATCTTTGGGCTTGGGCTTGTTCAAAAAAAAGTCAGGCCCGGCCCATGAACATGTCTAATCTAGATAGATAAGATCATAAAAATATATCCATCAATGTTGATATTGGTTGACACGGGAATATAAGTTATGTTACACTGTTGAATAACAAGCCCTCAATTATCTATTTCAATTTATTTTCTTTTATAGAGAATTTGTGTGCTTGACACGAAAGCAAAAGCCTATAGGGTCGTTTCTGTAACTGGATAACCTGCACTAAAAACCTTCTTTACATTTGATGGTTTGGTTTCTTGATGATCCCAACTTTATTGACTGCAACTTCTGTATTTATTATTGCTTACATTGTTGCCCTTCCAGTAGATATTGATGGTATTCGTGAACCTGTTTCTGTATTTTTACTTTATAGAAACAATATTATTTCTGGTGCCTTTATTCCTACTTTTGCGGCTATAGGTTTGCATTTTTACCCAATATGGGAAGCGGCATCTGTTGATGAATGGTTATGCAATAGAGGTCCTTATGAGCTAATTGTTATACACTTCTTACTTAGTGTAGCTTGTTACATGGGCTGCGAGTAGGAGCTTAGTTTTCGTCTAGGTATGCGCCCTTGGATTGCTGTTGCATATTCAGCTCCTGTTGTAGTTGCTACTGTTGTTTTCTTGATCTATCCAATCGGTCAAGGAAGCTTTTCTGATGGTATGCCTCTAGAAATTTTTGGTACTTTCAACTTTAAGATTGTATTCCAGGTGAACACAACATCCTTATGCACCCATTTCATATGTTAGGCGTAGCTGGTGTATTCGGCGGCTCCCTATTCAGTGCTATGCATGGTTTCTTGGTAACCTCTAATTTAATCAGGGAAACCACATAAAGTGAATTTGCTAATGAAGGCTATAGATTCGGTCAAGAGGAAGAAACTTATAATATCGTAGCTGCTCATGGTTATTTTGGTCGATTGATCTTTCAATATGCTAGTTTTAACAACTTTCGTTCTTTATACTTCTTCCTAACTGCTTGGCCTGTAGTAAGTATTTGGTTCACTGCCTTAGGTATTAGCACTATGGCTTTCAACCTAAATGATTTCAATTTCAACCAATCCATAGTTGATAGTCAAGGTCATGTAATTAATACCTAGGCTGATATTATCAACCGTGCTAACCTTGGTATAGAAAGTTATGCATGAAAGTAATGCCTATAACTTCCATCTAGACCTAGCTGCTGTCAAAGCTCCATCTACAAATGGATAAGACTTTGGTCTTAATATGCGTGAGTTCTTGAAAATAAAATTTAAAAAAAAGGAGCAATAGCCAATTTCTTATTCTATCGAGAGGGTTGGTATTGCTTCTTTTTTTAGTAATTTTTTCTTAGTAATATATATATATATATATATATATATATATATATATATATATATATATATATATATATATATATATATTAGGATTATGGGTAAAGGCTGCAATTCTCAATAATAATATTGCTTTAAAAAATATTTTTATTCTTACAAAAAATATCTTGGGAACTCCTTTCATCAATTTAATTACTCCTTTTAAAGTAACTACTGCTGGTATTATTTTTAAAGCTAAAGATTCAAAGATTGTTTTTCCTTTTATAGAAAAGTCAAGAAGAGAAATCTCAATCTTATAAAAGCCCACTGAATTTATAATTTTGAGATAAATGCTTTGATTAAAGGAAAACAAACCCAGCTTTTCCACTTGAAACAAGATATGGGTTTGAAAAGGATCCAAAGTCAAATGCAAAATAATTTTGTCCAAAGAAAAATCTATGATTTGCAAAAGAAGATTGAAAATGAAGTTTGTTTTGATCTTTCTAATGCCTTTTGGAGACGAAAACAACATATGGTAGATTTACCATATGAAAAAGATTTTTCTAATAAACAAATTCCTACCAAAGCAAGACCTAGAACCTTGTTAGTCTAGACTGTTAGTTGCCTTATTAGTCTAGAGTCTAGACTGTTAGTTGGTATCAGAGCCTATTAGGTTCTAGGAGAGAAGCATCAGCTGCACAGAAAAGAATTTTAAAATCATTTTAATCTGCATCAACCACTGATAAACAAACTTGTTCATTTATGCACAGTAGTAAGTCCCGTCTGGTGTAAGGGCAGTAAAACTGGTGGCTTGGTTCATGTTTGTTTAGAAAGTTATCTTGGTCTATTTTAAAATGAATTTAGAACCTTTTTTCTGTAGGTCTTCTTCTTTCTCAAACTCTTCTACCTCTGAGTCTTCAAGGTATAAAGGTTTATTAAATAGTGAAGAAATCACTATTGAAAATTTTTCAAAGCATATTGATGATTAGGAAATACCCAAGGTTCAAAAGAAACAAATTTATGAGTTTTCAAAGTTTTCTCTCTTCAAAACTGATTTTACTATTAAAACTAAAGAAAGAGATATCCAGATTTCAAAGCCTTTTGAAGAAATTTATCTTTTAAATCCAAAGACCCTCCAGAAGCATAAAGAAAAAGACTATAAATATATCCATATAGGCCTTGTCCGGGTAGGAATAAAGCCCCTTGCCAGAGAAGGTTTAGATACTTCAATCTTAGCAGTCCTTAAAGATGCTAGGTTTACAAATTTTTATGATTCTTTGTTAGGTACTGTTGAGTCAAGCCTCAATAAAGGACCAATTTTAGTGATAATTTTTCTTGGTGGTTAAATTTATCCCACCATTTGACTTTGAATCTTCGGGCAAGGATGATTTCTCCATCTGCTGCTTGATTGAAATGGAAATACCATACACATACCCAAGGGAGAAAAAGGTTTGAACAAAATAGAAGTAAAGGGGGAAAACGTCTTTCTATTTTATTTGGTTTATAATAGGCTTTGAATAAGTTAAACAGAGGTAGAACTTCTGGAATTATGGTCTCAGGAACATTGCCATAAAAATTCCACCATTGTTTAAACCAATATGGGATCTTTGAAGTTTGGATTGAGCTTGTATCGAAGTAGAAAAGCCAGGAATGGCTTTGTCCTACGTTTTGAAGAAGAAAGGTATTAAACCAAGCTTGTTGGTAATCCCAATAGTTGAAAGAAGTGTTTAGGCTTGATGGGTAGGTTCTTTGGAGGGAAGTTGGAAAAGATCTTGATGAGTGTAAATCCATCCCCCAATCTGAAGGGTGAAGGATTCTTTGTATGGTGCATATGGAATATGCAGGGTCTTTATGGTCTTTGTGCTTTTTGAAGTGTTTGAAATTTGCAGAACCAGTTACCTCAAGGATAGACTGGTAGTAGGATTGAGGTTTTGAAATATTCCAGGGCTTGAAATACCATCTTGGAGGGAAAATCTTTGAAATCAATTCTGAGGGGCTTTTTGTACAGATTCCTTCCTCAATAGTCAAAATGCTTTGAAAATTTTGCTTTTCTATATACTCATTGGATTTGAAAAGTTTCGTTTGTGACAAAACTATTTCTTGAGAGTTGGGCTTTGAAATACTTTGAGAGCTCTGAGATAGGTTTTGAGGGAAAATTTCTATCTCAGGTTTTGGAAAAGGGATAGAAAGTACACCTTTACCCTTGTTGGAAAAGGATGATGTCTTTGGAGAGGATGTCTTTGGAGAAACTTCGGGGTGAAGTTGTATCATTTGCTTTGAATATTCTTCGACCCTTTTTAGAAATTCAGGATCTTGCTGTGCAAGCCACTCCTGAATTTGTAATTGTTGTTGTTGTTGGGCCGGATCTACCTTGCTTTTGTCAATTTCCTCCTGGATGATTTCAGTCCAGGTTCGGATAGGCTTTGAAGAGGACGGTAAAATCTCCTTCTTTGGACTTTGAACAGGCTTTGAACTTGCTGTCGACTTTTCTTCTTTTGCTTTTGATTTTCTTGGCATTTTCACTCCTTTTTTTGAATGAACTCTCTGGTTAGAAAGTCTGGGATTGAATTCGAATCTCCTCTTATGTATTCGATTTCAAAATCAAAAACAGAAATAATGGCTTGCTATCTGGCAAAAATCTATTTTAAAGCTATGTTTTGAACATCTTTTTGTAAAACCTCTTTAGCAAATTTACAATCAATCCTTAAAAGAAATTTTTGGTTTAAAAGGTCGCTTTGGAATTTTGAAATGCACAAAACTATCGAAAGAATTTCTTTTTTGATAGTTGAATAATTTTTTTGTGTATCATTCCAGTGTGCAGAAGTAAACTGGACAATACATTCTTTGTTGTTTTGGACTTGTTTAAGAATCCCACCATATCCTAGATTTGATGCATCAGTTTCAACTATTTTGAATGCAGATGGGTCAGCTAGGTGCAAACATGGTATTTCAAAAACTTGCTTTTTTATGCTTTGGACAATCTTTGTATGCTCATCGGTCCATGCAGGGGGTTTTTCCTTAACCTATCATGGAGGGGCTTTGCTAGAAAATTCAAATTCGGATAAAAATCCATCACATAATTTAAACTACCAAGGAATCTTTGTAATTGAGTTTTTTCCAAAATTTTGTCTGGAAATTTTGAAGTAAAAGCTAGAGACCTTTCAATTGGGGTGATAGTTCCTCGAGAGATATAGTGACCAAGAAATCTGATTTTTGTTTGGAATAAAGATATCTTGGATTTTGAAACCATTAAACCATTTTTCTTAACAATATAGAAAAATGTCCCCAAGTGTTTGAAATGTTGCTCTAGAGAATTTGAAAATATCAACACATCATCGATATAGACAATGCAAAACTTTGAATGAGGATTGAAAATGTCATTCATGATTTTTTGAAATTCAGAAGGAGCATTCTTTAATCCGAAGGGCATTACATTCCATTCGTACTGGCCAAATGGAACGGTAAAAGTAGTTTTGTACCTGTCTTTTGGATGAATCTGGATTTGCCAAAATCCTGATTTCATATCAAACTTTGAAAAAATAAAAGCATAATGAAGCTTTTGAAGAAGATCCTTTTTGTTTGGAATTGGGTATCTAATCCACTTTAAGGCTTTATTTAAAGGTTTGTAATTAATCACCAACCTAGGTGTTCCTCTTTCTATCTCACTATTTTTGTTGACATAGAAAGTTGCACATGACCAGGGGAATCTGGATTTGGTAATCAAACCCTTTTGCTCTAAATCTTTTATTTCTATTCTACAATGGCTTTCTAGGGTTTCATTCATTTGGATGGGTCTTGCTTTGGTAGGAATTTGTTTATCAGAAAAATCTTTTTCATATGGTAAATCTACCATATGTTGTTTTCGTCTCCAAAAGGCATTAGGAAGATCATAACAAACTTCATTTTCAATCTTCTTTTGCAAATCAGAGATTTTTCTTTGGACAAAATTATTTTGCATTTGACTTTGGATCCTTTTCAAACCCATATCTTGTTTCAAGTGGAAAAGCTGGGTTTGTTTTCCTTTAATCAAAGCATTTATCTCAAAATTATAAATTGAGTGGCCTTTTATAAGATTGAGATTTCTCTTCTTGGGCTTTTCTATAAAAGGAAAAACAATCTTGGAATCTTTAGCTTTAAAAATAATACCAGCTGTCACGACCCCACCCGTGGGCCCGTGACCGGCACTAGGGAATGGGTAGGCGTAAGGCCACCGAAACCCGTAGTAAGCCTGACACTCACTAACTTAAACAAATCTCATCTCAAATTAATATTATTAAAACCACAAATTATCTTAATAGCTACATTCTACATAAATACTTCGGTCTGCCAGAAAAACTAGGCGAGACCTGAAACTCAGAAAATTTACAACTGATACATCTACTATTACTACTGCGGAGGATCTAAGATTTACCAATTTACATACCAAATCAAATACATCACCCGATGATGAAGGAGTCGGGTTACTGAATAAGAGTCGCGAGAGGACTAACAGTCACGAATCTGAAAAACAGTAAAAATGAGACTGTCAGTCTCGAGAGTGAGTTAAAATCAAATAATCTAGAGACTATTGCTTCTTCTCAAAAAAAACATAGATTATTCAAATCAGTATATCAAACCATACTATAATCATACCCTACTATTTCCTTCACATAAAATATTAATCATTCGAATCAAAATATCAACCATGCACGTAAATACAATCCATATTATAATCATACCATAATAAATTAATAAATAAATAAATAAAAATATATTTTTACTTTTACGGGACGAGTGGCTCGGTAGAACCCTAAACCCCAAAATCTAGTAGCCATTCGGCTCTCTTAATCCAATAAGACTGGCGCCCCGAGAGCAATGCTCGACCAGGGACCTTACCTCACGGTCACTTAAGTATCCAAATAAGAAATCTAGTAGCCATTCGGCTCTCTTAATCCAATAAGACTGGCGCCCCGAGAGCAATGCTCGACCAGGGACCTTACCTCCAGTCTGGTCACTTAAGTATCCAAATAAGTCGGCGCCCCGAGAGCAATGCTCGACCAGGGACCTTACCTCCGGCAATCAACTGAACTCAGCCCAGAGAGCAATGTTCGATCAGGGCAAACAAATCCATAATAACCTTATGTCCATAATCATTACCGGTGCGCACGCGGTCCTGATGCAACCCACCAGGTGGCATGTTCTACAAAAGCCACATTTCCCAAAACGCAATCATCACATTTAATAAATATCATTGTTTAATGAAATCATTCAACACATATCGAAATAAAGATTAATAATTTAGGATAAGGCTACGTGCAATTCATGTCGATAGAATAATAATATCTGTATTATTATAACGTTACTAATAATAATATTTATATTATTTTCAATAATTAATAGTCCAGTGAAATTATTTACATTGCGATACTAATAACCATATTATGCATAAACTTTCAAAATAGCATATTAAATCAGACTTAGCAATAGTGCAATGATTAAATGACTTTAACTCACGAGGATTGGGCGACCTCCTAGCTCTCGGTTGGGCGAGCCGACAATCTAGTCACGGAAAATAATTTATCAAAACGATGAAACAATTACAATAGATCCTAGGTCTAGATTCCTAGGTCTGACTGTCTAAGAATCTCGACTCAGGAACTACCGAAAATTCGGCAGAACCTCCCCTACAACACGAACATTACCCCCCGTAAAAACGGGTCCAGGACTGCCAGGAAAAATACTCTAAATATCCAACAATTTAAACAACGGAGTCGGGTCCCCAAACTTCACTACTTCCCGACTCCGCCACACAAAGACAAAACACAAGGCGGACAATTATTTTGACTCACAATATCATCAAATACTCAATATAATCCAATAGACACAATTAAACCAAGAATTTCTAAAATTAACGGGCCAAAGAAAATTACCGAGACGCTCGATCGCCGGCCGAGTCCGATCGACGATCCGAACACACCATCGAACTCACAACGACGCTGACGATCCCGCCCGATTTTTCGATCCGACACCCGATCATCCGGAGAAATTTACGGACGATCACGGTAGTCAATTTGCAAACGAAGCCCGATCGCCACGAAACCAGTGCCATCGCGAAAGCTTGAGGAGAGTCGGGATACGTCCTCCGATCGTCCATCCTCCGGGATCTAGCCGGAAAAACCCAAAACGCTGGCTGCCACCATTTTCTCTCTCCACCGGATCTTCCGTCTCCCGGCCACCACAGCGCGCCAAAAGCTCTCGCCGAGAGGAGCCGATCGCCACCGACTCGAACAACGCAAAGGCCGCGCTTGCGCCCCCTTTTATTGCCGCGCCCGCGCCGCCCGCGACCCTGATCTCTCTCTCTTCCCTCTCTCTCCCGATTTACTTTCTCTCTCCCCGATTTTCTTTCCTTTCAATATCGAGTATTAGGCCCCTGAACTTTTCCTTATTACAACTTGGTCCATCAACTTTCTTAATTACTTACAATTTCATCCCGCAGAATTCCAATTTGACCCCCAAACTTCTTTTTAGCCTTTCAATTAAGCCCCTAACTATTTAATTTGGGCCAAATCCGAATTATTGAAAATACACAATTACAAAAATACCCCCACGACATATATTTATTTCACGAAAATACCAAACTCACAAATTTCCATTAAACCCTCACAAAAATAAAATTATACTTTTAATCCTTATTCCAAAATAAATTTCCAATTTAAAATTTAATACTACTAATCAATTATAATACCAATTTTCCCAAAATTCTTTTATAAAAACATCCTTTATAATTTCTACCATAATTTTCCAATATATAATTTTACTTATATAAATATGCATTTGGGAAAAATTTTGAATAACCAAAATATAATCATTTCTCAAATAATTTACTTGAATAATTTCTTAAAATTTCAAACTAATTGGGTATAGAAAATAACTCATTTATTTGATTAATATTAAATTTTTCATTAAATCATTTCAAATTAAACCCAATAATAATGAAGCTAAAATTAACTTAAATAAAAACTCATTATTAAATATATAAAAATTCCGGGTGTTATACCAGCAGTTGTTACTTTGAAAGGAGTAATTAAATTGATGAAAGGAGTTTCCAAGATAACTGTTTGTTATAAATCCTTTGTAAGAATAAAAATATTTTTTAAAGCAATATTATTATTTAGAATTGCAGCTTCAGTTTTACCCGCAATCCTAATCTTTGAACTATTGGCTGAAGTAAGCCTTTCTTTTATTTCTTGATGATACCTTTTAGGAACCAGCTCATAATTGATACAGTTGAGGTCTGCTCCTGTATCAAATAAAGCGATAGTTTCTATTTGAAAATCACCAGGGAAAATGAGTTTTATTTGAATCAAATATTTTCTTAAAGTAATTTCTTTTAAAACGTTAATGAAGTTTTCTGGAAAATTTTCAGAAACCTCAAGATTTTGAAAATCATTTTCTTCTTCAGAATCAGAATCACTATTCTGTTTGAGAATCAAGCTTTGGAGTAAAACAGAATCATTTTGTTGTTTTTCTTTCAAATCTTTGAGCTCTGTTTTGATGGCTTTGATTTCTTTCTGAAGTTCTTGAATGGTAGGAAGAGGGTTTTTTAGCTTTTTCCCTTTATCCAAGATCATAGTAAAATCATAAGTGTTCTTACTAGAAGAGGGGACAAGGGTTTCAGTTTTTAAGATTTCTTTCAAAACTTGTTTTTGGATTTGGGGGTCATTAATATGCTTGACAATTTCAAGAAGAGCTTCTTATTGCCTAGTGAGCATATTAATATTTTTTGAAATATCTTCAGAATCTGATTCAGAATCATCGGATGAGGTTTTGATTTCATCAATTTGAAACTATGAATTCGCCAATTATGAGTTGGGCGCTTTAACCATTCAACCATGGATGCTTAGCTGGAATCCTCGTACATGGTAAATAACCAAATTCCAGTTGAAATGAAATCTTTAGGATAAACCAATGCAATTTAGGAGGAATCAATGAAAGGACATCAATTCAAATCCTGGATTTTCGGATTGAAAGAGATCAAGAACTCTCACTATTTCTTAGATTCATGGACCCAATTCAATTCCATGGGATCTTTTATTCACATTTTTTATAAAACTCTTGGACTCCCGAATTTGGAGTATCTTACTTTCACACAATTCACAGGCTTCAACAAGCAATCGATATTTCACGATCAATGGTATAGTACTGTTTATAGTAGTGGCCCTTATATATCATATTAACAATCGAAAGATGGTCAAAAGAAAAAACCTCTATTTGACAGGGCTTCTTCCTATACCCATGAATTCCATTGGACCTAGAAATGATACATTGGAAGAATCTTTTTGGTCTTCTAATATCAATAGGTTGATTATTTCGCTCTTATATCTTCCAAAAGAAAAAAAGATCTCTGAGAGCTCTTTCCTGGATCCGAAAGAGAGTACTTGGGTTCTTCCAATAACTAAAAAGTGTATCATGTCTGAATCTAACTGGGGTTCGCGGTGGTGGAGGTACTAGATTAGAATAAAAAGGGATTCTAGTTGTAAGATATCTAATGAAGTCGTTGCTAGAGTTGAGATCTCATTCAAAGAAAAAAATATCAAATATCTAGAGTTTCTTTTTGTATATTATATGATGATCTGATCCGCAAGGACTATGATTGGGAATTGTTTGATCGTCTTTCTCCGAGGAAGGGGCGGAAAATAATCCACTTGAATTCGAGACAACTATTCGAAATCTTTATGAAAGACTGGATTTTGTTATCTCATGTTTGCTTTTTGTGAAAAAAATATCAATTAAAGTGGAGGATTTCTTCAAACAACAAGGAACTCAGTCAACTATTCAATCAAATAATATTGAGCATGTTTCCTATCTCTTCTTAAGAAAGAAGTGGGCTATTTCTTTGCAAAATTATGCTCAATTTGATATGTGGCAATTCCGCCAAGATCTCTTCGTTAGTTGGGGGAATAATTCGCACGAATCAGATTTTTTGAGGCGGGGTTACCTTAGGCAATCAATCCGCTTTCAAGCTTGTATCAATAGATCTTTTTCCATCTGGTAGGAGTGCTGAGGTAATTTATCTAGTGCGAAAACTAGTTCCTGCTAGCCAATTTATTGGGTTTGTGTAATACCTTTTTTCTTTTTAAGGTAGAGGCAGTCTCAAGTACTTTACCATCTTTGGCTGGCTCTAATGTTGAACCAGTAAGTATCCCTTTTTTGAATCTTTTATTACAGCCATTCCTAATCTCTTCTCCTTCTCGACAGTTTGACATCTAGTGGTAAAGTGCGCATATCTAGTTAGAAAATTTAGTTGATGGCTACCTTGCGATGTTGGTCCATGCGAACCGAGCTAGTTAAAAGAAAGTTATCTGAGTAATGCCCTCCTAACCCCAGTCCAGCAGTGCTTGTCTCTTTTCTTTCTCCCGTTTGAACTATTAGACAGTGGGCTAGTGCAAATAGGATTGACAGAAAGATAATAATAAAACATAGGATTTCCAGCAATTTACTTTCCTTTCTTCGCCTTGCCAATTAAAGTTAAGGTTAAGCGAATGAGCAAACAAGTCAAGTGGGCAAGCTGTTCTAGAATCAGCAGCAGTGCTTAGGCCTTATCTCATGTCTAATAGCAATTCCTGGCTTTATCAAACTAGTCACTTCATTCCAGCCTTTCCACCTGTCCCTTTTTCAGTAGTAAAAAAGTATTCCCCATAAGCCCATATGTATTTCCTTAGAAGGGCTAATCCCCCCTTCATGCCTTCCGCTTTCGAGGGAGTTCGAGCAAGTGAGTTTGAAAGAAGTATTTTCACATCAATTCCTTTTAGTGGTCTTCTCAATAGTAGCAAGTAGGAATAGGAGATTTTAGTGCGAGCGAGTAAGATAACAAACCTTTTTCTTTGAAAGCCGAAATAAAGCCAATTGTTAGAGTTGTAGATTTATTTTCTGTCAGTTAATTTAGTTCCCTGCCAGCCTAGGAGTTATGTTTTGTTACATTCTGTTCAATTGCTTCTCCTAGCCCCAGGGCTATCAACTCCTCCTACAGCAAGAATAAGCACTACTACTGCGGATGAAAACAAGAACTCAATAGCTCACTGAAGCAATTTTTACAAGATGAGGTTATCAAAGAAGAAAGCTTCTAGGTCTAGAAGGCAAGAAAAGACTGGCTAAAATTGGGAGATAACAACATAACATTTTTTTCATGTTAAGAAAATTCAAAGGAGATCGGGAAATAGAATCTGGGGCCTAGAGGATGAAAATGAAACTTGGCGCTCTGATCCTATGGTCATTTCTGAGGTGGCTATTTCATACTTTCAATGCTTGTTTAAAACTTCTCAACTAGGTAACTTTAAGTCTATTACAGAAGGCTTAGTCCTAAGGGTCACGATATATATAATTATTATTATAACTAAGGGTGTTACACTAAGAGTAACAAATGATATGAATAAAGAGTTAATCAAGGATGTCTTGATAAAGGAGGTTAAAGAGGCAGTTTTTTCTATGACACTTGATAAAGCACCTAGGTGGGATGGTTTTACAACAGGCTTCTTTTAGTAATATTGGGAACAACTTCAAACCTCAATTTTCAAAGATGTGGTGGATTCTTTCAGAAAGGGTAAGCTCCTCAGAAGTGCAAACCATACTATAATATCCTTAATTCCCAAAGTAAAGAGCCGTACAAATATGAATCAATTGAGGTTTATTAGTTTTTGTACTATTATCGATAAAATCATATCTAGAATCTTAATGAGAAGGCTTCAGTCTTGCATGCCTCTTATTAATAGTGATACTCAAAATGCCTTCATCAAACGATGATTGATTGCAGATAAAATCTTAGTGAGTCATAAAATTATGCATCATCTCAATCTAGAGTTGGTCAGGGTAAAAAATGAGAGAAGGTCCACTGGTCCTTATAGAAGAACCCATGCCAAAGTTAATCCCATGATGGGATAGGTTTTAAAGATTTATATGTTTTCAATATGGCCCTCCTAGCTAAATAGTTATGGTGCATCTTGTCTAACCTTAGGTCTTTCCTTACTAAAGTATTGAAAGGTAAATATTTCTGATATGGATCGGTGAAGCTTGAAGATGTTGATTTGGATGGGCTTGATGAAGAGGGCAACAAGAAAAAATCAAGAAAGAATCCTTTAAGTTTGCTACAAGGTCCAATTACAAGGTCGAGGGCCAAAAAGCTTTAAGGGTCCTTAAATGGCTATATGCAAGAGTGGGCTAACAATGAAAGTCCAATAGAATTCAGCCCAAATGAAAATCATAAATAATGGGTTTTGTTTAATATTTTTAAAGTCCAAGTTTATAAAGGTAGAATTCTCTAAATTTGGTTAGTTGTTAGAATTCTCTAAATTTGTAAGGAAACTCATATTAGATCATATTAGTTAAGTAACAATTCTATTTCTTTTAGGACTTTAGATATGTCTTTAAAACATGTCAAATTCATATGTTATTTTCAAATTATGATTAATTAAATTTTATACTTTCTTTCAAGTCGAGTTACTTGTATCTTGTGTTCTTGTTTTGAATGCAAAACTTACTTATCAAGTAATTGATCTATACTTGTGGTGTACTTGAAATTAGATTCTAAGGGATTTAGTTTTCATTAGGCTCTAATTCTCGATCATCTTACAATCTAATAAGATAATTCTAGATTTTAATTTTAAGTTGTTCATTGGATTTTCAAGTTAGTGATTCACGAGTTCATAAGAATTAGAGTTTGAATTAGAGTTTGTGGGTTCTATTCTTGGAGATTCTTTAACAATTTCCCTACTTCTGATGTTCTTAATGTCTATATAAAACCAAATGTTTCATGGGCTTGGAGGAGTATCCTTGCAGCCAAAGATATTATTCTCAAAGGGGCTAGATTGCAGGTCAAGAATGAGAGATCAATGGTTGTCAGCACGGATCCTTGGATTCCTAATGCTGCCCCTTTTAAATCAGTCTTGAATAATGGTTGGAATGGTCAAGATTATTTTTAGACTTCATCAATCAAGATTATAAGCTCTGGAATGTCACTAAAATAAGAGCTACCTTTATCAAATCTCAAGCGGATTCCATTCTTAGGATTCCTCTATCATCTATTGATCTGCCGATGAGTTTATTTGGAGTCTCCCCAAGTCAGGTTCTTATATAGTTAAAAAAGGGTACCAAGTGTTGCTCTCTCTTAATGCACAAATTTCCCTTTCTTCGCCTTCAGATCATATCCATTCGGATGCTTCTATTCTTTGGAAACATCTCTGGAAGTTAAAACTCCCAAATAAGCTAAAGGTTTTTATCTGGAAACTCCAATTAGGTATTCTTTCCGTTGGAACCCTCATGGTTGCTAGACTAAACAAGCCTTTCGGATGTCCAAGATGTGACTCTAATGAATCCCTAAAGCATGTCTTTCTTGATCATCAGTTTGCAAGTTATGTGTAGAGGTCTTCTCTATTAGATCTCAACCCCAACGATCTGAGAGGCTCTACCTTTAAGGATTATTGGTCCTCTATTTATAAAAACTTGTCCTCATTGGATATCACTAGGAAGAGTTTTCTTATAGTTATTTTTATAATGTGGGGTCTCTAGAATAGTTGAAATGATTTGGTTTTCAATAGTAAGCTTTAGACTCTTCAGGAAGTTACCAGAAAGCTCTTAGTGATTCCCATGAATTTGATGTCTTATATAATTATCCTCTTACCTACTCCATGTTGGATCTCAGGTCAAATTTTAGACCCCTAGACTTCGGTCAGATGACGTCAAAATAAATATTGACGCTGCTTTAGATACCAAGAATAATAGGGAGAGCTTTGGTCTGCTAGCGTCCACAATTAGCCAGACTTCCTTTGCTTCTTACAGTTCTCGCATTTATTTGTTGTGTTCTCCTTTCCTTATGGAAGCTATGGCGTTAAAATGTGTTTTCCAATGGGCTACTCGGAAGAATTGGAAAAAAGTGATCTCTGAAGGGGATGCTCTTACTGTCATTCAAACAATAAATGGAGTGTGCTCTCCCCCAACTGAGACTGCAGCAATTTTTGTGGATATAGCCAACTTAATCTCTTTCTTTGATAATAACTTTTTTTTGTTTTCTTGTAGGACCTTTAATTTGGAAGCACATTCGATTACTCGTCATGTCCTGACCTTGGGCTAAAATCCTCATTAATATATCCTTATTGCCTTGCGTTAAAAAAAGAAGAAGATATTATTAACTTTTTACCCTGTATTAACTTTTACTAAAGTATCTTTATTAGATATTTTAGAAATCAACCATCTATATTAATTTTATTAGACTTATTGATTTATTTATTATCACTATATAACTTGTAATCATTTAGATTCAAATAAAAAATCAAATTTTACATTAGATATTCAAAGATGTAGTCTTTTGAACTTATAATTTCAAAGTAAGAAAGTTGAAATTTAATTGTTAAGTGATGATATTTATTTAATAAATGAAAAATATATTTTACCATTAGTTATTCAACTAACAACTAAAAGAAAAGTAAACTATCAAATAAAAACAAATGAGAAAAAGAAAAAAAAATCAATCTTTTTGAGACAAAGAGAATATTATTATTTAGTTGATGAGTTACGATTTAAGATTTTAAATTATGAATTAAAATAAAAAAAATAAGATTTTTTATTATGAAAGGAAGTTGTATTTAATTAAGACGTTTAAAATTTTTTTTTAAAATAAATTACTTTTAAAGGATGATTGAATTTTCAATGACTTTTATAGAATTCGTGATTTTATTAATGATTTTCGTAGATTTTACGTAGATATATTTTTATAGATATTGATAGACTTTTTATTAATTTTTATAGACTATTATTTAATTATTTAAAAATAAATTTAATTATTTTTTAAATTATTTTCTTCACTTTTTTAAATTTACTTTAACCATTATTCCATATAATGTTATATGTTAACTCCATACACAAGTAACGAACTTTATTTTATTATTGTATTAAATTCAATTATTTTTAAATTTTTTATCTCACAATATGAACACTATTTTTTTAAAAGAATAATTCTTCTTAAAAAAATTATCATATTACTATTTATCTCCAATTAAACCACCAAATTCATATCATATTTATTATATTGTATTTATTACTTATTTGATAAATACTTAATCAATAATAATTACGCTTACTAATTATTTAATAAATATTAAACTAACAATTACACTTACCGATAGAAAAAAATTATCCAAATAATCTTTCTAATAAAACTTAAAAGTCTATATATACTAGAATTGTTTACTTAAAACAATTCATTAAATGTTTCATTTAAAATTTATATTTTTTATGAGAGCCCTTTTAAAATTAAATTAAAATTTTTTAATAATTTTTTATATGTGAATGTAAAAAATATATATATTATTAGTAAATAATTTTTAATTTCTAAAATTTCATCTAATTTCTTATATCTTTTACAACGATGAATATAGTAAAGAAAATAAAGACGATAATACAAAAAACTTCTAAAAAAAATAAAAAAATAAATTTAAAAAAAATCTATTGAAATCTTAAAGAAAAATATAAAAAAAAATCTTAAAAATTTTTATTTATAATAATACATAAAAAATCATTAAAACATATAAAAATTATATCTATAAAAATCAATAACTTTTGAATACTAACTTACTTTTAAAAATAAATTTTATAAAAATTATAATTAAATACTTGTGAATTTTATAAACTTTTTAAAATCTTTAACTTTAAAAATTTATATTAAATACCCAACGACTTATATAAAATTTTTCAAAATTATTATTAATACACCTGACTTTTAAATTCAGTCAAAATCTGTTAATTGAATACACCGTGTGCAAGTGAATAAGAAATTGCGCATTGCATTTCATGCCATCTTGTCCCTCCCAAAAGAAGGTTAAATAAGCCAAAATGGAGAGCTTTTAGTGCTAAAATGATCCAAAAAGTGAAAAGGGATGATTTGGCCATTTATGCTGCATAAGAATGTAAGGTGTCAGTTGACAGAATCAAGATGAAGAGCGACAAATGTACAGAAGAAGAGTAGCTTCCAGTGCATTTCTTTTTTAATCTACATCTTAAAAGACAATAACTTCAAATTCATTAAAAGGCTTCCTTATGTCTAGCAATTATGGTCCTATTACTCAGGCTGCCTTCCCCATTTTCTGATGCAGTATCCTTTCTGAGCCAGAAATTGACAAGAAACGAGTCCATGATGATCTACAGAATTTATATATATATTTTATGTTAGATCATTGCAGAGGGCAAACAAAAGAATATAATCATGGATATAAAGAACCTGATTCAGATGCGCAGCAACACAAGGAAGGACCAGCAAGCCAGATTCACCAAAAGCACCACCAAGCTGCTCCACTACCGCTGCCAGTACTGGAAGAGTTTTCTGCACATGATGTGGATACACCGTCCTCAACAATCAATTCAATCCAAAAGATTTTCTATAATTGGATGCTGGTAAGAACTTGTATCCACTGTTGTAATTAGAAATTTGAACATTTTCTACGGGTGGAAAACATGTACATATTGGGATTGTAAACTGTATTGTGAAAAGGGTATGGCGATATTTCACCTGGCTTGTAACAAGGACAAAAGCATCAGCATTTTCTTTCTTGGCAAAAACTGACCAGTTGCCCCCGGATACAGTTGCAAGGCCTTGTATAGCAAGAGCATTAAAAGAAAATAGGATGATATGTAGAAATCTGCACTCCATGGAGATTTTCCTTGCATTAGTTGATGCTAGTGTATTGCAAAAAATCCATTTAGCAAAAAAACACATAAAGAAGGCACCATAGATATATATTCTCGATCAATGATTTAGACATGAGATCCATCTAATAGCTGACAGGAGCTTGTAAATTGAATTTGGAAATTCAAAAAAATTTAAATCCTCTCCTGCCCCTCTTCTCGCTCAAACTCCACAATATTCCCTGCCTCTTTTACCTCACAATAACAGTGCCGCTAGTGTAACAAAAGGCTGTTGCCAGTTCACATTCACCAAGTCAGATGTTGGGACTGGTATTTACGGATGGGTCCTAACCTCAAAATTTTTGATAGTCAAATCCATGCGCTTGCAATTGTCAGTTAGAAACTTCTACAATGACATCATATGTTGGCCCCCAATGCCCAGGTCTCCAATATAATGTGCATTTCAACCAATGCAAGCTGGACCAGAGATTGAACCACCATAATCGCCAATTCCTGGTTCAAGCTCTAAAGCTAGTCAGAAAATGGCTATGGAGCATACTGGACAGCTAGCTGGTTCCCAGTTCAACCATTACTACTGGTCTGTCCAAGCAGTTATCAAAACACTGAAGTCAAAATGGCTGCCGAAATTCCATCATAATTTCCAACCACCCTAAAGGTTCCCAAAAGGATAATGGGTTTGAACTTCTCAAAATTCAACACAAAGGACCAGGTATTGGAGCAACTGAGCTACTGGCACAATGACTAGATGGACTTATTCTCACAGCAAATTGATGGTACTATTCAGAATTGACCTAAGGAAAAAAATACTAGAACCTTTGAGACTAATGACACACAAGTATGAAGAAGTTAAGAACTGGAAAACATACACTCCCATCCCAACAGCTACAAGGAAAACTTCAGGCTTAACCATCAAGAGCAGTGACCTCGACCTGCTTACTTGGATCCATGGAACCTGATCAAACATAGCAGCTTTGTAATTCAATTTGGCATCTTTTTACAAGAAAAACAAGAAGGAAAGATGATTTTTCCAAGCTAACACGTAATTACCACTTAGATTCACTTCAACAATATTAAGTAAGAAAAAGATCAATAGTCTAAGTGAAATATTGAAACTCAAGTTTTATCCGGTGCAAAATTAAGAAAAGAATAGCAGAGAGTAGTATTTTGTCTAATATTATATATTTTTTGGCAAACAAAGAACTTATCAGATAGCAGAAGGAAGAGAGCAATCATGGATAACTCATCCTCATGAAAAAAATGTACATGGTCAGTAAATCTCTCTAATAAGGTAGAATGTTCATTATTAATGTAGCGACCTTGAGGCCAGGAAAATATCTTATTGGCATGATAAAACACTGTTGAGGATCATAATAAAAAATCAGTGCAGTAAGAATGACAAAACTCTGGACAAAGGATACCACCTCAGCGATGTATATATTTCTTAGTCAGTCTGAGAATTTCTTATATTGTTCAAAACTAAAGTTAGTTATATGACTAAATTTAAAAGATTTCTTATATACCTAGTAAATGAAGCAAAAATAGGGCTTATTGTCCTACCTAACAGTTAGAAAAAGCCATTTCCAGAGATTCAAAAATACTCAAATTCATGCTCATTGTTAAAATATATACTTGCTAATCTGGAAATTAATTCTTTCTCAAGTATTAGCTCCTTCATAATTTTGTTCCTCAACCATTGCACAGAAAGTCTAAGCAGGAGGCAAGTCAGATACATTGATAAAAGTCCACAAGCGTCCACTGAAAAATGCAAAATGATGCTGAAAGCTATCCCGCAATTAGGTCACCATGGGCAACAGGTTATTTAATTCCTTAAGCCTTTCAACTGAGAGAAGAGGACAAGGGCTAACAGGAGTCGGTAAATATAATTGATTAAATATTTTTATGAACCTTTAAGAATCTATGTTTCTTTCTTACTCTGCCTTGAAAAAATAGGAAAAAAGAAGAAATAAATTCCGTGTACTTCCTCTTAAAACCCGTGTAACCTGTCAAAATTTCCTTGCATAAATGGGCATAACATGAAAGACAATTGATGAATTCTTCCAAATTTGGACATGGAAGCTTGGTAATGCAACATTCTTACTCCACAAACATGAATTGTGTTTTATATACAGCTTCCCATTTCAACCATATGATGTAAGATTTTAGAGAAAGTCCGTATCATGCTTAGAGGGACTGCTATAGCATTTATTTTCAATCAAAAGATTTTGAGTGAAGCTAAGGAATTCCAAGATCTATCTGATGTAAATTGAATGTCTAAACTTAGTAAACAACTGAAGTCGTTTTACAGGATCACTGGCCAATTGAAACATGTACAGGATTAAGCACTGGTAGTAAGTTTATTATGGAGGCACCAAAACACACCAAGGCATTTACAAAATCTGCATGGTCAACCCAAATCCAAAGGGCTTTAGAAATATAATCTGTAGATAACTTGTTAAGCAATTATTTAGAAACAGCATCTACATGTTGTACTGGTCAGTGATCACCATTTGCAATACTTTATGGTTGAGACCAAATTTAAGGAAAAACCATATTCTAAAACAGGTAATAAATTAAGACAGCAGATATCTTTTCTGGTAGCTAAATTTCTGAATCTTGAAGTTAAATAAACCTTCAGCCCAAACATTCTAAAACCTCAAGCTAGTTATTATGTCTGCCATTCATTTAGCATATGTCTAGTAGAGACTATTTCACGTAACCATAAAAAAGACATTGCCGAAGAAAGACATCTGATTAAATAGATATTATAGAATTCAAAAAGCAATTCAATTAAGGCGTGAAACTTACTAAACTGAGGCAAATTGCGCTCATCTTTGAGAAAAGCTTACGATTTTGATCAACAAAGTTTTCCAGACCTGGATTGCACAGTTTAATCAGAATAAATACAATATCTTTAAAAGTTGTTTTCAACAGTCAATATTTCCAGTAACTGTTCTACTAACAGCAAGCATTTTATGAAAAAGAATACTGAACAATGGGACAATCCTTCCGGGTACAGCTTTGGAGGATAATTACTAAAAAGTGGACATTTCTGTATCCTGTTTTCCCTCCCTATACAGGTGCAACTTTAAGACAAATTTCCTATCCTTCCTTTTTGTTTTCTTTTTAATTTTTCCTGCTCTTTCTTTCTTCTTTTTGTTTTTCTTTTTTGGAATAACAAAAATTTTGAGAAAGAAAAGAGGATAGCGACTATAATAGAGGATTAATGAAATCCTCCTCTAAAAAGAAAAGAAAACAAAACTAAATTCTCAATAAGGAATACTCTGCAGTAAATCTCAATAGAAGCAAGAGCCACCCTCTAAAAAATCCCAAAAGCAAACACCTATATTGACACCACAAGGTAGAATTTTACCTATTCCACGATAACTGCAAAGGTAAATACTTTTATAAAAGAAATTATAGCATTATTCCTTAACCAAACATATTAAGTCCCTCATCACTATGACCACAGCATATGCCATAATCTTTGTGCCCCTTTTGCTTTCCAAATCTTCTAAACCAAAAGAAATAGAATAATAAAAAACCCAATAGACCTGCATTGCTCTTTAAAAGCACAAATTAATTTGCTCCTGTAACGGAGCTTCTTCTGTTCATAAGCAAATGCTGAGAACCACATGTTTGATTTATTAAATGCATAAAGACCAAAAAGTTTAATGAAAGAATAGAAACAGTGAAACACTCACCTTTGGAGGATTCTCGAAAAACCTGCAGATGTAAAGCCATGAATTATTACAAGATATGATAAAAGCACCAGAGGTGATGATAATATATATCATGCATGTATTGGAAATGCATGAGAATGGTCTCAAATATGACAGAGTAACGTTGAGGGTTGCTCAGCAATTACTGATAAGAAAGAGTTCAGTATTAAATCCCCACGCTTTCGAATAATGCTCTATTGGAAAATGATTTTTAAAATTTATGACAAAACAGACCATCTCTAAGATGGATTAGTAGTGCTAAGAGGGGTGCTCAAGGCCTGGCTGCAATCACCACCTAAATTGAGTGGCATAATCCCTTACAAACCAAAATTCATAGCTCATAATATGAAAGTTCATTTGGGTAGATATTTTATTGAAACAAAGAGTTGGTTCAGTTGCAGAATGCAATATCTAGAATCCATGAAAAAGGCCCCAAGCCCCAACTGACATTTCCATTTTAGATACTTTATATGCCTTATGAATCTTCATCATTGCTATTTCAAGATTATCATTTTGCTCTACCAGTGTTCTACACCAAATTATTGCTCACCAAATTCTACTCCTTCCAGATATCGTTCCATTGCTGGAATGATAAGAGTGAGTGGATGACTTCCAGTAAAAATGGAGGTGATGGCTCTAAAGAGGAAAGGCAAGTGAAGCTCACTCATTTCTTCCTTGTGTGCCTCCAGATTATGGTACTTGCACCTATTACAGATAGTTTTTCATTAGTGCCAGATCTGAGAATTAGTTATGGCGTTATTCAACTAAAAATCAAAGGATAACAAGGGCTCATTCAAGAGAGGACTCTTCGATCTCTTGGTAAGGGCTTGTTAGAGAAAACCATTCAATCTCTTGGTAAAGGCTAGTTACAGAGAACCATTCAACCTCTTGGTAAGGGGGCTTTAAGAATATATTGTTGGAGAATCTCCCTCCCTGTGGACCCAGATGAAAATATATTGTTGGAGAAACATATGTAAAAAAAGGGGCTTTCAGGGACAGAATATGTTCTTTACTACTTGCTGGTTTAGGATGCTTAAAATTTGGTAGTCTTTCTGAGAGTATTTTTTTAAAATTACAGGTTTTATTAATTCCACTTTATCTAAATGATTCCATTTTGTACCCAGGTGGCACCACCTTGGTGCCTTTGCTTTTTCTTCTTTTTCTTTTTACTCGTGAATAAAAGTACAAATGATTAGACTATTTTTTGGTACATGCTTCACAAGTAAATCAAATAAGGAATTCAATCTTGTCACTTTGCTTTTATAAGCATTTCTATAGCAGGCTGCCAATATAGATATGAGGTGCATGCAGGAAAATTTTCCACAAGATACTCTACCAATGAAAAACCAAATTTGCAAATTCAAGTTAAAAAAAGGGGAGGGAGAAATGCCTTATACTGTAATGAATAGTATCAACTTTGGAAGACAACTGGAGAAGGACAAGATTCTTTATCCCTGCATCACAGTTATGAGGCAAGAGAAAGCATGAAAGTCAGGTTTGGAGAGGATCTTAGGTAGTAAGTCTCTTAATCATGTGGCGGAGATAAAAAGTCTATAGTAGTGCGGGTTATGTCTCTGTCATAGAGCGAACCTAAGCTTGCAATCCAATTTTCATTAGGAAATTGCATAAGGAAGATGGCCTCCCTCGATCCCCTCTTTTTCAGTATATTCTGTTTGTACTTGACAGTAGATATTAAGGTTGAAATTGCCTTAACAAAAAATCACCTATTAAATGTTTCTCCAGGAGATTGTCTGAACTGCTTTTTTACCTACTTAAGAATTTCAAAGAATAAACCAAATCAAAATCTACCTTATGTACAATTTTTAATTGCTTATAATGAGATGTTCAAGATGTTTTTCCAAGAGCAATGGCAAAGAACCCAAAATCTTTTGCATGAAACTCAAAGAGGTAAGACAGGGAATTTCATTAGAAAGACGTCCAGAAGACAAGCTTAATTGGAGGTGGCAGAGTAGCTCGACAAAGCATGAGGTTTGAAGGATGTTTCATCGTGTCTTTTAGGAGATCTTGTATTCATGTGAATATCTTCTTGAAGATCTAGAGGAGTTGGCAAACAGGCAGAAACATAGCAAAATGATATTGTTTCATTATGTGCTTTTCTTGTTAATAATAAGTAACAAATTTACCATTTAGGGGTTGCATAAAGTAGGTTCTACACCAGTAAATGATAATTTACTAAATATTCGCAATTTAATTGTTTCTATGATAATCAATGTAGCAAGTCTCTTAAGGTTGCTATAGAATGCACTTTTCACATTTACTTCAAGAGACATTTCTATAAATGAAATAAATCTGTTGAACCACATATCACAAAATTTCTTGTAGCAGGCCCCACAAAATAGTCAGAATATTACCTTTCCCAGGATAAGAGGGACTAAAAGTGTAAGAACAAGACTTCTCAATAATTGCTTAGTTGGAACAGATACACCAACGCCAGCACCTATGAATCTGGAGATAGAAAAAGGAATCTGAAAAGCGACAAAACAAAATTTGACTTTAGCAAGACAAAATGAAGGCAATGTATTGGGTATAAAAACAAACTGATATCAAACATATAAATTTAATAGATGTATCCATGAGAGATTAGATTTTAGAGGCATGGAGAGGAAGGGTACATGGAAACCAATTTGCCTATGGAGTAACAAAACTTTATTTGCAGATTACAACTTTCAAACCTTGTGGAAAATTAAATGATAGCAAGATTCTAACCCTCCTCAAGATTACCACTCCAATGTAATGATTTGAGAACATTCTTGCATAGACAGAATTTTAATGTACCTCTAATACATTATTATACTAGTATGCCACTGATGGAAGGCTCGGATCATTTAGAGCCAAAAACTAGTTGGAGTGATACAGTAGAAACTATAGTTAACCCGCTTGCTTTCCTTGATTTTGCTACATTTCACTAAACGGTTGAACAGAGTTAATTAATTAATTGGATTAAACCTATAATCTCTAGGTCAAAACTCATAGTGGAGCAACCTTACTATTCAACTAATTTCATTACGAAATCCAAAAAAATATAAAAAATCCCAAAACATTTCTCCCTAATCAAAATATGCAAGACATAGAAGTAAAGCATTGTGATGATTACAAAGACAATAAAAGGAAAAAGCTATCTATAAAAATGAATACATACAACGCATACAAGTCTTCCCAAAAAGCAACTAAGAAAACCATTGCTTATATATAATTAATGTAAAAGATAGTGGAACATACTCACTAGTTCCTACATCCTACCAATTTTCCACAAGGCATAGTGCCATACCTACTTCTAAACAGCTAATGTGAACACGAATTTGGTTTAAGAAATACAACCATTATAGATTAGCTACCATCATGGTTTTGAAAAGCCAAGTTTCCAAGATTTGAAACATACTATACATAGATCATGGACTGAAATTATGAATGGAATTCAAGAAGGTATTACCAAAACAACTGATAGCCCAAATTCATTGAGCAAGAAGTATGAGATGTGGTAAAAAGAGGAATTCGGAAAAAAAAAAATATAAACGAATATAAGAATACTGAAAGGCAAATCTAATCCTAAAATGCGTAAAGCACGAGAACAATTCCCAATTGTAGCAGATGTATGATCAGTTTCCAATTAGCTTTGTCCCGGTATCTTCATTGAAAAGACACCATATCTCAAACATCAAGGTTCACACAGACCAACATATAGTTTTACATTACCATTTTACTATACAATCTGCCATTACTTTTAAGCTTACAAAACTCAGGGACTCAATTTAGTGGTCAAAGTGCCAAAGCAACTAAATTAACTCCTCATAGAGCAAAAAATAAATCAACCTCTCATGCGTAATTATGCTTACAACTGCCAGTGAAAATGTAGATCCTAGAGCCACAAAATAAAAACTGAAAGGCAAATATTGCAAAAGCTGCAACTCATTTGAATTTGAAGAGCTAAAGTTTAACAGATACCAAGCGTGGCTCTTTTCCATATAACTTACAATCAAAATTCCTAAAAGATTTGATATCACTGTCATTGCTAGAGCAAGTGCAGAATTTCCTCCAGCAAGCTGCATATTTGAGAATGAAAGCTACTACTCAGCACAAAAAGGAAATAAATATAAATATAAATATAAAAAATAAAAGAGGGTCGGGGTGTAAAAAAGCAACTAGTGGACCTGAGTTAGTGCCACTCCACTAGATAAGGTAGTAGGCATGCAGCAAAATAAAGCCAACCCTGCAGGAAACATAGATAAAGTTTAACAGTTTGCTATAAAGCCAAAAGGTAACTAATTGCTTTTTGACATGATGCAACATTCCAAGAAGCAAAACAAAGGCATTATAATTAACATCTGAAAAGCTGAAGTTTAAATTTCAACTCATGCACATATATATGCGCCTGCACAACGAAACAAGAAAGCAAATACACAATTGTATATTCACACAAAGGCATGTCTCTATCTGGGTCAGCAACATGTTATAAGACCATTGAACTTTTAAAACTAATGAACACAGACTGAAACTTTGGCATCAAAGATGCGAAATGTCATCTCAAACACCAGATGAAGCAATCCAGAAATTGAATAGGCAAAAACTCTTTTGCATCACCATCTCAAATTTAAAAAGCCTGATAGGTGATTATATCCACAGGTGATTAAAGGATCAGAACCATTTTACTTGTAAATATAATGGAGGATGCTGGAAGCAACTATCAAAGATGACTACTTAAAGTGCCCAAGCCTTAATTAGGCATATTTCCAATGATAAGAACCTTTGAGCCTGTCTGTTGTCATTTCTGTTTTCTGTTTTTGTTTCTCAAGTTCAAAATACTTATTTATGGAAAACAAGCTAAGAAAACTAGATAAAACATTTTCATTTTTATTTTCGAGTTGTGAAAACTTGTTTTTATGTCTTCAGAAATAAAATATAAAGAATAAATTTTCCATGATATATTTTGTTTTCGAAATTGAACAAGAACCAAAACCAAACACCGGGAAGGGCTCGTGCAGCTGCAGCAGGATTTGAAAAAGGAATTGATCATGATTTTGAACCCATTCTTTCCATGACTCCTCTTAACTAAAAAATTGATATAAACAGACTGTTGTCAGCACAAATAGATCTAAGTAGTTAACAAGGAGTCTCAATTTTATGTCTTTTTAAAGTTAAAACTGATAGCCCAATTAAGCAAGTAAACTTAAAAAATTTCAAAACATAATTTCTTAAGCATGGTGGATGCCATTATGATTTTGTGGACTTAATCTATTGTTGTGACGATAAATTTTATTTATTATTATCGACTAGCACCATACCAGCCATCTTTGGTTGAGATGAAAAACTGGCAGCTTGTATCAAGTAGGCAACCTCTTTGTGACTCTTGAGGCAAAAGGAATACTGATAAATCCAGTTAAAGAATTTAGAAAAGCTAGTCTACAGACACTATAAAACCCAATATTTATGCAAACATCATATAGTTAGGGTTTTTAAACACTCTAAAGATAAGAGTCATGGAATCCATTTGCTTCAATTATAAATGAGTCGTTCGTTCAATGTTGTTTATAAATCTTTAATGCTGAATGTAACACTACCCAAATTGTCTTTTAATGAACATTGCCAAGTTAATTTCAAGAAATAAATTCATGAAAACCAAATCCTAATAACCAAGAAAATGGAAATTACACATGCATGTGTGCACAAGCACCACAAACAGAGTCCAACTCCCAAACCTGTTACAAATTCCTGAGGCTGGAGCTGAATTTGCAAAATAATCCTTGAAAAGTACGGTGTTATAAATAGAATGGAGCACTGCATTAGAAGAGGATCATCAGATCAACAATCTATGCTACCATCAATATAACAACACTCTGAGTGATTGCCATGAATTGTAGAATGTCTGGAACAATACTTCCAAAGCAATTGATAGCCATGAATTGCAAAATGATTAGAGTTGACAGATGAATGAAAGACACAAGAAACATGCCCTCTTTCTGTTGTAATGGTTCAATAGCTAGTTCTTAGTCTAAAAATCCCACCATTTCCTAGTTAAACCATTCATTCTTAGTTGAGGATAAGTCACATATCACAACTTTTATATTTTAAATATATTTTCGTGCATCTTCTGTTTCTCTCGGGAACTTCATTATGTCAAGTGCTCTTTGTAAACTTTTAGAAACATAAATCTTCCATTGTGCATTTTTAATATGACTTTTGTGATTACTTTTGTTCATGGTGTAATGGGCTCATAAATGCACACTTTCATGCAGTGGTGTTTTTTCCATTTCAAGTTCAGAATAATTCCTAATATTTAAGCTTTAGCCTAGAGTTAAAGTTTTCCTATAAAACAAGTTTTGGTTTTGTTCTATAATTTTGTTATAGTAATGCAACACTAAAGCCACAGTAACTGAAAGAAAATAAATAAATAAAGAAGAATAATTTTCAATTTTAGTTCGGATACCTCAAAAATATTTTAATGGGTTAAGAGAACATAAATTGGGTTGCATTCCTCATCACCTCATTACTTTCCCTGACACAGACTAGCAACAGGAATATTTTTTGGACGTCTGTAAATATTTTGTGTACTTAAACATATGTTTAAAATCTAACCTTCAAAAAGTAGTATTTAGACATGAAACTTATTTCAGAACTAACTTCAACATTTCCCTACTATTCAAAATTAATTGTTTTCTCTTAGCTTCAGTACTAATAGCAATTGAAACATCAAAAAAGCAATGTATCTGTCAACCTGAAATAAAATATACGGAAGCCAATATATATTACTTGGAAGGAAAAAAGGGGTATATAAAATAGAGGCTGAACCTACAACATGAATAATGGCACAAAGAAATTCAAGTGTCATACAAGCCCAAAAACTCCCACGAGCCAAGCTTCTAAAGCAGCACCAATTTCCCCATTTCGCAATGTTAAACCTGTATTACAACAGGACATAAAAGTTATTTATATTGCAATGGTTAATTATTGCATAGAAAACATGTTGATTTTCATTTTCTGACCTGAGATGAAAAATATTCCAAATGTGCTAACTTTTGAGAGATAACATTTATCAGCAAGACAACCAAGACTAGGGTTTGCAAGTCCTACTACTACTCCACCAATAAGAGCTGCAAATATATAACATTACAAAATCACAAATCAAAAATTGAATTTCTAAACAAAAGACTTCTAGAAATTTATAAAAACCATTACCCATTGGAAGAAAATTATTCTCCACAAAACTAAACAATGGTTGACTCCAAACATTGGCCAAACCGGAAACTTTACTATCTCCCTGCAATAAACATAAATTACGAGATTGAAACTTTACAACGTAAACAAAAATAAAATTTATATATTAGAAGTAAAAAATTAGGGAAATTGAAGAGTCAACCTGATCAGGTTGTTGGCAAGCTTTGATTTTGATGGGACTTGGAACGCAACGGGTACGTTTCAAAGAGTAAGGATTGCAAATTGACCGGAAATTAGGGTGACGTTGTTGAATCGACGGCGGTTGAAGTGATCGGGGTGAGAGAATTAAGGATTGAACGATTCCCGCCATTTAGTAATTGAGAGCAGAAAAATAGTTTGTTTTCTTTTCTAAAATGTGGTCGACAAAAACAAGAACAGGAATACTGACTACAATTTACAAGCTTTGTTTTTTCTGGTATTCACGTTTTAACCGGTTCATTTATCATATCCTAGCATATATAAAAATGGAAAGACAGAAATTCATAAAAAGATTTTATGATTAATATCGTTTTGATTGATTCATTTAATCTTTTATTAATTTAATTATTTTTTTATTTATATGAGTTATGAGAATACAATAATTATTTGATTTAGTATTACTTAAAAAAATATATATTTATTTTGTTTTATTAAATTTTTTATAACTAATAATAATAAATTTAACATATTATTTTTATAGCTATAAATAATTTTTTATATTATAAGAAAATATTAATTTAATAAAAATATTTCACACTAATAATATAATTTTATTTTGATAAAATATAACTTAGTAAACACATTTTAATATAAATTATTTTTTTATTTTTTACTAAAAATAATTTAAATTTTATTTAGATTTAGATATTTAATTATTAATATTATGAAAAGTATAATTCAATAAAAATTTAATATTTTACTTTTCAATAATTTTTAAAGCATGAAAAAGTATTATTTTATAAAAAATTTATATTTAAATCACGTCAATTATATTAAATTCTTTTTAATAACCTAATAATAAAGCCATTACATTGAAAATTGTGCATATTATGTATAACTTATATTATACACTGATAAAAACATATTAATCAATAAAACTCTTATAAGCAATGTTATTGATTTTGTTCCGTTCTGATCAAAATGGTCGAAATATCTCATTTTATTAAGAAAACGGAACAAAACACATTTTGTTCCATATCGGCTAAAATCTCGATCATCTCGTATCAGAACGATCGAGATTAGACCGAAATGGTCATTCCAGTAGAGATTAATTAGATGGACCGAAATTAAGCAACTTTATAAAGAAATTATATCATTTAATTGACTTAAGTAGTTTGGTAATATTTAACCCTAACTTAATAAAATGTATTTTCTTTCTATCAACAAAAACAAATTGAAACCTAAAATTTTAAAACTAAAAATTTAAACCCCACATATTATTTTTTTTATCTTTATCTATTACGTCATTTTATGCACTACAGTTTAAGCATGTATATTTTTCACTAATTTTTTAAAGAACTTTTTATGATTTAATCTATATTAATTAGTAATAACAACTCAAGACTTATATAATTTGATTTTTATACTTTAGTTAGTTGTGTTATAGAAAGAGATTTATTTATTCTAATTCTATAACCATGAAAAGTTGAGTATTTGTTTGCTTGTTGCTTGCTAATATGTTATTTAATTAGATTATAGGTAATGATTTTATAATGTTGTATTTTGATGATTTATAATTAAACTACATACATATATAATTCGGAGTAGTCTAAAACGGGACATCGAAATACTCGAATACTAAAATATTTTGTTTCAATGACAAATCCAGAATGATAGATGAAATAGAATTCATAACTTTGCTTATAAGACACATATTTATTTCAAGTGTGAATAAATATATTTATATCATATTAAACAATAATTTAATATTTCATGCAAATATACATACCACTACCATTTTTTCTTTTATTTTTTAATATGATAAAAAAATTAGTAATAATATTATAAGATAATAAAATTAAAACATAAAAATAATATAAAGTAATATATTTAAAAAAATGTTTACGTTAGCATCAACAGAAATTAAATTTTTAATTAATAATTTTTTAAAATTTTAATCAAGCACATTAAGAACATCATAACTTTAACATTAAATTATATTGTCTTTTTCGAATGCAATCAATAATAGAATTCTTAACTTTATTTTTCTATTTAGTATTATTACATAAATCAATAGTAGAATTCTTAATTTTATTTTTCTATTATGGCTAAGGATTTCCTTGTTAAAGCGTATTAATAATCATTAAGATAAGATCACATGACATATTACTTTGGAAAAATGAATTCTTTAATCATAGCTTATTATCTTTATATGACTCTTAGTATACTGAATCACTATTTCTTGAGTGCTCCATGGATAAGAGAATATAAGATAGCATCAAAGTATAGTAATCCTAATATAAGATAACATATTGTTATCTCAAGTCTAAGGATCACGTCTTACATGATTATGACAAGAGTATTTTCCATAGACACTTGGAGTAAATTCCATATGGACTACTCCGTATGGGTTATATTTAATGAAGTTGTTCTTGTAACAAGCACCCATATGCTTATCTCTGAACCCTTATTCCTCAACCTTATAAGACATATCGGTTACTTCACAAGTAAGTGATAATACATTATGGCAGTCTCAAGCGTTTGATCAATATTCAACGATCAATTTTTTATCAAAGTTTAGGAACGTATGTAATGAGAACCTCGTCACTATAAACTCACTTTATAATTTCTCTTACATTTGTGTTTACATTCCATGATGTTCATCTCTAACAGCTTGGATTATTTCTTAATAATACCTGGGTACTCGTACTATTAGAGTCAAACAATGGCTTTAGTATAATTGTATGACATCAATTGTAATGTATAGATTAACACGGATCATCCCGACAACTTATTCCTCAACCTTATAAGACATATCGGTTACTTCACAAGTAAGTGATAATACATTATGGCAGTCTCAAGCGTTTGATCAATATTCAACGATCAATTTTTTATCAAAGTTTAGGAACGTATGTAATGAGAACCTCGTCACTATAAACTCACTTTATAATTTCTCTTACATTTGTGTTTACATTCCATGATGTTCATCTCTATGACTTGGATTATTTCTTAATAATACACCGGGTACTCGTACTATTAGAGTCAAACAATGGCTTTAGTATAATTGTATGACATCAATTGTAATGTATAGATTAACACAGATCATCCGACAACTTATTCCTCGACCTTATAAGACATATCGGTTACTTCACAAGTAAGTGATAATACATTATGGCAGTCTCAAGCGTTTGATCAATATTCAACGATCAATTTTTTATCAAAGTTTAGGAACGTATGTAATGAGAACCTCGTCACTATAAACTCACTTTATAATTTCTCTTACATTTGTGTTTACATTCCATGATGTTCATCTCTAACAGCTTGGATTATTTCTTAATAATACCTGGGTACTCGTACTATTAGAGTCAAACAATGGCTTTAGTATAATTGTATGACATCAATTGTAATGTATAGATTAACACAGATCATCTGACAACTTATTCCTCAACCTTATAAGACATATCGGTTACTTCACAAGTAAGTGATAATACATTATGGCAGTCTCAAGCGTTTGATCAATATTCAACGATCAATTTTTTATCAAAGTTTAGGAACGTATGTAATGAGAACCTCGTCACTATAAACTCACTTTATAATTTCTCTTACATTTGTGTTTACATTCCATGATGTTCATCTCTAACAGCTTGGATTATTTCTTAATAATACCTGGGTACTCGTACTATTAGAGTCAAACAATGGCTTTAGTATAATTGTATGACATCAATTGTAATGTATAGATTAACACAGATCATCTGACAACTTATTCCTCAACCTTATAAGACATATCGGTTACTTCACAAGTAAGTGATAATACATTATGGCAGTCTCAAGCGTTTGATCAATATTCAACGATCAATTTTTTATCAAAGTTTAGGAACGTATGTAATGAGAACCTCGTCACTATAAACTCACTTTATAATTTCTCTTACATTTGTGTTTACATTCCATGATGTTCATCTCTAACAGCTTGGATTATTTCTTAATAATACCTGGGTACTCGTACTATTAGAGTCAAACAATGGCTTTAGTATAATTGTATGACATCAATTGTAATGTATAGATTAACACAGATCATCTGACAACTCCTTATCTTTAGGGCATATACTCTAACATTCTAAGCTAAGAACAATATCTTAGCACAATATCTTTAGTCTGAATATCAGCCGAAGGAGGTCTCAAATAACAGACCTTGAGTCAAACTTGCCTGAAGGCTACCTTAACAGATCATCACACCCATCCTGATGAAATGGCTTTACTTGCCAATCCCCACAGTCTATCAGATCCTGAATCTCGTGCCTCAAACGATTGCATTGACCTATCATATGCCTGAAAGTCTAATGATATTCACAATACTAGCCATTGTAAGAATTTGGACTGCTTTTTAGTGTTAGAAGTTCGAGTTTCATCCTCTTTACTAGGTGAAGGAACACCATCGATAATGTTGCCCCCAGCTCGATGAAGGTTCTTTGTGGGCTTTTTGGTTCTTGCTCTGGCTTAAGTTTGGGTAAGGGTACGTCTTGGAAGGAATTCATTACCTCTTCTTCACTAAAGTTTGGGGTGATCATGGAGTACCTAGTTTAGAGGTGGTGTGTTATTGTAGTTAGGCAGTAGGTTTCTTTTGGTGCTAAGCTAGTTAAGGTCGATTAGTTTTCCGGCGTCGTAAGATCTTAAATTTCGTGTTTCAAGTGGATGTAATTATTGGTGTGTTGTCCGGGTACTTGGTGGAATTTCTAATAGGTGTTTTGTTTATATCCATGTGCGTTGGGGTTCGATGGGTTTTTAAGGAAGTGCATTGGAGCAGAATGTTTTGCACTAGCCTTCCGAAGATTTTTGAAAGAGGCTGCTTGAAATTGGAAAACCTCCTAAGTTATTGAAAAACATTCACATCAAGAATTATGCTCCCTATAGCCTAATAATTCATCCTTCCACCAGTTCAAACATTCTTCCCCTTGTTGTTTTCAATCTCTTCAACCTGAAGCCCATCGTCATATAGGTTCATGAAAGTTTTTAGATTCATCATCTGAAGCCTTTCAACCCAACCTGAAAGAATATTTCGGACCACTATACAGACTTATTCTTTCTTAGGAGGTTTGTTTTTCATTAACCCATCCTTATTCCTCCACCTAGTCAAGAAATTACAGAAGGACTCATTCGACTTTTGCTTAGTAGACTCAAGATCTCTTATTGAAACTTTGAGATGAGTGTTGTAATCATATTACTTAGTAAAAGAATTATACAAATCTCATCATTCAGCTTTGACAAAACTTTCTAAGCCATGATACCAGTTTATAATAGGTCCTTCCATGGAAAATATAAATAGCTTAACAACTTGGGTTTTGCTCAGTTGAGTTGTCCCCGTGATAGCAGCATACTCCTTCAGGTGGACCTTTGGATCATCAGTCTCGTTCAACTTGTTCATCTCGAGCATTCTGAACTTCGCAAGCAGCTTGTCCTTATTTGTTAGGACCAACTCATCAAAGTCATAAGTAAGGTCCAAACCCTTGATTTTCAGCTTCCATTACATCTTTTCAAGCCTTGCACTCAAGCCACTTATAATCTCATTAGTCGCAAGGGAAGTCTCCTTCCTATCCTAGTCTAGCATAAACTCGTCGAAATCCGAAAAGTTCTAAGGCACTCCCCTCCTAGCAGGATCTTCGACGTTAGCTGCAGCAATAGTGGTAGCTGCGGCATTAGTGGCACTTTCAGCAACAATAGTAACTGGGTCAATAACAATTGAGGCATTAGCTATTGCAAGGGCAGTTGGTGGAATCAGAGCAACCGGTAGGGCTTGGTTTGCAACCGTTCTAGCCAAAAGTTGTCGGAGCTCTTCTTGGATCACACCCTTCAAGTCATCGATGACACCATTCTTGAGGATCTTGACATCTTGCTCATTAGCTCTCTCATTAGCCATTTCAAGTATAGTTTATCTCGGTCATAGAAGATAGATGCCTTGATCTTTCGAGGTACTCTAACACGAACTAGATCTTCAGTAAGGTACCCTCTCCAAACTACCGCTCTTTTATCTTTTTCAACTCAAAGGAGAATCTATATGGCTTCAAAACAATGAGTTAGAATGATGCATGAGATGCATGGTAAGTATGATGCACGTGAGAGCACAGGATTAGGGGTTAGTAATTACAAATAAGTTTACAAGATACTATACAATTATCCTTCCGACCTTATTACTCTCCCACATGGTTCGAGGTAAGTCTTTCTTTTCTAGAATTTTGAGCCTCGGTTTATTATCAATAAGGGATAATAGTTCCGACATGCATGCCAAAATCACTTAAACCATATTAAAACAAATAAGGTGATATTTTCTAGTATAAGTGTAAAGCCTATATATTTTTTAGCCTAAGGCCTGATATCACATATCTTGGGCCAAGGCCTTCCAAGATGTGGGCTCAAAGACTTATAAGGCAAAATATCTCACATAGGAAGTAATTGGGTACCCAGGGGAGATTTATACTATCGTTACTATGTGATGATTCTTGGATAAGAATAAAAAGCCCCCACAAGTAAAAATATCCTTCCTATGCTCGTCTCCCCACGCAAGGGTCCATACAATGAAAAAAACTTACTTATTACTTATGAGTGATGGTTAGCCAATGTTGTAATTCTCAGGTTTGAATGGAACCAAAGAACTACTAACCAATGCCATTGGGGCTATAGGGACCAAAGTACTCAATGTGTGAAAATGGTGTAGTAATGCAAGAATAAACTATTAAATAATAAAATTAAAAAGAAGGATACATTGAAATTAACTTCGCTTATCCCTAGCTTAGTCGCCCTTATGGGCGATTTAAGGCTTTTAGCCTAATCGAAAACAAGCTAACTAATCATAAAGACTAACGCGAAGAAAGAGTCGCCCCCCTAGTATTCTCCAAGACACTTTTACTAATTGAGTGGTGTTTCTATATTCCATAAGGAAGCTTCACCACATCTAGAGATGGATTTGGAAGCTAACTTCCTTATTTATGTATCCCTATTTTTAATTTTATTGTCTAATGGGTTATACCCTATAAACACAACATTTATAATTTTACAATTAATCACTACAGCATGTGAGGTCCACTTAAGTCTAGTCCATTTTAATTAGGCCCAATCCCCAATTGTATTGTTAGCCTAGGTTTACTATCCACTTATGCATAAGGAAAACCACCTATCTGGCCTAATTACACGTTATGCTTTTATTACCAGATTTTTAACCTAAATGGACTATTTGCATGCCAAGGCCCAATTCAGTTATCGTATTCGAAGTGAATTGGTTAATTACTTTTAAATAGGAAAAAGCCCACTAAACCTATATGGGCTTTAAGTTAGACCCAAATTACTAATATTTAACCTAATGGACTATAATTTATATGCAAAATCTAATTTTAGCTATATCTAGATTATCAGTTTTAATTTACAATCAAGTATCAATTATTTGCCATGCATTCACCAAAATAAAGCAAAAATAAGAAAAGCAACCCTTCCTATAACTAATAAACTTTGAAAAAATGACTAATCTAAGTCCAAAAAGGGGGAAAATGATAATAGGGCTTGAAAATTAGGAAACATGACAAATTTGAAAAACTGACGATGTGTGACATCACAGAGCCGGTCAGCTTAATGCACAGTCGATCAACTCTACACTTCTATAATGGCCAATTTTGGTTTACTTTGATGCTCCACCGCCCAAAAGTCGATATACATGCATAAAACACATCAAACAAGATTAATATATGTACAAGGCACAAAAATAGCATGTAAAGTAACCAAACTTTGAGACAGGAATGCATCAAAATAGATAAAAGGCAGTTTACAGTAATCAAATACTTAAACATGGTAACTTTATAGAAATTTAACTAATCATGCAAATCATACAAAACTTAATATAATCATATGCCAATATTTATGAATTAACATCAAAGGGAAGTAAACCTAGCATATTAAACTATTCATATGGTCATTAAATTTCAAAACCAAGGAACATGATGTTATCATATTCAAAATCCAAGAAACATGCATGAGGCATAAACATATTCATTCATTAAAACAACCTCATTCAAAGCATTGAGAAACACGAAAAGAAAATCAGAAAAATGGTAGAGATATGATGATGATGTGATTTGAAATTCTCAGATAGTCACTGTATTATGTAGATCCTCGAATCTTAGGTGATGAAGAGGAGGTTGAATCAAATATTAGGTAGGAATCCACAGTGTTTAGAGTTTTTATTTTTTGAAAGTTAATATATAACCTAATACTTGACGTCGTTCTATGTTAGTTGCTAAAAGAAATGTTATTAGTTGCTAATCCTAAACTCAAGGCTTCCTTTCAATTTATAGAAAAAATTTAGGAAACCCTAGAGAGCCATTTTTATTACATTCTCAACTTTTGATAAATAGCCATAATTAAAATAAGAACTTATCAGAGAGTTTTATGGATAAATACTAAATAAATCTTTAAAAATCATTTAAAATTTGAATATTTATCAATAAAAAGTTCTAAAAGGCGTAATTTCACTAATTTTGGCATTTTAAATCGAAGAATTATGCAAAACGATGTCAAATTTCAGGTTCGGGACCAATCGATACTCTGTAGAGCCGATTAGCTCTACAATAGAGCCGACCGACTCTATGCTAGGTCGATTAACTCTGTGTATAGCCGATTCGGCTGTACAAGAGTCGATTGGCTCACGAGGCAAAAGAATAAAAAAAGTTTCACGCTTTACTCCCAGAACTTCTAAAATTTACAATTTCATCCCTCGAACTTAATTTTTTCTATCAATTTAATCCAAATTGATTTTAAAAAATAATTTTTGGTTCAACTATTCACAATCTAAATTGGGATTCGACCGTCCTCAACCTCTCGAGACTCGAGAAAAGCAGTAAGTTTCATCATTGGTGTTTCCATAATTCTCTCGATGTTTAGATTCGAAAAACGGGTGCTGACAAGTTTCTTCACCTACTACTTTTTTTCCACCATGCACTACACTAGTGCCACCACTTGAGGAGACCTCACTGGTCAGATCTTCTTCAGAGAGTTCGAAGCCCCAAATCTAGATTGAGAATGAGAGGTAATAAATTTTATTCTTATATAAAGTAACAGAACCTTATTCTTATATAAACTAACAGAATTTTATTCTTATAAATAGGCTGCTACCATCTCATTTGTGCTTGATAAGGATATCAAGGATCTTTAAGAACACTATAGAATATGAGGGGTATGCATTGAGATTTGTGCCCAAGGCGGTGAAGGACTTGTAATTCATCGAGTGGAAGATAATAAATATTATGATTATAAATTTCTTTAATAATTAAAATTAATTAAAGTTAACATTTTATTTTTTTTTATTTGCAGAAATTTTTAAGCTGGTAGCCCAAGTACGAGGACTAGCTCCAACCTGCTTAGGATAGGCAGGCAGTTGAGAGATACCGCAACATGGTATCCGGTTGGAAGAGGAGCGAGAAGAGGCCTACCCGGAGGACACTTGGGCCCACTACACAAACTATTGGAAGAGGCCCAAGGTGAAAGCAACCTCTGAGATGCATAATAAGAATTCTCTTAATGAGGTTGCTGACCCTAATATAGGCCCCGCTCGTCACACTGCTGGATTGAGATTGGCCATCGACCATAGACGAGCACTGGTAAGAATTAAAAAATTTTAATTATTTCATCAGAAGTATTAATTCTATTTATAACCTACAATTATTTTAATTGGTCCATTTTCTTTTGTTCAAGCCAGGGAGTTGGGTCTCGAGTCGACTGCGTATGAGCTGTTCCATTGGTTGCACAATAAGACCATAAGCAGTTCATCGACAACAAGTTCTAACAGATTGTTGTAAGTTACTTAAACTTATAAATAACTAATAATTATTCCTATCACTTTCATTTGATATTGTACTTAATTAATTTTAGTTTGTAACTTATAGGATAATATTGAGGCACGGGCAGCTGCTACATCTCAGTCCGGCAAGGGTTCTTCTAATCCTCTATTGGTTAACGTGTCGCAGCTGTTGGTCGACGTCATCGGTGGGGAGAAGAAGTAGCACATCTATGGGCTTGGTTACTTTTGAATGGTCGATCAATAACCTTCTTGAGCCAATACTTATAGTGTTTTAATTTCTACACTTCTTGCAATTAATTTCTTGTAAGTTAAGTGATTTTGATTGTTATAAGAGCTTTTATTGCTCTTGTGAGTATCAGTAAAAACACTTGGATTAAGTTTAAGAGTTAGCTTAGGTAAAACTCTTGTGAGGATTATGTGTTATAAAAAAAAGCACAAGTTATAAGATTTGATATGAGTCAAAACACTAAATTGGGAGTGAGCTTGGGAAAACTCCATTATATTTATGAAAATGAGTAGTGGAATACCCAATTGGAAATTAGGGAGTGGATGTAGGGTTTGTTAACACCTGAACCATTATAAATCTTGTGTGATATCTCTTCTCCCCTATCCTTAATTTTTTTTATAAAATTTTAATTTACCTTTCTTTCTACTTCACTAATTCAACCCCCTTCTTGGCTTATATATAGAAAACAAGTGGTATCAGAGCTTAGTACTCTTCATCAAACTTAGTGTAAAGAGTTAAAAGTCGAGATGGCCAACGAATGAGTTCATCATCTTAGATTATTTTTTGATGGGTCTGATTATGCCCATTGAAAATACAAGCTAGAAATCTACTTGGATAGTAACACGTTAGTTGTATGAGATTGTGTAAGAAAGGAGTGGAAGCCTCCAATGAAACAACAAGATGGTATTAATATCTCTTTCGATAGAGATGAATGGGTGGAAGCTCATAGAAGAGAAAATGGTAAAATTAAGACAGCAATTATCATTCTTCTTAACTCGTTGTCAAGAAAAGAATGTGAAATAGTTCAACATCTTCCTACCGCCTAAAAGTTTGGAAAGTCTTAGAGAACTACCATGAGGATGCAAAACAAGTGAATTCCAAGAAATTAGAACTCTTAGTGATAGAGTATGAGCTCTTCAAGATGAAGCTAAATAAAAGCATCACCGACATGACCAATCGGCTTCTCACCATCATCAACAACTTGAGAAAGTTGGGTAAGCATTATGAACTTGTTGACGGTCACAACAAGATCCTCAAAGCTCTACCACTCAAGGACTATAACCCAAAGGTGGCAAGTATTAAATAAGCAAATGAGGACTTGGAGAACGTGTCGATAGATGAGCTCATTAGTAAATTGTTCACCCATGAGATGGCTCTCAAGAAAGAGGAAGAGCGAGAAAACGAAAGAGAAGTCAAGAAGAAGCCATTAGCTCTTAAGAGCTCCACAAGGTAACACTAAGAAAGTTATAGCTCAAGTGCATTCGAATCAAGTATATGAGGATGAAGAATTGGCTATGCTCTCTAGGGAGTCAAGGAGATCATGAATAATAGAGAGAGAGATAAAAACACCTTCAAATGTCATTATCCAACTCCAACTCAGGCTTCAATAATGGCAAAGAGAAAAAGATTGATCTCACTTACTATGGTTGTGGAAAGCAAGGGCACATCAAGGCCGACTGCTTTTAAGAGCAAAAATAATAAAAAGTTTAAGAATGAGAAGGAAAAGAGGAAAGCCTTCAAGCTACATGGGATAATTCTTCATCGAGTGAAGAAGAAGAAGAGAAAATGACTAATCTATGCTTCATGGCTCTAGAAGATTATTCAAATGAGATATGCTACACATATCATTCTTGTGATGATAATGATTATGAAAATTGTAATTCCAGTAGCAACCAAGAGGGGGTGAATTGGTTAAAATCAAAAACTAAAAATAAATTAAACCAGAAATAGGAAATCAAGCATAACATACAACATCAAGAATTTATAATGATTTAGCCAACACTTACCCATATCCACTCCTCAAGAATTCTCTTGCGATATCCACTATTAAATAGAATTACAAACCTAACTCTATTTGTGCTCTTTTACAAGGCTAAGGATAAATCCAAGTATTTTTCCTAAGGCCCACACTCTAACCCAAGTATCTTTCTAGGCTCACACGATAACCCATTCTATGATTTTCAATCTTAGTTACAAGAGCTTTTAATCCCTTACCCAAACACTCAATCTACCCTTTTTGAGATTTGAATACAATAATTTAATATCCAACTACCCAAAGATTCAATCACAAGCTTGAATCTTTAATATAAGATGAAAAAGATGAAGATTTGAAGGTTATTGAGAGTAAATAAACAATGGGGGCTTCAAATAAATGCTCTTGCTTGACCTAGGACAATTAGAAATAAAGTTTAAATAGTCCTAAGTGAAGCATAGAATTTATGGAATCATTAAATGCAAATATAATCATTTTAACAACCTTCATAAATGCAGCTTCATGGTGGAAAGAATTCTTCACGACCGTAAAGCCTCAGCACAAAAAACTAGAACCCGTTATGGTCGTCAATAATTCTTCACAGCTGGGAAGGTCCTCTTCCATGGCTGGGAATTTTCTTTCACTGCAAGAAACTTTGGCCGTGAACTTTACTTTGATTTCTTAAAGAATTGGAGAGTTAGTATCTTTCATGAGTATGAATTTTTCTTCATGGCTAGGAAGCCTCTCCTTTACGGCTGGAAAGATTTATTAATGGCTATGAGTTTCCATCTTCATGATTGGGAACGCTGGCCATGACTTCTTCTATGATTTTTTCAAATTTTAGGAAGAAGGCATTTTTCACAGACGTGAACAATTCTTCATGGTCATGAATCCTTGTTTTCACAGCTATAAAGGAAGTCGTGAACACTACTACCCTTTTGTTGTTTAAGTTGATTCATGGCCGAGAACTTTTCTTCATAGTTGGAAAACTAATGTTTCATGGTTGTGAATAAAAGTTCACGGACATGAATTTTGCTTTATTTTAGAAGAACCAATTTTTCTTGTACATAAACACTCAAATATAAAATTATAAATTCTTAATTCTTTATAACCATCAAAATAGGATTAGTAACCCTCAAAGTTCAATAAAAATAATATGCATTATATGGATGATGATGAGCTTCTTACCTAAAATTTAAGAAATATCATGAAGTTTTACAAAGAATAATGCTTAAAGTTTGAGCAAAATTTAAAAGATTTTCAAAAAGTTTGCATCTTCTAATGATGATTAAAGAAATCTTTAAGTGAGCTTTCGTCTCAAACCTTATCTTTCAAACTTCTTTCAAAAGAAAATGATGCTTCAGAAATGGAGGTTGAAGAGTTAAAAGGCTCAATCTCTAAGTTCTATAAAGGAAAGGAAGCCTTGGATACAATAATTTTATCTCAAAGGTCTCCCTTGGTTAGACATGGTTAGACATGGTTTAGGCTTCAATGATACATCATTATCTTCCACTTCATCCCCTTCTATATCCAAATTCATTAAGGCCTCAACATCACAAACCTTTACAATTGATGGTGTTAACAAAAAGGCCAAGACACACACCAAATCTCTCAATCCTAAAAGAAAAATAGAAGCTCCACAAGTTCCAAAGGCTAAGCCTAAAAGAACTAATCATGTGTTCATATACAAGAGGCATGCTCTTAAACACACAGATGCACCTAAAACATGTTCTTGTATGCATGATAAAGAAAAGAATATGTTGGGACCCAAATCCTAAGCAATGAGGCAAATGAATAAAAGAAACTTTAAATCTAAATAAATTTTGTTATATTTGGAAGGCACACCTTCAACTAGGAGACCTTCCATGGGTAACCCCTAAGGACCCAAAATGGTTTAGGTACCTAAAAGGAAAGATAATTTTATTTTTGAAGATATACTTCAAGTCAAGTTTAAAAAAGAATGATTGGCACATTGATAGTGGATGCTCAAAGCATATGACCGAATATCAACCTCTTCTCAAACTTGAAAAAAAATTAATGGAGAAAAGATAACTTTTGAAAATAATACCAAAGGTAAGATTGTAGGCATTGGATCCATTAGTAAGAAAACTCTTCTTTGATTGCTATTAGTAGATAGTTTTGAAGTATAACCTAATGAGTATAAGTCAATTATGTAACAAAGGTAACAAAGGCACCTTTAATTCTAAAGGTTACTAAGTCACATCCTTAGGGTGTGATAAGAAAATTTTTAGAGGAGAAAGGTTTGGCAATACCTACACAATTAACTTACACAAAAATGCTAATAAATCTTTTTGAGTGTCTTGTCTCCATAGTAAAGAGTCTTGGTTGTGGCATAGAAGGTTGGGGAATCCAAGCATGGAACCCATTCATAGTCTTAAGAAGAATGACATAGTGGTTGGCTTACTAAAGTTCAAGTTCTCTAAAGACAAGACTTGTAGACCTTGTCAAATGGGGAAGCAACACAAAACATCTTTCAAGCCTAAGAATGTGGTAAGTACTTGTAGATCGCTTCAGTTAATTCATATAGAACTCTTTGGACCTACTAGGGTTGCTATCTTAGGTGAAAAATACTATGCATACGTACTTATTGATGATTATATTCACTTGGGTTAGTTTCTCAACTCATTAGAATGATGCTTTTGATGCGTGTAAAAGCTTTGCTAAAAACTATAAAATGAAAAAGATTTATGTATATCTAAAATTAGAAATGATCATGGAAAAGAGTTTGAAAATATTTTATTTTAAACCTTTTATGATAAAAATGGAATTTCTCATGATTTTTATTCCTTAGAACACTAGAATAAAATGGTGTTATAAAAAGAAGAAATAGCTCTTATTAAGATGACTAGAACTATGCTTATGAGTATAATTTGCCTACATACTTTTAGGCAGAGGCCATCAGTACTTCTTGTTATATAACAAATAAAGTTTTCAAAGATCAATTTTGAACAAAACTTCTTATGAGCTATGGAATGGTAAAAAATTCAAAATTTCATATCTTAGAGTATTTGGATACAAATGCTATATTTTAAATACCAAGGATAATCTTGAATTTTTTTTTATCGAAAATGGATAAAGGCTTTTTCCTTGGATATTCCTCCTCTAGCAAAGACTATAGAGTATTTAATAAGAAATCCATGGTTGTTGAGGAATCTATTAATGTTGTTTTTTTATGAATCTAGCAAGCTTGATCTTGGAAAAAGTGCTTTTGGTCGTTTTATAGGTGATTTTGGGAAGCTAGATATCAATGAAGAAGAAAGCCAAAATGAAGAAACTTCTCAAGATCAACCTTATAATATTGAGCCCTCACCAGCACCTCAAAATGAAGTGCCTAAAAAATATACAAAGGAGTGGAAGGAGCCCAAAGGACATCCTAAATAGCTAATAATATGTGATCCTTCAAGGGGTCTAAGTACCAGAGCTCATTTTAAGCATTTACATAATAATCTTTGTTTTGTCTCTCAGTTGAGCTAAGGACAATTAGTGAGGCTCTAGATGATGAGTGTTAGGGGATTTCTATGCAAGAGGAACTCAATCAATTTGAGAAAAATAAATTTTGGGAACTTCTTCCTAGACCTAAGGGCCATTAAGTTATGGGATGTAAATGGGTCTATAGGAATAAGCTAGATGAGCAAGGTTCCATCACTAGAAACAAGGCTCGATTAATAGCCAAAGACTATAACCAAAAGGAATATATTGAGTATGATGAACCATTTACTCCTATGGCAAAGATAATAAGCAATTAGAATTTTACTTGCTTATGCATGCCATATGAATGTGAAAAGTGCATTCTTGAATAGCTTTATTAAAGAAGAATTGTATGTGGAACAACCTCTCAGTTTTGAACATTTTAATTTTTCAACTTATATTTTTAAACTCACTAAAGCCTTATAGGGTTTAAAGCAAGCTCTTAGAGCTTGGTATGAAAGGCTTAGTATTTTTATTTTACAAAAATTATTTTTCATAAGAGAAGGTAGGTATACCTCTTTTTATGAAAACACATTAGCATGATATTTTGACTGTCCAAATTTAATTTGATGATATTGTATTTGGTACTACCAATGAGTCTTTGTGTAAGGAATTTTCTAAGTGCATGACTAGAAAATTCAAAATGAGCAATGATGGCAGAGCTCAAGTTTTTCCTAGGATTGCAAATCAAGCAATGCAAAGAGAATATCTTCATTCACCAATCCAAATACACCAAAGAGCTTCTCAAGAAGTTTGGTATGGAAGGATACAAGGTTGCCAAGACTTCAATAAGCACTTAAACAAAAATGGACTATGAGAAAAAGGGTAAGTCTATAGATGAGAAGTATAGAGATATGATCATATCACTACTCTATCTTACGGCTTCTAGACTCGATATTATGTATAGTATTTGCGTGTGTACACATTTTCAATCTAGTCCTAAAAAGTCACATTTGCATGTTGTTGAAAGAATCTTGAAATATTTGCATTTAAGTCTTTGGTATCCAAAGGATACATCTTTTAACATAATTGGTTTCTTTGATGCCAATTATGTGGATAGTCTTTGGTATAGAAAGAACATTACCAAAACTTGCCACTTTTTAGGCGAATATGCAGTTTCATGATTTAGTAAAAAGAAAGTCTCGGTTGCTTTGTCCACTGCCGAAGCAGAATATGTGGCGGCTGGTTATTGTTGTACTCAAATTCTATGGATTAAAAAACAACTATTAATCACATCCCTATCAAGTGTTATTATACAAGTGCAATATATCTATCTAAAACCCCATTCAACATTCTAAGAGTAACCATATAGATATAAGACATCATTTATTGAGAGATCATGTCCAATATGGTGATGTTGTGTTAGAATTTATGACTCAACAAATCTATTAGCTAATATCTTTACAAAGCCTCTCAATGAGGAAAGATTAAACTTTATCAAAAGAGAGCTTAGTATGCTTGATGGAATTTCACTTGAATCACTTTTGCTTAATTTATTGTATGCATTCTTGATTGAGTGGTAGTGTGTTGCACATCACATTGATGCATTCAATAACCTTCATCCCCTTGCAAATTAAAGAGGATCATATCTGCAAAGTGCTATAAATATGTTCTTAATAAATTTTAAGTTACTCTGCATTTTTAGAAAAATTACGGTCGCTATTCCTAGGAGCAGTCTCAAATGTACTAAAAAATCAGTATAGTTTCTGCCATGTTTTCATTAATGTATAAGGAGTTATGCCTTTTTAATGCAATGTTATTATTTTTCTAATATATTTTTGGCTATGAATACCTCATTTCAAGGCACTCACATACATCTTAATTCTTTAAACCTCTCTGCATCTCTATTTTGTAATTTCTCTCTATAAACTTCTTTTCAAGCACATCTTCTTCAGACCATTCATCCCCCAAATCTAGAATGGGCCCTAAGCAAAAGGGAACCACTTAAGGCTCCAAAGGAAATAGAAAAGCACAAGAGCAAGAAACTTTGGCTTGTTCTCTTGATGTTCTAACCAAAATGAAAGGAACCTCTTAAGAAGTAAGAACCAAATATAAGGCTCTAGCAAAGAAGAAGCTGGAAGCATCTAGAGTCCCCTTGATATAGATTTTCGAAAGCTAGGTCTTTATGAAGATGTCCTTAAGCATCTTGACAACATTCAAATGGATAAACTTATTTACCCCAACATTGATGGGTACAAAGAACTCACATTGGAGTTTTTAAATTCTTTAGAAGTAAGAGGAATAGTGGAGACTTAGGGTACTATGGGATCTCCTTCAACACGTTTCGCCAAAAATTCTCTTTTACAAGGGTTGATTTTAGAAATATCTTCAACTTTCAATCTCATGGCATCATGGCCCTTGGTGACTTAGAGGCAAGTCTTGTTCAATTTTGGAAGTCTATCTCCATTAAAATCAAACTTGATAAGAACTCAAATGCCAAACACTTTAAATCCCTTCTTCATTGGACCATTTATAGGATCATTACTTTCACTCTTCATGGAAGATGTGATGGCAATAAGAAAATAACCCAAAAAGATCTATGCATTCTTCATTGCATGATCAACAACAAACCCATTCAATTTTCTTATTTCTCATTGATCACTTCATCCATCTAGCCAAATTCTCTCATGGATGCATTTTAGTCTCATCTTATGTGTCCATGATTACCAACTACTTCAAAGTTCTTACCCCTTCCAACCTAGTCCATTTAAAACGCCCTCTACCCATGGTAGATAAAATAATATAATTATTCAAAGACAATGCAAATGCTAAGTTCTTGATTTTGAATGGACTGCTTAATTTTGATATCAAGATTTTGTTGTTATATTCCATATTTAATTCAATTACTATAATCAATGAAGCTTTCAACAAATGCTTTGATAAGTTAGGCTATTTTGTTTGGAATGCATTGAAATGGAACAGATTTATTTTGCTAAAAGTCTATATTTCTTATATAGTTAAACAAATTAAATTACAGTAATGAGAATATGAAGTAGTGCATATTATACTATATATTATTACATTAAAATTGTATAAAGAAAAAAGGTAATGCGAGATTGCTTGAATTGAAAAATATATAATCATATGTTTAATATAACTGAAACAACCATAAAGAACAATAATCATAAATAACCTATAGCTTATTGCATATTTACCATATAACTAAAATATCCTAAAGAACAAGAATCACTAACTTATCTAAACACCATCACTAAGCCAGCATAATTACTCGAAAAATTATATTTATCTAAAACATGACAACAAGTTGTCAGGGACCTATGGCTTTAACCAAAATTTTGCAGGAAAACATTAGAATTAGAATAAGAACTAAGAGAAGAGTATATAAAAAGAAGATAGAAAAATAGGAATGAAGCAACAGAATAAAACTTGTGCAAAGTGAAAGATAGATTATATAGGATCATAATTCTTCAATGATTACAGCAAGATATTATTCTTTTTTTTTATAGCCTAATGCTTGCTAATACTAATAAAAAATACAGCTATTAGAGTTGGATTTAACTAACCAACAATGGAGATAAACAAAATACTAACAAAATATTAAAATATCTTAATCACAATAATTTTCTCAAATGGGCCTCCTAATATTCTTTTATGGCCTTCCTAAAAATATAACTATTTGTAACCATTATCAAAGTACCTAACATTACTCCAGGCTTCGAAAGTTTAGTCCTCAAGGAGCATTTCAGAAGATACTATTGTTATATGGACAAAATATTCTCTCCATTGACAAAGAACTTGCTTTATTTCAAGTACTTGCTTTGATTCTTTATCAATGTGCCCCTGTATCTATTACAAATGAATTCAAAGTGTTGCTTTGTTTCTTTATCAATATGCCCTCTTGAGTTTCATTGGCCTCCTTTATAGCCATTTCAAAATGAATTTTATATTCTATGAAAATTGAACTACAATAAATAATCTTGATAATGTCTAAATATCAACCAATTGGTATGAAACATTAGATATTGTTATGAGTATACAATCAAAATTTTAACGAACTACAATTGAGTAAAAATAGAGGAGTCTAATGATTAAAATATTCTACCTAATTTGTTATTTTACATGAATTGTCAAAGTTCTTAAGATTTTGGCATTGTTAAAAATTCATTAAGAGTTTAGAATCTCTTATCAAGTTAATCATGAATTCTCGTAATTATATCCAATCATGGCCTCCTTATTATGATAGAATTTGTCTATCACCAAAACCCACATAACTTTGATGAGGACAACATCCATCAAATTTCAAGTTAGAATTTTTAATCAACGAAGTATATGTGAATTCTTATCAGTAATTCCATGGTTGTCTAAGAAAGTTTTCATTAAGCTTAAGCTTCTTTAGAACTATATTCTACTTATGATAGAATTATGTAATAAAAATAGATAAAATTTTCAAGACATGCCTACAGAGATCTAATTCAATCTTCATAATTGATTATTTGTTCCTTAATATTCTCACGTCATTTCTACCCAATACAAGAAAACCTAGAACGAGATAATAAAAAGACAAAAAATAAAAACTACAACAAATTTCAATATTTAGATCCAATAAAGCAAAAAAAATATATAATAAAAATAAATAAGGGTTTCAAAAAATGCCCACTAGAAATCTAATTTAATCTCCATAGTCGATTCGTTGTTCCTTAATATTATCGTGCCATTTCTACCCAAAACAAGAAAAACTAGAGTGAGAAAATAAGGCAAAAAATAAAAATTACAAAAATTTTCAATCTCTAGATCCAATAGAGCAAAAAATGTATAATAAAAATAAATAAGGGTTTCAAGAAAAGCCTACTAGAAATCTAATTCAATCTCCATAATCGATTCTTTGTTCCTTAATATTGTTGCACCATATCTACCCTATACAAACAAACATAGAATGAGAAAAGGTAGATAGAGTTTTTAGCTTCTTTTGTATTGAGCTGCTCTTATTTATATAATAGTAGTTCTGCCAGTCATGATAGATGAGAATGATGTTCGCTGCTTGGTAGCCTGGAAAGCCAAAGAAATTGAAAGAAAAAATAATCTAACTCTAAAGAAAAAGTTACATAGGTGACATGTTTATCAGGTAATATGTTAATTTATATAATATAATAAACTAGTTTAATATTTTTACTATAAATACATTTAGGGGCCAAAATTAAAAGTGTTTGATCTAATAGTTAAAAACACCATGGCTGAATCTAATCTCTTAATTTTTTTATTATAGTATTCGTTGTTAATAATCTTTATTTGTCTTTACACTCTATTAATCTACTAATATCTATTATTTTTTGTAATAAATTTTTTAAAATTAGTAAAATACCAAATAGATCAATCTTAATAACACTAATCATAAGGTCATTTCAGTAAGTTTGTGTCACAACCCCATCTGTGGGCTAGTGACCGGCACTATGGAATAGATAGGCGTAAGGCCACCGAATCCCGTATTAAGTCTGACACTCACTGACTTAAATAAATCTCATCTAATATTATTGATGCCACAATTTATCTTAACCGTTAAATTTTACATAATTAATTCTGTCTGCCAGAAGAATTAGGCGAGACCCGAAACTACAGAAAACTACAACTGATATATCTACTATTTCTACTGATATATTTTACTATTTCTACTGCGGAGAATCTACTATTCCGATTCCACCCCTGATCATCCAGAGGGATTTTCGGACGATTTTGGCCGTTAATTTGCAAACGGAGTCTGATTGCCACGAAACCGGTGCCATTGAGAAGCTTGAGCTGAGGGGAGTCCGGATACATCCTCCGATCATCCATAGCTCGTCGGAGCTCAGCAAAAAAGCCCGAAAACGCCAGCTGCCCCTACTTTCTCTCTCCACCACGAACTTCCGCCACCATTAGCGTCGTCGCTGCCGCCAAAAGAAAGCTCTCGCCGAGGGGAGTCGATCGCCACCAGAATCAGCCGACAAGGCCGGGCGTCCCCGCCGCTTCTCTTACATTGCTGGCGTGGCCGCCGCCACGCCTCTCCATTGTGGTCGCCACCGATGACCTCCTTCTTCTTGTTCCTTCGGTCTCCCCTTCTCTCCCCGATTTCTTTTCTCTTTTCTTATTTTCCATATCGACTTTTGGTCCCTGAAATTTTCTTTCTTACATTTTGGTCCCTCAACTTTTTTAATTACAACAATTTCGCCCAGTAAATTTCTAATTAACCTCTAAACTTTTTTTTAGTTTTTAATTAAGCCCCTAGCTATTTAATTTGGGCCAAATTAGAATTATTGAAAATATACAATTACATATATATCTTTGCTTTCGAATGTAAAATTACTAAAAAGCCCTTGCCGATATATTTAATTACAAAAATACCAAAAATACCAAACATACAAATTTCTATTAAAACCCCATAATAATAAAATTATACTTTTAATCCTCATCCTAAAATAAATTTCTAATTTAGTCTTAACACACAATTAATTTAATTAATCAATTTGCTAACTATTTTTCAACTTAAAATTTAATACCACTGGCTAATTAAAATACCAATTTTCCCAAAAATTCTTTTATAAAAACATCCTTTACAAATTCTTCCATAATTTTTCAATATATAATTTTATTTATATATATATGCATTTGGGGAAAAATTTCAAATAACCAAAAATATAATTTATTTCTCAAAGAATTTACTTAATTAATTTTTTAAAAATTCAAACTAATAGGATATATAAAATACTCCTTTACTTGTCTAGCATTAAAATTCAAAATTGCATTTAAATCATTTCAATTAAACCAAATAATAATAAAAAAATAAAGTTAAAATCAATTTAAATAAAAACTCATTTATTAATCATTATTAATATTATCTTTATTAAAAAAAAATTCAGGGTATTACAGTTTGCATGTCTCCCCTCCTTTCACACTTTTATCTATGTTATGATATAGTTTAAAAAAAAAAAGATAATAGTAGTATAAAAATAAAATTTGTATAGCAAATTTTTATTAATTTTTAGATAATGCACAAAAGAAAAAGAAAAATGATGAGAATGACATGCTTGTGATTGGTGGTGTGCACTATTCGACTAAACTGAAAATCTAATCAAAATCTAACCAAATGATATTTTTAGTTCGATGTTTATATGTTTGATATGATTTCCGATTGTGATTTTAAGAAAATTATCGGTTCTATTCAATTTTTATTGAGTAGAAATCAAAAAAACAAATCGACTGATATATTTTATAAATTGATTAGATTGAACCCTAGTTCAGTTTTATATATATTTTGATTCGGTTTGATATTTTTTCATTAATTTTCAATTTTTCATTTTTCGGTTCAGTTTCATTTAGTAATCGAACCAAGTTATACACATCCTTACTTGTGATTCTTTACTTACATTTATATACGTGCTACTTTATCTCTCCTTGAAGAAAATTAGAAATTGAAGATTTTTTGTTATGATTTATATAAATTAGTGATTTCAATTCTAATTTAGGTATTTGGATTTTCTAATTTGGGTATTTTGAATTTTCTAACCAGTAATATATAATTCCTATTAAAATACATTTGTCATTTTTCCAACTTAATTAGCCAACTTATTAAAATATGTTCATGTCATAGTAGTTGGTTATAAATGGAAGTTATGATATTATATCGATTAAAATAGAAATATAGGGATGTCAAAAGTCAAATGTACATTAAATAATGTACTAAACCCAATTGTAAATATATATTTTAAATAACTTATATATTAAATTGGAGAATAATTATAAAAAATGGTGTGTAAACTTTTTAAAATTTGATAATAAAATAATTAAACTCTTAAAAGTTATAATTGTAAATAATGTACTAAACCCAACTGTAAATATATATTTTAAATAATTTATACATTAAATTAGAAAATAATTATAAAAATAGTGTGTAAACTTATTGAAATTTGATAATAAAGTAATTAAACTCTTAAAAGTTTCAATTTAGTATCTGAAACTGGAAATTATTAATATTTAAGTGTATGGAACTGGTCACCTGTTAGTAATAATAACATAAAAGATAAATAGATGCTAGAATTAAAACTCAAAAGTAAACAACAATTACTAAGATTTTAAGAACAATAATATAAATATATACAGACAACAAAGAAATAAAATCAAAAACTGATATAAGAAAAATAGGACGCCAATTATCTGAGAATTTCTAGATCTAAAGAGAGACACTAAAGTAAATTTTTGACCTACCAGCATAACGAGATCAAGACATTATGAAGAGAAATTAGGACATCAGAAATCTGAGGCTTGTATATCATATAATCTCTTTAAAACAGATTCACCCCTCAGCATTGGTGTTTGAGGATGATATGGCGTCTGCTTCTCAAAATACAACGGATCAACACAGTTGACAAACACCACAATAACTGTACCATTGAAGTATGTTTGAGCTTTACTACACTTGAAAGCAAACAAGAGAATATAGAAGGATATATTTTTCACACCTTGAATGAAAGGAAAATTGATGATATATATAGAGAATGACTAATGTGAGGAAATGACCTTTTACATATCTTGAGACCTTTGATATATCATGATTAATTATAATTAATCCATGACCTCTGGCAATATAATGATTAATTCATCATTAATCCATACACTTTGGTATATCATAATTAATTCATCATTAATCCATGGCCTTTGATATAGTATATGACCTTTGGTATTTCATATGACTTTTCCATGTCAACATTCAATGGTATCAATTTATCATTCATCCATAATTCCTTTTGAGTGAATCCTACTCAAAATGAGTTATTATATGTCTCACAAATATTGTCAAATTTTTAACCATCCCCCAAACGAATAAAAATTAATAAAAGGAACAAACAAATTTTTTTAAGAAAACCTGGTAATAGAGCTCAATGATCAAAACCTGTATAGGATAGGTAGGGTTAGCCGTTGAACCTTCCCTTGTAAAATTGTATTTACTTCACTAGCTTAATAGTAGACATGGTGTCCTTGAAGTATTCTACTATTTATGTAAAGATGATATATTTCACGCAGGAGTCTTTCTTAACACACTTCAGTTCTCATTGTTATGTTCATTTTAGCCATGAACATCTTCCTAGTTCTGTGAGAGTTTCTTAAGAATTAAGCCCTAGGCAATTCTCCTTTGAAGCGGCCCCACTTCTCCTTCACATAGGTGATTTCTTATAACATCATCCATAAAAATCATTAAAAGCACTTGATTATCTTTATTTCATGTCATTTTCATTGTATTTATCATAAGAATGGGTAAAGGGATTACCCCCACAATGATCTAACCATGTTTTTAGAACTTATTTTTTCCTTTGAACCTAGATCTTGGGATCCCCAGTCATTGCGATGACATCTTTTTGCATAGGCTTGAGTCCCAACCTTGATGATTTATCAACTAACTCTATATTCAACCCTTTGGTTAGAGGATCCGTAATATTATCCTTTGATTTACATAATTAATAGTGATAACTCTAGTTGAGAGTAATTGCCTAATGGTATCGTGTCTGCGACATATATCTCTAGACTTACTATTGTACATATTTTTTTGTGCCCTTCCAATTATAGATTGACTATCACAGTAAATACAAATTGGTGGAACAAGCTTAGTCCACCTTGGAATGTCTCTAAGAAATGGTGTAACCATTCAGCCTTTTCACCACATTTGTTTAGAGTAATGAAATCAGACTCCATAGTGGATCTAGCTATAATTGTTTATTTAGAGGATTTCCATGATAGAACTGCTCTTGCCAAAGTGAACACATATCCACTAGTAGACTTTGAGTCTCTCATGTCGAATATCCAGTTCACATCACTATATCCTTCTAAAACTATAAGATATCTTATATAATGCAGCCCATAATTATAAGTATAAATCAAGTACCCAAGTACTCATATACTTCCTTTCTAATGATCAAGTCCTAGATTACTCGTATATCTACTCGGTTTACTTACTGCATAAGCAATGTCTGGTCTTGTATAACTCAATAGGTACATTAAGCTTCCAATCACTCTAGCATGCTCCCCTTGAGCAATGCTCTCACTTTTGTTCTTAGAGAAATGTATACTTAAGTCTATCAGTGTTCTGGCTATACCAAAATCAATCTTGCTAAACTTTTCAAGAATTTTATCCACACAGTGTGATTGGCTTAATATGAGGCCTTTTGATGTTCTTGCGATTTTTATTCCCAAGTCACATCTATAAAACCTATATCTTTCATGTCAAATCTTGAATTTAACATGTCCTTAGTAGATTTGATCATCTTATCATCACTGCCAAACAATGAGCATATAATCAACATAAAGATACAAAATGACATATCCATTTGGCCTACCCTTGTGATAAACATACTTATTACATTCATTAATTTTGAAACCAGCTACCAACATAGCACTGTCAAACTGTTCATGCTATTATTTTGGTGCTTGCTTTAAGCCGTACAAGGACTTTACCAATCTACATACTTTCTTTTCTTGTCCAGGGACAATAAAACCCTCAGGTTATTCTATATAGATTTCTTCATCTAAATCTCCACTAAAAAAAGTAGTCTTTCACATCCATTTGATGTACTTCAAGATTTTGCGAGGCTATGACTATAAGCACCATCCTAATGGAATTTATTCTCGTTATAGGAGAATATGTATCAAAGTAATAAAGGCCTTCCTTTTATTTATAACATTTAATTACAAGCCTAGCCTTATATTTATCAATTGACCCATCTGCTTTCATTTTCCTTTTGAAAATTCATTTGAATCCTAAAGGTTTACTTCATGGTGGAAGATCCATTAATTTCTAAGTATGGTTTTGCATAATGGATTCAACTTCACTCTTAATAGCCTCTTTCCATAAAGGGCCTTTTTAAGAGTTCACTGCCTCGTTATAAGATTGAGGTTGTACTTCTAACAAATAAGTTAGAAAATCTAGACCAAAAGATTTTTCTATTCTAACTCTTTTGCTTCATCTCAACGCATCATCAACTTGTCCATGGCTTTGATTATTTTCATCTATAGTCTCACGTGCTCCTTTGGACGAATTTGGTCTTTTCCTAGAAACACTTCGTCCTATTTGGACAAACACGGAAATAGATATTCAAAGAATGATACATTCCTTAATTCCATTATCGTGTTTTTATATATGTCTAAGATTTTAAAGTCATACATAAGAAACTGATACGCACTACTGTTATATGCATATCCTATGAGGATGCAATCAACACTTTTTGGGACTATCTTCACCTTCTTTAGTGTAGGCACAATTACCTTTGCAAGACGCCCCCACACTACAAGTATTTATAGGAAGGCTTTCTTTCTTTCCACAACTCATAAGGGGTCTTATCCTCTTTCTCTCGGGATACCTTATTTAAAAGGTAATTAGCCGACAAAATGGCTTCCCCCTACATGTTCTGAGATAAACCCAGAACTTATTAATATTGCATTCATCATTTCTTTTAAGGTACAATTTTTCCTTTGAGCTACAACACAACACACAGGCTTATGTTAGATACATCTTTAATGATATCATCAACCATATTAGCCTTTTATTACTTTTCCTCTTAGACAACTTGCATACAAAGGACTTGTGTCCCACTTTATTACAATTGTAACATTTTTCTTGAAATCTCTTCTTAGAGATTACTCTTTTTGGCTTTAAGGCAGCCTTTTGTTTCTTAAATTTGGAAGTTTGTCTGTGCTCTACTACATCTATTTCAGCTACAAAAGTATTTAACCCTCTTCTTTTTAGATTTTTTGTTGTCTTTCTCAATATGAAGTATAATAATTAACTCTTCAACGTTCATCTCCTTTCTTTTATGTTAAGGTAGTTCATAAGATCCTTCCATGCAAGAGGTAGCTTCTCAATCACAGCTGCCACTTAGAAGATTTCACTCAAATTCATCCCCTTAGCATGAATCTCATGCAGTATCACTTGGAACTCTTATAGTTGACTAACCACAGTTTTTAGAATCCACTATTTTATAGTCAATAAAATAGCTGACAATAAACTTTTTAGCTTCGGCATCTTCTAACTTATATTTTCGGCCTAAGGATTCCTATAGTTCTTTGGTTGTTTTCATTGTACTATAAACATTGTACAAATAATCGGTCAAGCCATTCATCACATAATTTCTATAAAAAAAATCAAAATGATGCCAAGCATCAACTGTAGTTTTCATTTGAACATCTTGTTCATCATCATTGAGGGTTAGAAGATCCTAAGTCAAAAATCTTACAAGATTCAAGGTAGTCGTGTCAAACAACATCTTGTGTTGCCACCTTTCAAAGTTTAGTCCGTTGAATTTCTTTGGTTTCTCTCCATGATTCATAGGAACATCACACTAAAGTACTCAAGTTCCAACAACCTCAATCATAGCACTTGACTTTGAAGTATTTTCCGTCTCTACAAATAAATAATAAATGTAGGATCACTAAATCCAGATCCTAAGTATACCACAAATTAGAATATATAACTAAAATATATATTCAGAATACAATTTATAATAAGCAAATAAGAGAGGGTCCTTAGGTCATCCTTTTCCAGCAATCTATCTAAAGAATCTATTTTAAGATTGTTAGTAATAATAATATAAAAGATAAGCAGATGCTAGAATTAAAACTTAAAAGTAAACAACAATTACCAAGATTATAAAGACAGTAATTTAAATATATATGGACAACAAAGTAATAAAATCATATACCAATGTAAGAAAAAATGACGCCAATAATATGAGAATCCTTAAATTTAAAGAGACATCAAAGCAAATTCTTGGCACACCAGCATAACGAGATCAAGACACTAGTGAAGAGAAGTTAGGACATCAAAAATCTAAGAATTGTGTATCACACAATCTCCTTAAAACAGATTCGTCTCTCATCGTTGGTATTTGAGGATGATATGACATTTGCTTCCCAGGATACAACGGATCAATACAGTTCATAAATACCACAACAATTGTACCAACAAACTTGAAGTATGTTTGAGCTTTATCACACTAGAAAGTAAAAAAGAAAAGATAAGAGGATCTATTTTCACAGTTTGAATGAAAGAAAAATGGATGATATATATAGGAAATGACTAATGTAAGGAAATGACCTTTTACATATCTTGAGACCTTTAATATATAATGATTAATTACAATTAGTCCATGACCTTTGGCATATTATGATTAATTCATCATTAATCCATGACATTTGATATATCATATGACCTTTGATATTTCATATGACTTTTCCATATCAACATTCAATGGCGTCAATTTATCATTCACCCATAATTCATCTTGAGTGGGCCTTCCTCAAAATGAGTCATCATATGTCTGATAAATATTTTCAATTTAGTCTAAGGTTATACCTTTTCACTCATCCTAAGAATCAAGAGCCTGGAAATGTCATTCCTTTGTTTCAGATATTACCATCATACCATCTACATACACCTCCACCTCATTATGCATCATTTCATGAAACAAGATAATGGTTGCTCTTTGATAAGTTGCCACTGCATTCTTTAGTCCAAAAGGCATAACCTTATAGCAATATGTCCCCTATCAGTAATGAACAATGTCTTCAGCTTATCCACTACTGTCATCATGATCTGATTGTATCCGAAGAACCTATCAATGAAAGAGTATATCGTACTTAAAGCAGCACTATTAACTATTACATCTATGTGAGGAAGGAGAAATCGTCCTTAGGGCATGCTTTATTCAGATCCTGATAATCAACACATATTCTAACCTTACCATCCTTCTTCAGGATTGGGACGATATTCGTCAACCATTCGGGATAGTCAACTACATCAAGGAAATTGGCTTTTACTTGCTTAGCAACTTCTTCCTAAGTTTTCTTTACCCATTTCAATCTTAATCTTCTCATCTTTTGCTTAATCAAATTGATGTGCAGATAGGTTGAAATGTGGTATTCTGCTATCTTTCTATCTAACTTTAGCATGTCATCGTAGGACCAAACAAATATTTTTTTTCTTTTTTCCATCATTTATCCTAATTCTCTCCTTTCTTGATGAGTTATATCATAAGCTATCAAAATGTTCCTTGAATTTTTATTTATGCTTAAATTAAATAAATCATTTTGTATATGGAATTAATGTTAAACATGCACATGTCATGATTATCAAAATGCGCACTATAATTAGAAAAAATATCGTACAAGTAAGCAAAATTATTGTTCATATCATTGATCTTTAAAATAAAGGAAACACTAAAGATCGAATATTATTACATCATCATAAAATACATCAATTATATGCTCCTCTATCAGGACAGCTAGCTCTTGTTGACTCAAAATCTTAAGCAGAGTGATGAACTCTTCCAGCTTTAACTCCTCAACCTTGATGGTGACCTTCTCACGAACTTTCTTGATGCTCTACTTGACCATCCTGTCGATGATCAGGTCTTTGAATATCTCGAATCCTGGAACCTCAGTCCCAGCTACTGTAACGGGTTCAGACTCCCCAGAGTAGGACTTGTACTCTTGGACAAATATGTTATTTAGAGTCTTAGCATTTGGTTTGCCCTTATCTTCATCCTTACAATAACCTAGCCCGTGTCTAGTCTTTTGACCTTTGAAGTCCGGTAGCTCTACGATACCTTGCTAATTCTTTCTTAGCCCTATTCCAGACATGAAATTCATCTTCTTGAACATGTTGGCTACTTTAGAATCTTTGTAGTATTCGTAGAGAACATCAACTTGGAATCCAATAGGGGCTTTCAGCTCTTTGATGGCTTCTTGAATGGCCGAGACAACCTTACCACCTTTGACATTGATAGTCAATATTTTGCCTTTGTTAGGGAACTTGACCTTCTCATTCACGGTGGAAGGAACTCTTCCTAAAGGCATGGAACCATGGTCTTTCCAACAACAGTGCAAAAGTTACTAGGATGTCTAGGATAGTGAGCTCCACCCAAGATTCGATAGGACCCGTCTTTACCAATGTTAAGAATTTTCCTTTCATATCTCTCTTTATTTAATCATAGGCTCTTATAACCATATTTGATGGTTTTAGGTCTATCGTAGTCATTCCCAATTTAGGAAGTATGCGAGAAGGACATACATTGATGATTGACCCATCATCCACCATTATACATGGAATCCTTTTTCTTTTGACCTCTACTGCTATATAGAGGGTCTTATTATGGTCTCTTTCCTCGAGTAGTAAGTCCTCACCTAAGAAAATGATCATCCTGGTGATATTGTTAGTTACTGTTTTGGTTATTTCCTTAGGGATAGTTGTTGTTTTAATGCTTATACTAGATAAGCCTGGCTTAATAGAATTTTTTTGATCTGATGAGTGCATCAGAGCTCCCAAATGTTAGTCATCTTCTTCTTTTTTCTTCAATTGTTCTAACAACCCTGCATCCCTGTCTTCAGGTGCTTGTTTCAAATCTAAAACCCCCATGTCTTTATTCTTATCCACTGGCTCAACTTCTTTGTCTAAATAACTTTCTGTCTAAATATCTTTAGCCCTAGTGTTTTGGACTTCACACTCATCCCTAGAGCTGTACCAGATATCGATAGCCATAACTAACTTCTTCTCACCCTCCTTCCAAACCTCCAAAAGATAAGGCTTATAAGTCATTTACTCCTCATCTGACTCCCAACCGCTTGGCACAATATCTTCGATTTGAATATCGAACAAGGGCAGCCTCAAATAAAAAATCTTAAAAACAAACTTATCTGATGACTGCCCTAACAGGTCTTCACATTTGTACTGAGGAAGTTGCTCAACTTACCATTTCTCATAATCAATTAAGTCTTGAATCTCATGCTTAAGATGGTTGCACTGGTTTGTCACATGCCCGAAAGTCTGGTAATACTCATAATACTGACCATTGTTAGGTTTAGGACTGTTCTTTAGCGATTGGGGCTTGAGTTTCTATTTCATTTTAGGTGTTGGAACACCATAAATATTGATGTCCTCAGCTTGGTAAAGGTTGGCTTATTTAGTTCTGGCTCTAGCTCTAGCTTGGGTTGGGACATGTCTTCAAAAGAGTTCATGATCTCCTCCTCCCTGAAGTCAATAGTGATCATGGACACTTGGTTTGAGGGTGGTGTGTTGTTGTAGTTTGGTAGGGACTTTCTTCTAATACAGGGTTGATCTGGTTTGGTTAGTTTTCTAGCATCAATGAGGTCTTAGATTTCGTGTTTTAGCCAGATGCAGTAGTTTGTGTGGTGGTCAGGTGTTTACTGGAACTTGCAGTAAATGTCGGATTTGTAGGGAGGTGCATTAGAATTAGGTAGGTCTTTTAGGGTGGTTGGTTAGAGCATGCCATTTTGCACTAACCTCTTAAAATTCTTTGAGAGAGGTTGTTTAAAGTTGGAGGACTTCCTCGATTGTTGGACAACATTCACATCTAAAGTCATGCTCCCTCTAGCCTGATAATTTGGCCTTCTGTCGGTTTACACAGTCTTCCTCTTGTCATTTTCGATTTCTTCGACCTGAAGCCTATCATCATATAAGCCCATGAAATTCTTTGGGTTCATCATCTGAAGCCTTTCAACCCAACTAGGAAGAATATTTTGGACCACCATACGAACTTGGTCCTTTTTCAGAAGGCTTGTTTTTCATTAATCTAGCCTTATTCCTCCACCCGATTAAGAAATCAGAGAAAGTCTCATTTGGCTTATGTTTGGTGGACTCAAGATCTTTAATTGACACCTTCAACTGAGTATTATAGTCATATTTTTTGATAAATGAATTACAGAAATCACGCCATTCACTTTGGCGGATTTTTTCAAACCATGATACCAGTTTACAACAGGTCCTTCTTGCAACAATATAAAAATAGCTTGATAATTTAGGTCATACTTAGCTAAGTAGTTCCCATTATAATTATATATTATTTTAGATGAACTTTTGGATCACTAGGCCCATTGAACTTGTTCATCTTGAGCATTCTAAACTTTACAAGTAGCTTATCTTTTCTCCTATCGATACCAATTCTTCAAAATCATAGGTCAGATTTAAACCTTTGATTTCTAGCATACTTTGCATCTTGTCAAGCCTTAAGCCACTTACAGCTTCATTAGTTGTAAGGATTGTCTCCCTTTTGGCTTGGTCCAACACATACTCGTCAAAATCCTAAATGTTTCGGGGCACTCCTCTTCTAGCAGGTCTTCAGCATTGGCATTAGTAGCATCGGTTATAGCAGCACTTATAGTGGCAACCACAACTGGATCAACAACAGTAGGGGGATTAGCTGGCACAATCGGAGCAGTGGGTGGGGCTTGATTTATAGCCATCCCAGCCAAAAGTTATTGGAGTTCCTCCCAGATCACACCCTTCAAATCGTCAATGACGACATTCTTGAGGATCTCAACGTCCTGTTCGTTAGCTCTTTTCATTGGCCATTTCAGTTGTAGCTTTGGTAGAGGCTTAACGCTTTGGTCTTTCAAAGAGCTCTAACACGGTTCAAATTCTTAGAGAGATGGGTACTCTTTCCAGCATTCCACTATCTTCTCTCCTCCAACCCAAAGAAGTGTCTATATGGCTAAAAAAATAAAAGGTTAGTATGATGCATGTGATGCATAAGATGCATGATGCACGTGCTATGCACAAAGACAAAAAAAGTTAGCACACACATTAGTATACAAGTCATCCTTCCAACCTTATTACTCCGACACATGGTTCATGGTGAGTTTTTATTCCCTAAGATTTTGGCTCTAGACTTTCTATTAATAGGGGATAGTATGCCCAACGCATATGCCATAAACTCTCAAAGTAGATAAAATAAACAAAGCAATGTTTGCCAATATAAATATAAAAGCCTGCATATTTTTAGCCTAGGGCTTGATTCCACGTGTCCTTGGGCCAAGGCTTTCCAATATGTTAGCTTTGAGTACTATGATGAAAAAAATTTCAAATAGCAAGCAATAGGATTCCTAGGGGAGATTACTATTGTCATTACCATGAGCTTTAAGTAAGGATAAAAGGCTCCACAAGTAAAAAAAGTTTTCTTAATTGGCTCGTCTCCCCACTCAATGGCCCATGTGATGAAAGAAATTCACTTATTACTTGTGAGTGATGGTTACCTAATGTCATAATCTAAGTTTCAAGTGGAACCAAAGAACTACGAACCGACGCCATAAAGGCTATAGTGACCAAAGTGCATAATGTGTGAAAATGGTGTAGTGATGCAAGAATCACATGTTAAATAATAAAATTAAAAATAAAGATACACTGGAATCAGCTTCTCTTATCTCCAATGGAATCATCACTGTGGGTAGCGATTTCGGACTCGCATCCAAGTGTCTTTAGCGACTATGGCACTACAAGGATTTTCAACTAATCAAGAACACGCTAACTAGTCAAGGAGACTAGAGTGGAGATGGGAGTTGCCACCTAGGTAATTCACTAGGACACTTTTACTAATGAGTGACATTTTTTGATTCCATAAGGAAGCTTTACGCCACAAATCCAGAGATAGATCTGGATACCGACTTCCTTATTTGTGTATATTTATTTTTAATTTTATTGTTTAATGGGTTATTCTCTATAAATGCAATAGTTATATTTCTATACATTAAGCAGTACAATATGTGAGGTCCACCTAAGTCTAGCCCATTTTATTAAACTCAACCTATGTCTAAATTTTATTAACCTAATTTACTAGTCAATTATGTATAAAATCCACTTAGTCTAGCTCAATTACGAATTATGCTTTGGATTTTTGCCTTTAAACCTAATGGACTACTTTTTATGATAAGGCCCAATTAAATGATTTTAAATCTAATGTGGCCTAATTAGTTCAATTAAACCATGACAAAGTCCACTAAGTCTATACGAATTTTAAATTTAAGCACAATATGCCATCTTATTGACCTAATGGACTATAATTTTTATGCTAGGTCTAATTTTAAGGCCTAATGCCTATATGTCTAATTTTAATTAGGCAATCAAATAGCAGGTATTTGGCATATATTTAAAATAGAGCAAAAATAGAGTGCAAGAAATTAAATCCAACTATTACAATCCTCCTATAATTAAGAAAATGAAGGAAAAATGTGTAAAACTAAATACAGGCAAATATCTTAAAAATACATCAAAAACTTGGAAAATTAGGGCTGGGAGGTGAACATCGATTGGCTCAAGGCATTGAGCCAATCGGCTGTAGAGGCTTTTCGAAGCTGGTTCTTCAATTTCTTGAGTTTTTCAAATCTCAAAGCTAGTTTTACATGCATAAGAGGTCAAATAACAATTAGAATTCAAGAGAAAATGAAACAAAAAGCATAAAAAAGATTAAGTTATTAAAAAAAAAACCTAAAAAAATCATGCAAATCTTAACAGCAAAATTAACGGTATTAGAACAACAACAAATTTCAAGTTTTGATCATGGAACCCCAAAAACTAATTAATTAGAAAAATAAAAAGAAAACATAAATCTAGCATGTAATCTTAACCATTTGACTAAACATATCAAAAAAATCTAAAAATAAATATATTCACAGACTCAAAACCCTACATATTCTTATTATCAAACTTAATTCCCAGCATGTTCATATAATCAGATTCAATGCCTAGCAAATTATAAACATGTAAATTTAGAAAAAAAATCCTAATTTAATCATGTAAATCCTATGGATCATATAAAATAACTAAAAAAAATAAATCTTAATTATGTTTCTAAAATATAAAATAAAAGAACCAGTTTGTACAGATGAGGATGCTGATGGTGTTGAATTTGGGGAACCCTCAAGTTGTTAGCGTTAAATGCTGATCTTCGAGTGTCTAGAGATGGAAAGGTGGTGGAATTGAATATTGGTTGAGAATTCAGTGCTCCTTGGGTTTGAGAATCTTCTATCTTTCGAAAATAAGTTTCCATATATCTAGTTCTTACTTAGTGATTTTCTCTTTAACTAAAGCTCTAATAAGTAATGTGTGTCTCTCTAATAATTAATGAGTATAGCTAACCCTAGACTTAGACCATATTATTCTATTTATAGTAATAAGATTAGAAACCCTAGAGGAGTAGATAATTATGCAATTATTTTAATAAAAAAATCAATCGATTATCTTTTCTCTTATTAAATTAATATTCAATAACATCAAATAAAATCTTTTAAATCAATTAATTATCATTAAATATATTTAAACGTCGCAATAATTATCACAAATATCTTCTAAAAACTTCATTTTTACCAATTTTGCCATTTTAAGTAAAAAATATACGTGAAATTGTATCAGATTTTGGAAAATAATTAATCGGTACTGTGTAGAGCCGATTAGCTCTGTCTTTCACATGTCAATGCCGATTGAACCAATCTTACCAGCTGCCAATTTCAGATAATGGTGCTCTATCGAAGGCAGCCGGACGCGCGAGAAAGATAGTAGCTTTCATCATGAGATTTGCTATGATTCTCTCGAAATCTAAATTCAGAAAATAGATGTTGATATTCATTTTATATATATATATATAATGGTTTTGTATACTCAAATGTTAATAATATTTAATTTTATATATTAAATTATAATAAATTGACACACAATTTTGTAATTGTCTTTAAAAGAAACGATATGAATAACATATAATTTGTTGTTAACGTACTATATACATTTAATCATAAATATTCACCATATTTATATATTAAATTATAACACTTAAAAATTTAAATATTTAATTATTAAAGCTTAACAAATTCAAATATTATTTTTATAATTATCCCTTAAATTGGAGTTCAATTTGATTTGATTTTTTTGAACCGCAATAATAGGGTTGGTCTAAATATTCCCTTCAAACCGAACCATATGAAAACCTGTGCTCGTTTGAAGCAAGTGAAACAGCCCATGGTTCCATAGTGTAATCCTCACAGGGAAAAGAAAAATGGCAGCCATGAGCATGACACGCTTGCAACTCCTTCACCCATTAGTACCCATCATCAACAAACCACCTTCCCTCTTTCTATCCAAACTCTCCCACTCACCCCTTTATGCCCTCCGTCCTTCTCGCAATTTCAGCAGCACTCGCTGCTCTACCTCAAATCAAACTCAAACCCAGGAGGTATAATTGCCATATCTAAGAATCTGGATATGAATTTGCATTGCTTACCTTTGTTTGTTTTCTATTATTTCCTTGAAGTGTAATACTTATTTTGTTTATTAGAGTTGTGATGGGTCAATTGTAGGGGACCTTCTTGACTATCTCAATGAATCTTGGACTCAGTTTCATGCTACTGGTACATTCCTTTTCCTTTCTGGGCTCTCTCTTTTTGGGTTAATAAGGATGTTTCAGGTTTAATTGGATTAAAGCTACATGAACCTAGTTGTTAATTAAGTGAAATTTTGATTCTTTGAAGCAAGACACAGCGTGGCAAGCTTGTTTGATATTTGGAAATGGATAATGATGTTTATATTGATGCAATCTGTGGATGAAACATGATGGTTTCTTTTTCTTCTTGTGCATAGCGGAAGCAAAAAGGCAACTTATTGATGCTGGTTTTCATTTGCTTAATGAAAATGATGAATGGGATTTGAAGCCTGGTGGACGCTACTTCTTTACAAGAAACATGTCTTGCTTGGTTGCTTTTGCTGTTGGGGAGAAGTAAGTCAAAAGTACTCTAGCTATTCAGGAATGCAGTATTCTACTGCATTAGTAAAATAATGATATAGAAAGAACCAAAATTCTTGAGTAAGGCAGTATAAGCATATTAAAGCCATTGTTACTCTTAATTTAATCTGTTTCAGACTGCTGCTAGGCTAAGAGAAAATCGTATTTGTGATCCCCATTTGTGTCATGAAAATAGTTTTTCTGCTAGTGATTTCATTCGTTATTTTTTCTTTTATTATTTTTCCATATATTATCTCTATTCTTGGATGCGTTTGAAAAAATTCTAAAGGTATTTTACTTTCTTGTCCTCATTGTTCATACTGTACATTCAAGCCCATTAGCAGCTCAGTCTTCCCTTAATTTTGCAGGTATACTGTTGGAAATGGATTCCATGTGATAGCTGCTCACACAGACAGTCCATGCTTGAAGCTCAAACCAAAATCTGCGTCCTCCAAATCTAATTACCTAATGGTAAATGTCCAGACATATGGAGGTGGTTTATGGCATACTTGGTTTGATAGAGACTTGAGTGTTGCAGGAAGGGTAATAGTGAGAGGTACTGAAGGTTCTTATATTCACAAGCTTGTCAAAGTAGAAAGACCTTTATTACGGGTGCCAACGCTAGCCATACATCTTGACCGGTATGCTCCTTTTTCGTTATAAGTTTCTTATAAATTTATCTTGCTGGAAGTTTATTTTATATGGATAGCTACTCTGCGTCTTTCTGGCTAGTATTTAATGCAAGTTAAATGCCTCTTCTTAAGTTATGCTGGACTGCTGGTACCTCTATGATATAGGCCCTGTTGGGTTAGCATGCTAAGATAGCTACTTTTGACTTTTGCTATTCTTAAGCAAAGAAAAGATGCAGCTGTAGATTAAATAATCAAAAGAACTTTAAAAAAAAAATTTCCTCTCTTTTTTATTTTTTTTAAGAAAAAGGAAGAATATGCATAAGATGATTAGTTATTGCATTCATTATGAACCAGCTTTCATGTTAGACACCATGAGAAGACCAAAAAGCCTGCGACTGTATACACTTCATAAGTTTTCTGACATGATCTATATTGACATAAAAAAGAAAAATGAATCTGAAAAGATCGGTTGCAAGTCTTTAATTCAGTTGTAGCAAAATCCTTAGGGTTAAGCACCAAGTTCTCAAAACAATTTTCAGTAAACTCGTGATTTTTTTGAGGTTACAATTGAATATTTCCAGAAAAACATATTAGTTCTTAAAATATGGAACGTACTGATTGTACAATTATCAGGATGTATTCAGGGTTATGCAAATATTCCTGTTACTGTTAAGGTTTCAAATTCACTGTTTTAAAAGTAACTTGATATACTAATGAGAATTTATCCAAGACTATTAACTTCTGAAGGAACTTGAACTGAAATCTAAAAGAACGAACGATTGAGCACTTCAGGTTGAAAAATTCTATTTTTTTTATCCTTTTTTTTTTTTTTTAATTCTCTTGATGCTCCTTTACCTAATCTCCTTATTGGGGTGAAGGGCTGTCTCTTTAATATTGAGTAATTTCAGGTTTCTGCTCACCATGTCATGCTACTGAACGTGAAAGGTTTCTGTTTAATATCATGGATTTTTGGTGTTGTGGATCTATATAAAACCATCTTAAACTCCAAGTAGAGCACAAATTCTCTGTTAATTTACTATTTGTTAGTTTCCCTTTTGTTTAATCCTTTTTCGATTTTATTGTTTAGCACAGTGAATACAGATGGATTCAAACCAAATCTAGAGACTCATCTCATTCCATTATTTGCAACAAAACCGGAGGAAACATCTAATGAGTCAAAAGATGAAAATAGTGCATCTTCTTCGGAAACTGTTCACCATCCACTGCTTATGCAGGTATATGTTTTTGTTCCAATATATTTAATTGGAAATACCTTACATTTATGTATAGTGGATATACAGGAACTATATAGAGGTATGACTAAAAAGTGTTTAAGATGTGGATTAATTATGGAGCCCATCTCTCTATAGATTGTTTGCTAAATAGCTGAAAGTCTAGATACCATAATATTTTGTTTTATTCTTTTTCTCTAGTTAATAGTGTGATGAAAATTAAAAATTAATTGCATAGTGCTGTGGTTTTCTTTTAAGTTAGAAGGTCTATGGTTATGACTTCTAAGCTAATTGGTTCCATTTTATGCTAGATTGCAAGGTGTTGTATCACTAGACCACTGTAGGCAAGTGTTCTGAATTTCTTCATTAAACTTGGTGTAAAATTAGGAATCCTGCAGTGATCACATGAATGAATTTCAGCATTTATCTGCATGTTAATTCTTACTTCTATTTAGATTTTATCTGAAGAGCTGAGCTGCAACGCTGATGACATAGTGAGCATTGAGTTAAATGTTTGTGATACCCAAGCTAGCTGCCTTGGAGGTGGAAACGATGAGTTCATTTTCTCTGGAAGATTAGATAACCTTGCTTCAAGCTTTTGTGCATTACGAGCTCTTATTGATTCATGCAAACTATCCAATGCTTTATCAAGTGAACCTGCAATACGGATGGTTGCTTTTTTTGATAATGAAGAGGTAATTTCTTCTCGTAATATTTGTGGCCTGGTGTGGATATTGACATGTTCCCTATACAATTAGAATAAACTATCAGGTTTTGCAAATTAGTATAAAAACATATATTTGCTTAATAGAAAATGCGGCCTGTGGCTACTCAATATAACAACAGTAGAAAGTCTCTCATATCACTTAGGGATAATCAACCATTAAGTTTCTTACTTTTGTTTCACTTAGTTTTGTTTGTAAGTTGGTCAGCTAGTCCAATGTGCTTGTCCAATTTTCATTGAGCAGAGGTACTCTGCAAGTGCGCATTTATTCAAATCCTTTCCAGTTCACTAGTGTTATGATGTAGGACAAAGATGTATGGCAGCAAGGAGAGGAAAGAGTTGAGAAAATAAGAAAAATGGTGGCTGCTATTGTTCTGTGAATAGTAACTCAGGTCACTGTAGTACATCACCTGTGAAAGAGAGAAAAAAAGAAAAAAAAGAAAATTAGAGGGAGAAGAGGGTAATCAGGCTCCAAATTATTCACAATAAATTCAAATGTCAATATCTAAAGTCAGAAAATTATTAGGTTATATAACCAGTTAGAGGCTCTAGTTTTTGTTATTCCACAAGGACTACAACCTCTAAATTGAAAATTCCAGTAATCATTAAATAGGAAACAAATAACTTATCTGTATTAAAATAATGAAAAAAAATCTGAAAACAATATTAAAGCTGAAATTACCCATTAGAAATCCACTTAATTGTCAAGTGGAAACTTATAGATTTTCATGAATGAGAATTATGTCAATATCACTCTTAAATTTAATTCTCCTGCCTCACATTGTGTTATTCCTAACTATTGTTGTTTAGGTCGGTTCAGGTTCGGTACAGGGAGCTGGTGCACCAACCATGTTTCAGGCTATGAGACGGATAGTTGGATGCTTAGCTCATAACAAGGTAGGCGAAGGTGCTGTTGAGCGTGCGATTCGGCAATCTTTTCTTGGTAAGTTCAATTGGTACCTTTATTTAGCTTAACATGTTAAGTTCGTTGTTTTGTTATATTTTATTTGAGGTTCAACATGGCTGAATTAATAGGGTAACTGTGTTATACCTTTGCTTGGAAGTCCTCATCTCTTAGGAGCAGCTCTCCTAGTTCATCCTAAAGATTTGCTGCTTAGTCATAGTACTACGGCACCATCTCAAATGAACCTCATTACATGAGCATTTCTCCTAATATACATAAGGGGTGTTTGGTTCAGCTGAATGAAATGTGTTTGGTGAGAATCATTCAGCTGATAGTGGAAAATAGCCAATTCACTGCTGTTATGATCCTATCTTAAATGAAATTTTTACCAACTGTGCAAGTGATTTTTTTCTTTAGCCAAAAAAATCTTTGATAAGGACTAGGGATGAGCACGGTTCGGTTAATCGGACTATGCTCACAAAAAAAAAAAAAAAAAAAAAAGAAACTGCTAGTTTGGTTTTGTGTTTTTATTTCTTTAACCAAAAACCGAACCAAACTTCTGGCTTATCATTAGTTCGGTTAACCAAACAATTGGCTTTTTAACCGGACTTTCTCATTTAGGTTTATTATGTATTACCTGATTTTTGTGGTAGTGGGTAGACCTAGTCCTAGGACCTAAATAGTGTTTCCATTTCAAAAAATTTTGAATCTCTTCTTCGATACGGTACTATAACAGAACTGAGTTTTTTGTTCTTTTGGTCCTGGAATCTCTCCTTTTACCTTTTTTCTTTAGTGTCTGCGGATATGGCTCATGGAGTTCATCCAAATTTTGTGGACAAGCACGAAGAACACCATCGGCCAGAAATGCAAAAGGGACTTGTTATCAAGCATAATGCAAATCAGCGATATGCTACAAACGGAATCACAGCTTTTCTCTTTAAAGAAGTTGGCAACATCCTCAAGCTTCCAACTCAGGTAATTGTCTATGGAAATGGCACAATCCTGCCTTTTCATTTGGCCATCAAACTACTTTGTATTGATAAACAATACTAAGAACATAAGTTCCGCTAGAAATATGGTATTACAGTACCGCTATTATCTATTGATCACAGTGAACAACCATCACAGATTATTACCAGGAAAAGGTGTCATATTTTGCATTTGGTCAATTCATATGCTAAAGGTTATCACTAAGATCAATAAAAGTCCTGTCTTTCATTCATCTGGCAACACTATTCTAGAAAACCAGTTTGATCCGGATGTTAAATGTTGTAGCAAATGGGCAAGCTTTCATATATTATGGAAAAACTCAGTTTTGGTAGTGTTATGCTTGGAGGACTTGCTGAGAGTTTTATGGGGAGCTATACAGGAACCAATGGAGCATTCAAATATGTTTGAGTTGATTGGAAAGAGTTTTCTCCTGTTTGATTCTATTCAATTTCTCTCCTGGATTGTTTTATATTCTCTGCCTTGTACCCTTAATTTTCCCTATATGGGGTAATTTATACTGGACCAACCCATTTACCTAGCTCCTGTTCTATTGATTCAATAAGCTATTTTTTGGAAAAAATAAATGGAAAAGAGAAGAAATAAAAAGGGGAGAAATGTTTGATGTGAATGACTTTGAAATTGATGCATAACTTTCAATTAAAAGATGATGCATGACTTGTTTGTTCCAGCTCTTAAAACTGTCATCAGCTATTCTGGAAAGAAATTTCTTAAATTTGAACTTTATATTAATAACAAATTGCCAAGTTGTTGTTAGTTTTTGTGTTAAAATATCAGCCCTTTGTCAATTACATAATTTGTTTATCTCAAGTCATAATCCGCTAGTTACTTTCATGATTCCTCTTGCTTCCCACGTGCAATGGTTTAATGTCTTATTTCATCTCCACTGAAGGTTCTTTCTACTCTTCCCCTCGCTGTAAGCTTTCATGGCGCTTTAATCTTGCCATCTGTTAGCAACATAATTATGGATATCACACTATTTTCTGATAGTATCCTCGTCTTGATACTATAGCTTAGTTGACATGTTGGTGAATAATTAAATTTTTATATACTGTATTAAATATTGCACCTATGACTATTGGAGTTGAATTTCTTTTACATACTAGTACTCGGTGATCTCAGGAATTTGTGGTAAGAAATGATATGGGATGTGGGTCTACCATAGGTCCTATACTTGCTTCTGGAGTTGGCATTCGGACAATTGATTGTGGCATTCCTCAACTGTCCATGCACAGGTACCATACTGATTCAATTTCCTGTACTTATGTGATGTTTACACCAACTTAAAGAAGCTAATCCTAAACTAACATAAATCTAGCTAGTGATGCAACCAGAATATACATGTCGAATATTATGTAGAAAAGCATGAAAATAAGAGAGGAGAATAGAGTTGGCTTATTAATGAGGACATGATAGTAGAAATTAAAAGTGTATTTGTTCTGAGTAAATGGGGAGAAATGAGAGGAGGTGAGGCTAAATTAATATCATTTAATCTCCTCTATTTAGGTGTTAACGAGCGTAGGAAAAGGAGGGGAAAATATTCCACTCGAGAGGAGGTATATTGGAGACTGAAACTTTACCAATACTGTTTCCTTTATGAGTAAAATCCTAAACTTTTAATGCCGCTCCTGTTGCATGGCGTTAATTATTATCGGCCCAACAATCTTTCAATAACATTGGAAATTATTTGTTTTTGAGGTGGGGCAGCTTGGATCCTACCCTAATTTTCGGTTTTTCTCACTTCATTTGAGCACCGAAGAGGTATTTGATGTGGTGATCTGCAGTCAATGCCTATATTTTGGGGGTCTCCACACCATTTATTACCAATGGGGATTCTTATCAAGGAATTACTTTGGTCCATTTTATATCATTACATGTTTTTCGGTTTCAAAATGCAGTGTGAGGGAAGTATGTGCAAAGGAGGATGTAGATACTGCTTACAAGCATTTCAAGGCATTCTACCAAAACTTTTCAAGCATAGACAAGAAGCTACAAGTGGATTAAAGCCACCCGAACTATTATTTTCAAGGATATGTTGTATACAGAAAGCGTTGTATTCTTTTTTCTTTTTTGGTTTCTTTTTCTTTTCTGAGAGAAGAGTGAGCAATAGATATTGTAAGTTTATTCATTAAACAAATTTTTATTAGTAAGCATAATCTTGCCTCCGTAATAGAAAGACATATATAAGAGCTTGGACAGGAAACTATAGGTAAAGACAACTCGCTATCTCCATGCTTTGCAACTTGGATGGAATTCATCAAGTGCGGCCGTAAAATCAATATGTGTTTAAGTTCTTAGTGTTTATGGTAGAAGTAGAGCTGAGACTCAGCTCAGGAACAGTTTTTGCATTAGATTTTGCCTTGGAGAATTTCTGCTTCAATTCAGATAGCAAAGCCTGATTCTCCTAATTTAGCTGTTAAGATTTCTCCCTGAGCAACTCATTTTGCTGGATTATATAACAGTTCTGCAATGGACTTCGCCTACTCCATGCTTGGCGTCCCTGGAAGTTAAAATGTCAAGAAATAGCAAACCAATCACAGGTCTTGTTATTTAGGAGTTCATGTCTTGGATGGTAAGCTGCGTTTCAAGTCCTTCAAGGATGGATAAGATTTAATGGGAAGTAGGAAGGTGTGGGTGGTAGGCGCAAGCTTTCTTCAGAGCATGCGTTATGTTATTTACGCATATGTAGGGCTCTGGTGCCTATTGTTTTCTTCTCTTAGCTAGCAGCTTGCTACATGACCAAGAGACATATCTTTCCTGGTTCTAGACCAAGAACCCTTTTTGGAGAAGAGTTCATTTCTTGCACTGTTTTTCCCGGAATCAAGGTCTTGCGATGAGCCAGAGCATCGTGTCAACAAGGCAGCTGGGCTGGGTGCAGACTGTGTCATAGCATCGAAGCATTAAACCATATTTGTTTAAACTTTAGATAATTGGTCCTTATGGTCCTCAATTTTTGCAAGCATTCAAGCATGCCTGTAACTGCGGTATCTAAATCCACATGCGCATTGAATTGAATATTGGACCAGCGGGCATCCATCTTTCCTGTAAAAAAAGATTTTGATAAAACCAAAATCCTCATAATATTTTGATACACGAGTCAGCACAAGCATACAAAAGAAGTGGATCCGTTATGGAAAATGCTCGTAAGAGAGACGAAAATGATGTTCATGGTACATTTGTTACAGATAAGAACCCCTCATTAGGTGCTAACCTCAGGTTGCAACTCTACAGAGCAAACTGATAATAATTTTCCAAGGGGATCAAAATCCTAGTGAAACACTGCAAGTGGTGATCAAAATTTTGTAAAGGGAGAGAATGTTGGACAACCAAACTGTTGTGAGCCAAATACAAAATGCCACCTTGAGCCAGAATCAGATCATTACTTTATTAGCAATATGGCATTTTAAAATTAGTTATTTCTAAACGCAAAGCATGACTATTGAATCAAATAATATCAATCATACTAATACATTTATTCTGTCATTAGAATGTTGCTGCAAATTTTGAAATTTGAACTTTTTTTCAAGGAATTGTGCAGAGTTCTTAACTGAAAATGGTCGTAGGGTAGTTAAAAATCTGTGGTTATTTATATTTCACTATTTCACAGATTTCACACATGCCATATGGATAATACTTTATTCTCAGAGTAATCCTGAAGAGTCCTACCTCCTACTGTACCACATTGCTAGATGGACCATTTTACATTTTCATTCTCATTTCACGAAAGGGAGCAATCCTTGTCCCAGGTCACTATTACACTGACACCACCACCACCATATACTAACAGAACGGAAAGTGAAGCTGAATTGTGCAAAACTTCATGTGATTTCACTATATTAAATTGTTATTATTCATGGGGAACTTTCAATATTTCCTTCAGGTTATAGGAGAACTAAACTTCTGAAGCCAAGCCATCATGCCTGTGAAAATAGCTGCCCAACCACCTCAAACCACCTAGTAGTAGTACACACTAACCACCACCAGAAACTTGCAAAGTCTAATTATGCAAAATTTCATGTGATTCAGCTATGCCCAGTTGTTACTGAAAGAGAGAAAATAATAATGACAGCAATGTTTTTTTTATCTTGGTTTTCGATTATAGGAGAATTAAGCAAATCATCAATCTTCAGTTTCCAATTCAGATCTTTGTTTTTCTGCTTTAAGATTTTAATAAAATAACCCAAAAACTGGAAAAGGTGTAGTGATGGAACAAGGCATACCTTCTTCCAAACAGAGAACAAAATTTCTAGCTTTGACAAATCCTTTCTTGATACACTGAGCTTTTGAGCTTCTTCATCCTTCATGACATGGAAGGAATTTCAAATGATGCCTAGACTGGCGGAATGAATCATAATGCAAGATGATCACTCCTGTCCGCCTCAGATCCTTATGCCTGCACTCCTGCAACTTAAGATATGATGTAATGCTGTATCAGCACATAAAGAACAAGCCTCAGTTCCAGCTGGCAAGGGTGCAGGCATGGCACAAGCCCCTTACTAGGGCCAGGTTAAACCAAAGCATGCATCAGGATGGTTCTGATTAAATGGTTGGATCATTTTCCTGTGAGTAGGTAGTGGAGTTTTTGAAAAATATACTTCATCACTTGAAGTCAAAGAACCAGTAAGCCTAAGAAAAAAATTCCAGTTCCCAGTCTGTTGACAGAATTCAAGAGATGATCCAATCCCTTACAAATGTCGTTCTTATTGAAAACACCTTATCTGCTCCCTCACTCACCACACAGCCCCCTGTAAAATAAATTAAGCATAGAAACTGCAGCCAACTATTTTATGAGTTTCTTCTTGGCATGCATGACAGAGTCTTACATAACAAGAGCCACTCATATTGAATACCAACATGATATATATAGAGATTCAATAAGTAAAATTGGGAACTGAACCTACCAAGAACAAAATAAGAAATTAAAGCGAATAATTTAAGAAATTAAAATCTTCTTCAAATGGACACTTCATCAATAAACTTCCAAAACATTGCTTAGTCCCTTAAACTGCAAGTCTCTGCTCAATTCTTTCATTATTTATTGAGATTAATATGTTGGAAATCAATATTCAAAAACAGACCGATTAAAAAGCAAAGCCACAACTGTTCATGAAATCCAAAAGGCAAAGCAACAACTGTTCATGAAATCCAAAAAGCAAAGCAACAACTGTTCGTGAAATCCTAGGATACAAATATTTCCAGTCCTACTTCATTCACAGTCAGATTTAAATTGATTAAGTTGCATTGAAGAACAAGAAAATCTTAATGGCACAACATAAATTAACAAGCAGAAATGCTTACATCTAAAGAACAAAGACCTCTAAGAAGTTGGAATTCCTAAGATGAGTTTTTCAAATTTTTTTTTTTTGGGTTCTATAAACAGTTTCTAAATAATCCATCAAGATCAAAAGATACAATATTATAAAAGATGCACCAAGATGACTGTAGAAAGGATTAAAAGTCATGAGAATATCTGCAAAACTATAAGAAGTTTCATGGTACTAAATTATAATGTATCCATTAACTGGCAAGTTTGCATATGTCCTCATACTCAACAGCCTTCAGCACTCTTCCATCATAAATTCCCTTCTCTATTTGTACCATTGCGCAAAACTTCTCAGTATCCACCTTCAACAACCTTGCATTTGACCCTCTATATGCTCCATTAACTATTCTTACAAGACCACCAATTTGCGGAATCACAGTCTCAAGTTCTTCCTGATCAACTCTCAAAACATGCTTAGTCTCAAGCATCTCAACTTCTCCAACATACTTATCAATAACTTTCCTCACAACCCCTTTCTGCTTATAGTAACCTTTAGAGGCCAATGCCTTACTCATCACCTTCACGATAACTCCTTCACACACCCAATAATCCTTCCGATTGCTCCTCTCTTTCGCTTTCTCTTCCTCCTTCATCAATTCCTCCAACGCTGATTTCCCACTTTTACCCACATGACCATTCTCTTTATTTTTCTCAAACTTTTTCTCCCTCTCCTCAATTTCTTCAAAAACTAACCTACTTTTTGAACTTTCTCCCTTGTCCTTCCCAACATTACTTTTCGAACCAAGAGCGAACCCAATCTTAACCCCATCCTCCAACTTCAATTCCTTAGCTGGTGGCTCTGATACTTCATTACTTTCTCCTCCATTTTTAACTGTAGTCAAGAATTGCTCGGCCTTCTCAATCTGCTTTTGAATTTCTCTCTCTTGCTTCTCCTCCTCAACTAAATCCGCTCGAAGTCTCTTATTCTTCATCTTCTCCTTAAAAAGGGTCTCGGAATCTCTATCAATATAAGTAATAAACCATCCCTTTGGCGTTTCCTCAACCTTGCACTTCCCCGTCCGACCCAAGTACTTAACAAACTCGGTCAAGGTAAGCCACTGGGTTGAATTCATATGCACATGATGCCTATCATGGATATACTCATTATAGACAACTGTAGCAGCCACCCGTGAAAACCGGTGACTCCGCCGCATGAGGTCAAGGAAGGAGTTCTCAAACTCCTCAGAGTATCCATCGACAATTCTATGTGGGTTCTCGCCGAAGATTTGCATCTGGCGTTGGTGACTCTCGCTCATACAATGGCACTTGAAGCCATTCTCATCGCGACATTGTTTCTGGCACATTTGGCAATACCAGCGAAGCTTCTGGAGACCTTTGGCTTTGATTCTGTTGGCGATAGCTTTTGGAGTGAGGAAATCATTTTTACCCATTTGGGATTAGAGATAACCGAAGCTGAAATAGAGAGATGCGTAGGGCTATGGAGTCTAACGAGACTTTGATCTCGAAGAATAAATTATCTGGCTGAAAGGAGAAAGAAGAAAATGGGAGTCCCCGCAGTAATAGAATCCGAAACTCATTAGAGAGCAAACTAGGGTTACGATAAAGCCATTTTCAGATTCTCAAAAAATAAAGAAGGGTCTTCGTCAAAAATAAATAAAGGAAAATACTATATACTTTTACTTTTTTATAATTATTTAGAATTTATATTTTTTATTATTCTATTTTATAATTTTACATTAAAATCTACTTCCATCAAGATTTTTATTGAATAATTATGAAAATATTTTATGGTTAGATTTTTCATTTAATAAATTGTAATTTTTTTATAAAAAGGTACTATGTGATTTTTTTATATACATTTAGTATCTTAAAAATTTAATTTTTTAAATTCTTATAATATAATATTAGTAATATTTATTTTTAATAATAAAATAATTTTATAAATAAATTATTATAAAACAAAATATTATAATACTTCTAAAAATATTCTAAATTTTATTTTTTATAAATTATTTTGTTTTATTTCTAATAAAACTATATATATATATATATATATATATATATATATATTTTATTTAATATAAATTCAATGTAGTTAGTGATGTAGTCTAAAGAATAAGACTTAAAAAAGAAAAAGTCTAAAAGTGAAAAATTTGTAAATTCTTGCAGTATTAATAAACTTAGATAAAAATTAATATAAGCAACTGAAATATAGAAATACATGGTATTTGTAACTACCAAATCTATACATGTGTCTTAGTAACTAAAGCAATAAGAAAGAAAACACTACACATTCCTAACATCAAACTGAGAGTAGCTAAATTCTCTACTCCAAGTTTGTGCATTAGTAGAGAAAACTCCAGCAAAAATAGCCTTCGTAATAATGTCTGTAAGCCGGTTGTAGAAGGAACATGCATGACATTAACAACTTTCTAAGCAACCTTTTCTCGAATAAAATACAAGCCCAATTTTATATGCTTAAATCGAGCATGTAGAATAGGTTTTGCAGACAACATAACTGTACTAAGATTACCACATCAAACTAATGGAGGTTTCAAAGAAGGTAACCTCAATTCTCTCAACAAGGATTAGATTTAAGTAAGCTCTACAACTAGATTAGCAAGGCTTTGATACTCAACCTCTATACTAGACCTAGAAATAGTAGCTTGCTTTCGAGTAATCTAAGGCACCAAATTGTCACCATAGAATATATAATGCCCTGATGTTGACCGTCTATCATCAGGATCAAATACCTAATTAGCATAAGTATAACTAACTAGATCCAAAGAAGAAGACCTCCTCAAGTGCAAACCATAATGCATTGCACCTTGAAAATACCTAAGTTTACGTTTAACGGCTTTCCAATGTTCTTCTTAAGGATTCTGTATAAACTGGCAGAATTTTTTACACTAAAAGAGATTTCAGGCCTTGTAATTGTGATATATTGAAGTGCACCAACCATGCTTCTTTAAAGATGAACATCATCCATAGGTTCTATCCTAGGAGAGCTATGCTTAAGACCACTCACCATAGGAGTTTGAATTGCTTTTAAATGTAACATTTTTGTCTTCTGTAGCATATCAGAAATATATTTTGTCTGAGATAAATGCATACCTTTAACAGTGTGATGAACTTGAATCCCTAGTAAATAACTAAGCTCTCCTAAATCCTTAAGAGCAAAAGCTTGATTCAACTGAGTTACAAGAGTATTAAGGGCTTAAGTATCACTGCCAATGATAAGAATGTCATTAATATACACCAAGACATAAGTCACATGAGTACCAATAAATCTTATAAATAAAGACTGATCAAACTTGGTAGATACAAAATCAAAATGAAGTAATGCAATGTGAAGCTTGTCAAACTAAGCCCCAAGGGCTTGTTTTAACCCATACAAAGCCTTATTTAACCTACAAACATGATGAGGCTTTATGGAACCAATAAAGCCCTGAGGCTACTGCATATAAACTACCTCTTGCAAATCTCCATTTAGGAACACATTATGCACATCGAGTTGTTTAATAACCCAATTAAACTTCAACATAATAATAACAACAATCCAAATAGTTGTAGGCTTAACTATTGGGCTATAGGTTTCAGTAAAATCAAAATATGGTTGTTGAAGAAAACCTTTAGTAACAAGCCTTGTACTTGGACACACTACCATTTGGATTTTCTTTAACTTTAGAGATCCATTTACATCCTATGGCTTCCTATATGAGAAAGGTGGAATAAAATACCATATGTGATTAAGCATTAAAGCATTGTATCAAGCTAATATAGCCTTTTCCACTCAGGTTGAACTAGAGCTAACTCAGCAAAACTAGGCTCTTTTACTATTGCAATAAAAAGAATTTTGGTTTAGGGGCCTTGGCATAAGTGCTCATATGATGAGTGTTAGCAAGGGTTGTAACAACAGGAGAACATATTGGTATAACTATAAAATATGAAGCGGAATTATGACCACTAGAACCTGAAATAGAAAAACCAAAAGCAACATCTTGTGCAGATGTATGAACATCAAGAACAGGAGTATGATTAGTAACAGGTAATGAATTAGGAAAATCACTTTCACCAATTAAATTGTCTAGAAGAGAGGAATAAAGAAAAAGAATAAGGAGCAAAAGCAGGAGCTAATGGGGGAGAAGCACTAACTGAAGAAGAAGAAGAAGAAAAAGGTGATGACAAGGAAGGATTAGAAGATTGAGAAGAAGGCCCAAAAGAAAAATGTAACTCATCAAACAAAATATCTCGAAAGATAAATATTCTGCTAGAAGAATCAAGACATTTGTAGCCTTTATGGTTTAGGCTATAATTAAGAAAAGTACAAAGAGAGCTTCTAAACTGAAGCTTATATCTGTTGTAGGGCCTGAGACTTAGATGACAGACACATCCAAAAACTTTAAAAAATTTATGGTTAGGCTTCATTTTAAAAAGAACTTTAGAAGGATATTTATCTTGGAGAGATGCATTAGTTAGTCTGTTAAACAAAAAAATAATGGTACAAAAGGCTTCATCCTAATATTTCAAAGGAAATTTAGAAAGAGCAAGAATAGCAAAACCATATTCAACTGTTGTTCAATGCTTTCTCTCAACTAAACCATTCTAATGTTGAGAATAAGGACAATAAATATGATGCTCAGTGCCATGATGAGTAAGAAAAGGGGTAAAAGCTTTGTACTCACCAAGACCATCAGTTTGAATGGCTTTAAGTTTGTTATTGAGTTGCAATTCAATATGAGCTTTCAAATTAAGAAAGATTTGGTAAGCATCATATATTTTTTAGAGCAAGTAAATCCATATGAATTTAGAATAAGCATCAACGAAAGAAATATAGTAATCACTACTAGACTGAATTGGAGAATGGTCTAACAAATCAAAATGAACAAACTATAGAGATTGAGTATAAGCAATATCTGATAAGGTACAAGGCAGTCCATGACTCTTACTCAAACAACATGATGAACATAGTGAAGAGCTTGTTTTATTCACATTAGAACCTACAAATTATGCCAAAACATATTTAACAGTATGAAAGGATGGACAACCAAGTTTGTTATGCCATAACTCGGCAACATAATTTCTAGTATCATTTATAGTATAAGAAAATACAAAACAAGCTTATTACAATTAAGGGTATAAAGCCAATCTGCCCCTTGAAATTATAGTAAATAGGCCAATTATATAGATTTTGATTTCTTAGCCAATTTATCCATCAACTTGTCAAAAATGGCCAAAATATACCTCATAAAATGGAAAGTGGGTTACACATATTATGTTTGGAAAGTAAAAATGTATGAAAATAATAAAATAAAATTAAAATCTCTATTTATTTTTATTTCCATTTCTTTTCCTTTTTTTTTCTCTTTATTCCTTTAAACCCTTTTTTTTTCTTTTATTCCTTCAACAATAAAATAGTAGAAGGGATTAGAGATCTCTTCTCCTCTTTCTTCAATCTCTTCATCCACAAGTTTAACTATTCCTTCAATTTTGACAACTCCTCATCCACCCTACCTAGTGTTGTTGTTGGTTCATTCTTCATGACGATCTGCATCCACAAAGTATCACCATTTATTGTGTATTTTATTTTTATTTCTTTCATTTGGTTCTATGAACCAGATCTTGTAGGATGCTCGTATATCAATTGTAGCATATGAATTGAGCTTCTCATATTGGTTGGGTTTGAAGGGATTAGGATTAGGTATTTGGTAAGGATAATTTCGCCAGTGTAAATTTTATTTCTAAACTATTTCAGTTTGCTAATTTGTGGTTAGATGTTATGGATTTTTTTAATCATTTTTCCTAATCTGTAAATTTTACATCAAAGTTGAAGAAAATACTAAATTTAGGGAAAAACTGAATTATTGGGTATTTTATATGTGAAATCATGAGTTTGACACTCTCTTTCTCTTTTTGTTTATACTATTATTACTTTTTATTTATAAAATCAGTGTATATAGATGTGAAAATCTATTATTATTTGATTATAAGAGTATGAATCTTCTCCCTTTATTATTGTCATTATTTTCATTTCTCTCTCTTTTTTAAGATCAACTAAGTTATCTATCTCTAGATTTTTGAATTTTTTTTATCTCTATATTTATCTATATATTATTATAAAAATAAAAATAAGAAAAGAAAGAGGTATCAAAGAGTCAATAGAACCATCATTTTTCTTTGGAATATATTCTTTATATTTTATATATTTTTTAATGAGTAAATAAGAATTTGTATCACACACACTAGTTTAGGAGTGATTAATGAGTGTATCACACACACTAGTTTAGGAGTGATTAATGAGTATGTTGATCATTTTTGCAAAGTTAATGGGTAAACTGGCCAGAAAATTAAAATATGGGTGAATTGTTCATTCTCTTGAAGTTTATGGGGTAAACTGACCTTTTAGCCTTGGAATTAAGCACAATACTTGAAGTATTAGAGGAACTACACTGAGGGACATTCTTAGAGCTATTGAGAGAAGAAACAACTGACTGAAAAAGCATTTGAGAGGAGTTAAGGCATACAAGCAATCTTTAACTTTTCATTGCATCAACACATTTCTAGAAATATGATCCTTAACAAAACAAGAATCAGAATGGAATTCAAAGAAAACATTATTGTCTTCGACAAATTTAGAAACACTGATAAGATTTTTGGTAATGGCAGGAACATGAAGTAAATAATTAAAAGCAAGAAGTTCATAACAAAAAGGAGAACAAAAAGTAGACAATCCAACATGATCAATGGACAAACCTGAGTCATTGCTAATGCAAACCTTCTCTTGACTAGGATAGGAATACTATGCATCAAATTAGCTACCTCTGGAGTTACATGATTCGAAGCCCTAGAGTCAGGCTACCGGCTACTATCAAACACCTCAAAAGGATTATGAGCATTATAAACATAAGAGGCATTAGTAAAGTATGCAGCAGGAGTAGGATAGAAAAACTATTCTAAGATGGATTGAATGCAGGAGTATTTTGAAACTGAGATGGTCCAATAAAACTCATATTAAAACGTTAGTAGCACTTATCAACCAAATGACCTAACTTCCCACACAACTGACACTGAGGTCTACTAGATTTTCTAGAATATGACCAACTTCCTCTACAACAAGATGTAGAAGAACCTCGATTATTATAGCCACCATGACTGCCATTGTAATTTCCACATCTTCGAAATGAAAATGAATTTCGACCACCAGAATATCCTTTATTATCATTAAATTGCGAGTTCTAATTAGAACTAGAATTGCTAAACAGTGTAAAAAATGTAGAAGGAGAAGAAGAATCAAGAGATTTATTATGCTTTTCAATTTTACATTATTGCACCATCAAAAGAGATTTCACCTCATCAACAATAAATTCTTTATATCTAGTCATTAAAGAAATAGAAATTACATCATACTCAGAGGGAGGATTATCCAAAATAGTATTAGTATGCTCTTTCTCAAACAAAACATGGCCAACAGAAGCAAGATCATCAACTAAACTCTTGATCTTAGACAAATATTCATCAACAAATAATGAACCTTTAGAAAGATTCTATAAATCAACTTTGAATTGATTAACCTTTGCATGTGTTTGAGTGGTAAACTGTTGTTGGAGTTTAATCCAGATCTGGTAAGATGTCTTACACCCAACCATTCGAGGTAAAACATACTCAGACATTGAAAAAGAAGCCAAGACTTTAGAAGTTGATCTTCTTGTTCCCACTTAGCAACCACAATAAAGATTCTTCCAAGATTAGCATCACTTGTAGATAAAAACTTCTCAAGAACATTAAAAGAAAACACAAATTGATGCAAACCATAACTTTTAATCGCAAAAATAACTTGTTGTTTCCATATCAAAAAATTCTTACTATCAAGTTTAATTGATAAAAAATGAGAGGAACTTATTGGAACAATTTATTGAAAAAAAAGCTACTCTCCATTAAAAAAAGAAGAGTGAAGCTTTGATACCATAATGTGATATAGAGAATAAGGCTTAGAAAAGGAAAACCCTAAAAGTGGAGAATTTGTGAATCTATTGTAGTATTAATCAATCTAGTCAAAATTAATACAAGCAACTAAAATATATAAATATAAGAGGTTTATAACCACCAAACTTATAAGAGTTATACGTGTGTCTAGTAACTAAAGCAATAAGAAAACATTACACACTCCTAACAGTTAGTTATATGTTAAATCACTTAATAAGTGATTTTGTTATTAAAAATGAGTATTATACTAATATTAAATCATAAAAATCTACAGACATTAATTTATGAAGTAGTAAAAATGTAAGAGAACTAAATCCTGGGACTACTCATTCTTTTGTATCTCCTAGTTTTGCAATGAGATTAGGTATTCAAACAGTTAGGCTACAAGTTCCCATGTCTGTGAATATGCTGTTAAGTGATGCCTTAGAGACCGATATCATTTTCCAATTGTGTCTAGTGTTAATTGAAGGTCGAGATCTGTCTGAAAATTTAATTTTTTTAGACGTTATAGACTTTAATGTAATTTTAGAAATGGATTGGTTGGTTTATGCATTATGCCACGTTTGATTGCCAGAAAAAGTAGGTGAGTTTTAAGATTCTAGGAGACTCAGAGTTTCACTTTAAGGGTGAATAAATTCTTGCACTATCAAATCTCGTGTCAGCCATTAAGCAGATACTTCACTGTTGGTATTAGGGATATCTAGCTCATCAGGACACTTCAGTAGAAAAAGGCAAAGTTGAGGATATCCCTGTTGTTTGTGAGTTCTCAATGTATTTCCAAAATAGTTGCTAGGGTTATCGCCTGACAAAGAGATAGAGATCTACATCAATGTGGTACTAGGTATAACCACCATACAGAATGCCACCAATGAAGTTAAAGAAGCAAAAGAAGTAATTGTAGGATCTTATGGATAAGGGTTTTATCAGACCTAGTACATCTCCGTGGGGCGCCCGGGTAATGTTTATGAAGTAGGATGGTTCTTTGCATCTCTGTATTAATTATCGATAGTTGAATAAGGTGACAATTCGTAGTAAATATCTGCTTCCTCGTATTAATGACCGATTCGATCAGTTTCAAGGTGCTGAATGTTTTTCTAAGATTGATTTGCAATTGGGGTATCACTAGTTGAGAATTCATGCATAAGATATAACTAAGATGGCGTTCAAGACATTATGACTTCTTGATAATGTCATTTAGACTCACTAATGCTCCTATCAGCCATTACTATTAAGTGGATACTTCGTCATTTGTTCAAGCCATTCCTGGATCACTTTGTCATCATATTTATTGATGATATCTTATGGGATATGTTGTGTCTAAATAGGGTATTCAAATGGACCCCAAGAAAGTGGAGACAGTGACTGATTGGTAAAGGCTGACTACAGTGATAGAGGTTTGCAACTTTTTAGGTTTGACCAGTTACTAACTCTGATTTGTTCAGGATTTCTCAAGGATAACGACACCTTTTAACTAGGTTGACTCAGAAGGATGTTAGGTTCTCGTCGATTGATGCTTGTGAAAAGGAGCTTTTAGAGGTTGAAAGATTGTTCGATATTAGCTCTAGTGTTAACCTTACCATCTAGGACTGAAGCTTTCACTGTGCATTGTAATGCTTTTAGAGTGGGATTGGGTTTTATTTTGATGCAGCATGGTAAGGTAGTGGCTTATGCATCCAAGCAATTGAAGAGGCATGAACAGAATTATCCCACTCATGACTTGGAGATAGCAACAATAATTTTTACTCTTAAGATTTGGAGGCACTATCTTTACAAGGAGACATGCAAAATATATATGAATATAAGAAATTGAAGTATATATTCCAGTAAAAGAAGTTGAATCTGAGGCAGAGAAGGTGGGAGCTTCTGAAGGATTATAATTGTACTATTCTTTACCATCCAGGTAAAGCAAATGTAGTAGCAAATGCCTTAAGTAGAAAGTTAGCAGGTAGCATTGCTCATATCAGCATAGAGAAAATACCTCTAAATAAGAAGTTGCATGAGTTGTACAATTAAGGATTACAGTTGGAAGTATTCAAATTAGGAATTGGCGCATTTTAGGGTTCGATTTGTACTTGTTGACAAGATCAAGTCAGCTCAGAGTTAGGACCCTCAACTACGAAAAATCTAGAAAGAAGTGCATTAAGGTCAAGCCAATGATTTTGTTATAGATGATGATGGTACTCCCAAAATGGGCATTCAGTTGTATGTTCTCAATATGGATAATCTCATGAAGGAGATTTTAAAAGAGGCTCACTACACAGCTTATATTGTCCATCTAGGTTCTACTAAGATGTAACACAATTTGAAAGGAATTTATTGGTGGAACGAGATGAAGAAAGATGTGGTAGAGTTTGTTTCTAAATGTTTGGCGTGCCAACAAGTTGAGCTTGAGCACCAGAAATCATCAGGGTTCACTTCCTATTCCGAAGTAAAAATTGGAAAGAATTATATATTTTGTCTCGGGTTTGCTTAGGACTTCAATGGCGTATGACTCTATTTGGGTGATTATGGACCGGTTGACTAAGTCAGCGCACTTCCTACCCATGAAGACTACTTGTGCAATGGCTAAGTATGTGAGGGCGTACTTGGTAAGTCTTCATGGACTTCCTATTTCTATAGTGTATGACAAAGGACCATGATTCACTTCAAGATTTTAGAGGAAGCTACAAGAAGAGCTTAGTACCAATTGAACTTCAACACAACTTTCCATCCCTAGGCTGATGGTGAGTCAGAAAGGAAAAATTTAGCCTTTGGAAGATATGCTCTAATGTGTGCTATGGATTTTGGTGGTTAGTAGGATTAGTCACTACTATTGATTGAGTTTGCTTATAAAAATAGTGTCAGCACCTCTTTTTCGGGTTTAGATATCGAGGGAAAAATGGAAAACCCTGTGATAAGAGTTACTATCTTCTCGGGTCTCGAGAGATGAAGGACAGACAAATTTGAGGCTAGGCTCGATGTTAATCTAGCTATAATTACCTTTTCTAAATCAGTTTGGACCTAATTATCAAGAAAAATAAAGTTTGAAGGTCAAAATGGCGGTTTTCACAAATTCAAGGACCTAATTGAACTATTTTTAACTCCCTCTACATGGAGCCAATCGGCTCTACGTAGAGTCAATTGGGTTTTCTTGCACCCCGATGTCATTTCTTTCGATGATTTTGCATCCAAATACAGATTCTAGGAGATTTTCTTGAGATAATCATCATTTGTATCAATAATTATTTAAATTTTAAAAATAAAATTGGATATTTATCGATATATTTCTAAAATCTATCGCTTCATTTAAGATTTCTCTTAAAACCCTAGCTCTATAAATAGAAAGAGGTAATTAGAATTTTAGGAGAGAATCAAAAGCTGAAAATCGACAATAAGTGAGATTGATACTTGAGAGACATTGAGAAAGAAAATATAGAGAGAAAATCTAAAGAGAAAAGAAAGAAAAGCATTGTCGTTCTTAGTTGACAATAGAAGATTCAAACTATTAAGAAAGAATGATTTTAGGAAACAAGCCATTGAAGAAAGAATCATTTTTGAAAACTATTTCTAAATCAACAGAAGATTTCTCTATATAAGATCTAGCATTGAATTCCTACCCACTCTTCGACTCAATTGCATTCTTATTACCTAAGACTCATAGATCCATCATTCACGGTGACTACTTAAAGGTTCCTTCAATCATACATTCATCATCATCATAAAATCAGTTCTTTCATTTCTTTTTATTTTCTTTTAGTTATTTATTTCTAGAAACATGATTAGGTTTTCTTTTATGATCAGTATGATAGATTAGGGTTTTTGTGAATTTGTATATTAATTGGATTTTGAATTTGATAATAAAAATTTTAGAATCCTGAAATCTGATATTTTGCCAATTAGGGCTTTAGATATAATTAGAAATATGTTATAGGATTAGTGTTTAGATTTATTTCTTCATTATGATTAGGTAATTAAACATGTTAAATATGATTGGTCGATTGATTTGCCATATGCTAGTTTATTGGACTTAGGATTTTTTATCAGTTTAGATTTTAATCGTTCAATTGACTTCTGTTGCTTTCATTTTAATGTTTTTCATCCCATTTTCTTTTATTCTAATCGATTTTAATGTCTATGCATATGAAATTCGGCTCTAAGGATGCAAAAACATACTGACAAATAACGAAAATTAGCCTGGAAACCCCCCTGAATTTTATGTTTAGTTTCATTTTATTCATAAAATTTTAATTTATTTTGTTTCAGTTATCCAATTTTTTTTTTAAATTAGTCACTTTGCAAATAAAAAATTGACACATAGCAAGAATAACCAATAAAAAAAATATAATTAAGTAAGAAAAATATGACATGTCAATTTTTATTGGCAATGTGACTAAATTTTAATCAAAACTAAAGTTGAATAATTAAAATGAAATAAATTAAATTTTATGACCAAAACAAAAGTAAGTACAAAGTTTACTAACCAGTTATATTATCATCCCAAGTGTTTATATGTTATCAATTTGATAAGAGTCAGTATTTAATAAGTAATTCATAAAATGCAAGGTGTTGTTTGACTATTTTATACAAATATAGGCATTTGATGATATATTGAACCAAAAATAAAATGAAAACAATTAAAAGTTCAGAGCCAATCTCCACTCTAATATTTTAAGAGCTTATTTACTAGTTAAATTATGTTCTTTAAATTCGTTTTCAGATCTAGTATACACTTTTTAATTTTAATAATATAATTTGTTATTAATTTCAATTTAAACAGTAATAATATATGAAAAGAGTTGAATTAGTAATAGAGTTGTTGACTCTATCACATAACTAAAAGTTATATAAATATATAGATGATTTCACAATAGATATTTACTACTTTTCTAATATTTTATTCATCTTTATTAGGATTCAGAAGAAAATCTAATAATTTGATCCCATATCATCTTTTGTTCTTTTTTTTTTCTCTTTTATTATTTGTTGCAACAGTTGAAAGTATTTCAAATATTAGATTTTTAGAATTTCAATATAAAAAATTAAAAAGAATTCTGAAATGTCTAAAAGTAAGTTAGCAATTCTAATACCAATTATTATTAAATTTTGGTTAATAATTTCATTAAAAGTAAATTTAAAATTAATATAAAAATACTTTACCAATATTAAAAAAATATAAATTATATACTAAATTTAAAAAGAAGGACAAAGCATAAAATTTATTCAGCAATAACCGCCTATTTCAGGATTGATTATTTTTCCTTTCTCTCTCTATAGAGAGGTACTACTCTCTAATGGATTACAATAGACTCGTTGTCCTACACTTGTTAAATGTACGGAGATTATTGGTTAACTTATGCCAAGTTTAGATCGTACGTTGTGTACAATTTGCAAAGTATAGTATCAAATCCCGGCTGCTCAAAGTCTTTTTTCCTCACATCCTCAATGGATTTGTATACCCAACACAAGTAGCACGTTTACAGTGTGTGAATCATATGCATAAACTTGTCAGTATCTGGGTTCAAGGTTTACAATCTTGTCACAATTATGATGGGAACTCAAGTTTCTTCATCCAACCAAAAGCAAATGAAACAGTTACCCAGCAATCATTGAGAGTTTGTAGAAGTGACCTGTCTCCCTCTACTGCCAGCTTGTAATCACATTAGTACGGCAATTTCTTTGGGTTCAGCTGGCTCACGTGCGTCACCACCCTTTGAGAACACATGTATTAACATCTCTCTCTACTGTTCTTATTATCTATCACTAGCAATCATCATCTTCTTCCCTAAGCAATCCTTCTTCTGTTTCTATACATACATACATGTATATGATGGGTTGTGCAATGAAAAACATCCCTTTAACCCATTATAATTCTTACCTTATATGATATGAATTTCATAATATTGACAGATGGGAAGACTATTTCTACATTGTACCAACCAGAATAGCAGTACATCTCGTCCAAGCAATCATTTCTCTATTGCTTCTCACACAGCAAAAAGGGATACTTTTTCTTTTTTGGTGGGGGTGCACCATGCACATCACTCTCATCTCTTTTACGTGCACTTCCCCTAACAGCTCCACTTTTGGATGTGCTTGTGATGACTCGTGTGCCATGATAGAACGGTTAAAGTTACACGTCTGATCAAAGATTTTCTACAGGAAAAAGGCAGACATGAAGGCTTTGCAGATGGGTGTTTGATGTTTTTCAATGAACCCATTTAGGCTATGACCACCCCTTGTTTTTCTCCCACTTTAGAAACCTATGCAGGGTGTATATATATATACACACACATATATATATATATATATATATATACACACACACACACACACACACACTTTTTACATATCCTGAACTAGAGCCTAAAACACTGTCTGTCCTCTCTGAATACTTCTGTTTCAGCTGATAAAATAGGTATATTCTTTTGCTAGTCATTTTCCCTTCAGGAAATACTATTGTATTACTTTTCTGCTACTGAAATAGTCCTTATCTCAACGTACAGAAAATGTTCTGTGAACTTGTTACAGTCACCAGCTACTGTATCATAAGAATTGTATTAATCTGTATTCATGAAAATCGTGCACATGTTCTGTTATCTGCTCATACCGCCATAGCCAGATAATAGAATCGATTATTGTTATTATTATTCAATGTGCATGTGGAGTTACTTACTCGAGCTACACGCATACAGGAACATGCTCAAATCATCTTGTCTATCTCTAAATGCGTTAAAATATAGTTGTTACCATGCATGAAATAAATTCCTAAATCTGCTGAGCCTTGTGTTTAGCTTGCTGTCATTTTGAGATTTTAACCTGTGTCTTGCTCTACTTCCAGGGAAAAAATAAAATAATCATTCAACATGGAGAAGGTGAATTCAAAGCTATACTTGCAGAACTGTTATATGATTCAACAAAATGAGATGCTCAGGAAGAAAGCTCAACAACTAAACAGAGAGAATCAGGCACTGCTATCTGAGCTGAAGCAGAAGCTGTCCAAGTCAAAATCCACCCCAAATGATAACCCTGACCTTAATCTCAGTTCTACTTCTACCACAAATCCTAAATAAGAATTTGAACACTTTGTGGATGCACTTGATGAATTCATCTTCCTAAAGTGCAAATCATGGAGATACAGATTTTTCTTTACCTATAGTTACCTGTTAAAGCTCTTACTTATATGTGTTTCTTTTTTTTTCTTGGAGGCCAGATTATGCTTAACAATAATAAAAATGTTGATGAGGCAATAATATGTTCCACTCTTAAAGCTTTCTCAGAAAAAGAAAACCATGTAATCTTATAAATAGATAGAAGTAATCCCGTAGTAGGCATCCCAATAGGAATTACTGGTAAAAACCACAAATACATGCACTTATTAGCACTGCAGATCGCCACACTGAACTTCTTTGAAGTGTACGGTGAAATAAGCAGAATAAAGCTGTGAGAAGAAATGATAAATCGTGCTCTTTTTATAAAAAGATAATGATAAAGGCATAATGAAATCAAATAAACTTGGTGTGTCTCTCTATCTCAAGTGGAATAATTTCCCTTCTTTCCGTTTTCTCTCTTTCCAATACTTGTTTTAAGACCTAAGCAGAAGAAGTTAAATAAAATTAATTTATCTTCACTGCCTCTCATTTCTTCCCACTTCACTCACTCAAAACAATCAAATAATTAGGTTCTTCTATCTCATCTGTTGTCATAAATAATTAAGATTTTTATTTACAGAAATCTCTCTTTGCATCACTAACTGCAATTTATATCTCATTATAGGATTGGCCTCCTTGAGTTGAGGTTACACAGCTAACAAGACAATGAATCAGTGTGGTACCTAGGCTTCGTAGATCCCTTCTTTGGATGAGAAGCAGGGAAGGCAATCATGGACTCAACCCGATTCCACAATTCAAGAATCCATTTATAAGAAGCCAAATCTCATTAAGCATGCAAAACTAAAAGAGGAAGATTAATTTCCTTGGATTGCTTGTCAATGAATTGCCCATCTGACGTCTTGGTGTGTCTTTTTGAGAAGTTCTCAAGGATTTGTTTCCTGTGCCAATTCATTAGCTTAAAAAGGCATCTATACATTTAGGGAATTGGTTCACATATATACGGGTTTGTTGAACTTAGAAAGTTAAGAATAAGTCGGGGGATACTATTATAAATGTATTTGGTAACATATAATGTATCGAATTTGGATTTGAATGTTCGGATATCTATTATATGAATCTAGAGGATTTGAATTCGATATCTGTTTAAATAATATATATATATATATATATATATATATATATATATATATATATATATATATATATATATATATATAATAAAATTTTATTTAAAACTATATAATTTAAATTTTATATTTTTATTAATTTTTGTTAATATATTCTAAAATTTAATTATTGTAAACGGATTCGATAAATAAGTACTTATATAATTATTTGAATGTTAATGAATAGTTAATGGTAAAACATCTACTACTTATTTAAATATTCATAAGATTTAGTTAACAACTAAATATATTAAAAGGATTTTTATTGAATTTGGATAATAAGTAAGAAATGAAATTTGTAAAATGGATTTGGAACGATTTAGAATTTATATATTTTAATCGAGTTCAGATATCTTTAAATGAAGAATATCTTATGTTGTTAGGGATATTTGTGAATTAAATTGATCAATTTAGAAACTATATGCTAACCTAAATTATATTAATTGAATTGCACTTATTAAAATTCAATCAAATTAAAATAAAAATAAAAACTAATAAATTCAACTTTATCAGTTTTTATTGGATTAGATTTTAAAAATATAATTTAAAAATAAAAATAAAATTTGTTTAAAAATTAAAAGTTCTTAACAAGAAAAATAATAAATGAAATTACATTTAATTATATAGTTAAATTATATGAGTAGCTAAAATTAAATAAGTAAAGATTTAAATTGAGTATGAATTTTTGGTGAGAAAAGATAAATCTAAAAACAATTCTAGAAGAAAATAGCAAAATAAAATAGAAAAATTATTATAAAAAAAGTTTAAGATTATATATATATATATATATATATAATATACATATATATATAAACTAAAATGTAGCTTTCATATAAATCACATTGTTCTAAAAATTCGACTAGAAAATAACCGATCAAGGTAATATTTACCGACAGTTCGACCAGTCTAATAAAAATTAATTATATTTATTTATTATATATAAAATAATAATTATAATATCCAACTCTTAATAATATAAGTCCAAATTAACATAAAATGACGTTTAATTATATAAGTCCAAACACTCAAATCTAAGTTATTAAATAATATATTGAAATAAATATTATTATTAATAGAATCCTATTTTATAATAAAATAATAAATATAAATTATATAAATTATAAAAATAAATTACAAACACTAGTTTAAAAAAACCTATTTATTTTCTTTTAAATACAAGTTCTAAATAATTCTCAACACAAGTTAGTCCAATTTATAGTATTACAATCTACATTTTTCTTTAATAAATTTTATATATTATATATATATTCTCGGTTAAATGTGACGGACCAGAAAAAAAGAATTAGAGGAAAGCTGCTATAGCCAACAAGTGGAAAGCTAAGCACAAGCAACTACTCAAGAAGACCACAAGAAAAACAAGATCAGAACAGGTCTCTTAAGTAACAAAGAAGGCAATTTCAACAGATGAATAAAGAGAAGAATTTTAGAGAGTTAAACTCCTCCAATCAATATCTTTTCTAAAATCTGCAAATAGATTACAGGTGACTGATCAAATTGTAGATAGTGATCCATAGATACCATTACAGTCCGAAAGATATTATGATACACAACAAGATCCACTTCATAATTCTAGTAAACAAGTCTTTGAGGCGCAGTTAAAGTGGTGATCAGAGTTTTCAAGGGCTGCACAACCAAGCCGCTGTGACCCAAATACTGAAATACCACCTCGAACCAAAACAACCTTCATGTATTTTTCCCTTTTGGCTCTTAACGGGTCTGCAAGAAGAAGATATTTTAAACGTCTATAAAAACATGCAACCACCAATGGGAACAGAATGTAAGGGAGCTACTTTATATTTTTGTATCACAGACTCCTTACTAGTACTACAGTAATTATGCCAACAGGTTTTCTCCCAACTGCCCCAATGTGACTGTCCCAAGTTTGGGATCTAGTTATGGGGTAAATCAACTGAAAACTATAGAATGAGTAAACCCAATGATCTCTTTAGTTTGAGAAAGAGTCATTAAAGATAACTCTATGATCTCTTGCATTTAAGAAACTTGAAACCTTTTCTAAGATTCTGCGTGTTAGTTATACAGCACTAGACTTGATAACTATCTAAAATGACACTACTTGATAACTGCCTATCATGACAAACAAGCTAACCCCAAAAAAACTGCTACCCCATTCTGCTCCTGACTTGGAACAGACCTGGATATTCTTGCCAGGTGCATACAGCCCAACAAATCCAAATCACAACCTGTTTCCCTGCTGCCACCACCACCATCAGCAGTTGCAAAATGCACAACATCTTAATTAATCACAGAGTTGTTATTGACAAGAGGGAAACAATAAAAGAACATTTCAGTATTTGCTTCAGGTTACAGGAAAACTAAACGCCACCAATACTGCCTCTGTCTGTCACAACAGCAGCCACCTGATCACCCTTGAATCAACTGACACTGACAGCACCACCATACACTTGCAATGTATTAGTTTGATCGCCCAAAATTTTCATTTGATTGGGTTATTCTAAATTGTTAATTAAAAATGAGAAAAAAAGAACCATAAACTATGCAAATCCTCAATCTTCAGTTTCGAATTCAGATTTTCAATTTTTGCTCTTAGTTTTCATAATATTTGACATTGATACCAAATAGCCCCTAAACCTGAAAAGGAATTGTGATGGAACAAGACGTACCTTCTTCCAACCAGAGAACAGCATTTCCAGCTATGTCAATTCTTTTCTGATTTCATTCATCATCATCATCATCATCATCAGAGGTAAGACAAGGCTCACAATCATTCACCTATAGATCCCCCCGAGCCTTTGAGCTTCTTCATCACATATAGAAGAAGCTTTAATTGATACCGAGGCTGGTGGAGTGGATCTTAATGCAAAATGTCCACTCCCATCCACCTCGGATCCTTATGCCTGCACGCCTGCAAGCTGGGATACAGCATCCTATTAATATTTCAAGCGCAAGTTCCAGCTGGCAGGGTGCAGGCATGGCCCAAGCCCCTCACCGGGGCCGGGCTAAACCAAAATTTGCATCAGGTTGTTGATGAGACTGCAAAAAACACGTGAGTACAATAAACAAGCGATAAAAAAATCCATTATTAGCAATATGAACCAAACAGAAACCAAGCACAAAAATATAAAAACAAGATAAATCATTTCAATAATTTAAGTTTATTTCCCTTTCTCTTTCCTTCTAAAAAATAAAGAAGCAGGAAGTAATAACAATATCTTCTAATGCTTTCTTTGTTCATCTACAATGGGGAAATGAGTGTTTCTGCCAGTCCAGTGCATGCATGATTAAACATTCTGTTGCTCACAAATGTCATTCATAACACGAACTAACATGAAAAAGTTTATGATGTGCAAACCTCAATTAGGGAAAAGATTGGATTCAAAACAGTTAAATCTAAGAAACTTTGGAATTAATCTGATAAGGACTTGTAAATGATACTCCCCAACTACAATAACAGAAGATTCATTATTTATTAGCCTACAAATGATAGAAAAGGAAAACCCTTCCAGCTGCCATACCTGTGAAAAAGGCTGAACATGTTCATGAGGATGGATAAAAGGCATTCCTGGACGCTGACAGGGATACTGGGAGGAATGCAAGTAAACGGCAGATGTGGAGCGTGCACCAATTTGATTTGGATTAAACGGTTGCATCATTGTTTCTGGATGCCCATAACTCATTCCAGCAGGGGCTGATGGGGCAGCCCATGGCCCAGGCAAATGTTGAGGGAGCGGCTGAGGTTGGTGTTCTGCAGATATCTGTGGCCTATGGCTGGAACCAAGTTGTGGAAATTCAGTGTTGTAATTCAATGCAGGGGTGTACAGTGGCTGCATGGTGTATGGACCACCATTGAATCCAAATCCAGGATCAAACCTTTGCATATACCTGGATAAAATCTTATCATTAAGATATCCATGTTAAACAAAAAGAACTCAAGCCCACTATCATAAACCAAGAAAATTATTTGGAACCTTTCATTTAGTTGATTATTGAGATTTCATAGTTGACTATTCAGTTTTTAACGCTTAGGATGGTATACATGCTTTATACCACTTAATCAAAAGACCTTTTTTTCTTTCTTTTATCAAGCAGATAAATTTTGCTAAAGCAATAATTGACTTTCATTGTCCAGATTCCACATCCATAGGTATGAACATAGTTGTCAAAGGCGCAAGCCTCAGCACCTCAAGCCAAGAAAAGCAGGTGACTTCACTAAGGGGCACGCCTTTGTGCGCCTCAGACCTAAGGCGAGGCGCGCCATTGTGATATTTTGACTTTTATTTTTTTTTTCTTCTTTTAAGACAAACAATGATCTCAACCCTTCATCATAACTTAATATAGAATATGTAGGCTTATGCACACCTAATTATCTCCAAAAAAAATTTTAAATGGAAGAAAGAAGATTAGGGAAAAAAGACATTGATCAAGAAAAAGAAGAAAAAAATTGCCTAGAAGTGTAGGAGTAGGACCAAGACTATAATTATAGATTTGTAGTAAATTAGTAATGGAAGATGCTCTAGGATTTCTACTATTCTAGGACTTCTAGTTATTTATAAGACTATGTTTTACTTTTATCATCTCTTTTGAACATGCCTTTTTGTTGTTTGTTAAATGCCTCTTGAACATGATTCTCAAGATCTTTTTATTTCTTTTCTTTGGTTGTGTTATGTGTGTTTTATTTTATGCATGGGTTGTGTTATGAGTCCTAGTTTTATTTTATTTCATCTTTTGCGCCTCACTTCTGTCAGGTGCGCGCCTCAGGCACCAAGAGCACTTATCACCTTGGTGCGCCTTTCGCCTTTAACAACTATGGGTATAAATTATATCAAAACCATTAGAAAATGAGTGTACTATCAAAAGAATAGAAACAAAGAGCTATCCCTAAAGCATTGGCATTAAATTGAGATAAGAATCAGAAGCAGCTGGACTAAATGCTGAAGCCATCTGCACAAATATTATTAACGAGCATATGCTTAAATAAGTAAGGCAGCAAATCTAACATTTCTCAAGTCTAGTCTCCCAACCTACATCAACTCTCTATATATGTACACATGAAAATGCATGTATGTGTTTTCTTTATCTTCTTTATCTTAATATTTTGTCCCCACCATTTATCCCCATTGTGATCACTGAGTCAAACTTTTGAAAGTTTTTAGGCGTTAAAAGAAATATGATAATTAGATAATCTACCTGTCATAGCTCCGGTCATAGTCAGGATCTTTCCTATCAACTTCACGGTCTCGAAAAATGGCCACCCTATTGTTCGGTCTGTACCTGCTAATTGGTTCCTTTTCTGTCCTAGTTCTAGCTGATCTATTGCTACTTGTAGAAGATTCAATCAAACTTCTACCAGGATTTATATCTGAATTTCCTGTAGAGGATTTTTCTTCTGTCTTCAACACACCCAATAAACCATGCTGAGAACTATCTTGGTATCTTGCTTCAGTTTCTGGTTTTGCACTAGCACCACTGGTTAAACTACTAGAGTTAAATATTCGTGCACGTGCCTTGTTGTACTCCTCTTTTCTTTCCTCCACACTTTTGGAATTATTTGCCTTTGAGGAATTCGAATTAGAATTGTTGGCACTTTGAGACCTTTTCTGGGGCCTTTGTTTAATTGCAACTTTGACGACACCACTGTCTTCAGATGGCAAATTCACAGGAATGTCAGCCAAGCGAATCGAAGGCAGCCTACACTCAGATGTCTTGCGGACAATAATTCTGGAACCAGAACCATCAGGTAAGTTATTGTCTAGCAAAACCATTGATTGCAGCGAATAATGCTGTGCCACACGATGTGCAGCCAACCGTAAATATGAAGTGGGCAACTGCTGAAATTCTAATTGTTGTTGTGTAGGATCACGAATAAACTTTTCAACATCTTGCTCCATCCTCAAAACTGCATAAACAAACAGAAAAAAAAAAAAAAAAGTTATTTAATTCTATGAAAAATTTTGAGCTTAGAAAAAAAAATAATTTCTAAATCACCAACAACATAGGCACCTCATGTTAAAAAAAAAAACATATATTAGAACAGACACTGATGATAACAAGAGCTGCCTGATCAAAAGGGTTATTTGCATTATAATACTTGAGTTTTGTTAAAGTTGTAGAAAAAATAAATTCATGGAGTCCTGCTGTATCTCAATCAGTAGTTACCAATTAACAAAAATTATAATTAAATAAGCTGTGTGAAATTGTCCCAAAAATAAATTTCAATTAAAATGGGAGTTCAAATTAATTATTCAACTGAAATTTGTAAAGTTACCTGAAATATAAACAGAACTAGCTAAAACAACTAACTTACACCCAATTGATGTGCCATTATAAAAATATTTAGACAAAAACCTGCTACAATAAACCCTAACATAATAACTTAGCAATTATAAAAAGAAAAGTATAGATAATAACGTACTGGAAAGGCGCTCACGGGGGTTGTTCAAGGCATCCCGAAGGAACTGATCAACCTGATTAATTAAACCGTCACCCGAACCGGAATTATGAACCGAAACCGAAGAAGAAGAATCTCGAGAGGCCTGTTTGGAGGAGGAGGAGTCATTGCTATTGTTATTATTGAGCATCAAACGACTCATCGTCTGGTCCAGATCAGCAACCTCCCATGACTCCGGGGCTCCGAGATCCTCCTCCATTCCAACAACAAAATGAAGAAAAAAAATCCGAATTTAAGCTGCTGCTAGGGTTTCTGAGAAGAATATGATAACTTTATTAATCTAATCATCAAATTGATTTTTTGGTTGATTGATTAGAATTTGATTCTAGGGTGGTTTGCGTGTGGATTGGGCGTTTCATGTGAATAAATATTTTTTTTTTAGAAGGTTTTAGGGTTTGGAATTTTTGGGGTTAGAGAGAGAAGTAACGATCTATCTATCAATCTAGAGAGAGAGAGACGATAGCGTGTGTTGTAGTTGTTGTGTTATCATTCGCATCGTAATATTCCTATTCCACGTGTCTGCTTTATATCTATCCAGGGGTCTTCTCATACACTCGTTTTTTTCTGTATCCGCTTTGATATCATTCTACCCTTGAATCATCTAATTAATTACGGAAATGCACCTCCTCTTCCATTTCGAAAAGACTGCGCATATGCACAGAAGCGGTTCTCTTGCTCCTTTTCCTGTGGTATCAAAAATCAACAAAGAAAAGAAACGACAATGAGAGGCTTTGGTAGATTAATGAAGCGGGCTATCACCACCACTACTGCTTGCCGTTTATCAGCTCGTCGTGCTATACACCTTTCCTCTGCAAACCAAACGATGTCGTCTTCTCTCCATCGTGATAACCACATATCTGATTTCAGATCATTAAGGTCTTCTTTGCTCCCACAACCACGGACCCACTTCACAGGTCAGTTTTGTTTTGATGGGTTTTAGGAAACTACAGAATTTCGATAGCTTTGTTTATTTTATATTTACCTTATTCTCTGTAAACGGTTTCCTTTCTGAAGGTTTTTTTGTATTTTTATGGTGGGATATTGGATATTTTCATTGTTAACTCTGAGCAATATATGATTACTGTTAAATAAAATTTGGAAAAAACAAATTAAAACTTTGTGTTGCTATAATTAGACCGATAATTAATAAAAAGTGATGGCTCTTAGCTTCAAGAGTGTTTGAATTATGCAGTTTACCAGAGGTTCTAGTTATTATGTTGTTTGATTTTTAGCATCTGATGTTAAAAATGAAATTGACATATTTGAGGAACAGAGTTTTAGTAAAAAAAATTTGGTTGGGTTTGGTTAGGGCAGAGGAGAACAATGTTTATACAGACTCAATCCACACCGAATCCGTCGTCACTCATGTTCTATCCTGGGAAGCCTGTTATGGAAGTTGGGAGTGTTGATTTTCCTAATGCTCGTGCTGCCTTGAATTCTCCATTGGCTAAATCTCTTTACGGAATTGATGGTAACCTGACATTCTTAATACTGTTTTACTTTTTCCTTTAACAATATGCTTGCCGGTGCTTTTTTTGAATTCTTTTTCTTAGGAATTTATTCATATATTGGAGTTATTCAGTATGATTTTAGGAATTGGAATGTAATAAAGTTGTGTCAATTTGTCAAACTTGGTAGTCCAGATGCTTGGTAATTTAATGGAGAGTAGATTCCTTTTTCCTCGGACATTGTCAAAAACTTTTTAAGTTTATCATCTATGCATGTCATATTCAAGTTCAACTGCTTGCAGGATGCAAGTCATTTTATGAAATTGTCAATAGATTTCAAAGCATGATATAGTTTTACTGTTTTTTGTGTTGACAAAGAGGTTGAGAGAAATAGCTGTGGACTTGCACATAGAAGATTGAGAACCTAAGAAAGCAATAGTTTGGGACAAATAGGGTTGCACAATAGGCACAATAGTTTGGTACAAAAGTATGCACAATGGGCGCAATAGTTTGGGATGAATAGGACTGCGCAAGAGGCTAAATAGGTCAGACTGCAGCTAATCATGCCATTGTATGAGAGAATGTCAGGGCTTGTTTGGATTTGTGATTGTGTGAAAAGAAATGCTTATAGGCAAGATTTCTTTGAAGGAGTAATTATATTTTCCATAGGCATTTCCTGGTATTTGCTTCAGCCGTACCAATTTAGAAGACCTTTTTCCGGACCTTTTCTTTTGGTGTTGAAGAATTATTCTCATCTGTTATATGGTATGGCATACTTTTTTTACCTCTCCTTAAAATCAAGGGTAAGAAATTTAGTAAGGTAAATACAAGAGGATATTGTGAACAATTCAAAGTCTCTGTTAGCCGAGAAATTCTTGGTTAACGCTTGCATTGTAAATTGTCAATGTCATTAGTAGTTAGACTGTTGCAACCACATAGCTTCTCTTTGTCCTAGCCAGAGCTTAAAAACTAACTGACTGGATGCAAATCGATTCCCGGTATCAATTAGTAGTTTCTAAATGATATTTAAACTTGTAGCTTTTTCATTCAATTGGAAAGAATTTGATTCACTATCATTACAGCCTGCTAATCCTTTTGAAGTCTGAAATTGTGATTGAATTTTTGATGCATAGTGTGATTGGCATTGTGCATATAGTCCCTAGTTTTATGCTTCCCCATCGAACTCTTTTTATATTCAAGTGCACTAAACTTGTTTTCTTGGTCTTGTTTATATGAGTGCACAGCTATCAGGGAACAAAAGGCATGTTGGTTGTTAGCTAATTTAAGTGCACAGTATTTTGATAAGTGACTATATTTTGTGAAGTTTATGCATATTAAGAATCAAAAGATGCAATTTAAGTTTTAAACTTTCAGTAGATTGATGCTGATTAAAAGGAATTTCCAGCATCTGCTCTTATGTTAGTATTTGCAATTTAGAATTCCTTTTGATTTCAGTTTATTTAGGAATTAAGATTTCTATTTGTTATGTTCTTGTTTTGGAATACTTTCTGAAGTCAGAATAAAGCTAGGAAAGTCGATGCTGATAAAGAAAAGAAGGTGCAGCATTGACTCTTACGTTATTGGTTTCAATAATTTAGAACTTCTTTTTTCAATTAGTTTTTTTTTTTTTTCAGGAATCAGGTGTTCTCTATTTATAATACTCTTGTTTTTAAATACTTGAAGTCCCTGTTAGTCAGCAACTTATTAGGTTATTAGAAATCTTCTTGTTTATGATTGCAAGCCTACTTAGCACTAAGGTTACTATTTTATCTATTCAAATAAATGCAATTTTTCATTTCTAGAGGTTCAAATTCGATGTATCAGAATTTCATCTGTTATGCATCTTTGAGTTGCGTGATACAGTTGTTAATCCTATAAAATATTTGGTATCTTACAATAGTTATTGGTGCGAGGCTAGTGGTTCTATTTTGTTTGCATGGTTTTATTATGAATAAACATATATGTATGTATCCTTGAGTAACTCATTTCGTATTGAACCATAATTTCTGTCTATAAAATCTTTAGTTTGGAAATGAACTTCTTAAGGTTCTTTAAAAGAAACTTTATAAAGATGGCAATTGGTATAGTTCCAGATCCTAGAATTTTATTTTGATGAGAATGCTTAACCTTTTCTTATTTTCTATAGGAACTACTCGGGTTTTCTTTGGATCTGATTTTATCACTGTGACAAAATCAGATGACGTGTCCTGGGATTTGCTAAAGCCTGAAATATTTGCAGCTATAATGGACTTTTATTCTTCTGGTCAACCATTGTTTCTAGATTCAGAAATTGCAGCATCAAAGGACACCGCAATTCATAAGGCACGTTGCTGATTTTTTAATTTTGAACTTTAAAACTTTCTTATATACAGAATGATCATGATAGGATTGTGCAATTCTGTGTTTATGAAAAGTTTTTATGATTTATTTTCACATTTGGATAGCATTTAACCATTAGAACGCACTAACTAGATTGAACTTCTATTTTTGGATAATGCAAGTGGTAGTTGGAGTATGTGGTCATCATACATTGAGCATGTAAGAAATATAAAAGAATTTATAATGTAAGGACAAACCTATTAACTTGACTTAAATCATGCTATTAGTTATGTCCAAAATACACTTAATTGTTAGCCAATCCACACTCCTCTTGCTCTAATCTAATCTTGATATACTATACTCTACTCTAATTTTACAATACTTGAGCCCATTAGATAATTTCACAGTGGTAATGAAAGAAGTTTTTCTGATAGAATAGCTTTCTAGTGCTAAGTTATTGAATGTGATGTGTTCATCCAGCCCCTTCCTGATATGAAGTACTAATGCTTGCTTCTCATATTGCTCATTGCGATGTCACCGGAATGTAATCAAGTGTATTACGCTGAAGCTAACCAAAGCAGACACTGATATTCTGAACTGGGACTTGCTAAGGATTGAGTTTTTTTTTCTTTTCCTTTATTTTTGAGATATGTTTGACTACTCCTTTGTGTAATCTCTTAATGTGAAAATTTGTGCTTTCTAATGCAGGATGATTCAGAAACGGTAGCAATGATCAAAGAACTGTTGGAGACTCGTATTCGGCCAGCAGTGCAAGACGATGGTGGAGATATAGAATATCGGGGATTTGATCCGTAGGTTTTTCTTGATTCAGTTAAATTGAATGAATATATAGTCCGTATTGTTATTCATCATTTATTGGGACTTTTGCATTTTTGCTTTCTTCAGAGAAACAGGAATAGTCAAATTGAAAATGCAAGGAGCGTGTAGTGGCTGTCCAAGCTCATCAGTAACTCTGAAATCTGGAATTGAAAATATGCTGATGCATTATGTATCAGAGGTAACAATTGACAATATAATATTTGGATTCTGAAGATATGTATGGTCATGCTGTTAGCATGACATGTTGTCTTGTAGATCATGTCTAAAACACATGGCATATTAGGAACTACCAACAACTTTATGTAACAAATCAATTTTTAAGGGCAGAGACAGCTTATGTCATTTATGTTTTTTTTTCTAGGTGGCATGTATTAGTTCCTGTTACTGGTGAATTGGTCCTAAAATATCCTCTGCAAGTTAATTGATTAGATTGTTAGGTCACTGAAAAAGAGAGGAGACCTAAAATTGATAGACATTTTATGCAACTCCCTCACTGGATGGTTTTACTAGCATATGTTTTGTATACTTCGTTTCAGTGTGGGTGTGTATGATATAAATTGCAACTGAGGAGCACGTTATCAGCATCTTCTGAGAAATGGGAGCCAGGATTTTTCTGTATGAGAGACTGATTCCCTTCAGGATTTTCTGATTATGGGAGCATATAAGCATGAAGCATTGTCGAAACTTAATTACAGTAGATTTTGCATAGTGAGATTAATCCTAGTTTCTAGCACTTCTAGATCTGAAAACTTAATTTGTGCTTGAATCCCTAATGAAAGGCAGAAAGAGGGCCCGCATGAAGGGGCAGGGATGAATGGAAGTTATACTCTTAAAATAAATTATATGAATAAAATTATGGTTTTAAAAAAAAATTAAAGATGTCATGCAGAGATGTCCCAGTAGAGATTTCTCTTAATCACAGTAGACAAGAAATGTAAAGTTTAGCTAAACTTTATTACCAGAGGAGGAAAAGAAAAAAAAAGAAACGTAAACTTACACAATTGAAAAGGAAGACAGTTGGTGATTTCTTATCTCATATTATTTTCATTTTGAGCCAAGCAATCATAAAATCCTTGCATTACATTACTTTGAGTTTTGCCCTCAATGAATTGATTCTATGTTCCTCCATATGAACAAGTATGAGTTTGTCCCTTTGGTGCTTTTGAATCTCAACATTAACCGTTGAGTGCTCAACTGTTGTTTGGTGAAAAAAAAAAAAACTATATTCATGTGCTTGCAAACTGCAGCCTTTTCCTTAAATATTGTGGCCAACTGTTTTGCTTAAGAAACCGTTGTGGCCCTGGTTAGTATTGCTGGTTGGCTTGTCAAGGGGTTTCAATAAATTAGCTTTTCTTTATGTTTCTGTTTTAACTGCTTATGAAATCATCCGCATATGCAGGTGAAAGGAGTGGAACAAGAATTAGATGCTGAAGACGAGGATGCAGCATTAGCCGGTCAGACTGAATAGTGTAATATCCTTTTCTTTTCTTTTTTTTTCCCCTGGTGTAGTTTATTCAGATGCATGCAGGGAAAGAAAAAGAAAAAAAGGAATTTTGGCTCTTGTACAGGAGAAAATAATGTTTGCTGGCTATATTTGCTCTATTATTGGTAGAGTATGTCACAGTCCCTGTAACCTACGCTTGCAAATGAATGTAGAGCTGTATGAATATTGTAGCAAGTGCAGAAAAGATTTCTGGCACGTTTTATTAAACTCCTCCGCCATGCACGAAGCTATAAAAATATTGGATTTCGAGCTTACTGTGGTCCATTTTGTTTTTCCCATGAAAAATTGGTGTTTATATGAGATTGATCTGATAGACTGGACAGTAACATCCTCTGGCCAGTGGGCATTTTTGAAGTATTTATTTATGCTGGAGTGTGGTGTAGGTGTAGCAGGCATCTTTTCTGCCTTGTGCATTTGACTTGTTGCTTGAGTTGAGCTCTTTTCTTTCCTCATTCTGAGGTACTTGGAGACAAAGGATGAGGATTCATACAAACTATCCCGATTCAGGCAAAGTATGCTAAAGTATGTGCTCAAGGCTCAAGAGTCGTGATACAAGGATCACGTAAAGTTTGAGGTGTTCCCTATTTTGAAAGGAAAGAATAGGATTGTATGCAAGTTACCCAGAGGTCAGCCTGGTAAAAAATTTCGTTGAATTAGTTTGATAAGCTTAACAAGCCAAGCTTGATCCTAATATGAGCTTATCATATAAATAAGATGAGCTCATGCATAGGGCTGTAAATGAACCGAGCCAAATCGAACTTTAATAAGTTTGAGCTTGGTTCGTTATTATTTTACGCAAATTCGAACTGAAATTGAGTTCAATAATTACGAATTCATGTCAAATTTGAGCTTCTTTTCGAGCTTCATTTATTAAAACTTATTTAAAATTTATTTATTAATTTAAATTTAAATTTTTAATTTTATTAATTTATTTAACAATACAATTTATTTCATCATTTAATAGAAGTTAATTTTATTGTATAAGAAAAATAAAGTATTCTTACACATTAGTTTATATAAATTGATAAATATTTATATATATATAAAATAATAAGATAATTAAAATGAGAAAAATATTGTGTATTATTTACAAGTTTAAATACAAGTCCATTAAATGAGTTAGCTTAAAAATAGGCTTTTAAGTTTGTAAACAAGTTGGCTCACGAACTAACGAATCGCGTATTGGTAAGTTTTTATTAAGTCAAGCTTTGAGCAGCTCATGAGAGGTTGGGCTCAACTTGTTTACTGTCTTATATATCCTAGTATTAGGATCGTTTAGGCTTGCGAGTTAGCTTGTAGATTAGTTCACAAACTAGCTTATAGGCTTAGTTAAGAGTTGGCTGGTTAGCTTGTTTATAAATTGAAGATCTAGCTCATTTAGTAACTTTTTAATCTATTTTTTCTAATAATTAGTTATAAAATAATAGTTTCTAAAATTAATTATACAATATGATTTTTTTGTATTTGTGAATAAACAAGAATTTAATGTTGGTTTATATATTATTTTCTTTAATCATGGGATATCCAATTAGCTATGGACTTGCTCCTAATATGAACAACGCTCTTTTTATTTGAGTTAGGCTTTAAGTGTTGCTTTATATAATATTTTAATATTTGATAAAAGTAGAATATTATTAAGATGTTATAAGTTTATATTTTAAAACAACTTAAAATTTAATTTAATTTTCTAAGTTTAATTTCAGGTTATAGATTATACATATGTTATAAGGTTTTTGCAAAGATAGTTTATCAATATATATTGGAATAAAATTATAAAATAAAATACATAATAAAGTTGTAAAATAAAATACGTAAACGTTCAAGTAGAATACTATGAAAGAAATAAAAGAAGAGCTTCATTAGAAATTTATGGAGTTTCTTCTTGGAGTAAGATGATGCATTTTTCTTTGGGTCTTTTTTATCTATTAGTTTTTTATCCATGTACGTTGCACGTGAATGTTAACAAATCTGTTGCAAATATTGGACTCATATTATTTATATAATTAAAATATAAACAATTGTTAAATTTATATTTAAAATACTACTAGTATTAAAAATTGAGTTAAATATTATTTATCCTTGTGGTTTGGTCTAATTATCTTAAAATTTCTTGAGTTTTAATAAAACTAATTAATATCCCTTTTTTTTAATTTGAATGATTAAACTAGTAATTTAAGATTACAATTGAATTTTTGAATTTATTATTAAGTATCAAACTCGTCCAAAATTAATTTCGTGGTTAAATTAGAATAAAATTTTATTTTCAAAACAAATTAGTTCTAGTGTCTAATTAAAATAATAAATTTAATATTCTTTTTCTTGTTCTAATTTTTTATTTTTAATACAATTAATTTCAAGCAGATTTAAATATTATAGAACTACTTATATTTAGAACAACATTATTAAATTACCATATAATTTAATTTTAGTTATTAATATAATTTAAACATTTCTAGTTACAAAATATCATCATATTATTATTTTTATTATATATTATAGTTAAACTATATAAAAAGTAGAAATTAAATTAATAAATCATATCTTAATCTAGCGAAATAATCGAGATATCAAATTTGTAAGTCCACTATCCATGAAAAAAATAATAATAATTTTATATGTTAAAAATAAAATTTTTCATTAACCATTCAAATGAGATTAATATGAATAAAATTTCATTCTTAATATATTTCAATTTTATTATCTAGTGAAATAATAACTTCTAATTATTTGTTTTATTTAAACATTTAAAATTAAACTACGTGGAAATTTAATAATATTAAACAAAAAATGAATATTTCTAATCCGTTTAAATTTTTTTAGAATTAAATTATACTAAAAAATAAGATATATAAATAAGTAAAAGAATATTGAATTTATTATTTTAATTAGACACTAAAATTAACATGTGCTAAAAATAAGATTTTACTCTGATTTGATTATAAAATTAATTTTGGACGAGTTTGATATTTGATAATAATTTAAGAATCAAATTATAATATTAAATTACGAGTTTAGTCTTTCGACTAACACGTAAGGGATAGTAGCAGTTTTATAAAAACTCAATGGGATTTTAGTGTAACAAAGAAAATGTAGGGACTAACTCGTATATTAGACAAAACTTCAAAGGGTAAATAGCATTTAATCCTAAAAATAACATAATTTATAAACATTTGAAAGAAAACATATACCAATACAACCTATCGAATGGAGAGATATACCTAAAATTTTTCATGCATGATATTTTTAATATTTATTATCAATATTAGCATCTCAAAAATTATGATAGCTTGAGTTATGTTTCTCTATTAGTTTAAAATTATGTTTAACTTTTTCTTATTCTTTTGTTATTCTAATTATTATAATCAAATTATATGTTAAATAATCACATGAAATTATTGATAAATTTAACTCAATTTCGCTTATATCACTATATTTTACCTAATTGTATATTTTTCTCATAGGTTTTAATTCAGTTTTTTTTAGTGCATCATATAACTATTGATTTTTTTATTTAAATAACATAAATAAATGCGAATAATTAATTTCATTATTATTCACCTAATAAAAATAAATTATTTATTTAATATAAAATAATATATATTTAAAATATTGCACAAAGCTCACTGTATTTGTCAAATTAATGAATCATGTTATTAAATACTTATTTTAAAAAGTCAAAAAATGGTATATAAATGTACTAATTTCCAAATATAATGTTTATGGCCATATAATGTTTTTTAATTAAATTTGAATGACAATTGATGTGTCTTTTCTAGTACTCATAAGAGCACGAACCATTCCTATAGTAAGGAGTAAGTTCACCACGAGGTAGATCGCTCAAGAAACTATGAGACCACTTATTATAAAGACTAATTATCAACACAAAACAATAAAAGTAAATCTAAACACTCTAAATCAGTATGTTGAGAGGGTAACATTCATAAAATAAAGTAACTAAATAATAAATAAATATGTAATGCAAATACAAATGCTTATGATCTAAAACTATATGCTAAAAACAGTATTTAGTCTAGCCATTTACTTAGTAATCTCCTTGTTTTACTTTAAGCCTAGATCTAATGAATAAGATGGTGATGTGTCTTTTTCCCTAAGTCACTCAAGCTAATGATGCAACCTAGGTTTCTTATACCAACATAGATTAAAATAAAGATAATGTTTCTAATACTTTTAAACCTAAAGATTTTTATAACAATTACTATTGCTAAATTAATATGATGGTTAACAAACAATAATAACTGAAACTAATAAAGATATGAAGGTAAAGAAGTCATTCATTAAATAAATAAATAACAACAAAAGTAAAAATAATAAACTAAATACTTATGAAAACTAGCCTAACATATTTAACCCAATGATCATGGTATTAAATAGAAAGACAAAAAATAATAAAGTAGAAAGCTCCCTTTAGATCTAGAATTTCTTCAAGTAGAAAGAAGATTGGTCCTCAGTCTCCACTTCTTGAAAAGCTCATTAGATCTTAAAAGAACAATGAAAACTAAAACTAAATGTTTATGGAAAACTGTAGAGAATTATGGAGAGAATAATGGTGGCAGGTGTAGAAAGCAGGTAGGAGAAAACTCCCCTCTTTCCTTCCTCTTTCTTTAGGTTTTTTGTGGAGAGATTTATATAGAGGAGAGTCCTCCTCTAAATAAATCTCTGTAGAGATGAGTGTACTAATATAAGTCTATCTAATAGAAAAGATTTAAAGTATCTTAATCTCCATCAAATACTATCCCATAAATAACTCTTAATATAAATCCTAATAATTATATAAAATGACTAAAATGTCCCTTGGGCCTTGTAATTAGCAGTCCATGCGTCTTAATTTTGGGCCTTAACCCGAACATGTCCAACTAAGAATCTTTTAGCTCCATATTTTCCTCTTTTTGCTAATATTCCTGAAAATAGACAATTAAGCTTAAGTGAGGTAAAAGCACATATTTTCACCATTTTATATATAGAAATATATCATTAAAGCTTTAAAATACCTTTAAATATCTATACATAATTTGGACCGATTAAGTACCCCCACACTTAAACCTTTACTTGTCCTCAAGTAAATAGCAACTGAGAATTAACTTTTGCAAAAAAAATCATGAAGAATATCCATACTCAGCTTAAGGATATTATTCAAAAGAATCTCACTAATGCAAAGATCATGTCAACTCAAGAATACTTGAATCATAATAATTTTCTTTTTAAGAATATAAACTCAATCATTGTTAATCAAAAGACTCAAGCATCCAAACCTTCACACCTGTTTCACAACAAATAGTCTAACTCGTCTTCAAAGGATATAACTATGATGCATATAATCCAAATTATTCCTATTCAAAAAGGTAAAACATTCATTCAAAAACAAGAGATCAATAGGCATTTATTACTTGCTTTTGAAGCTCTTATACTTTTTTTTTTCTTTATACCCCTTGGGTTTTAATTTTTAATACTTGGGGTATTTCTTTCTTTCTTGAGATGTTATGCCTTTTTACATAAATACAAATATGGATAATGAATGCACCTCGTTACTCAACAAAACATATATCAAGATGCTTTGCATACTTATAATCTTAATTGCCTTTTTACGCGAAAATCGACATTGGTAATGAAGATCCCTGGTTACTAAGCAACTAAAATTAGCGGAGTAGAACGTATTACTTAGAGCTTTAACTTGCCCATATCATTCTCACAAACTTAGGTAAGCCAATTTAGTAACAAGAAAATAATAACCTAAATCATACATTTCTAATCATACCCATGTTAAATGTTGCTAAACTACTCATAACGTCCATATGCAAAAGATGAACACTTGATCATTTAAGTGCAAATAACTCATGAGTTCACATTTATACATGTTAAAAATTAACTCAAGAGTTTAATCGACTCTTATATAGCATTCTTTGTATAGCATTCTTAATATAATAGCATTCTTTCATCGACTCTTATATAGAATAATAAGAAAAAACTGAGTGAAAAAATTTAAAATTTTACAAAAGATTAACCAAAGTTGCTAATTCTCATGGCATATGACGTATAAAGTTTAATCGAAGAAATATTATATTTCTCTCCCTCACACTTAAATTTGACATTATCCTCAATGTCATTGCATATATAAAAATAAAGAACAAAAAGAGAGAAAAAAGATAGAATACTCCCCTGGAATTTTGCAATGCATAGTAAGCCATGAATTTGAATTCCAATCTCCACCATCCAAACCTTAGAAGCACACTTGAACACACATCATTGATAATTACAAAAGAAATAAAGAAATAAAGAATTAAAAATAATAACAAAGAATTAAAAATAATAAACTATCCTAAATATACTAGAAAAATTAAGTCCTAAGATAATTGAAAGTTAGGTCCTAATAAATAAATATAAATCCTAGAATAAAATTTAAAATAAAGTCCTAAATCAATAATATGACTATTTATGTGGAGGAGATGGATATATATTTAATTTTAAAAGAGGGTATTTTAACTAAAAAAAGTTCATATTCAATCTCAATTTCTTGGATTTAATTATTTTAATTTTCGCTCAAAAATATATTTTTTATTTTTTCGCGGCCGCTTCCTACATTCGCGGAGCCCGTTTATACCGGGCCGCCGATGCTACGGGCCCTTCACGTCGCCTACGCGGGCCGTTCATGCGCGCCTACCTGCAGCGATGGCCCCGGCTGAGGTCGCTGATAGCACCCGTGCCTCGCGGCTTCCTCGCGACCCTTCCGCGGCATGCAGTGGCTGGCTTTCTGGAGCATCTGCGACCGCGGCCCCGCTGCACGCCCGTATCGTCTCTCGCCATGGCCCATGTGAAAATTATGTGGCTCGCTCAATTTGTTTTTGAGCTTTAATTGCTTCTCATGGAGACATATTGCCTTTTGAGGATCAAACATAAGCCTACAAGATTAATATAAAATAAATAAAAATAGAAAAATAACAAAATAGTAATAAAATTAAAAAAACTAAAAAAATAACTTAAATGCATAAAAATAAAAATACAATTGCTAAGTTTATTGTCTATAGCTAGACATTCCTAATTATGCTCATGGTGGGCGTTCATCTGCGCACTCCACCTCTTCGCCATAAGCCATTCCTTTCAAGTATGGCTTCATACTTTTAATACGAACATCTAAAGTGTCACGAAAGCTCTTGTCAATTAAGAATGGAATATCATTATATAATTGTTCATAAACAAGAGAATCTAAATAATTATATGAACACTTATCGATAGTAGATTTAGGAGATAAAGTTAGAGAATCAAACACTTTAAATTTCACAGTTTCTCCTAAAACTATCATGGTAAGTTTTCTATCATGCACATCAATCACAGTTCTAGTAGTTGCCATGAAAGGTCTATAAAGGAGTATAGTTTGCTCTTTATCTCTTGGTGGTGTGTTTTCCATGTCAAGCACTACAAAATCAACAGAAATTATTAACTTACCTACTTGTACTAGCAAGTCTTCCATCATACCTCTAGGATATTTTATCATCTATCAGCAAATTGTAGAGACATAGTGGTAGGCTTCAACTTTTCCAAGCCAAGTCGTTCATATATCGAATAAGGCATCAAGTTGATGCTTGCTCCTAAATCTAACATGGCTTTTATATGCTTTTTGTCACCTATTGTAATATCAATGGTGAAGCTACCGGGATCCTTCATCTTAAAAGGCAATTGATGTTGAAGCATTACACTTGCTACTTGTACTTTTTCGTTGTTCGCATATCGCCTTTTGTTGGTGTTCAACTCTTTAAAGAATTTTGCATAAGCTGGCTTATTCCTGATAACATCCAACAAAGGTAAATTAGTATTAACTTTAGAGAGCATCTCAATACTTTCAATTTTTTTTATCCTTTTTGCACTCTTTGGATTGGTTTAGAAAAGGAATAGGGGGTCTATAAGGCTGAGCTGCCTTATGAAATCCAGGTCCACAAAATGCTCCATTTTTTTTCTTCTCAAGTCTAAGATTAGGCTCTACTTTTTCTTTCTTTTGCATGCTCTCCTTATTGATTTACACTAATCCATCATTTTTAGGTGTACCTGCATAAGAAGAAGAATTTCTTTCAGTTTCTATAGCAATATTATCGATAACCTCACCTTTTCTAATAGTGGTAATGGAATTGGCTTGAGGTTGACTTGATAGTTCCTCTTTATTGAGCTCTTCAACAATTTGTTCCGTTTGAGCTTCTAAACGTTTCAGTGAAGCCTCAATGGAATATGTCTTTTTCTCATTCCTCTCCATCCTATCATGAGAAGCCATCATAAATGATTGAAATGTTTCTTCCAAACTTGGCTTTCTTTGCTCATTAGATCGAAGAGTTTATTCTTGATCTTGAAAGAAAGGATTGGAGTCCCTTTGGGATTGAGAATATTGGTCTTGGTAATGAGGTTGGTTTTGATTTCTTAATAATTGTGATGGGTTTTGGTCATTGTATTTCCAAGAAAAATTTGGGTGATTTCTCCAACCTGTATTATATATGTTGGAATAAGGGTCATTCATAGGATGCATGGGTTAGTAAGAACCATCAAATTTGTTTGGTCTTACATATTTCCTCTATAATTATCAAAAGATGAACAAACATTAGCACCATGACTATAAATACTATAAATACCACATACCTCATTATTTGGTGAGTTTTTTTTGTTGAAGTAAGCATCTTAACTTGCTTAGTCAATTCAACCAATTGCATTGTCATCTCACTACTATCTACTACTTCATTTACTTTTATTCTCTTTGTCCTCACACTCTTTTATTCAGAATTGGCTCCTAACATCTCAAAGATGTCATAAACCTCATCAGATGTCCTTTCTAACATAGCACCCCCAACTGCATTATCAACCATACATTGATATTGTTGTGTCAACCCATCGTAAAATAATTGGTTGATTATTGGGAGTGGAAATCCATGGTGTGGGCATTGCAATAGAAGTGATTTGAAGCGATCCCATACTTCATGAAAAAATTCAACATTCTGTTGATAAAAATTAGAAATTTCACCTCTTAATTCTTTGGTCTTTTGTTGTGAGTAAAATTTACTCATAAACTTTTAATAAAATTCATTCCCATTTCTCAAAGAATTAGGAGGTAACATTATTAACCAAGCCTTTATTCTATCTTTCAATGAATAAGAGAAACATCTCATTCTTATTTGACCCTCATTTAATCCAGATAATTGGAAAGTATGAACTATAGCATAAAATTCTCTAATGAATGTTAATGCATCCTTACTAGGCAATACCATAAAATGAAGGAAGCATATTAAAATGAATGCTCTTAAGTTCATAATTCCTAGATGCATCACCTAGAACTATGCATGAAGTAGTGTTACCAATTATAGGCAGTGCATAATCTTTCATAGGCATTCGCTTTTCAGCTCCTACTTCTCTTGGTGGGTTTGCCATGATATCAACTTCTTCTTTTGGTTCTTCTTCAATCTCTTGAGTTAATGAATCACTTGATATAGTTTTTCTTCTTCGCATACAAAACAAAAGAAAATTTCAGATTTGAAAAAAAAAACTTAAAAATGAAATTTAAAAAATAAAACAAAAAACACATAAATAAATTAAATTACAAAACACAAAAACACACAAACAAAATAAAAGCACAGAAACAAAATAAATCATAAAACACAAAGCAAACTAACAAACACAAGACACTTTTGATAATCAATCAATACAATACATTTGGACACAGTTCCCCGGGTACGGCGCCAAAACTTGATGTGTCTTTTTTAGTACTCGCAAGTGGACGAACTGTTCCTATAGTAAGGGGTAAGTTCACCACAAGGTCGATCTCTTAAGGAACTATGAGACCACTTATTATAAAGACTAATTATCAACACAAAAGAATAAAAGTAAATCTAAACACTCTGAATCAGTATGTTGAGAGGGTAACATTCATAAAATAAAGTAACTAAACAATAAATAAATATGCAATGCAAATACAAATGCTTATGATCTAAAACTATATACTAAAAATAGTATTTAGTCTAGCCATTTACTTAGTAATCTCCTTGTTTTACTTTAAGCCTAGATCTAATGAATGAGATAGTGATGTGCCTTTTTTTCTAAGTCACTCAAGCTAATGATGCAACCTAGGTTTCTTATACCAACATAGATTAAAGTAAAGATGATGTTTCTAATACTTTTAAACCTAAAGATTTTCATAATAATTACTATTGCTAAATTAATATGATGGTTAACTAACAATAATAACTGAAACTAATAAAGATATGAAGGTAAAGAAATCATTCATTAAATAAATAAGTAACAAGGTTCGTACAAAAGTAAAAAAAATAAACTAAACACTTATGAAAACTAGCCTAACATATTTAACCCAATGATCATGGTATTAAATAGAAAGAAAAAAAATAATAAAGTAAAAAGCTCCAGAAAAAAAATAATAAAGTAAAAAGCTCCCTTTAGATCTAGAATTTCTTCAAGTAGGAAGAAGATTGGTCCTCAGTCTCCACTTCTTGAAAAGCTCCTTAGATCTTAAAAGAACAATGAAAACTAAAACTAAATGTTTATGGAAAATTATAGAGAATTATGGAGAGAATAATGGTGGCAAGTGTAGAAAGCAGGTAGGAGAAAACTCCCCTCATTCCTTCCTCTTTCTTTAGGTTTTTTGTGCAGAGATATGTATAGAGGAGAGTCATCCTCTAAATAAATCTTTATAAAGATGAGTATACTAATAGAAGTCTATCTAATAGATAAAACTTAAAGTATCTTAATCTCCATCAAATACTATCCCATAAATAACTCTTAATATAAATCCTAATAATTATACAAAATGACTAAAATGTCCCTTGGGCCTTATAATTAGCAGTCCATACATTTTTGTCTTGGGCCTTGACACGAACATGTCCAATTAAAAATCTTTTAGCTCTATATTTTCCTCTTTTTGCTAATATTCCTGAAAATAGACAATTAAGTTTAAGTGAGGTAAAAGCACATATTTTCACCATTTTATATATAGAAATATATCATTAAAGCTTTAAAATACCCTTAAATATCTATACATAATTTGTACCGATCAACAATTGAATAGAACATAAAATTAAAATTTAGTAGTTAATGCAAATTTGCAAATGACTCATTATAATAATTTATTATTAGTATCTTAAGATAATAAATGTTTTATCAATAATAAATAGCTTTATGGAAATAATATGCTAAAAATAATTAATAATTAGGTTGTTCTAAATCATAATTTTAATTTTTTTAAATTTTTAATTTTCATTTCATATGATATCTTCGTATGATATTCTAATATTTATAGTTTAAATTAAATTTACACGTTGTAAGTTAAATTATTAAAATTGGAATTATCTTTTTAAAATTTATTAATTATTATTAAATAACACATTACAAGAATAAAACGAGCTAGAGGAAAGAATAAGAAAACAAGGTAAAAGTTTTATGTTATGGAAATATAAAATTGAAAAGAAAAAGAATTTAATTGTTATGTCTCACACGCGTGAAACTTAAAATACCACTTTAATTGTTATGCCTTTAGGACCATATAGCTACATTCTATTCTCTTCCAATCCATATCTCTTTTTTTAACCCTAATATGGTTTATATTAAATATCTTTTTATTCCTTATTGATAATAACATAATTGTAACACCCGGAAATTTTATATATGTAATAATGAGTTTTTATTTAAGTTAATTTTAACTTTATTTTTATTCGGTTTAATTGGAATGATTTAAATACAAATTTTGAATGTTTATGTTAGATAAATAAATGAGTTATTTTTTCATATCCAATTAGTTTGATTTTTAAGGAGTTAATTAAATAAATTATTTGAGGAATAAATTATATTTTTATTTGGTTATTCAAAATTTTCCCAAATGTGTATATATATATATAAATAAAATTATATATTGAAAAAAAATTATGGTAGAAATTTTGAGGGATGTTTATAAAAGAATTTTAGGGAAAATTGGTATTATAATTGATTAGTAGTATTAAATTTTGAGTTGGAAATTGATTATTTAATTTAATTGTGTATAGGATTTAATTGGAGGATTATTTTGGAATAAGGATTAAAAGTATAATTTTATTTTTGTGAGGGTTTAATGGAAATTTGTGAGTCTGGTATTTTCATAAATAAATATGTCGGTCAGAGGTATTTTTGTAATTGTGTATTTTCAATAATTCGGTTTTGGCCCAAATTAATTAGTTAAGGGCTTAATTGAAAGGATAAAGGAAAGTCTAGGGGTTAAATTGGAATTATGCAGGATGAAATTGTAAGTAATTAAGGAAGTTGAGGGACCAAATTATAATAAGGAAAAGTTCGGGGGCCTAATGTCGATATTGAAAGGAGTGGGATCGGGGAGAGAGAAAGTAGATCGGGAGAGAGAGAGAGAGGGTGATGGTAGAAGAAGAAGAAGGAAGGCGGCGTCGTCGTCGGTGGCGGCTTGGTGGCCGTCGGAGCGATGGCGTGAGCGCGAGCATGCGGGAGAACGGCGGGAATCGCGTGGGAGCGGCCCGGAGGCCGTTTAGTCAGTGGCGATCGGCTCCTCTCGGCAAGGGCTCTCTTTTGGCGATGGCGGCAAGCACTGTGGTGGCCGGGAGACGGAAGATCCGGTGGAGAGAGAAAGTAGGGGGCGTTTTGACTTTTCCCGTGAGCTTGAGGATGGACAATCGAATGGCGTATCCTACTCTCGTGACTCGAGCTTCGCATTGGCACCAGTTTCGTGGCGATCGTGCTTCGTTTGCAAATCGACGGTCGAGATCGTTCCCAAATCTCTCCGGATGATCGGGTGTCGGATCGGAAAATCGGTAGCGGCGATCGTCATCAGCGCGTCGTTATGAGTCCGATGGTGTATTCAGATCGTCGATCGGACTCTAGCGGCCAAAGCGTCTCGGTAATTTTCTCTGGCCCGTTAATTTTAGAAATTCTTTGATTTATTTTGTGTGTCTATTGATTGTATTGAGTATTTGATGATATTTGTGAGTCATAAATAATTATCAGTTTGCCTGCCATAGTCGTGTTTTTGTGCTGTGTGGCGGAGTCGGGAAATAGTGAAGTTTGGGGACCCGACTCCTGTTGTTTGAATTGTTAAGTATTTGAAGTGTTTTTCTGGCAGGTCCTGGACCCGTTTCTACGGGGGGTAATGTCCGTGTTGTAGGGGAGGTTCTGCCGGATTTTCGGTAGAATTCTCCCGAGTCGAGATTCTTAGTCAGTGACTCCTAGGAATCTAAACCTAGGATTAATGATCGATTGTTTCAGCGTTTTGATAAATTGTTTTACGTGACTAGATTGTCCGTTTGTTCGGCTCGCTCCAACCGAGGCACCGGAGCAGAGCTAGGAGGTCGCCCTGAGTTAAAGTCATATATCGCTTATGCACGTGTCATGCATAAAATTTGATTTGCTACTGTGATTATTCATTTGCAATTTTAATTTTTCATTTAATTATTATCATTATTTTCATGATGCTTTTAATTACTATTTAAATATGTTTTTCCTTTATCACCAATTTTAATATTGCATGATGACTCAGGATGGGACGGCAGTAGAACATAGGAGTTGGATGAGTGTTCCAATATAATCTGAGAGAGATAGGAAAATGGTAAAGAGGTAAAAAATTTGAGAAAGAAAGATTAGGACTACCAGTCGAGCATCGCCTCTCTAGGCTTAGTAGAGTGTGGTTGCTTGGAGTAAAGGTCCCGGTCGAGCATTGCTCTCTGGCCGGCTTATTTGAAAATTTAAGTGACGGTGGAGGTAAGGTCCCTGGTCGAGCTATGCTCTCTGGGCGCCAGTCTTATTGGATAAGAGAGCCGAAAGGCTAAGGCTGAGAGTTAAGTGACCGGACTGGAGGTAAGGTCCCTGGTCGAACTTTGCTCTTTGGGCGCCAGTCCTGTTGGAATGAGAGGTTTGAGATGTTAGAGTTGAGGTTAGTTGAGACATAAGTGTTGAAATAAATCGAGATGTTAGAGTTGGGATTAGGGTTATACTGAAGTACTCCGTCCCGTTGCATGTGGAATAATTTTTGTTTAAGCATGGCATGAAACAAATGTCTTAAAATGACACGTATGGTTCGCGTGATTTATTAATTATTTTAAAATTAAATGAATGTGATATTGAAATGTTTGAAACTGTTTTAGATATATGATTTTAGCTCACTCTCGGGGTAGCGGTCTCCATTTCATCGCTTTTCAGATTCGTGAATCGTTAGTCTTCCATGACTCTTATTGATAACCCGACTCCTTCATCATCGGGTGATGTATTTGATTTGGTATGTAAATTGGTAAATCTTAGATTCTCCGCGGTAATAATAATAGATGTATCAGCTGTAAATTTTCTGTAGTTTCGGGTCTCGCCTAATTGTTCCGGCAGACCGATTCAATTGTGTAACATTTAATGTTAAGATAATTTATGGCTTTAATAATATTAATTTGAGATGAGATTTGATTGAGTTAGTGAGTTTTAGGCTTACTATGGGATTCGGTGACCTTAAGCCTACCCATTCCCTAGTGCCGGTCACGGGTCCACGGGTGGGGTCGTGACAATAATAGTCATTATATTTATTCTCTCTTTATTTAGCTTTTGGATTTGATTTTAAGTTTAAAAGAGCTTATTAGGTTGTTTTATATATATGGAAATGATTTAAAGGAGTTTGTGCTTAATTGGAAGAAAATGCTAAATTTCAGTATTATGCAGATTTGATCGCATTAGCTTCAGTGAGGTTTTTTGTGATTTTAAATATCCAAAATTAAAAAGTGGTCTTCATCAACTTTGTATAAGACTTTTGAAGCTATAATTTTTATGAAGGACTCAACTCTATATCAAGTTTCTAGGGATGAAAGAACATGGGTCAAATTCAGATGTTGTGCAGTCCATTTCTGTTTTAGTTAATCTCAATGTTTGAGCCTTATTTAGAGCTATAGAGGTTCGATTGTGGTGATTCAAAATCCTAAAAATGAACTAATCTTTAGAGCTACAACTTTGATGCAGAACATAAGCCCAAATTAGATTTCTATGAGGTTCTAAAACAGCTCTCAAAATATATAATGAAAAGAGACACATTTATGAGTTATCTTTTAGGTTTTTCTTGTATTGCCTTATAAAATATCATTATAACTTAGGTTTTAGTATCTTTGCTAGTAGCTTTTATATTTAGAACAGTAGCTATACTATTTTATTTTCATCTTTTGGTTATTTTCTAGTCACTATATGTGGCTAATTTCTTTATTTCAATTCAAGAGAACATCTTTATATTGATTTTATCATTGTGAGACACGGTTTTTAATCTAAACTCTATTGTTATTTTAATTATCTTTTATTTCTTTGTTATAATTGCTTACGATTGCTTAGATGTATAACTAAGTGGCCAATTAGTTAGAGATCTATAGTGATTGAATGCTTTATTGAAATCATAATCCGTAATTGTTGTGAACTTTAACTTAGAAGCAATTATATTATATATTAATCTAAAAGAAACTTGGAATGATTTAATTAATCATTGCTTGATAGTTATTAATCGGCTTAGTCATCTTCTAGAATTTAATATTATTCCTAATTATATGAGGATTTCTTGATACCAAGTAAATTAGGAACAATGGTTAATTTAGATGTTGGGTTTTAATTAACAGGGAAGATTAAGATTTATTCTCGCTTAAAATAAATTTGTGCCTAAGTAATTAAGGTGTTAATAATCAATGTAAAAAATAAATTGGATCAATTTCCCTTGGATCGAAGTTGTTTATTATTTTACTTTCAGTTTTTATTTCAATTTTCTTTTCAATCATATTCAACAAAACCCATTTTCTATTTTAGTTTCCAAACTATAATTACTCTAATAATCTTAGTAAGGAATCAGTCTCTAGGGTTTCACCTGGACTTGCCTCTACTATAGTTTTGGTGAGATCATCAATTTAATCTTGGTGCTCACGACACACATCAAATTTTTGCCAGGGATTGGTTTTCATTTTATTAATTTTATTGAAGTTTTATAGTTTGATTTATTTTTATATTTTCTTTTTTTATTTTATTATTTATGACTAGATTTTCTCAATCTAATGGCTTAGAATTTGATCGAGAAACTGAAAAGACTACTAAAAGATTGAGAAAAGTAGCTCAGCAAGCTAGATTGAGAACTACAGAAACTGAGCAAGCAATTATTGCATCTATTGTTTTACTCGAATTACTTTCCATCAGTTCATTTAGCGATTTAGAAATGGAAGATGAATAATAATAGGACTTTTGAAGGAGTTAGCTGCTCCTGATCTTAATCAGCAACCTTTATACATTAGATACCCTAACTTAGAAGTTGATTTTGTATTAAAATCAGGACTAATACATATGTTGCCTGAATTTTATGGTATTTTAGGTGATGATCCATATAAACACTTGAAGGAGTTTCATGTGGTGTGTGCAAGTATGAAACCTCAAAATGTTACTGAAGAGCACAATAAGCTACGTGCATTCATATTCTCATTGACAGATTTGGTGAAGGATTGGTTGTATTACCTTCTTTCAAGATCAATTCAGACATAGAACGAGATGAAAAGGTTATTTTTAGAGAAGTACTTCCCTGCATCTAGAGCTACTAACATAAGAAAAGAGATATACGATATTAGGCAGTACAATGGAGAGTCTCTCTATGAGTATCGGAAGAGGTTTAAGAAGCTGTGTAATAGTTTTCCTTAGCACAAAATTACTGATCAATTGTTGATTAAATAATTATATGAGGTTTATTGCCAATGGAAAGAAGTATGATTAATGCTGCCAGTGGAGGTGCATTGGTAGATAAAACTTTAGAAGTAGCAAGGAACTTAATTACTAACATGGTGGCAAATTCTCAACAATTTGGCATGAGGATGGATCATACACCTAAGAAGGTGAATGAGGTAAGTTCATCTAACCTTGAACATCAAATTTCAGATTTAATTGCTTTGGTTAGACAATTGGTTGTAGGTAATATACAGGTAGCAGCAAAGGTGTGTAGGATATGTGTTGTGCTTGGACATTATACTAATGCATGTCCAACTTTGCAAGAGGATGAAGTTGTCCAATAAGCTAATGCAATAGGCAATTTTCCAAGACAACCACAACATCGTTATAACCCCTACTCTAAGACATACTATTAAAGTGTGCCCTAAGGACAAAGAGTTGTCAGATGATCTATGTTAATTTATACATCACAATTGATGACATACAATTATACTAAAGTCATTGTTCAACTCTAATAGTATGAGTAGTAAAGTATTATCAAGAAATAATCCAAACCATTAGAGATAAATGCCATGGAATGTAAATACAAATGTAAGAGAGATAATAAAGTGAGTTTATAATGATGAGGTTCTCATTACATACTTTTCTAAACTTTATTCATAGTCGATGTTTGATCAAGATATAGTTATTGATCGTTGGATATTGATCAAACACTTGAAACTACCATAATGTGTTATCACTTACTTAAGATAACAGTGTATTATCTTAAATTAGGATTATTATACTTTGATACTATCTTATATTCTCCTATCTATGGAGCACTCAAGGGATAGCTATTGGGTATAATAGGAGTCATATGAAGATAATAAATGATCAATAAATAAATCATTATCCAAGGTAATATGTCATGAGGCATTATCCTGATGATTCTTGATATGCTTTAACATAGAAATCCTTGGCCAAGGTTGTATGGATGAAGATTATTAAAAGTATTTCATAGATCTTATTCAAAAAGTTATATGCAATTATCAAGAATAAATATGATTGTTCAATTATAGAGTTGACACTTGCATCCATGCTCTATAAATTAATTGGGATAAAAGTACAGTGAAAGGATTGAATTACATTGTAAGATTGTTCACTGCAAAGGTTGATTAAGGTACTTTAATTATTCCTACATTTAGGTGGTCATGTTGCATTGTTGGATGTCAATCTTGATATATGAATATGGATTAAGTTATATTAGAGAATTAATATTAAATTAAAAGAATTTAATTCATAATCCATATTCATTGCCAACATGCTAGAAACCTTTTGGGTCACAAAAATATCAGCTTTAAATGAGGATTAAAATGAGGCTTAAGCTTTGGGCTTAAGCTCCTATATATTGGCCCAATTAAAGGTTAATTAATAAAGAGCTAATGGCCTATTATGGGTTTGTTATCCATAGATTAGTTCTTATATTAATTAAATTCTATTTAAGATAACAAAGTCGAGCTTAAAGTAAGTTAGAATTTTGTTAAAATTCTTAACCTTTAAGAACTTTGATTAAAAGGCCATATAGATAGAAAAAGATGCAGATGGGGCAACAAGAATGTTAAGGTTGAAGGATGATGGCACATTTAAGAAAAAAAATATTTTCTTTGAGATACATACCCTAGGCGAATCAATCAATAAAAATTAATTGATTCATCCCCTTTACTTAGAACTAGCATTCAATCTCCAACATCTCTTTTTAATCTCCTAAAAGTGGTTTAGTGAGATCTTTGCTTAGAAGCTTGTGTGGATCACCAAAAGAGGCTAGTCACCTGAGTAGTTTTAAAGTGCATCAATCATCCTTAAAGAATTAAGAATCATCAAAGTAAGAAGCACTCCTTAGATTGGTCGAGAACTCCCTTTGTAAGCCTTCTCCATCTTTTGCTTGTTTTGTGTGTTATGTCTATCTTAATCAATGAGATCCTTGGTGGGAATTGAGAAAAATTTTAAATTGCTTATGTTGCACCTTTTATTATGTTTTAATATCAATTCCCAATATGTACAACTCACAATGGAGAGACCAATCTAACTTAAGTTATGGGAATCAAGCTAGTCAAGGGCGGTATCAACCTTCTTTCCAAGCTAAACAATAACAAGCAGCTCAAGCTCCAAATTCAAGTATGCCTCTAGATGCTATTGTGGATGCTCTTACTAATATGCAATTTCAATAGAAAATCGAGGCTAGCATACAGAATATGGAGACACAATTAGTCAGGTTGCAACCATAATGAGTAGGCTTGAAGCTCAAAGTTCGGGAAATTTACCATCTCAAATAATGGTGAATTCTAGAGAGAATGTAAGTGCCATTACATTAAAAAATAGAAGAGAAATAGAGAGAAAGACCCTATAAGATGCAAGTAAGAAGAGCCAAAAGAAAAAAGAGAAGAGCATTGTTGAAAACATTGCTCTAAAACTAGACCCCTACTCCAATGTGACGAATGCAGATGTTGAGGCACATTTCAAAAAACTTATCAATTATTTTTCTAACCTTATTGTGCCTTCTTTTCCTAGTAGATTAGCTAATCAAAAGATGAAAGATAAAAGATTTAGAGATCCTTGAAACCTTTAGGAAGGTATAAGTGAATATACTTTGCTTTATATTATTAAGCAAATCGTAAGGTATGTAAAGTTCCTCAAGGAGTTGTGCACCTACAAAAAGAAGATTGAAGGGTGATGAAAAAATAAGTGTGGGAGAAAACGCATCCACCGTTATTCAAAGAAAGTTACCTAAGAAGTGCAAGGATCCAGGTTTGTTTACTATCCTTTATGTTATTGGTAACACCCAAATTAAGTCTGCCATACTAGATTTAGGTGCATCAATTAATGTTATACCATATTCTATTTATGCATCTATGAACTTGGGTCCTTTGAAAGAAATGGGAGTGATTATTCAATTAATTGAACGTTTTAATGCATCCCCTAAAGGGATAGTTAATGATGTTTTGGTACAGGTTAATGAGCTAGTCTTTCTAATTTATTTCTATATTTTGAGAATGGAAGACATTGGATTGTCCAGTTCAGCACCAATCTTGTTAAGACGACCTTTCCTTAAGATAGTTGAAACAAAGATTGATGTGGAACATGGAACACTCAACATGGAATTTGATGACGAGATTGTTAAATTTAATATCTTTGATGTTATAAGATATTCTGTAGAAGATCTAAATGCTTACTCTATTAATGTTATTGATGAATTGGTGCAGGATACTTTTGATTTGAATAGAGAAGATGAGCTTGAACTGGTGCTTAATCAAAGCCTAATGCAAATTGAGAATGAATTAGAGCTAAGTCTTGAAGTAAAAGAAGCAGTTATGGCTTTACAGTCGTTGCTACTAGCTCCAAAGAGGTTTGAAGTTAAGAAATTTGATATACCATCTTCTCATCAGAAGTTATTACCTTCTATGGTGCAGACACCAAATGTAGAATTGAAGCCTTTACTAGGCCATTTAAAGTATGTGCACTTGGGAGAAAATAACAAACTTTCAGTCATTATTTCAAGTAAGTTGACATATTTAAAAGAAGAGAAAGCCATTAGAGAGCTTCATGATAGCAAGAGAGTTGTCGGGTAGACTATAGCCGACATACAGGGCATTAGCCCATCTATTTGCATGCATAAAATCTTTTTGGATGAGGGATCCAAGGCAAAGATTGAGTCTTAAAGGAGATTGAATCCTCAAATGACAGGAGTGGTAAATAAGGAGAACACCAAGGCATTTCATGATAAGATGATTTTGAGAAAAAAAATTATAGTTAAGGATTCATGATTGAAGTTAATGCCTCGTAAGTTGCGTTCTTGTTGGATTGGACATTTTTATTATTACTGATATATTTTTTATGGTGCAGTTGAGATTAGAAGCTTAGGAACTAATAAAGTGTTCAAGGTTAATGGGCATAGACTTACATCAATTATGAAGGTTTTTATGAGTGCACAAGTGAAGAAGAGAAGTTAAAAGATTCTATTTACAAGGAGTGAGGAGTATAACTGTGTTAAGCCCACGACGTTAATAAAAGGCACTGCTTGAGAGGCAACTTAAGGATAACCAAATTTTATCTTTCTTTCTCTAATTCTTTAAATTTTACATGTTCTATTTTTATTTCTTTTGAGACTTTATGCCTTATATTGGAGACAAAGTAAGATTTACATATGAGGGAAGGATTTTTTAATGGTTGATTTATGTGCTTTTGTTTTATATTTTCTAGGAGTATTTTTTTGTTGAATAAAAAAATGTGTCATGTGTAGCATGCAATTCTGGGTTATATTTTAGCTATTAATTAAGAATAAAACTTGTTGTGTGGGTTTTAAATGGACTTAATGTTTAATAAATACCATTAGCTTGCGTTAATAGCAATCTCTTATAAAATAGGTTAAATTTACTTGAATCTTAGTAATTGATTGAAATAATATTTTTTGAGAATTTTGTTTTGGAGAATTGGATGAAGGAGCATGATTTAAGACTGTGTGATTTGTTTAGATGCAATTCTCTTAAGCTAGTCCTAGATTCAGATTTTAAATAAATAGGAGAAAAATAAAATGAGTTGATATCTAAAGCATGTGGTGGAAAGAAAATTCATAAACATATGTGACAAGAAGCATTGCTCAAAGTAAAAAAAAAAAAAAACAAATGCGCTCACTTTTTAAGAAAATAATAAGAAAGAAAGAAGAAAAAAAGAAGCAAGATCCTAGTTTGTTATCTGGTTTATAGTAATGAAGAGAATTACTTGATGAATAGATTATGCATGTCATGGTTGTATTAGTTGCAAGATTTTCAAAGAATGGATTGAAAATATTATGAATTGTTATGAAGATATTTGAGTAGCTTTTATCTATTTTGTTTAAAATTGCTACAAATATAAGTTTGGTGGGTATAATGCCTTAAAGAACATTAATGATAATGATCTATGCAGTTTGTTATGTTTTAAAATGTAGCTCTTGTATGATTTCTAATTATTCATTTTGTTTTGTTGTTTTAATTTTGCTCGAGGATATGCAAAAGTTAAGAGTGGGGAAATTTGATAAGAACATAATAGTCATTATATTTATTCTATTTTTATTTAGCTTTTGATATTGATTTTAAGTTTAAAAGAGCTTATTAGGTTGTTTTGCTTAGAAATAATTTAAAGGAGTTTGTGCTTAATTAGAAGAAAATGGTGAATTTCAGCATTATAAAATATTTAATTGCATTAGTTTTAATGAGGTTTTTCATGCTCTTAAAGGTAGAATTAAAAAGTATTCTTCATCAACTTTGTAGAAGACTTCTAAAGCTATAATTCTTATGAAGGACTAAACTCCATATCAAGCTGCTAAGGATGAGAGAACTTGGGTCAAAGTCAGATGTTGTGCAGTCTATTTCTATTTAGGTTAGTCTCAATGTTTGGGCCTTATCTAGAGCTACAGAGGTCCGATTAAGGTGATTCCAACTTTTGAAATGAACTACTCTTTAAGAGCTACAATATTGATGAAGAACACAACATAAATTAGATTTCTATAAGGTTTTAAAACAACCCAAAAAGTAAAAAATAGAAAGAGACACATTTATGAGTTCTCTTAGGTTTCTCTTGTGTTGCTCTATAAATATATCATTTTAACTTAGCATTTGGTATCTTTGAAATCAGATTTTATATTTAGAACAATAGCTAAACTATTTTCTTTTCATCTTTTGATTATTTTCTAGTCCCTATGTGTGGCTAATTTCTTTGTTTCAATTCGAAGGAACATCTTCGTATTAATTTTATCATTATGAGACACGATTCTTAATTTAAACTCTATTATTATTTTAAATATATTTTGTTTTTTATTATAATTTTTTATGATTGCTTAGATGTATAACTAAATGGCCAATTAGTTAGAAAACTATAGTAATTGAATGCTTTGTTAAAATCATAATCTGTAATTGTTGTGAACTTTTAGAAGCAATTAGATTATGTGTTAATCTAAAAGATACTAAGAACGATTTAATTAATCATCGTGTGGTAGGTTATTAATCGGTTTAGTCATCTCGTAGAATTTAATGTTATTTCTAATTATACGAGGATTGCTTAATACCAAGTAAATTAGAAATAAGAGTTAATTTAGATGCTGGTTTGAATTAACTTGTGTAGGGAAGATTAGGATTTACTCTCACTTGAGATAAATTTCTAGCTAAGTAGTTAATGATGGAATAGAAATTTTAAGTGTTAATGATCAATTTGAAAAATCAATCACATCAATTCTCTTAGATTGAAGTTGTTTATTATTTTGTTTTCAGTTTGTTTTTCAATCATATTTATAAAAACCCCTTTCTATAGTTACTCTAATAATATTATTAAGGAATCAGTCTCTAGGGTTCAAACTGGATTTGCCTCTATTATAGTTTTGGTGAGATCAACAATTTAATCTTGATGCTCACGATACACATCACCTGTAATGAAATAAAACTTTTTTGTTACAGTATTTTAGTATCCTATCTCTATACCAATTTTACTTTCTTATTAAATTATATTAAATTAGTAAAATACTTAATTGACTAATCTTAACAATATTAATCATAACACCTTTTTAGTAAATTTATTTATCCTTCATATTTTTATATATGTTCTGATATATAGAAAATGGGCCACAATATTTTATTTTTATAGTCCAAAATTTTGTTTATATTTTTACGACCTAAAATGTGAAATTCTTTTACACACTTTTTTTTGGAACTGCATTATTAGTATTGTTTTTCTTAATAATATTTTGTTAGCGTCATCTTTATCCTTTATCCTTATCCAACTTTTTCATTGTTATAAAATTCAAATAGCTAGTATAAACACAAACCTACTATTCTTTGTTACACCATTAAATGACTTTTTTATTTTATTTTAATTTTGTCTTAATGTATTATTAACTGCATTTTGGTATATTGTTAGTATAAGTTTAGTATATTTCTTGAAACTCACCTCTTCATTATCATCAAACTACACTAGCTGTTATAAATATATGTAATATCTTTTAATTGATCATAACAAACATAAAAATACAAAATAAACCAATTCACCTATCTCACTTGGCTCATTTGACAATGATGTATTATCTTAAAAGTTAAAAAAAATACTATTTCAGTAATTTTTATGTATATTTTCAGTATCCTTTTCGTATCAAGATTCAAAAGAATATAAAATCATATAAAAAAAAACCCATATAAACAATTTCTTTTAAGAGAATGTACAAAGAAAAATTGAAAAGAAAATCTCATATAAAAATTTATAAAAAATAGGGTACCATGAATTTTCTTTTTATTCTTGTAGCTAATATGAAATAATGGTTTGTGCCTCCGTTAATTAGCTTCTTTTATTCTTTTTTGTAACAAAAAAATATTACTTAATAGTATTAGTTAATTTAAATTAATTAAATTTATTGAACCTTGAAAGTTATTAATTATATTTTGATGGTTACAAATAATTAAGAATGACTGATTTTATGTTTGAATGTTTATGTGCAAGAAGGAGAATTAGTACTTCTAAAACAAGGCAGATTCACGCTCATTAAACATCAATTTCCCAGCCATGAAGAATTCTCAGCTCAAACAGCAAAAAGAGCAGTAGCATTCATGACTTCCTTTCCAACCTTGAAAATGAAGATTCACAGTTGTGAAAAAATATTTATGCCTGTAAAGAATGCTTTGTTCCCAAAACTTGAAGAAACCACAAAAGAAGTCATGGCCAACATTTCCAATTATGAAGATAAAAATTTATGGTCTTGAGTAAATCTTTCTAGCCGTGAAGGAGAAGCTTCCCAGCCATGAAGAAACATTCATGCCTGTTAAAAGTGCCAACTCTCTAATTCTTCAAGAAATTATAGTAAAGTTCATGGCCAAAGTTTCCAATCGTGAAAGGCAAAGTACCTAACCATGAATAAAAGTTTCCAACCGTGAAAGAAGACCTTTCCAGCCGTGAAGAATTGTTCATGGCCATATGATGGCTTCCAGTTTTTCACGCTGAGGCTTCACAGTCGTGAAGGGTTCTTCACATTTGTGAAGCTGTATTTATGGAGGTTGTTAACTTTATTTCTAATTATGCTAGGTTAAGCAAGAGTATTTATTTTCAGCTTCCATTGTATATTTACTCTAAAAAACCTTCAACTTTCATTTTCTTCATCTTGTATTAAAGATTCAAGCTTGGTATTGATTTTTTAGGAGTTGAGTATTTAATTCTTGTATTCAAAGCTCAAAAAGGGATAGTTTAAGTGTTTGGATAAGGGATTAAAAGATCTTGTAACTAAGATTAAAAAACTTAGAGTCGGCTAGAGTGTGAACCTAGAAAAACACTTGGGTTAAAGTGTGAGCCTTTAGGAAAACACTTGGATTTGTTCTTAGCCTTGTAAAAGAATACAAATAGAGTTAGATTTGTAATTCTATTTGATAGTGAGAATGTCAAGAGTAATTCTATTTGAGAGTGAAAATGTCAAGAGAATTCTTAAGGAGTAGATGTAGACAAGTATTGGCCGAACCACTATAAATTATTGGTATTGTGAGTTATACTTGATTTTTCATTCTTAGTTTAATTTGTTTTTGATTTTTCATTTTAACCAATTCACCCCTCCCCCCCCCTCCCCCTGCTTGGTTGCTATTAGAATTACATTTGGTATCATAGCTTTGGTCTTCTTCATCAAAAGATTTAATCATCTTGAAGTAAAGGTCCATGGCAACCATATCAAACCATGATGGAATGGGTCAAGCATTCAATAGGCCTCCTTTCTTTGATGGAACCGATTACCCATATTGGAAGAATTGCATGGATATATTCCTTGAGAGTGATGGAATTCATCTTTGGGATATTATAGAATAGGGAGTGACTCTTCTAACAAAGAAAAAAATGGTGTTGAAATGCTTAAGACTAAGAAAGAATTGTCTCTAGAAGAAAGAAAGCTTTATCTAAGAGATAGAAAGGCTATGAACATTTTCTATTATGCTCTATTTAGATAAGAGTATGGTGGAGTTGAGCATTTCCTTTCCGCAAAGGAGATTTATGACTCATTGGCGAATAAGTATGTAAGGACTACTCAAGTTAAGACCAAGAAGACTCCAATTTTTGTGCATTAATATGAGATGTTCCAAATGAAGCATAATGAGAAAGTCCTTGAAATGTATAGCCAATTTATGAGCATCAACTTGGTAAGATATATCAACTTAAGGAGATAAGCAACAAGATCTTGAGAGTTATTCCTAAAAAGGAGTGGGAGTCAAAGGTCAACTCTATTAAAGAAGCTAACAACCATTCCATCATTTCTACCAACCTCCTTATGAGCAACCTCCTTATGAGCAAACTCCTCAATTATGAGATGATCATGACAAATGATAAAAAAGAAATTGCCAAAGAAGTCAAGGAAGAGAAGAAGAAGTCAATTACACTCAAGGCCAAGGAAGTCATCTCAAGTGATAGTGAAAATGATCATAGTGATGACTATGATGAGGATCTTGCTCTCATTTCCAAGAAGCTTAAAAACATTCTCATGAAGAAGGAGAAGTTTGGCAAACCATTTAAGAAGCATGATGACAACAAGAATGAATCACTCATATACTTTGGTTGCAACAAACTGACTCACATCAAAGCGAATTGCCCCAAGCTCAAGAAGTGTCCCAAGAAGCAAAAAAAAAGACACTTAAAGCTACTTGGGATGACTCTAGAAACCGAGGATGATGATGGCTCTAATGAGAATGAGGTACCAAATCTTTACTCCATGGTGATGGAAGAGCTTACAAACGATGAGCTTACCAAATCTTACCATTCATAAGTATGATAGAATGGTTTTAAAGAAATTTTCTTTTGAAAATAAAGTAAATGAGCTTGAAAAGTTAATTGATGATTTAAAAATTAAAAATTAGCTCATATTCTAAATCCAATGAAGAGTTGACTACTTCCTTAGAAGAATGTTTGTCTAAAGGGAAGGCGGCTCTTGTGAAACATAAGAAAATAACTAATGAACTTGGTTTGTCTCGCTTAACTCATCGAATGCCGAAGAAAGGAAGGCGGTCATGATAGGGGAAGGCCTTGCCTTATTACCATGAAAAATAAAATGGGCCATTGAAAATTTAACCATTGAAAACTTGAAATGTTCTAATGAAAATGAGAGTTTGAAAAATGAGCTTTTAAAAATAAACTCTCAAATTGCTAAGTTTTCAAAAGGAAATGAAAAACTTGATGATTTAACAAATGCTCAAAGATCACGTTTAATAAAGCATGGTTTGGAATTTGAACATGGTTCTTCTAGTGAAAATAAAACAATCTTTATGAAATTATTTAAGTAGTTTGCATCATCCTCCGATTCTAGCAAAGGAGCTTCTAGCTCTAGACCTAGAGGAGCTCAATCTCCATCTCCCAAGACCTAACATAAAAGGGTTAGTGGTCAAGAAAGGTAAAAGCAAAGAATTCAAAACTCTAAGGCCTCACATCAAAGGATAATACATGATCATAAGCATTCATATGCTAGACCTTCAAGCAATAGGCATGTGCACCAAAATCATCATTTTAAAGATGTCACTTGTTTTTATTATTGTATGAGTGGACACATAAACTATAAATATCCTATAAGAATGAGTCATTTGGGGTATCCATTTGGTAATGCATCTAAGACTAATGACAAAGGATCCAAATATATTTGGATACTTAAAAGGAAGTGAACTTTTTATTTTATAAGTGTGCTTGAAGAGCACCACAAGTGAAAATAAGTGGTACCTTGATAGTGGGTGCTTTAAACACACGACAAACAATCCACATCTCTTCTCACACCTTGACATGAAAAATAAAGGTAAGGTAACCTCCAGTGGCAATGCCAAAGGTAAGATATCGGCATTGGAAAAATTGATAGGAAGACTCTCCCCTAATTGACAATGTACTTTTTGTGAATGTCTAAAATGCAATCTTTTGAGTATTAGTTAACTATGTGATAAAGATACAATATAACCTGTAACCATCAAGCTTGTTTTGTCACTTAAAGGGATGAGAATAAAGTTGTGTTTAACTGTGAAAAGAACAATAATGTATACATGGTTGGCCTTGCTAAATTGACTAATCAAAAGGTTGAGTGCCTTGTAGCTTTAAATGATGACTTTTGAATGTGACATAGAAGACTTGGGCATGCTAGCATGGAGCTTATTAGAGATTTGTGCAAAGATGAGCATGTCTTTAGCCTTCTAAAGGTCAAATACAATAAAGATAAGATGTGTGAAGCATGTCAAATGGGAAAACAATGTAAGAGTTCTTTCAAAGCCAAAAATAACGTAACCTACTATAGACCTTTTCAACTCTTGTATATGGATTTTTTTTTACCATATAAGGTTGCTAGTTTAAGTGGCATGCAATATGTATTTGTGGTTGTAGATGATTACTCTAGATAGACTTGGGTGGCCTTTCTTGCTCATAAGGACGAAAGTTATGAAGTGTATTTAAAGATTTCAAAAAGAATTTAATACGAAAAAGGTTTTAAAACTGCTTCTACTAGAAGTGATTGGAGAAAATAATTTTAAAATGAAAGTTTTAAGACTTTTTATGAACAAACGGGTATTTATCATAACTTTTCATCCCCTAGGACACCTCAACAAAATGGGGTTGTTGAAAGAAAAAATAGAACATTGGTAGAGATGGCTAGAACTATACTCAATGAGTACAATCTTTCTAAGTACTTTTGGGCCAAAACTGTCAATACCACTTGTTATATTGCAAAGCGTATTTATATTAGACCTATTTTAAATAAAACTCCTTATAAACTTAGGAATGGTAGAAAACTTAAAATTTCATATTTAAGGATATTTGATTGCAAATGCTATATATTAAATACCAAGAATAACCTTGGAAAATTTAACTCTAAAACCGATAAAAAACACTTTTAGAGTATTGCCATAACTAGTAAATCCTATAGAGTTTATAATAAAAGAAATCAAGTTATTGAAGAATCCATACATGTTGTGTTTGATGAACCTAATTCACTTAATTAAAGAAAGGTAGTTATTGTTGATGATGGTATAGGTATCTTTGACTCTCCCTCAACTCAACAACAAATTATCGTATGCAATGAGAATCAAAGAGGAGAGACAACCATGGAGCCACGTAAGGTGGAAGTAGAGGATTTGCTCCTTAATCAACCTGTTAAGTTCACACCAATCTTAATAGAGATTGATAATTCAAGAAGGATCAACCAAAAGATCAAATCATTGGTGAACCATTAAAAGGGGTAACTATTAGATCATCTTTTAGAAATATTATTAATCTATCATTTCTCTCTCAATTGAGCCTAAATTTATTGATAAGGCCTCAAATGATAACAATTGGTTACTTGCTATGCAAGAAGAGTTTAATCAATTTGAGAGAAACAAGATTTGGTAATTAGTTTCTAGTCCTAAAGACTATCATATTATTGGTTCCAAATGGGTATTTAGAAATAAATTTGATGAAGATGGTACCATTACTAGGAATAAGACTAGGCAAGTAACTAACGATTATAATCAAGAAGAATGAATAGATTATGATGAAACCTTTGCCCTCTTTGCAAGGTTAAAGGCTATTAGACTATTACTTGCATAGGCATCTCATATGAAATTTAAATTGTTTTAAATGGATGTTAAAAGTGCTTTTCTAAATGGTTAAGGAGGAGGAGATTATTGAGCAACCTTTTTGAATTTGAAAATCATGAATCTCTAAATTATGTTTTTAAATTGGAAAAGGCTTTATATGGTTTAAAACGTATGAGAGATTGAGTTCATTTCTTTTATCAAATGATTTTTCAAAAGGAAAAATTGATACAACTCTTTTTATAAAAGGCATAAGCATGATATGTTGATTATGCAAATATATGTGGATGACATTATATTTGGCACTACTAGTGAATACTTGTGTGATGAGTTTTCTAAGTGTATGCAAAATGAATTTGAGATAAGCATGATGGAGGAGCTTAAGTATTTTCTTGGAATTCAAATAAAGCAATATGATGAAGGGATCTTCATCAACCAAACGAAGTACACCAAGGAGTTGCTTAAGAAGTTTGGCATGGAAAGAGCAAAGCCAAGTAAGACTCCTATGAGCACAATGATCAAACTTGATAAGGACGAAGGTGGTAAATCAATTTGTGAGAAGAAATACCGAGGTATGATTGGTAATCTTCTTTATCTTACTGCTAGTAGACCGAATATTATGTTTTTCGTGTGTTTATATACTCGTTTTCATTCTTGTCCTAAAGAATCTCATTTACATACAGTAAAAAGGATTTTAAAATATCTTGTTGGTACATTGCATTTAGGTCTTTGGTATCCTAAGGGTAATGCATTTGATTTCATTACTTATTCAGATGCAGATTAATGTTGGTTGCATTTTAGATAGGAAAAATACTTCCAATACGTATCGATTCCTAGAAAATTTCCTTGTTTCTTGGTTTAGCAAGAAATAAAATTTGATTGTCTTGTCAACCATTGAAGTTGAATATGTAATCATTGGTTGTTATTGCACTAAAGTATTATGGATCAAACAATAACTTGTAGATTTTCGAGTCTCCTTTAATTATATTTCCCATCAAATGTGATAAAACTAGAGCCATTAATATCTCTAAGAATGCTATTCAATATTTTAACACCAAGCATATAGATATTAGACATTATTTTTAAGTGATCATATGCAAAATAGTGATGTTATATTAGAATTTGTTGATACAACACATCAATTTGCAGACATTTTTACCAAACCCCTTAATGAAGAGCATATGAACTTCATTAAAAGAGAAATCAGTATAATTGATGGAAATTTATTGTGAATTAACTTTACTCTTATTTTTCTTGATTTATTTGCTTGAGATGTGAACCTTGAGTGTTTATTTTCTTTTATTGAGCACTCATATATGGTATATTTTTAGCTTATATTAATTTCTAAGAAACCTAATTTATGCTCAAACTTGTTCGAAATATGTTTTGAAACTTTTATTTTATTTTTTGCTTTTATCTGTTTCACGACTGGGAACAATTCTTTCCACCCATGAAAGACAGCTTCACACCCATAAGCTTTTCTTCACAACCGTGAATCAAGTTTTAACTTAAAATCTAGAGTTGACACCTCTTCTAGGAGATTTTGTTAGGATGCTCTAGCAAAATTAGGCTTAAGAAAAGGTGATAGATATTCTTAATAGGAATGGATGGTGCAATTTGTCAATATTAGATAGGAACCTTATAAGGAGTTAACCTTAGAATTTCTTTCTACCTTTGAACTAAAACCCAATGAGGACATGTCTTTTTAAATTGATGGTAAGGAAAAATCCTTAACAACCTCCAGATTTGCCACCATTTTTGGTTTCCCCTTTGAGGGAGCATTCCATGAGAGGGAAATATTAGAGTTCTCATCTGGTTGTGCTTAGCAATCCCTCGTCGCGATGAAAATTAGGATGTTAAACCTGCAAAAGCCTCCTCCCTTGTCAACCCTACCCATAAATATATTTGTAGGTTCATGTCCTTAATAGAGGAGAAAGTAAAGGATCGGTTAGGAAAACCGAGTTATTTTTTCTTTAGTGTATGAAAATCAACAAGAAAGTGGCTTATAGTAGATGACTAGCGGATCAATTGTATTCCATGGCCTAAAAGAAGGTAGGAGACATTATGGTTAGGGGCTTAATCACTAGAATAACTCTTTTCTTAGAAGCTTTTAACCTAAAGGAGTATGAGTTCCCTTTTAGCAAACTTGGTGACAATATTTCTTTTGATCTTTCAAGTCTAGTGAAGATAGAGGTCATCAAGAAAGTGTCTCCCAATAAGTTTAGGTTTCTTAATGCCAATGGTGAGCCAATTTGGGAGAAGAAGGATTTAGAGGATTTTAGGTATGGTTATGAGAACTCCTTTAGGAAGCATCCTAAAAGTCATGGAGTAGGTGACTCTTCTTCCTCTTCTTTCGATGCCAAATTATTTTTGACTTTTATGCTAAGCTTAGTGACAAATTTGGTGAATTTGATGCAAGGTTTGAACGTTTGGAAGGGAAATGCAACTCTCTTTAAGCCGATGTCAAGTTCATCAAAAACCAATTCCTCAAACTTCTTAACTTTTCAATCTTAATTTTTTTATGTGCATTTCAAATATATTTGTATTATTTAGTGCTTTTAGGAACATATTCTATTTGTACTCTCTTTTTTGGCCTTGTTTCTTTTTGTTAGTACCAAAAGGGGAGAAGTAGTGCATATGTTATTTTCTTTATCTTTTGTTCATTCCTTTGCTAATAAATGAATTATCTCTTTATATGTAAGTTGTGGTTTTATGTTGATTATTAATTGTTGTGAATGAATGACTCTTAGTGTGATTCTTATTATGGTTTCATTGATTCCATGTTTAAATGTTTATTGTAAAAAGATTATGGGTGTAAACTCCTTTTGAAAGGGGGATAAATTATCTCTATAAAGGGAGAAGAATATTGAACCTTGATGATTATTAATCTTATTTTGATGGTTACAAACAGTTAAGAATGACTAATTTCATGTTTGAGTGTTTATGTGCAAGAAGAAAAATTGGTACTTCTAAAGCAACGTATCGAACTTTAGAAAATTCAGAGTGAATTATAGTCTTACTAATTCCTAAATGTATTAAGATGATTAAGCAAATGTGGGTAAAATTAAAGATTATAGAATGATTAGATTAAGACAAATAAAACTAAACTAATAAAGCAAGTAAATAAAATACTACAATCAAATAAAAGGCTGCAAATAGAAATACATATTATGATCATATCATGATTACAAAGATGAAATGTTACAAATTCATTAATTAGGAGAGTCGACCTTAGGTAAATAGAAGCATATCTCTATGACATTCTATGATATTTTCTAGTAGATAATATACTGGCTCTCGCATTTATACATGTACCAAAAAATCATAAAGATAAATGTTTCTTTCCCGACTGGAGCACCCTTGTCCCGGGCCAGGACAACATAAACTTGCCCAATATTGCTTTGTTTTGTCTCCTAAACTTCCGAACTTCATTTTTTTTCTTCATTTATAAGCCCAGAAACTTCATAACTAAAAACGACCCTGAAGGCATAAAGTCAAGGGGATATGTGAAATATAACAAATATATCATAAAATTAACCAAATGTAGAACTAATTGGACTAAATTAAACACAAATACTAATTAAAATACTACTAAAATATAGTGTAATTATGGATACATCAAAAAGATTATGGGCATAAACTCCTTTTGAAAAGGGGGAGAAATTATCTCTATAAAAGGGAGAAGAATATTGAACCTTTAGGGTTATTAATCTTATTTTGATGGTTATAAACAATTAAGAATGACTAATTTCATGTTTGAGTGGCATGTGCAAAAAGGAAAATTGGTACTTCTAAAGCAACGCAGATTCACGCCCGTGAACTTTATTCAAAGTCATGAGACATCAGGTTTCCAGCTGTAAAGAATAATTTCCAACCATGAAGAATTCTCAGCTCAAATAATAAAAAAGGACAGTAGCATTCACGGCTTCCTTCCCAGCCGTGAAAATAAAGATTCATTGCCGTGTAGAAGTATTCACGTCAGTAAAGAATGCTTTCTTTCCAAAAGTTGAAGACACACACAGTAAAAGTCATGACCAACATTTCCAGCCGTAAATAAATCTTTTCAGTTGTGAAGGAGAAGCTTCCTAACTGCAAAGAAATAGTCATGCCTCTTAAAGATGTCAACTCTCCAATTCTTTAAGAAATCACAGTAGTTCACGGCCAAAGTTCCCAGCCATGAAAAGAAAAGTTCCTAGCCCTTAAGAATTATTCACAGCCATGACAGATTCTAGTTTTTCAAATCTGTTTTTCGCACTAAGGCTTCACGGCCGTGAATGATTCTTCTCACCCGTAAAGCAACATTTACAGAGGTCGTTAAAACGACTATATTTACATTAATAAGGATATAATGTTTCTATTTTTTCTAGGACTATTTAACTTCTAACTGTTCTAGGTTAAGCAAGAGCTTTTATTTTTGGTATCCATTGTGTATTTACTCTCAACAATCTTCAAATCTTCATCTTTTTCATCTTGTATTAAAAATCCAAGCTTGTGATTGAATCTTTGGGTAGTTAAGTATTTAATTCTTATATTCAAAGCTAAGAAATTGATAGACTGATTGTGTGGGTAAGGGATTAAAAGCTCTTATAACTAAGAATGAAAATCTTAGAGTGGGTTAGAGTGTGAGTCTAGAAAAACATTTGGGTTAGAGTGTGAATCTTTAGAAAAACACTTGAATTTGTTCTTAGCCTTATAAAAAAATACAATATTTAATATTGAAAATCTCAAAAGAATTCTTGAGGAGTGAATATTGGCCGAACCACTATAAATTTTTTGGTAAGTTACATATAACTTGAATATAGATGAGGTAAACTTGAATATAGATGAGGTATACTTGTATTTATAGAATCTATTACGAGGACAAAATGATGAGAAAGAAATTCTAAGGGGAGAAGAACAACGCCACACCACAAAACTTAGAAAAATGACCTTACTCAGTTTCTACTCGCTAGTGGGGCATAATCTCTATAGTTAAGTGAACATTTGTTATTCTAACTCTTTTAAAATATAATTATTTAAATTTATTCTAAATTTATTTAAAAATTTGAATATGTTGTTTTATGTTCAGTCCAAATCTAATTAATATTATCTAAATTTATATAAATTTGATTAAATTATATATTTATTAATATATTTTATAAATATATTTTATAAATATTTAACCAGATAAAAAAATCTTATTCATGTATATAAATAAATAACTTTGATCAATAATGCACATACTTTAACAAACCTGTCTAATGTATAAATATTAATAAAATTAAAAAGTAAAAGTTAAAAGTTAAAAGTTAAAAGTTAAATTAATAAAATAATATATTATAATGAATAAAAATAAAAATTAAATAAAAAATAATTTTATAAAATCCAGTCTAATAAAATAAAAATTAAAAATATAATACTAAACAAGTAATTGCTACTTGTGAATATAAAATTTAAACTCTATTTCAGATTATCACGAGTATCAAAAATTAAATATAAACCCATCTAAATTCTACTATATATTTTCAGAATTGTCATATACAGCTATTTCAAAATACTTAATCTATTCCCATCCCTCTTAGGAATCCCTTTTAATTAATTAAAAAACCCCTTTAGACTCCAATAGTTTTGCTATCAAGCTCTAGTTTAAGAAATTCATCTATAGATTAGATGTTTCGGTTAATTGTTTTTAATTTGAATTTAAAGTTAGGATCTAAACACCAATTTATATTGTTATCACAAGAAAAGGTACTCTTTTAGCATAAATAATAAAATGATTTGACCGAAGCCACCGTACATAACTCATGAACATGTAGAAAAAGAAAAAAGGCGTAGGAATTTTGTTTAGTGCCCAATTCATTGTCTGATTTGATTGTTGAAATGACGTGGCAATGGAATCACACAAGGCCACCAACCATTCCACAGGCAAACCGAGTTCCATAACACCAATACCACACGATCACCCTAATCTACACACGCGCTCTCAACGGTCACACTTGTGTCCACCATACTCGTCCATGACATATCAATTCGTATCAATTCTAGTGCTCTGGTCCGCTCCATAACAATTCAATAAAAAGGTCATTTGTTACTTTCTAAGATTAAAAGATTATTATTTAATTATAAAATAATTTATTATATATATATATATATATATATTAATTACTGCAATCTTTTTAATTAATAATAATTATATTTAATCTTATTAATTAGTTATTTTCTAATATTATTAAAATAATAATAAAAATAAAAATAACACATTAATAATAATTTTTATATGTAAAAATTAAAAAGTAATTATTTATACTCTCTAACTTTTGTGCAAATATATGAATTGCTCTATTATATTAAATCTTTTTTATGTCTTTATTTTTTATCTAAAATTAATATAGTAAAAAATTAAATTAATAAATAAAATTACAATTTAATATTTAAATTTATTAACGAACATTAAAATGGTTTAAAATTAGATTTTTTATCAACTTTGTATAAAATTTTCAATTTTAGCATAATTTAATTGTAATATCTTCAAAATAGTAGTAAAATAAATATTATTAACTATAAATATGTAGTTTACTTAATAATTCAATTGAAATAATACACTAATCCAATAATATTTCTTTAAATATAAGTATTTTCAAGAATTAAATTATGCTAGAAATTAAAATAAATAAAAATAATAATTAATTAATTTTATAAAATATTAAAATTGATTCGTTTTAAAATTATTTATTATGCCCACTAAAATTAACAATTTCACTAATATGATAAAAAATAATTTTATATTTAGTAAAAGTTGAAAGAATAAATTATAATTTTATATTTAATTTCACCAACTTTTGATTTTAGATTTAAAAAGTGAATAGTTAATTTTATAAAATTATAAGGTATTTTAAAAATAACACATATAACAACAATATTGACTAAAAATGAAGATAAATAATAATTATTCAAAAAGTAAATATAGAGCTTGCCATGCTCCATATATTTCATGAAGTGGAGATGAAAATATCAAAGCTTCGTGCCATCGTCGTTTTTAATTCGATCGCTGAATTATATAAATTTTTTTCAAAAATGGTTTGATTTTCAATTTTGATTTTTCAAAATTTCTATTATAATAATTTAGTTCAGTTTTCTATAAAAAATTAAAAAAAATCAAATTTATTAATTGAAAGAAGACTTTATGTAAAAATATAGAATATAATTTAAAAAAAATAAGACATAATATTTTAAAAGTTATTTTTTAATTTTTAAATTTGGAAAGAAGGAATGCCACTCTTAATTACATTATTAACTTGTCCAGAGGATTTAATTACATTATTAAGTTTTTGATTTTCCATCTTTAAACCATTGAGCCGAAATACGATCAGACCGAATCAAACCTATTGATTTTCCATCTTTAAACCATTAAAAATCGGCTCACCCTCTCCTTTACGATTTAATTTTGGTTCTGTACTTAAATTAATTTTGGTTGAGTCGAGCCGAGCCTATTGTCGATGGCACCAAATATTTGTAGTTCGATCTTTTAATAGATAATGAGTTTACAAATATATTATGTTGAAAAAGAAAGTGTATAAATATATGAAAACTGCATGAACAAGGATATGTATATTAGCTAAAACCATCCATTTCTTCAACGGCCTCCTTTGTCTCCTCCAATTAAAAGTCTCTCTTTTTATTGTTTTCTTTATCTTTCTCAGTTGCAACTCTTTTTGGGTTTTCTTTCTTGAATATAATTTGTTACTATTAGTGGCATTAATCTCTCCCTCCCTCTCTTGTTTTCATCTCTTTATTAATTGTAAGACTTTCTGGGTTTTTTTTTTTTTTTTTCCCAAGATAAAAAGCTTTGGTTTTTCTAGTTATCAGTTTTGCTAAAGATCAGTGCCCCTAATTAATGGAGTGGAAGAGTTGTATAAGTGGGTTTAGAGAGCTAAGGCCTTTGGTTCACTTGCTTTTGCCATTGTCTGTTCATTGGGTTGCTGAGCAAATGACTGTTTCTGTTCTTGTTGATGTTGTTACTGCTGCTTTGTGTCCTGGACAGTCTACCTGTGCTCAGGCTATTTATATCAGTGGTCTTCAACAAGTGGTAATTTAAATTGCTTGTTCTGATATGAGTTGTTTGCTTTTCTATTTTGTTCCTTTTGTTTCTGTTTGTATGGAGAGAAAATAAAATAAATTAGAAGTTGACTTTTGGGTTGGTTTGTTGTGGGCTATTTTTATAATTCATATGGTTGGTTGTTTGATTTTTGTTAGTAAACAGGAAATAAGAAATGGGATTTTTTAAACTTAGGCAATGACTTTACTATCTGTAGACTAAATTTTTGTAATTTGAGAAATTTTGGACTCTTGGTTTAGAATATAATTGAAAAGGTTCTCTTTGCTTAGGATGTTATCTTTTTAAATTTCCTTTTTTTTCTGGCAAAACAGAAACTTATAAGTAAGAGGAAACGGAAAGAAAGAATTCATTTTTGGTATTAGGCTAAGCCTAGTACTTCATATCTAGAGTTTGCAATCAAAGTTCTTCGTTTTTGTTTATGTGGCACTGGCATGTAGTTTCTGATCCTTAAGGTGTTAAAGACAGTGTTGCCTTAAAATTTTCATATTATAAATCTCTCTCTCTCTCTCTCTCTCTCTCTCTCTCTCTCTCTCTCTCTCTCCGTTGAATTTGATAGAGTTGAAGGTCTCCTGAATTTTCTCCAAAAATTCTCATTCATGTTATGTGTTAAGCTCCTGGAGTTATTGTTATGTAGTTCATTATTTTGCCCCCACTTTTGTTCTTTTCCTTCTTTTTTTGGATGTTTCTATACATAACCTCTTAAACTTCATATTTCTTAGTAGAAGGTAAGGGTCACATTCCGTCCTGAGTCAACAGCTTGTTCTGATTTGATAGAAGGATTTAAAAAACATATATATATATATTCTAAATTTTTCCATTTGGAAGTTAGTGCTATGAAAGAAGTGGATCGTGCCACATGGGTATTATCTTCATTTGATTGCCCTTCATGTATATGAGTTGATGTTGACTTCATGAGAGTGAAAAGCTGAATTTAGTTTAATTTTCAATCAGAATCATTGTTGATAAGCATTCAAATTATTAATATGTTTTCTCTGTGTAAGAGAACTATAAACTGGTCTATGTTTTGACTTCTATAACTATGGATATAGGCACACTTTATTTTGTGCATATTAAGTGTGCATTATTCATAATCCCTTTTGATCCATTTACTGGGTATTTGGGTTACACAGCAAGGTAATCTATATCAAGCATCCAAAAGATTTCGATTTATTTAGTTGCTTTATTTCTTAAACATGTGCCCTGGTAAAAAGATTTTCATTGCCTCTTTTGATGGTGAAGTCTTTTTGTGAAAGATTTAGCCATTTAGGGAAGCATATCCTAGTTCCTAGAAATGAGTTTCAGGATTTGATTCTGTGAGCTTGTGTTTCTCAGATGACAGAGTTGTTGTATGCTAGCATCTTTTGTTAGATCTTTGAGCTTAATGAATTATTAAGAATAGAGACATTTGATTTTGTTGTAATGTGGGCCATATGTAATATAGCACTAAAGATGAAGAGCACAGACTCTATCAGAACATGCATGTGGCCCAATGTTGATACATTAAGGTGAGAAAAATAAAATGACCATACTCCTACCTATGGTATATGCGCATTCCGACTTTGTTTTTCTTTTATATTTGATATATGACATAGACAAGTTACATCACTTTTGAGGCTGACTCTTAAATGCTCATGTGAGTGCAATTGTAAGAGTTTTTCTTATAATTGAACTTGCATTGTGAATGTTTATCTTTTTGTTTTTCTTTTGGTTTTATGATATGTTCTTGAATCTTGTTTCAGTTTATTCCCATGCCAGCATTCCTTGACCAAAATTAATAATCACTGCAATGCTGGTTGAGTGAATGAGATAGTTATATGTAACAGAGGAAGACAGAAAAAAGCAGCCATACTAGGATGTTCATAAAGGTAGTAAAGTAAAGAATTGATAAATGATACATGGAGAATATGGCATTGTAACTTTAATATTAATTAGCTGCTATATATTGAGGTTTATAAAATATTCAACTTTAATCTACATCTTGTTTTCTTGAATCAAAAGCTTAGGTATGTAACTTTTTGTTTGTAGGTAGTTGGAATTTTCAAGATGGTTGTATTACCACTCCTAGGACAGCTTGCAGATGAGTATGGGCGTAAACCATTTCTCCTACTTACTGTATCTACATCCATATTCCCTTTTGGTATGTTCCAGAGAGCATTTTAAGTCAGGAATAAAGAATCAATCAAATTTTTATATGTAAGGTTAATGTCAGTAACATACTTGAGGATCCAAGTTTAGAATTAGACATAAATGATACCTCTTCTTTCTTTGTTTTACTCTTAAGGCTAACCGCCTTGAGTTTGTGAAATAAAATTCTGAAGTTTAATTACTGACATTATACGATTTTCTTAGCCTTTTAATAATGAAAACGTATCCTCATTTTTTTATATATCTAATATCCTATTTGAAGTGAATTAGTGTTGCAATTGACTGAGTGCTAGAGATTTTCAACTTTCTTGTTTTCTTGTTTCAGCTTTACTTGCCTATGACCAGTCCAGAGGATTCGTGTATGCCTACTATGTGCTTCGTACAATTTCTTATATTCTAAGTCAAGGAAGCATTTTCTGCATATCTGTTGCCTATGCTGTAAGAACTAATCCCCTTCGATAAGAAGACATGGATAGAGAATGTTGGCATATTAAATTTCCTTTCTTTTGGTAGGCAGATTTTGTCCAAGAAGACAAGCGGGCTGCAGTTTTTAGCTGGATGACTGGTCTCTTTTCGGCTTCTCATGTCTTAGGAAATATATTGGCACGCTTTCTTCCTGAGAAATACATTTTTCTGGTATGTTGGCCTCTTTCTAATTTCTCTTTTGCTGTGATTTGGGTTTTGTGTTATGGTGATTTATCCAAAAATTTATTAGCTTTGTACTGGCTGAAAATCTTATTTCAGGTTTCAATTGCTCTCTTGATTTTTGGTCCAATTTATATGCAATTCTTTCTGGTTGAGACAGTTGAACGAGCTCAAAGGAAGGACCAGAACTCTACCTTCTTAACTAAAATCATTAAGGTTTTCCACACACGGTATAAATCAATGAGAGATGCTGCAATAATAGTCTTTAGCAGGTACTTAGTGCCATATAAATCTTCAGAACCCACCATTTCTCAATCATGCTCTTTGCTGTATTGAGTTATTGTAACATGAATTAGCCTTCTCAATCTTTTTTCATTCTTTTAATTTTTTTTTTTTTTGCAAATATTCTATTTATATGGTCTGACTGAGATCTATCTTACTTTTTAGTCCTACACTTAGAGGCATTTCTTTTGTTTCATTCTTTTATGAGTTGGGAATGTCTGGCATCAACGCTGTCTTGTTGGTAAGTTTCTTCTCCTTAACCTTTTCCTTTTCATGCCAAATCTGATTAACCTTTCTCATCACTGACGTATCCTTAGTAATCCGTTATCAAAGCCAGTTTGCTTGATGATAATAGGACAATGTACATTGCTCTTGATTAATGACATCTCATGCCTTAAAAATGTTCCCTTCTCTTTCTTTGTCTTGTCCATTATTTTTTTTTATCAAACAAGGTTCTTTTCAGGATAATATGAGCTTCAAATAGAAGATCATATTGTACATTTTTTTTTTATCTAAATTCCATTTGCCTAGCTAATCACCATGGCCATAAGTGAGGAAGGGATTTTGTGAAGGAGACACATCTTACAGCCGGAGATAGTAATTGTTGAGACAACTTTAGCCTATGCGTTTCCATTCTAGGAATCAAAATATGGGAAGGGAATGAGAATCATATAGGCATTATATTAAGATCTCATTCTAATTTATATTTGCAATAATGAAGCATATCATAATGGTCATTTTAATATATTTTTGAATAAAAATTATGTCATTTACACAAATAAAAGTTGGTCAAGCACAAAATATCATAAAAAAGGAAAGTGTTCCAAATAACAAAGTAGGGTCATGTTCTGGGATTTCTATTTTGATTCCGTTTCTCATTTGATGCTTCATACATGGGCTAGATATCCTAAAAACTAGCTCTAAGGAAAAGGGTGGCCAATTCACATATATACACTACAGTAGCCTAGTAACTTAAGATGTGGGACAAATATAACTTCTAATACCTCCCCTCATACTTAGTGTGACATGCAAATATGTTGGGTTTTAAAACCATCATAGCAGACAAAACTCAGGCTCTAATACCATTTAAAATGATTCGGATTTAGATCACATGAAATATTTTCGCTTTGCTCTCTATCGGCCTTATGGTTTTGTCCCTTTAGTGGATTCAAAAACTTTATAGGAGATCACCTATCTTGAAATTCCCTTAAGTCTGACATGTTTAACTTTGGAGTTTCTCTAATTTCTAAGTCAAACTACCAAAAAGCACCTCATATTATTATTTCCAACTCTTTACATATATATACTATTAGCAATTCTTTGCAGATTTTGATGTGCAATTCGATTCATTTATGCACTCCTACATCTATCAGAGGGGTCCGACTCTCATACCATATGAACTTCTCATAGGCCTAAGTATCATATAATTAGAATAAAGTAGAGTAAGAGAAGAGTGTGGATAGATTTACAATTAAGAGTAATTTGGGTTTAACTATTAACATGACTTAAATCATGTTAAGGTTTGCCCTTACATTCATCGGACCGTTTCTCTAGGCCAAGCTGTTACATGCTCACTAGCTTTTGCCTGGTTCTTCCTCGAACCACATATCTATTGAATGTGTCCTGCTCCCATACCATGTGAACTTATCTTATAGGCCCAAGTATCGTACAATTAAGATAGAGCAGAATATGAGAACAGAGTGGATGGGCTAACAATTAAGAGTAATTTGGGTCTAACTATTAGTATGATTTAAGTGAAGTTAATAAGTTTGACTTATATTATAAATTCTTTTAGGGATAATCGCAAACATCAATAATTCCCCCTCAAATGCACATACACTTGAAAGTTACAAGTATCAAGATACACGTTCCATGGGTATTGATAACATGATAAATGGGTTTTGGTAGAACTCATGCTTAAAGTTAGCTCTAAGGAAAGAGAGTGCCCGATCCACACATATATATATATATATCATAGCAGTCGAGTGACTAGCGATGTGGGATATTTTCTGTTGAATCAAACAAGAGATATATTCATACTCTTGTCCAACTCTCTTTGTTCTCTCATTTTAAAGCCATTGATCATGTTATTGAAGGAACTTGGAAGTAAGGATGTCTGTTATTATGTTGATGTTAATGGTTCCAGAGTGCTAATTGTAATTTGTAAAGTGATGTTTGTGCAGCAGAATTCTTTTTTCTTTTCTGTTCATCAAGTTAAATTTTATGACTGCCATATTACTGCCTTTGCAGTTCTATCTCAAGTCAGTGTTTGGGTTTAACAAAAACCAATATTCAGAAATTCTACTTATGGTGGGAATCGGTGAAATATTTTCTCAGGTATGTTTCTTTTTTTTTTTTTTAGTTTTATTTTTCCAATGTGGAGCTTGTCTGATTTGTTTTATTTCCTCAACCCAACCCCCCACCTATCTTGAAAAAAATTGCATGTGAACTTGCAAATTGTAACATATATTACTTTGATATTAAGTTCATCTTCATTTGTGTTCTTAACTTTTATAGTATCATTTTCATATTATAGTTTGATCTTACACAACTTTTTGCCCTAACACATGTTTCATATGTGATTTGCTTCTAGATTTTATTGCTTCCTCTTGTTAATCCATTGGTTGGGGAGAAAGTCATACTATGTCTTGCCTTGCTCGCATCAATTGCTTATGTATGTTACTTTTTTTAACACTCTTCAAGAAATCTGACTCAAATTAACAAAAATTCAAACAAAAATGAAAAAAGAATTAACATTAGTCTTTGTCAACAGGCATTCTTCTACGGATTGGCATGGGCATCTTGGGTACGCACTTGCATAGACTTTTTCTGATAGTAATTTTTTTTTATAGCATTTACTGAAAATGCTTAAAGGGGAGATTCCAATGAGATTTCATCAAGATTAGCAATCCTTTTTCTGTTATCATGATTTGTTAATGCAAAGTAGCAAAGCTGAAATATGCATTAGTTGGAAAAGATGTAAGTGCTCTTTGCGGTATGTGAATGGCAAAATTTTTTTCAAAAGATATGCAAAAAGAATTTCTTTTTTGCTACAAGTACTAGTACTCAGGAAAATGAACCTTTTAGGGCAATGTTCAGCCTAAGGCACTAATATCTTGATTGGAATAAGAATAAGAAATTTTATGTAAAATTCCTTATTTTCAATTGCAGGTCCCTTACTTGAGTGCATCATTTGGAGCCATTTTTGTCCTTGTAACACCTTCTGTAAGTATAATGCCTTGACTAATTCTTTCTTTCATCTCTGCAAACTGTAATATATATAATATATATAATATATATATATATGAATGCTGAGACATAAAAGACTTTTGACATATATACTTATTTTGACAGATATGCTGATGTGTGATTTTTATATTTTCTTGAATTATTATTTTTTTAGTTGAATTATTTTATTTATAGATTAACTAAAATGATCTAAAAATAATGATTCTAATCCTAAAAGTAGAATGTTAACTAATAAGTTACTTTCTTAATTAAACAATGAGTTTTAGTCTTAAAAAGATATTAATTATATCCTTAGTATTAGATTATATAAATATAATTAATAATTTAACATAGTTTTTTCATCTTATATGACATAGTGTTAATTATATCTTTCATTGCATTATTATTATGTGTATTTAATTTAGTATTAGTTAAATTTTATATATAAATTCTTCTAAAATAAGAGTTCAATTTAAATTTTACGAATTGAAAATATTTAAAATCAAAATAATTGCACGACGTGCAGACAAACAACTAATGATTTTTAATTACTGATTATATTCAAACTTAAGTGATTATTGGTTTATGCTCTGAACACTTTTGATGTGCAGACTTATGCTATTATTTCCAAGGCGTCGAGCTCAATGAATCAGGTTCATAACACTAGGATTCTTAGTATTATAATTTTAGCTATTTTACTTTTTTATTTGGATAATTGGATTCGTACAAACATCTCTTTTATTTTCCTTATTTCTCGCATTCAAGCAAGAAATTTAAAACTTGACATGTGAACTTTAATACTATCAGGATAGGCCTGCAGACTTGGCTTTGATATTGGTGGCAATGATTTACTGCAAAGTTTACTTGCAATTAGTCCTAGGATATCCATTTAGTGATTTTGTAGAAAGATATAGGTTAATGTAGTCAAATTTGCTACAATTGAACAGGATTTTGATCAAATTAAGCTGTTTGGATTTCTTAATCTGGACTCAAGTTAGGATTAGGCCTGTTTTCTGCTTTCTCTCACCTTGTAAATCTCTTCTATATCGCATGATTTATCTCCATTTCAGGGAAAAGCACAAGGATTTGTTGCTGGTGTACAGTCAATAGCAAGTTTGTTATCTCCTCTTGCAATGAGTCCATTAACTTGTGAGTTGCCAATATTTTTGCCCTTTCTTTCTCTAGTATCATAAGAATTTCTCCTTTTATTTTCTTTCGCTAATTTGGTTGAGTTCTTCTATCAAGCATGGTTCCTATCGAGCAATGCCCCTTTTGATTGCAAAGGTTTCAGCATCATAGTTGCTTCTCTATGTATGGTAAGCCCTTCCATCACTCTCACTCTTGAGTCTTGTGCACGTGCATGTGCACTCCGGTTCCATTCTCAATCAATCAATCATTTAATCATAAATTGCTTTATTTTGTTAGATGGTTGCTTTCTGCTACGCTTGCATGCTTAAACCGGAGCAAGAAACAAAGAACTTGGAGGAAGACATTGAAGCACCACTTATAACTGACAATTAATTGGGTATTAAACCTATCAATCTTTTAAGGCGAACAATGTAAATTATCCATTGAGTTGTTTGATGGATGTATTGGTTTTATGGAAAATGTTATTTTTTCTGTGCAATAAAGTTATTCAGATGAGCATGCTTTGCCCTAAATTTTAAAGATCCTTCTTTGGCACCTCAATGGTAAAAGTTTGGAAATTTTTGCAAGCAAATCTCAGTGGAGCGGAAAGGGCTTATGAGAATGTTAGAGTTGTCTTAGTACCTTGAATATTCTACTGTATAGCTCATTTAGTATTTTTTCCCTGTATTCTATTATGTAAAGCATATAAACAATGACAGAAAAATCAAATTTCAATTCTTTTCCTGTTCACTTCTCACAATTTCTTTCCTTTTCTCTTTTCCTTGCACCATTAGATTGCAAGATTTTATGACTTTCTGGGGAAAAAAGGGTAGAAAACTTTAGGTAAAGACAGGAAGGGGAAACAATGGTGAAACAAATGAATGGTAGAGAGACTAGACGTTTCTCTACTCTTGATTCACTGGCTTAAAATGGAGAAAGTAGATATAAAACAACCTTGTCTTACTCGGTAAATACAAAAGAAACTGGACAAAAACTTGAAAAGAACATTACACTTTAGTTAGCCTTATTGGTATACCTAATAAAAATATTTTGGCAGAAGGAACAATTAACAAAGAGAGTACTAAACATGAACACAATCTGTAATTATAGAAAATCCAGAATAGTGAAAATGACAATTGGGTTAGTTTGATTAACATTTGTCCTTTTCTTTTTATAAAAAAAAAAAAAAAAAAATTTGGTTCTTCTACGTTTTCTGCATGTCACAATAACGACACTGTATTTGTATGATGACAACAGAAACAATTAAATCTCTTGAATCATCAACCACCAGTCAACACACATCGCTTTCTTTCTTTATCTCCTTTGATCCAACTATAGTCTCTCTTCTGTTATTTTCTTTTTTTTTTTTAAATTTTCAACTGCAAGTCTTTCTTGGGTTACTTGGAAGATTATTGTTTTTAAGCTTACACTGTCAATTGGCTATGGATTGGAGGAGCTGTACTAGTGGACTTAGAGAGCTGAGGCCATTGCTTCACTTGCTTTTGCCACTATCTGTTCATTGGGTTGCTGAAGAAATGACACTTTCAGTTCTTGTTGATGTTATTACTGATGCTTTATGCCCTGGGGATTCTACTTGCTCTCAGGCTATTTATCTCAGTGGTCTCCAACAAACTGTAAGATGCTGAGTTTTCTTTCTTTCTTTCTTTCTTTTTTTAATTAGTTTAACCTCAGTTTAATACTTTTGTTTGTTTGGCTGCTGAGAAAATAAAATAAAAGGAAAGAAAAGTGGGTTTCTTGATTTTGTTTATTTGCTTCCTAAACTCATTTGGTTGGTCTTCTCTTTTTGGCTGGCTATGAAAACGGAGGAAGGGGCAAGTTATGCTTCATTAAAATTCATCTCACTGTTTTTGATAGAAGTGTTCATTTGTAATTTGATATGCATTTCCATTTTGCATTTGCAGTTCAGGTTGATTCTAGTTTGTATATAATGTTTTTAATTATAATGAAGACTCAACATTATTGATTTCTGCATCAGCCATTCCCTGATACTTTGAAGAGATCATCTTGACTTTAATTACTTGAAAAAAGGTGTGACCTACAGGCATCAAATGTAGTCCATTAATATCCTTAGCATAATTAGGATTTTAAGTTGGATCAGTGACCTGGCTGAATGCTCAATAATGGGACTTATAATCATTATTTCGTCTTCAAGTGGTGGAGCATGCAAGTTGTAGAACAGAATCCCAATGACTTTCTTTGCTAAGATGGTAAAACAAAATATAAAGGCGTAGTCTTTGCCAAATATTTCTGTTATGTACTGGTTGCATCTTTACTGTTGATGCATGATGATTGACTGATACAAGTTGAATCACTTCTGAAGGTGCACCCTTGCACCGGTTGTTTTCTTTTCATTGTGCGTGTCCATGTTTTGAAGCACTTGATGTTATATAGTAGCATTTTATCTCTATGGTCTTTTGTAGCTTTATTACTTGGTACTTGTTAGTTAGAATTCTTCTATTCAGTAGCAGCTCTACTAAGACTGAGATAGCCAATTATGATACTTGATTAAGTAGAGAATATGCCCTGTTTATGATTTTGAAACCATAATACTCATAACCATATTCGGTTTATAGGTCATTATTTAAATATTCAACAATTCCATGTTTTTCCTGTCTTGTGAAGCAAGGGTTAGGCCAATCTTATTGTTTGTAGGTGGTTGGAATTTTCAAGATGGTGGTTCTACCACTCTTAGGCCAACTTGCAGATGAGCATGGGCGTAAACCATTTCTCCTTCTTACTATATCCACATCCATAATTCCTTTCGGTATGTTTCTGATGAACACCCTTGTCAGAATTTGAATTTCATTGTTATAGCATGTAAGTGCTCTGAATTTTTTTTCCCTATATTGTGGATATAAAAGTGGAGCATGCAAAATAACAATTGTCTGAAAATTAAGACAAACAACCACATATTCACCATGGTCCAGTGGAGGAGATTGCCATTTCTAAAACATGCTTTAGAAGCTAATTACTCAAATTTAACAGTGTATTTGGTGGCCAAGGAAAATGAAAGAACAGAAGAACTATCCATGTATACCAATTTCAGGGCTAATGCAAATAATGAAAAAAAACATGCTTTTTCTTACTTCTTTTATTTTTTATTTTGTTTTGAGTGAGCCTTAATACTTCTGGATAGAGAAACAAAAATTCTATAATTTCTTTCACTGTGTAGATATGCAACTTGAACCTTTTCTTTTAAATAATGAAAAAGGCTTTATTGTTTTTTTTCTTTTTCTTTTTCAGCTGTACTTGTCTGGAATCAATCTAAAGGATTTGTGTATGCCTACTATGTGCTTCATACGATTTCATATATTCTAAGTCAAGGAAGCATTTTCTGCATTGCTGTCGCCTATGCTGTAAGAAATACTTTCCTCTGATAAGAAGTCATTGATAGAGAATGTAAGGGATTAAGTATCCCTTCCTCTGGTAGGCAGATTTTGTCAAAGAAGGCAAGAGGGTTGCAGCATTTAGTTGGATCACCGGCCTCTTTTCTGCTTCTCATCTCTTAGGAAATGTCCTAGCACGTCTTCTTCCTGAGAAATATATATTTATGGTATGTAGGTTCTGGGAATTCATGGTCATATTTTCTATTACAGTGGTTGATCTGTTCTTTTTTTCACTGTCCTTAATTTCCTATCGCAGTGGTTATCTGCAGTATCATTATTACTTCAACTATGATTAATCATTTTGTTTCAGGTTTCAGTTGCTCTCTTGATATGTTGCCCACTGTATATGCAATTCTTTCTAGTTGAGACAATTCAACCAGCTCAAAGAAGGGACCAAGATTCAACCTTCTTGACTAAGACCATCAAGGTTTTGCACACACGATATAAATCAATGAAGGATGCTGCAACAATTGTCTTTAGCAGGTTTGCTGTTAAGAGAAAATATATTCTTAAATACATACCATTTTCTCCAGGATGATCTGCAGTATGACTTTCTTTTTGTCCATAAAACATGACACTTGTATTTCATGTAATTTTCTTTTGGCAAGAATCTTTATTTGGGCTGCCTGCTAAGGAGTTTTTATATTAATGTTCAGCCACACGCTCAGAGGCATTTCTTTTGTTTCCTTCTTCTATGAGTTGGGAATGTCTGGCATCAGCACTGTCTTATTTGTAAGTTCCCTATTAATCTTCTTAAACCAAGTTTTATTCATCACTGATCATCATCAGACCACTGATTTGGACTGCCTTAGAAGCTGAAACACTGAAATAAGGGTTGCCCTCTGCAGCAGAGAATGTAATTATAAGCTGAGAGACATTAGTATTAAGCAGACAAGGAATGTATATGCTATGAAAATGTCCATGGAAGAAATGCAAATGTTCCATTTCTTTCCGTCATTATCCTCCTTTTCTTTTTCCTTTAATCCTCTCATAAGAAATAATTGAAAAGGATTAAGCAAGAAAATTAAGTTATTGTCAAAGTTATGCCTTCTAAGGGAGTGTGAATCCAAGGACTTCTACTGATTGACTAAATGGTCACTATTCTAATTGTAAATACTGATGTTATGTGCTGCAGATTGAATTTTATTTCTACTCGAGTTAAAATTCCTGGCACTCTTTCCTGTGTCATACAAAAAAGAAAAAACATTTTCTGACTAGTTTTTAAATGCCTATGCAGTATTATCTAAAGGCAGCATTTGGTTTCAGCAAAAATCAATATTCAGAAATTCTGTCCATGGTGGAAATTGGAGAAATATTTTCTCAGGTATGCTTTTGGTTCGTGAAGGTAACATGTTCTGCTATTTCCTTGACAAAACTGAAAGAGTTAATGTGGTTAAGACTGAATCTTGTAGTTCCCCCATGCAAGTAGCTTAAAGTGAAATGTATTAGAAACTTGTAAACCAAGTGTTTTACATTCTTTTTTCTTGGGGTCTATTGTTTCTCATACTATGCTTGCATAATTATCGATTTGAAAAGCTGCAGATGTTATTGCTTTCATACTGGAGTGGACTTTACATCATTGCTAGTTAGGTGATTTCATTTTAATATTAAGTCTAGTATCAAGTTCATCTTTGATTGACTTCTTAATATTAAAATAATAATAACACATATAAATAGTCCTGTTTGCAATCTATTTGAACTCTCACCTCTTTGGCCTAACATATGCTTTGTTATGTGACATGCTTCTAGATTTTGGTGCTTCCTCTTATCAACCCTTTGGTTGGGGAGAAAGTGATACTATGTATAGGATTACTTGCATCGATTGCTTATGTAAGTTGTTTTCCTTTCCAAAAATGAATTATAAGTAAAAGTAAACAAGAAAGTTATACGAAAAAAATTCTCTTCTCTGTGCAGGCTCTACTATATGGCTTAGCATGGGCACCTTGGGTATGCACTATCTACTTCATTATATGTAGTAAAATCATTCTGTAGAGTTTACAAAAAAGTCACTGGAAATTACAGGTGGCTTACTTAAGTGCCTCGTTTGGAGCCATTGATGTTCTTGTGAAGCCTTCTGTAAGTGTGCCATCTTTATATCAGTCAAATTTATGGAATGCTTAATTGCCACTGGTTTTTATGTGCTAGATTTCTTCTTGTGCAGACTTATGCTATTATTTCCAAAGCATCAAGCTCAACAAATCAGGTTTGCAAAACTATCAGTCTCCAAGCTATAATTTAGAGTTTTTCTATAATTGATTGGGGTTTCCATAATTTCATCCTTTTACCGGCGTGAGCTAGAAATAAATTTCTCAAGTCGCATATGATATTGCCTAATAGTTCACTGGATTCTATTAGTGCAGAACTCTTCTTTAAATTATGTCTACTTTTGGAAAAAAATAGATGTTGAAAATGTTGTTAGTTCTAATAGTTGTATTCTGTGGCAGATTTAACTTGCACTTGGCTTAATACAGTTACTGCAAATGCACTGGCAACTTCCTTGGGATTGTACTTAATGATGTTACAGGAAACTGTTGGTCCAAAATAAATTCATGCAAGCTAGATCAGCTTTATGGGTCTATTGATATGCATTTTGAACATTTCTGCCATGTCAAGCATCTTGTTTCGTACATGATTTGTCTCAGTTAATTAAATCTTCAACTTATTCAATCACAGGGAAAGGCACAGGGATTTGTTGCTGGTGTGCAAGCAATAGCAAGTCTGTTATCCCCACTTGCAACGAGTCCATTAACTTGTGAGTTGTTGATGCTAGCTAAATACCCTTCTCTTTGTCTAGTTGTAGAACAATTTCAGGAATTTTCACTTATGGATGTCAATTGCTAAATCAGCATGGTTCCTGTCTAGCAATGCTCCTTTCAACTGCAAAGGTTTCAGCATTATAGTTGCATCTCTTTGCATGGTAAGCCCTTGCAAACCGTCTTCTCTTCCATAGTCTTTCTCTCAATTAATCATGAACTTCTTGATGTTCTTAGATGGTTGCTTTATGTTATGCTTTCCTGCTTAAACGGGAGCAACACTCAATCCAGGAGGAAGACATTGAAGCACCAATTTTGACCTGACAACTAACTTTCAGCTTAGTTTTGTTATTCTTGAGGGAAATTATGCAAAGATGTTATGATCCTGCAAGTCATAGATTTGCAATGTTTAGCCTATGCAATTTTAGCTCTCAAAGTTTTTTCTCTATGAGCCTAATTTGCCTGTTAATGAATATCAGCTTATCAAGGGTAGTGTTAATATTTATCTTATGACAGATAATTACTGGAGATCCTATGTTAAGTTTTCCATGGTCCAAGAAGGTCCAAATTGAATTAAATTGCTCAAATGAAATTACTTTGGGGTTTTATAAAATTAAAAATGGGTCTTCATAAATTGATTTGGATTTGGATATGTATATCTCATTTACATCTAGTTTGGTGCACTCATTATGCAAGGAAAAGAAAGATTTGTACAAGAGGGAGGAAAATAAAAGAAAAAAAATGTTAAATTTACTTGTTTGGAATGTCTATTTTGATGATTGAAAAAAATAATCGACAATCATATATAAAAAAGTATAGCTCTTACTTTTTTTTAGAATAAAGGACAATTAACTTTTCTCTTAAAAATAGATGGTTTAATTTCCTCTATTTTCTCTTCCATTCAAAAGAAATTTTAGAATTTTATTGTTTGAACAAGAAAAATTTTAAAATTGATTATACCATCTATTTCGAACATTTTCTAGTCCGTCCTTTTTTCTATACTTATTTAAACATGCAAATACAAAAGTCAAACAATTTCTAGTTTCATTTTCCTTCAACTTTTTAAAATTTTATTTATAAATTCAAAATTTATATATTTGATTGAAATGAAAGTTTGTAAAACTCTAATTTATCAAATTAATGAACTTTTCTGTTATTAAACTAAATTAGAATTTTAAATAAATTCATGCTAGTAAGTCAATTTGTTCATAAGACTAAATATCTTTTTCCATAATATTTTATTTAATTTTTTCATTTCATATTTTCTAGTTTATAGATTCCTTAATTATAATTTATTTCAAAATAATATTAATTTATTTAAATTAAATTATATAATTATTATTTAACATATAAAATTTATGAATTCATTCGTAAATGAATTTTATTTAAATTCGTTTATAAAGGAAGTTTAAACCAAATATAATGGAAGTAATATGTGATTTAGTATCTTTAGTTTGATGCCTTAAAATAGAAGGTTTGAAATTCTGAAGTGTTGATACGTAATAAATAAATAAATATATATATATATATATCTAAAGGTAATATAGTCATATTATATAAAATTTAAATAAAAAAGTATATGTGGCTTTAATAAGAATTAAATTAGAATTTATTATGATATTAAATACTAATCAAATAAAATAATATTATTAAATACTTATTACAATAAAATAATAGCTAAATTAGTAACTACACAATACCACTAATTTACTATATATCTATTATAATTTTTATTATTTATTTCATGACTATTAATTTTAAGATTATTAAAATAAAATAATAATATTAAGTATTTATTAAAATAAAATAATAACTAAATAAAATTGTTTTCTTATAATATTAGTATCTTTGTAATTAAAAAGAAAGATTTATATCATAATTTTATCAACAATTGTCATTAGCATAAGCATATTACTAGTTGTTAAATATAGATGACCCAATAGCTAGTTGGTATTGTTGAAAAATATAATCCCATGTGAAAAAAGCATGATAATATAAAATCAAGTTAAAGTGCATATAAAAAAGAGGCATTATGATGTACATAGTTTAACACATATTTGCTTGCATATTATTATGTATTTTCTTAGCAATTATTATGCTTTTATTCCAAGATCACCCGTGTTTTGTGTTCTTCTACATTTCAGGAGAATTTATAGGTCCATCATGAGTGTTTGAGTAATTTTAGATCAATACATGCGAAAACGGACGGAAATTCATCAAAATTGGACAAGGGCTCGCATTTCAAACATTGAGCACGGCCTAGGTCAAGGCCGTGCTGATTAGCACGGCCTAGACTTTGGCCGTGCTCAGCCCACTAGCCTTTGATCCTCAAATGTGGTGTTTTGGCATGGTTTTCGAGGCTATCACGGCCTCCAGCACGGCTCATGGTGGCTGAGCACCGGCGAGGGCACGATCAGGGAGAAGAGGCTGATTTTTTGGGACTCGGAGGTCCAAAGATGTTGCCCGGCAGTGTGTGAGCACGACCAAAGACAGCCACCATAAATATTTATATAAGCAAAATTGAGTTCTTTTGTAGGGGATTCGATTTTCTGACTTGATTTCACATATACATGCATAAAGCCATCTTTTCCTAGACTTCAATACTCGACTTTAGGAGACTATTTCATTTATGGAAGGAAGGATTACATTAGTTTTAACATCCAATTGTTGATCAAGAGGAGATTTGAAGGCATTCAAGAGGCAATTTAGGGTTCATCAATCAAATTTAGGGATTTTGAGCTGTTCATCCAATTCGAAGGAAATGGTGTATCTATTTCATTTTCTTTATTCTTTCATTGTTATTGAATTCCTAATTGTTTTAGACATGAATATGTGTAGCTAGATCGATTATACCTATTGGGATTTTCTTACTATGTTGGCTTAGTACAAAATTGTTGGATTGTTTGAGTTCCTTTTTGTATTCTTCTTGCTTTCAGTATTAATAAGATATCCATTATTCATGAGACGTTGTGAATTGTGTTCCTTAGATTGCTCTATGTAATTGAGAAATTCATTAAGTAATTAAAATTTTGAATAGCAAGAACTGGTTAATGATCACTTAGAGATAAAGGTAATTGGTTAGCCGGATTAAGAATTAACAAAGCTTAATAGAGGCGGATTAAAGCTTAATGCTAACTTAATAATCAATCGTTAGGAAGAGATTCCAACTTTAGGTTCTTAGGTTTAGGAATTCGGTTATCTCGAGAGGGAGACCGAATTTAGTTAAGAATTCATCCACGAGTAGCATAATTGGATTCATCAATCTGTTATCTTTTGTTTGATTGCCAACTAGTTTAGGTTCCCTTTAGGTTTGCATTTCTTGTCTTGATTGTTTCATTCATTTATTCATTCTTGCATCTCATTTAGAACTCAGTTTCTAGTTATTAGCAAATTTAGAATTCATCCATCATATATTTTAGGTTAGATAACAAAGAACGAAGTAGTAACTCTGAATTTTCACTTTTTCGAAAATACGATCTTGATACTCGCCATTAGTACTAGACTGCATCGATAGGTTCACTGCCTTAGATTGTAGCTACATAAATAGCCTATTATATTACATAAAATATTATTTTTTTTCCTTAAAATTATATCTTTTATATTATAACTTTTTTATATATTTATACAGTACCTCTATTTCAATTTTACGTTCTTTTATCTCTTTTTATTTCTTTTTTACTATCACCAACTCATTTTTTTCCTCCTTTCCTCTTTCTCATTTACTATTTTTCTTTCTCAATTTCCTCTTTGTGTTTCTTTATCTCTTCAAATATTTGAATTCATCTAAAATATTGCTTACATTTTGTCTATAGATGCCACATGTCAAGTATACCTTACTAATTTCATAAGCAAATTCCAAAATGTCCTGTATTTTGATTGCATACATCACAACACATTAGATACGGGGATTTAAACTAGAGGGATTTATCCATGATTTTCAGTGTAATATCTATGTATTTTCCTTGAAATGACAGATTGATCCTAGTTTTCGTGCTGCACTTTTAGCAAAAGGGAAGCTGGAGGAAGAGCAGTTGATGCACTATTGTCTCTCTTAGAAATGGCAAACTTACTATAGCCCACTATGCCAAACTATTAATGAAATTAAGTGTGCATCAGCGTAGAAGAAGTGTTTAGAGAGAGAGAAAGATGGGGCAAGTGTAAAGAAAGCGAGAGGGAAGAGATATCTTGGGTTGAAATCATTTTTCTTAAAGCTTGTTATTTTAGATTTTGTATTATGATGAATGTATTTCAAGTGTTTGATAAAATTAAACAATTATGAGAACTACTAAGAAGAAAGAAAAGTGGTGATGATGTGAAGGAAGATAGTGATTAACAATTTGGTTAATATAATTAGACTTTCTTTGCAACTTAATTTCAGAAGATGTTCTTAGACTTAATGGTCAGCTAGCTAGCAGTTTCTCGAGCTTTTTTAGACAAAAGCTTTAAAACACATATACGTGGTACATGCTTATCATTGTACCCACATTCATTCACTTAGCCTGAATTATAATTACCCTACATTGTAATTGGTATACTTGATACATGTTTTAACACAGTGGAAGAGTAAGTTAGTTTCTTCACATCTCATCTATTTAACTAAAGAAAATTTGCCCACCATGCATGCAAACTCTGAGTAACATTTATCTAGTTTTTTAAATGCATTCCTTTGCAGTTAAAGATATCATAAGTACAAATTACATAATGTTGATCAAAATGCTTTATTTTAGTACAAGTTAGATGATAGTGTTATTATTTAGCTTTTACTTATCCGTTACATAATCCCGATGACGAAACTTGAATAAGTACAGTGGAGTGAGCTTTGAGGTAAGAAGGAAAAGACTCTAAAGAACAACAAAGGAGACTCGAAAGCTCTAGAATGGATTTATGAAACCCTAAAATTGAGACTATAAAACTCTATAACCCTGACTAAAGCCTTAGATTCTAAGTAAGACCTTAAAACCCCAAAAAATCCTAAACCGAGACAAGTAAAATCCTAAAGTCTTGGAAACCACCTTGTGCCACATGGACTAAGGCTTAAAGCATGTTGGCTAAGCCAAGCCTACGTGGGTTTAATGAGGACCTGCATAGGCTAAGCCTTGAGCTAAGCCCACACAGGCTATGCTATGCTCGCGTGGGATAAGGCTACTAAGCCTGTACGGAGTAAGGCTAAGCCCACATGGACTTTTGCTTAGCCCACATGTGCTAAAGGCCTAGAACGCAATTATAATGGAAATGTGAATTTAGGAGGCATATTCCCTCCTAGGGATGCGTGGCACCATCTGCCTCACTCAAAAAAAACCCAAAGTTAAATCCTTGACCCTTAAATAACATCAACCAATCAAAATTAAACTTCTAAAAACCCTAATATTTCCATATATAATCATCTCTTTCTCATTCAAAAAATCCTAGAGCTAAAAATTTGAAGGGACACTCTTTAACCTAAAAAGAAAAAGGGCTGAATTAGTTTCCTTCTCTTGAGGAGACACTAAGGTCTTTTCTTCTATCTTCTTCATACATCCATACACTTAAACACCACCTCTAATCATACCCACTAACAAAAACCCCATTTACCTCACTCATTATCCTAAAACCCGTTCAAAATCACCTTTAATAAGGGATTCCAGCACTAGTAACTTAAGAAGAACACTTATCAATCCTCCTTTAGCTTCTAAACATCCATCTCTCATTTTCCTTTAATTAAAATTCAAACACCCTAATCCTCTTTTTCCACTTATATTTTCTTTTATTGCAGGGTTATTTTCTTCTCATCTAGAGACTATTAGAGTGTTTTTTTAGTGTCTTGAGAGCCTAAGCAAGCCCTTTGCCACTTAAAATCACTTTTTTCCTTGATTCATCAAAAGGTATCACCCCGAGGGCCAAAACTCTGGATTAAACCTGTTTTAACTACATATTGGTTGTATTTCATCATATTTTATGTTTGCGTTAAATTGAAAATAGTGTTTTACAGAAGCTCCAAGCTTTGGGGTAAGGCTTAGCCCACGTGGGCTTTCACTTAGCCCATGCAGGGTAAGCTCACACAAGCTTAACTGCTTTAGTTTTGTTTTTTTTATTTATTTATTAACTTTCGATTTGTTTTAGAAGTCTTTGTGTATTAGATGAGCATGTTGAGTTTCTATTTGATGGATTTAAATATTGGTTTAGCATTATTTAATACATTTGATTAGGTTGGAAGGTTGATATATGCTTTAATAATGAGATATGTTTAGCTGTTTGTTAAGATCTAATTAATAGGTGGTTTAGGTATAATGGGCTTAATAAATTTTATGTCATTATGATTTTATATCACATACTTAAAGTTGTTATTTCTCAAGAGGATAAAATGTGATATCTCGTGTGTTTTAGGATTTAAATATATTTTGCATGATTAATGTGTTAACTACAGTTAATAGCGTGTGTATGCCTAATTAGATGTTTTATTTTTCATTTATCTTCCTTAGGATATATTTAATATGATTAGTTTTATTTGATTGATTTCTCTTTATTAAACATGATTGTTGTCCCTTAGCACTAAGAAGGAGGGTTGAATTGGTAACCTTAAATTGCGGAAGTTAATAGTTTTAGGTAAAAACACAAGAGACTAAGAAAGATTAAGGATGATTTAAGGAGAGTAAGAGTTAGAGATGATGGCATAAAGGTTTATAGGGGTTCGGGAACAATCATTGCTACATTCACTCCTCAAGATCACATTTGAGTATTCCACTATAACTTATAAGATCACAACCTTTAGGTTTTACAAGTTCACCCAACAACTTGGTGTTTTCAAGATTCACACCAAACCTCTTCTCTTAGTGAACTAATCTCTCACTAAGTCCCTTAACCCTTGAGTATTAATAGTTACTCAACAATCAATTTCTTGTGTTTTTAATGCCTAGGCTTACACAACAATCCTTTAGAGTTTTGTTGAACAAGAGTTTCAACTTAATACACTTTACAAAGAAAGAAATTCAGTGTAGAAAGTTGAAAAATGAATTTGCAAGAGCTTTAGTATATTTAGATCACACACTTACTTGTAGAGTCTTAAAGAGGGGTGTTTATATACATACCAACCTCTTAGAGATGTTACAATGGGTCCAAAACTCATTAATTGTAAAGATTGATAACTTGGCAAAAATTGCCTAAGGTCTTGAAAAGCGACCTCGTGCTTTTTGAAAAGAGACATTGGGGCTTTAACAACTCTAAACATGTGGCTCTGATGGGATGGCTGATATCTCAACGGCTACTGACATTGTATTTATTAGGAAAACTACCCCCGCAACATAATAGCACCATTGCACTTGCCTTGTCTGCGCCTAGAAGCATCCTTGCGCTTCTGATCGCGCTATTGTCCGCCATTTTTAATCTCAAGCTCAAATATAAAGCACCCTCGCACCTTTAAAGCGCCCTCGCGCTTCTTGAAGCTTTGACACTTTGACTACTAGATGTCACAATGCAATTGGCAAGATGTCAGGTGGACTTTTCAATGTGTTATAAAATTTTGGTCAATGCGAAATGCGCCCCCGCTCTCTAGAAGCGCCTTTGCGCTTTTTAGGTCTTTTTACAAGACTTCTTTAAGCTTAACAAATGCTTGGTTTTTTATTAGTTCCTTTAGTGTTCTGTCATATAGATACTAAAGCATATGATTAACAATGTTCAATTTGGGTGTTAAGATCAAAATGGAGATCAATTGCACCTTAGGTTAACAATCTCCCTCTTTTTAATTTTGACAACCAAATTGGTTAGAAATTCAAAGTTGATTAAGTATAAATGCAATCGAATAGTTAATAACTAACATTCAAGAGTCTAAGGAACAATTCACTAAAAGATTTAATAATTTACTACTCCCCCTCAATGTTTACATCTCCCCCCTTAGTTTTATAACTAAGTCATACTTTTAATTTTATTTTTTGTAAACACTTTAAGCATACTTCTCCCCCATAAGCATATTTCTCCATTTTAGGGATTATTTTACTTCTCCCTAGTCATTTATGTCTCCCCCAAATTCCTAAATAGTCAAATTAAGCATACTTAATCTTTGTAATCAATTTAAGCTATTTCTCCCCTTTATCAAAATTAAAAAGTAAAACAAAAAAGGTAAATTGTAAAAGAATAGAACAGAAAAGAAATAAAATAAGATTTCATTAAATGGAAATGCTTTACATATGTGATCAATAGGGATGTATGCATACATAAGAAAATGAAAAGAGAAAAACAAAAGGAAATTAAAGAATATGAGAAATTAATCTTCTTTTTCTTCTTCATCCTCTTCTTCTTCTTCCTCTTTTAGAACCATAAGCTTTTTGCCTTTCCCACTAGCACTAGTTTGAGGAGGTGGAATTGGTGCGTCTTCTTCTTCTTCTTCTTCTTCTTCTTCCTCCCAATCATCCACATGGCAATGAGAAATCTACTGGATTTTTGAATTTTCATAGAATACGCATGTAAGTGGTGGAGGTAATTCCAAGTCCTCTCCATTTTCTTTAGCAGCTTTTCCTCAAAAGAGAGAGAGGGTTGTCCTTAGAATGAGGAAGGGGTAGGCTCACTTGACATCCTATGATCTTCCTTCCTCTTCTTTCTATCGTCTACATGCTCTCCTCTAAGAAGGAAGAATTCCCCATCAATCTCTAATTTAGGCCCAAGTCTTATAACCTTGGCATGCTTAAGAAAGGCTAAACCTAACAAGAGAGGTGAGATAGAAGGGGTAAGAAAGGTTTTGTTTAGAGGAGTGAGGTTTTGAAGGTGTTTGGCAATTTTGGTGATATATGAGGAGACAAGAATGACACCCTTTTATGTATAGCTAAGATGAAGAAGATGGTTAAGAAAAAATTTAGAAGTAAGAATGCGCTTACCATGGATCATAGTATAGAGGAAAAGAAGATCCTTTTATGGTACTTTTTCAACCCCATTGTCCCTTGAATGTTAGTAGCAATCATCCTATGCACTACCCAATGTGTTAAGGATTTGAGGTCTTTGGAAAGTGAGTCTTTAGAATGGGTTTCTTTGGTGGATATTTGCCTCCAAAATTGAGAAAAGGACAAAGACATTTCTACTAGGTTTTCAATGATGGAAAGATGGCTTCTTGAGAATGAAAGGTAGAAGAGAATTGGGTTCTAGAAAGATTCATTTTCTCCACAAAGAGTCGAAACTCTATCCCATAATAATCATCCCCATCTCCCTTTTTGTTAATCACTAAGGTGGGAAGGAATTCCTTATTGAGGTTCTCAAATCTTAGTTATGTGATTTGGGGTAGGAAGAAGTCTCTAAGCCCTACATTTTCGAGAAGTGTGTTTACCTCTTGAGACATGCCAAGCTTGATGAGGACTTCTTCATCAAAGAACTTACTTGGTTAAGTTTCTTTTTTTTTTCTATGGTAATATAATTGATCCTTGCTTCATCACTTACACCCTTCATTCTTTTAATGATTGATCTTGAGGAAGAAGAGGCTCTTTCAATTGTCTTTCTTAGACCTATACTAGTCTTGAAAAAGTAGAAGAGAGTTTTGGAAAGTTTTGAAGTAGAAAAGAAGGATTTTTGAAAGCTAGAATATGAATATGTGCGAAAGTGATGCAATTGTATGAAATATAACTTTTATATCCTTAAGGGAGGTTAAAAAACGGCTAGTTTGACATTAAAACTCATTTTGAAAAATATTGCACTAGCTAGTTTTTTTACTGAAATGGAGGAAAAGCGCAGGTGCGCTTGAGAAGCGCGATCACGCTTTTGAAAAATTGGTCATAACTGCTATAATTTCAGGAAACTACGGTCGCACTGAGGAATTGCGAGCACATTTTAAGGTCATTTCTAAATTTTCATATGGACCTATAAAGCACGAGCACGCTTTTTGCAATTTTTGAGCAAAAATACAAAAAATGCTTTGAGCATGCATCATTCAAATTGGTCACATGATTTAATGTATGAGTATTGAGATGCACAAAGATTGAAAGTGATCAAGTGCTAAGTTAGTTTCAATATTCAAATTTGTAGAAAAATAAAAAAACGCACAAGTACAAGCATCACAAACCGAAAGCATAAACAATTAGTACAACATTGAAATTTTTTCTATGCTAAAGTACTTCCATCCATCATTCCTAGTTCTCTTTTTATGAAATTTAATCTTTCCTCTTTTAGGGGCTTGGTGAAAATGTCAGCTAGTTGCATATTTGTGTCAATATACTCTAGCATTACATTACCATTTTGAATATGATCTCTCAAAAAATAGTGTCTAATATCTATGTGCTTACTCCTGGAGTGTTGAATAGGATTTTTTAGAAAGTTTTATAGTAATAGTGTTGTCACACTTAATAGAAATGTGATCAACCTCTCCGCTATAATCTCTTAATTATTGCATCATCTAGAGGATTTGAGCACAACAATATCCTGTCGCCACATATTCGGCTTCCGCGGTGGAGAAAGCAACAAAGACTTGTTTCTTACTAAACCAAGATACTAAGCATTCACCTAGAAGATGATAAGTTTCGAAGGTGCTCTTTATATCTAATAAATTACCGGCATAATCGGCATCCGAAGAACCTATTATATTAAAGGATGTTTCCCTAGGATACCAAAGTCCTAAGTTCAAAGTCCCGCAAAAATATTTCAAAATTCTTTTTACGACATTTAAATGAGACTCTCTGGGATAAGATTGAAATCTAGCACAAAGACAAACATTATACATAATATCGAGTCTAGAGGCAGTTAAATGTAAAAGTGAGCCAATCATACCTCTCTGGAAATTTTCATTTACACTCTTACTCTTCTCATTCTTGTCCAATTTTGTTATGACACTCATAGGAGTTTTAGCTACTTTGCAGCTATCCATCTCAAATTTCTTTAGAAGTTCTCTTATGTACTTGGTTTGGTTGATGAATATTCCATCCTTGTTGCTTGATTTGAAGACTAAGGAAAAATTTGAGCTCTCCCATCATGCTCATTTCAAATTCTCTAGTCATTCACTTAGCAAAATCCTCACAAAGCAACACATTAGTAACTCCAAAAGCATTGTCATTAACATAAATTTGAACAATTAGAGTATCATGCTTATATTTCTTTACAAATAGTGCAGTATCAATTTTGTCCTTTTGAATCCATTTTCAATTAAAAAGGAACTAAGCCTTTCATACTAAGTTCTAGGAGCTTGTTTCAACCCATACAAGGCTTTAGCAAGTTTGGAAACAGGATTGAGTATACTTTACAAAGAAAGAAATTTGGTGTAGAAAGTTAAGAAATGAATTTGCAAGAGTTTTGATATATCTAAATCATAAACTTATTTGTAGAGTCTTAAAGAGGGGTATTTATATACATATCAACCCCTTAGAGATGTTACAATGGGTTTAAAACTCATTAATTGCAAGATTGATGACTTGGAAAAAATTTCCTTAAAGTCCTGAAAAGCGCCACCATGCTTTCCAAGCACGGTCGCGCTTTCTGAAAAGAGATGTTGGGGCGTCCAATGGCTCCAAACACGTGGCTCTGATGGGATAGCTGATATCTCAATGGTTACTGACATCGCATTTGTTGCGAAAGCCACACCATCGCCAATGTCGCGCTTGCCTTGTCTGTGCCTAGAAGCGCCTTGCGTTTCTCATCACTCTATCGTCTGCCACTTTTAGTCTCACACTCAAATATGAAGCGCCCTCGCGCTTCTTGAAGCTTTGACACTTTGACTACCGGATGTCATGATGCTATTGACAAGATGTCAGGTGGATTTTTCAACGTCTTGTAAAATTTTGGTGAACCAAAAAGCACCCTGTGCCCTCATGCTTTTTAGGTCTTTTTACAAGATTTCTTTTAAAGTTTAAGAATGCTTAGCCTTTGGTTGGTTCCTTTGGTGCTTTGCCATATAGACACTCAGACATAGGATTAGCAATGTTCAATTTGGGTATTACGATCAAAATAGAGATCAATTGCACCTTAGGTCAATAGTGATTAACTACATCATTGCTATTATTTTAATTATTCCATGAACATTAGACTGACTTTTTATTCTATAAGCACAGATTTTGTTAGCCCAAATGTTCATAACCCCTTTAGTGAGGATGAAATTTAGTCTTGCTTGGATATTTTTGATTGTTTTTAGTATCTTTGTTGGTTGGTTTAAGTTCATTTAGGATATTAGTTATTCCCCTTTTATAATTGCTCATCTAGTTTGTACTCCATTAATTCCTTCCTTCTCATTCTTTATATTTATTTTTTGCTTTTGCACATTAGATTTCAGCTTACATGCTAAAGGTGAATCGAAATTGGTTGATTGATCACCTCACATGCTAAACTAAAATGTCAGATAATATCTAAGGTACCAACGTACCTCCCTTAGTCCTAGTGGCACCAATATGCCTTCCATAGAAGATGTATGCTAGGTTAGTAATTTCCTTTCCTCATTCTATGCATGATTAAAACAAGATAATAAAATGTCATTGTAATAAAATGGCTAGTAACTAAGCCAGGTTAGTATGATTAGGGAAACCAAAAGCCTTAGAGTCTAGTGGAGACCGAACTGTGTGTCTAGGCATGTTTGTTTGCCTAATCCTTTCCCAGCATGTACATAAGTTTTTGAACCCAGATCTCTGATTCAGTGAGGGAAAATTTAGGCTCTCTGCAAGGAATTCGAATAGCCATCCTTCGCCCCTCTCTATATTTGTCCCAGTTATTTTACCTAGGTGGTGATTCTAGACTTCTTCAATAATTCATGGTCACCATGGTTGTTGTGATCCTTTAAGACCTCTTCCCAAATGGCACACTTTTGAATCGAGCCTAGTACAAATGAGATAACCTTCAACACAATGACACGGTCGCTACTACTCTTGGGCCCAACTTAATGAAAATAAGTCGCACTCACATTGGCGACTCCGCTGGGGACTTAATAAAGAGTTGATTCTGATTGACTTCGAGGCTTTTCATTTTTTTGATTTTATTAATCTAGCTTTGTATCATTTGCATTAAAGTTAAGTTAACCCAATCTTTACCCGGTGGCACTAATATGTGGGATATCCTAATTCCATTCAAATGGGAGACGACATGTGTTGGTGATGATTATTCCCTTGCACACGTATTGGGGGCAAAAAGGCTTATTATGTCAAGAAACAATAAAACTCTCACCTAGCTATATAAAAGGGATAAGCCTCCTCTAATATAAAAAGGGTTCTTCTTGCCAAGGGAAACTAAACTTGTTTATCCTAGCCAAAGCTCATATGGTGACGTAGATCCTTCCTCTAGGTTTCCAAATAACATGTGAATATATGTTTGCCTGGATTAACCTTGTGACTCTTTCTCATTATTTTCTTAACGCACTCAGAACCACTTAAAATACCAACACTTATTGGGATTGGTACAAAGGTGCAATACCCAATAATTGGTGAAATAGTAGCACGAGTGCATTACGACAATTAATGAGTATGATTTATGACTTTATTTCACTGTTAGTGCTTGAAACTCAGATTTAGACTATTCATAATTAGAAATTCCTCCCCATGATGAATGTTTGAGAAACGCGTGATCAAGAGATAACGAATGAAAGTTTAATCTCTCTTAGAATGCGAGGCTTGCAAACGTCTAGTGGAGAATTCCTAATTATGGGTTAGCTTAAGCCTAAGTGTCAACTATTAGAGAGAATCGAGCTTCGACCATCCCCTCTTGATGGCTCAACTAAACCAAAATACCTAGGAAAGAAGACTTCGCCATTTGGAAGGGAGAGCTGCATGAGAGGTGAACATATTTGTTTACATCTACTGGAACACACATACTTGATTGTGATTGGGTTGTGAATAAACTTTATGGTTGTAAACCTTTTCTCTTTTGGTGAACATTACATGTGCATCCATGACATATATGCACCTAACCTTTTACTTATAGCCATTTCTCTTCTTCATATGAAGTAGATACTGATGGATTTCGAGATTCAAGTGGACTTTATAAGCCTTAAGGATGAGATCAATGTCCTCAAGTCCAGGTCAGGTCCCTATTTCGCTTAGTGGGGAAAATGTCTTATGAGCTGGATAAGATTTTGTACTTTCTAAAGCAGAGCCGTCAGGAAATGACGATTGTTGCCTCAAGAGTGATGGACGAAGAGATTGAGAAGAAAGGATCGCCGAGAAGATGAGCCAAAGCCTAGGATAAAGCCAAGTGCCTCAAGCAAGAAAAGGAAGAAGTATATTCAACCTTTCATGTCTTACTCCAATATTCTAGTGGACCTTCATCATCAAGGATTGCTGCCTACCAAACTAGTATCATCCTAGAGGGTACATGCTTGCATTAGTTGTGAGACGGACAACTACTGCTTATACCATGGTTTGTATGCACATGATATTGATAAGTGCATTCGTCTCAAGAAGGACGTTCAACAGCTGCTAGACAAGAAGATCATCATTGAGGACCAGCTCTTTGAGATGGAATTACTGGAATATAACTTGATAATGTAGTTTCCCAATCATATTCATGTTTTATAATCAAGTCCTTTTGGACAAGTACTTGGTAACTTATATGGTTTAAGAACAGTGTTATGATCGCTTATACTCGTTGGACAAAAAAAGATGGTTATTATCTTTATGCTTTTGAATGGATCCTTTATTTTTTTTAAGAAATTGGCTGTCTGTTCGCTCGAGAAGAGTGCATACATGCATTTCATGCACACGTTGATACATGCATTTTGCATTTTATACATGCATTCGTTATCTCTAATTTTTTCATTTATCAAAAGGCCAAAATCTCTTGGGACAAAACATGTCGTAGATTAACTAGACAAAAAAGCATCGAAATGAAAAACTATCCAGAAGCATCCCACAATGCTGAATTAGAAGTTGTCCATAGTGACACAGAAAGTGTTAAGACTCAGATGCAGAGTCTGATGGGATTAAGGAGGCAACAGGCTGAAGCAATCCAAGCTCTAACCTTGCAACAACAATTAACCCCTCTTGCTCTTATAGCACTGCCTGCACTTGCAGCACAAGACAACAATGGCACCACTACTGGGGTGGATGGTATTGGTACAAATCTAAAAAATCTACTGGTGCTGGATTTTGGTCAAGCTTCAAAGAAGGACAAGAATGGTGGTAATACGTATGAGTTTACCAATGCAGAAGAGAAGAATCAGGTTAAACAGAAAGTTGTACTAGGGGTTTCGGTTGCCGAAGATCCCAGGGTCAAGGAGATGGAAAAGCAGATTGAGAAGCTTCAGAAAATGTTGAGGATCAAAGGCTGGAAGGTAATAGATGAAATAGAAGAATCGATAGAAGTGACTACCAAGGCGAAAAAGATTAATTTACCAAACTTGCCAAAGTTTGATGGCATAGGCAATCCCCATGCCTTCATCAACTCGTACAGGATGGCCATGTCGACATGTCAGGATCTCATCAAGGAATAGATTGTTAAGTTCTTTGAGCTATATCTTGAGGGACAGGCTAACTGCTGGTACTGGCAACTGGATGAGAAGTTCCGTAGTGATTAGAAAGAGATGGTTGTAAAGTTTGTAGGCTAATATGATTACAATTTAGAAATAGAGGTCACTACGCGTGACCTAGAAATGGCAAAACAATTGCCTAATAAGAGCATCTCAGATTTCATACTGCACTTCAAAGAAAAGGAAGCCAAGACTGTAACTAGACCTTCCGAGTGGGATCAAGTGTGGTATATAACGAAGGGCACACCAAGTTGGCTGCAATCCTACTCATAACGTTTGAGGACTTTAGCGAATGTGCCACAACTATTGAAGAAATTGAGCAGAAGAAAGGAGGATACAAGAGAAGTATTCCTAGCAGTTCGACATCGAAAGAGGTTAGTGTCTCTCAAATTGGGATAAATTCTGCAGCTTCATAGAGGTACTCGCGATTGCCAGTGCCTCTTTCGCAGGTTATGACTAAGCTGTAGCAACTAAATTTGCAGAATGAGGCTCCCCAGCCAAGACGCGGGGTAACTCAAACGGGAAACAACTCAAATGCTTTTTGCCATTATCACTAGTTGGCAAGTCATAATACTGACTATTGTAGGAGCTTAAGGAATGATATACAAATTTTGATTAACAATGTAAGATCATGGATCTAAAGGTGAAACGCCCTAACCCCTTGCCAAACTACAACAGAGTACCACTGTCGAACTATAAAATAACGATGATCAGTTCTAGACTGCCAGAAAGCTTTGTATTGGAGGCCGCGAAAGTGATACCGGAAACCTTTGAGGAAAAGAAAATAAGAGAAGGAAGTGAGAGAGAGAAAATAAGCCAATGAGAGAGAGAAAAGAATGAGTGTGAAGGAAAGTACGCGCTTGTGGCCGTAATACATAATTTTTAGAAAAGTTTCTAGACACAATAAGATATGCCTCGGAATATCAATATATGGAAAACACTTGAGAGTAGAGAAAATAATCAGTAGGGAGTGTAGAACTGCTAGACATATAGGTAGAAATTCAAGGGTCAACTTCCAAACTAACTAGCGAGTCAGTAGATGGAGTGACTCGAGGTGGAAGGGTGTATAATGATCAAGAGAAGGTAATATTGAAGGAATCGAAAGAAAAGAAATAAGAGAAACTAGAAATAGAAAAAGAACCTGAAATGAAAAGCTCTAGGAAAACAATCCCAAAAGATGAAGTGAAGAGACAAAAGGAAGAGCAAGCTGTGAGAGATGAAAAGGAAGGATTGATTATGGCAAAGTTGAGAAGGACCTAAGCCAACATTTCGGTTTTGGAACTTCTGAAGTGTTCATCCAAGTACATAACTGCCATAGCAAGAGCGCTGCATAAGATTTTGGTACTTACTCAGTCTACACCCTAGTAAGCTGCTTTAGCGATTCAGGAGAGAAAACGAGTGCTATCCTTTTCAGATAAGAACTACCCTTGGAAAGGAGAAGCCATAACCGCTCGCTATACAATAAGGCTATTGTAAAGGGAGTGAAAAGTGGATGTGTGATGGTTGATGATGGGTCTAGCATCAACATTTGTCCATTAAAGTTTCTTAGAAAATATGGCATTGAGCATAAGAATTTAGAAACTAGTTCCACCATTATCCGAGCCTATGATGATACTAAAAGAAAAGCGATAGGAACCTTTAAAGTATGTTTGAAGGTTGGAGTAATTGAGTCTATGGCCGAGCTTTTTAGTGATTAACTGATAGGCATCATATTATACATATTTACATGCCCAATTGTTTACATTCTTGTGCATAATTATCTCATTTTATGCTAGAATCACCTATTTTTTGGTTCCTTTCACGTTTCAGGTCATTATCGAAGGACATTATCAATAATCGAGGGAAATACGCGCAATTATGGACCAGAATCCATCAAATTGAGCAAGGACTAGCATTCCGAGGTTGAGCACGACCTAGACTTCGGCCATGCTGAATTGTCAAGTAGGTGACCTCTAAAAGTGCCATTTTGGCACGGTTTCCCTAGCCACCACGGCCCGTGGTGGCTCAGCACCGGCTAGGGCATGGCCTGGAAGAGGTCAACAGACGCTGAATGCATAGGTCCAGCACGGCCTGGACTCTGCCCGCGCTGATCAGCACAGGCTTGACCACGGCCGTGCTGAAGGGACTATATAGGCAAAAATGATTTGGTGAATTAGGGTTCGATTTTCTGACTTGATCTCCATTATACAAACTTAAATCATTTGTTTCCGGACCTTAATTCTCGACCTTGGGAGATCATTTCATCAATTGAAAGAAGGATTACATTTGGTTTTAACATCAAATTGAAGATCAAGACAAGATGTTGGAGCATTCAATAGGCAAATTAGGGTTTGCTATTCTGAATTGGAAATTTAGGGTTTCTCATCCAACTTGAAGAAGAAGGGTGTACATGCTTTTAATTTACTTTTTTGAATCTATTCTTTATTTGTGATGCTTATTAGTATGAGTAGCTAAATTGTCAAACCCAATTGGGGTTCCTATGTTGTTGGATTGATTTTAATGTTATGAGATTTTGATTATCAATTCTTGATTCTTTTTGCTTTCATTATTAATGAGAAATCACTTTATTCATGAGACGTTGTGAATTGTGGTATTTAGATTGCTTTATGTAATTGAGAAATTCGTTTAGTAATTGAAAATTTGAATAGCAAGAACTGGTTAATAATCACTTAGAAATAAGGGTAATTGACTAGCCGGATTAAGAATTAACAAAGCTTAATAGAGGTGGGTTAAACCTTAATGCTAATCGAATAATCGATCGTTAGGAAGAGATTCCAACTTTAGGTTATTAGGTTTAGGAATTCGGTTATCTCGAGAGGGAGACCGAATTTAGTTAAGACTTCGTCCATGGGTAATTGCAATTAATAATCAATTTAATCTCTATCTTCACTAAAATCCAATTAACTTAGGTCCCCTAGGGTTTGCTTTTTTCCTTCTAGAGTTTTCCTAAATTCTTTCAGATTATTTGACATTTAATTAAGTGTTTATTCATATTTAATCATAGCATAAACCTTCATTGATTTGTTTAGGTTAGATAATATAATACGCTACAGTAAGTCTAAGATCATCCTTTCCCGAGAATACAATCTTGATACTACCGTTTGTGCTAGTCTGCATCGATAGGTTCACTCCCTTAAATTGTAGCTACATAAATAGCCTATCAAGTTTTTGGCGCTGTTGCCGGGGAGACTTTTTGTGTGAACTAGAGCGAACTTGTGTTTTTGTTAATTTAGCCATATTTATTTTTCTATCTTTATTTTGCTTTATTTTATTCTTTCATTATTTTAACTACTTTTATTTTTCGGTCGCTACATTCCATTTGTAGGTAGTTTATGACCAGGAGCTCAAACTCTAATCTTATAGAGCCTCTGTCTGATCCAGAACGATCCCTCAGACTTTTAAGGAAGCGTTTGCAATTAGAAGAGGAGGAGATTGAGGTTAAGGTACCTGTTGATAGACTAGAAGGGATGGAGAATCACAATGGAAATGCCGCGACGGACGCCAACAAAACGATGTACGAGTTTACTAGAACATCATTGGATGGGACATGAACGAGTATACTCAGACCGACGGTGGCAGCTAACAATTTTGAGATAAAACTAAATGTGATCCAGATGGTACAACAAAGTGTACGGTTTGGGGGGCTACCAAGAGAGGATCCCAATGCCCATATAGCCAACTTTTTGGAGATATGTGACACTTTCAAGATAAATGGAACTACCGATGATGCCATCCGGCTGAGATTATTTCCATTTTCTTTAAAGGATAGAGCAAAGAGATGGCTACAGTCCCTTCCACCGCACACTATTACGACCTGGAAACCTTTGGCTGAAAAATTTCTTTATAAGTACTTTCCTCTAGCTAAAACTGCTAAATTGAGAAATGACATTTCTTCTTTTGTGCAGATGGACGACGAGAGCATTTACGACGCCTGTGAGAGGTATAAGGACTTGTTGAGATGCTATCCACACCACGGTCTACCAATATGGATGCAGGTTCAGACCTTTTATAGCGGTTTGAACCTTGCTACGAGGCTAATGGTGGACGCTGCAGCAGGTGGAGCTTTGAACAGCAAGACGCTAGAGCAGGCGCAGAACCTGATATAGGAGATGGCCATGAACAACTACCAGTGTCAATCCTCTAGGAGTCAGCCGGTCAAACAAGGAATGGTCAACCAGTTAGACTCCACAGCAGCCTTGGCAGCTCAAGTGGAGCTTCTGACCAAGAAAATAGACTAGCTTCAGATGTTGTCCGAAAGGCAACAAGGAGTACTCCCCGGTACCATTGAGTCTAACCCGAGGGAGCACGTGAACGCCATCACTTTGTGCTCGGGTAAGTTTGTTTAAGCTCCTTCTAAGCCTGTTGTTGATGATGTCACTATTGATGTGTAGATCAAGGCGAGCAGTAAGGTTAAGGAACCTGAAAGGCAAAAGGTGAAACCAATCCCAGTTAGGAAGTATCAACCTAGGATTCTTTATCCTGCTAGATTGAAGCAAGTAGAAGCACAAGAGCAGTTCAGTAAGCTTTTGGATATTTTTAGACAATTGCATATTAACTTTCCTTTTATTGATGTATTGAAGCAAATGCCAAAGTATGCCAAATTCTTAAAGGACATACTTAGCAACAAAAGCAAGCTGGAAGAGGTAGCATTCATAAAGCTTAATGAAGAGTGCTCAGCAGTGTTTCAGAGCAAGTTACTAGAGAAACGTCACGACCTAGGGAGTTTTACTATTCCTTGCACTTTGGGTAACTTATGTGTTGATGATGCATTAGCTGATTTAGGCGCTAGCATAAATGTAATGCCCACAAGTATGTTTAATAAGCTAGGTTTAGGGGAAGCAAAACCCACTAGGATATGTATTCGATTAGCTGATCATTCTGTTAAGCTTCCTAGGGGGATTGTAGAGAATGTGCTAGTCAAGGTAGATAAATTCATCTTTCCTGTGGACTTTGTGGTTATGGATATGGATAATGAGCATGGTGTGCCTTTGATTTTAGGGAGACCTTTCCTTGCCACGGCTAGAGCCAAAATAGATGTATTCGAGGGAAAGCTAGAGCTTAATGTAGGGAATGACTGTGTTACTTTCAGTTTACCCCCATTCGAGAGTCCTCCCGCCAATCATGTTCACGCCATTTGTGCTATTGACGGGATTGGTTTTGCATGTGATAAACCACCATAGGATATACTAATAGATTCTGCTCTGCATGCTTCTTTGCCTGTTGATGTGTGTCACTCTTTTAAAGAAAATAACTTGCATCAATTTGAAACTTCGCACTATGATACACCCGAGAAGGGTACTTGCAAGTTTGTTTATGACAGGTCATCTAGACAGGATTGGGAGTGGATGACTGGACATCCCAACTCGGCATGAAGAGCACCTTCTTGGCCATCTACTGCACCCATTGGACCGCCTCCTTGCGGTTATATGCCTCAGGCCCCAACTTACAATGCGCCCACCTTCTCAATTTGCCAACAGTGCAGGGATGCTACTGCAGAGTCCAGCTAAGGACTCGATAAAAAAGAAGCGCTTTTTGGGAGGGACCCCAAAATTTTAATTTTATGCTTTTATTAACATTTTTATTTTGTTAGTCGTTTGCATGCTTGATGGTAGTTAGAAAACTTACTTAATAATTAAACATAGTTGTATGAATCTTGGGTTTGACTAATTTAAGTTGGCAACTGGTGAAGACGGACTTCCCCGTTTGATTTATGGCCTAAATGTGTCTGTATATATGTCAAATGCAGGTAGGGAGTTCAGCGACTCGAGATGGCGAAGGAAAGCTCGGAATCCACCCTTTCACCACGGTTTCCGTGGCCATCACGGGCTGCAACACCAGACCGTGCTGATCAGCACGACTAGGGTCAAGCCCGTGATGAGGAAACACATATGGAATTTGGGAATTCAGCAGTTCACCACGGCTTCTAAAGGCACCACGGGCAGCAACACCAGGTTGTGCTGATCAGCACGGCCGTGCCCCCACCCATGACAAAGGGTGCCATAATGAAGCTTTATGGACTAGCAAGGGTTGAGTCTTGGCCGTGCTGACCAGCATGGCCTTGCCCTCGCCCATGCTGAACCCCATGCCTATGAAAAGGGGAGTTTTCAAAATTTTCCTGCCCCCTTTCAAGCTCCAAGGTGCTGTTTTCTTCCTTATCTCTGATTTTTCTTACCTTTCTCAGCAATTTCAAGTAAGTCTCTTCCCCTTTTGCTTTTATTTGCTTCATTTTGATTTTTCTTTTATGCATTTATTTCTTTTAGGACATGCTAGTATGTTTTGGTAGTTTTACATTGTTACACTACTTCAATATTACCTCAGTTAGATTTAGTTTATATTAGTTGCTATGTTTGCTATGAATTTGATTATGAAATGATAAGTGTGGGGTTTGACAGCAATAAAGTTTATCTATGGCATTTTATTATGAACAATTGTTAGCATAACTTTGCTTTAGTTGGTGCACGATAAAGTAGGCTGGAATGTATTTGCTAATTAGTTTATACAGGAGATTGAGGCTTTAGTCTTTTATTAAGTCTAAAGTTTTCTGTTAGTCGAATTATAGCTGTTATGCTGTTTAATTTTCAGTAGAATTCCTGATTAACTTGATTTCTTATTCAATACTAATGATTCATTGTATTAGGTAATATGAGGGACCACGATCAATCACATAGAAAGCAACCGAAATGCGTCGCTACCAGCAAGCGCTCGCGTGGCGAAGGAACATCTTCCTCTACTTCACCAAAGACCAAAACCAAAGACCAAAGACCATGACTCCACCAAGAATAAAGAACTAGTCCGAGCCGGAAGAGCACCAGCTGCAAATCCACCTGCACCTAGTCATCATACATTATGGACATTCCCTTATGTAGATAACGAAAGTCAATTCCAAGTCATGAGATGAAAGCAAGTGATGGCGGGTCGTTGCATCGACTTCGTATCCCTGGAAAGAGTGGGATTGGCTCAGGATGTGCACACTCTATTCGAAACTCTGCCATATGTGCGATTCTTCAACATCATTGAGCCAACCTATCGTGAGCTTACGATTGAATTCCTCAACACCTTCTTCCTACAGCAACAGATGACAAACTGGCATAAGCCTGATGCAGTTTACTTCAAACTTAGAGGAAGGGAGTTCTCAATGTTAATCCCATAATTCGACATGCACTTGGGATTATGGACTGAACAGGAGATCTCGGGGAAGGAGTATCAGGAATGTCTCTACATCAACCCAATATCGTACGACACCATGTGGAACTCATTGGTACTTAGACCGAAATCGTACTACCCCAGCAGGTCTAAGGCGTCTAGCCTTCCGGATCATCTTCGATATCTCCATACCTTATTAGCTTACACGATTACAAGCAGGGGAGATAGTTTTGGAGCGGTACATACAGACTGATATCTTCATCCTCTAGGCTATGCAACATCAGAAGAAGATTGACTTAGGATATTTGTTAGCTCGACAAATTCGTTCATTTATAGTATATGCCTAGAAGAAGATGCATTGTTGTTTTGGCCCGTATGTGACTAGGTTAGCCAAGAGACTGGATGTATTGGACAACTGTCTATCAGAGCTTTCACAGATTGGTGACATGACACCACTCAGGATCAGACAGATGATCAACATGCAGATGATCACGGCTACTCGACATCCACATGGTATAGAATACAGGCTTGTGAATACAATAGTCAGGGAGGCTAGAAAGGCAGCGGCTAGAGGAGCCCAAGATCCGACGACTGGGATTCCGGATGTTAGGATTCCTAACACAGTTAGAGTGTTTATGCCTACATCTGAAGCCTCATCCTCTTATTCTGTAGGGACATCGAGTGCTTAGATTAGTGCTTTGGCTGACCGATTAAATCGAGTTTGCAATATATAGCAGCAGCACTATACTGAGTTTGCGCAGTAGAAAAAGAAGTTTGGGCAGTTTCAAGAGGAGAATAGGGCACAGTTTCGTGGTTTGAACAGTATGCTCCAACAGCTTATGATAGGGTTGGAGAGGCACGCCATCCAGACAGACTTAATAGTGGAGCAGATTAAAAAGATGATGGATGCTAGAGCACAAAATCAGCTGTTCATCGATGATATGAAGTTTGATACGGCAGGAGGCTTCACGGACCATGTGCCACCACTGCCCCCTCCTTCAGCGACTTTCCCTACTCCTCATCTTCCAAAAAATCCAACCAATGAGGATACGCCATCAACAGACTACCAGCAGTGAACTTGTGCTATTTTTCTTTTTCCTTTTTCTTTTTATTTTCCTTCCTTTATTTTATTTTATTTTATTTTCTTATCTTTTGCATGTTTAATTTTATGTTATTTCCTTTCATTTTTCCTTTCATGTTAATTTATTTTAGTAGAACATTATGCTTTGCCATTTTGAAATGAACACTAAGTATGATCTTCAAGGATTATGATGTGCTAGTAATGTGCTATACCCAGTTTTAATTTTTCTAACACTGTGGACAGTGTTATACTCAAGTGTGGGGTGGGTATCCCTTAATTGTTTAAAAGCAATGATAATGGACCATTCTTAGGATGTTAGGACCTAGGGTTTTCATAACATTCAAGTTTATTTTATTCTTTCATAATTAATGGCTTAATTCACACACTAGTACTTGATTGTCCCTCTTTATCTTCTGTTCTTGAAAGCAATTTCACAGTATTCAGTATGTCAATTTGGCTGGGTTAAACCGGTGTTACTTGAGTTCCTTGCAAATTTACAACCTTTGACTGTGAACTTTGATTATGTCAATCTTGTTTTCAATTTATATGATGATTCAATTGATAAGTCTGAGAACCAATTACAAATTTTAGCCACTTCAAACGTGAGTTTTTGAACCAAAAATTGAGCATCCATTGCACATTATGCTCATGAATTTTCTTGTTTGAGTGTGCGCTGTACTTACTTTCATTTCTAGAACTTGCTCTATAATGCTTGTTACGGTTACATGAATTTTTGAATACCATTAGATGATTTGGGCAACTTAGGATTTCATCACATATGGCCAAAAGCCTACCCTCTGTTGCCATTAGTTAGCCAGTTTGAGCCGTAACCTTTCTTCATAATTTACACCTAATCACTATGCATACACCATTCTTTACATATGTCTTTCCTTTCACCCTGTATACTGAGTAATTATGTGTTATGTTTCTTCATTTATGGGATCATAGTGCCTAACATTGTTTTTAATTCACTTAATCTTTTCAGTCATTCTTTGATGCTCCCTTCAATCCAAATTGGATATTTATTCTTTTTGTTTATGTCAATAACCACAACAGTCCCTATATAAGCTGATGTAATATATATACATAGTATATATATAAAAGAAAGAAATATATAGAGAAAAAGAAAGAAAGAAAAAAATTATTACTTACTTCTTAACTTTTAGCTCTTCTGAATTTAACTCTTGTGAGCATCCTTTACTTCAAATAAGGCTTAATGAATACTTTTATTGTTTAGCACTCAGTTCCTGAAGCATTCAGTTCAAATAAGTGCATAATTTTTCAGTATACTTTACACTTCTATCCAAATATTCGTACCTTTACCTCAGCCTCATTACAACCCTTGAAAAGACCTTTTGATTTTGGTATTCAATTACTCACGGTAGCGAAGATGAGATTTATGAGCAAGCTTATGGTAATTAGGTTTTGTGCAGCTGCATTGAGGGAATTTTCTTATTTACTAGTAAACACTGTGAGTGATTTGAGAGATTCCTATGAGGCAATGGTTCTTAGTCTTTAATGCTGAATTGTTATGTAAGTTGTGTTTCGAGATGTTATTATTATAATTCTTTCTTAAAGGTGTATAACTTGTTAGTTACTTGAGTTTCATTCTTTATATATTGAATAAGGTTGAGTTGTGAGCTTTAGCATGGATTCTGAGGGGTGATTATTGCTCGTGCATGTATTGAGTTATTGATTGCTTGAGGACAAGCAAAAGCTTAAGTGTGGGATGATTTGATAGGCATCATATTATACATATTTACATGCCCAATTGTTTACATTCTTGTGCATAATTATCTTGTTTTATGCTAGAATCACCTATCTTTTGGTTCCTTTCACGTTTCAGGTCATTATCGAAGGACATTATCAATAATCGAGGGAAATACACGCAATTATGGACCAGAATCCATCAAATTGAGCAAGGACTAGCATTCCGAGGTTGAGCACAGCCTGGACTCCGGCCATGCTGAATTGTCAAGTAGTTGCCCTCCAAGAGTGCCATTTTGGCACTGTTTCCCTAGCCACCACGGCCTCCACCACGGCCCGTGGTGGCTCACTGGCTAGGGCATGGCCTGGAAGAGGTCAACAGACGAATGTATAGGTCCGACGGCTCGGACTCTGCCAGGCTTGACCACCACCAAGGGACTATATAGGCGAAAATGATTTGGTGAATTAGGGTTCGATTTTCTCACTTGATTTCCATTATACAAACTTAAATCATTTGTTTTCGAACCTCAATTCTCAACCTTAGGAGATCATTTCATCAATTGAAGAAGGATTACATTTGGTTTTAACATCAAATTGAAGATCATGATAAGATTTGGGAGCATTCAAGAGGCAAATTAGGGTTTGCTATTCTGAATTGGAAATTGAGGGTTTCTCATCCAACTTGAAGAAGAAGGGTGTACATGCCTTTAATTTACTTTTCTGAATCTATTCTTTATTTTGTGATGCTTATTAGTATGAGTAGCTAAATTGTCAAACCTAATTGGGTTTCCTATGTTGTTGGATTGATTTTAATGTTATGAGATTTTGATTGTCAATTCTTGATTCTTTTTGCTTTCATTATTAATGAGAAATCACTTTATTCATGAGACGTGAATTGTGGTATTTAGATTGCTTTATGTAATTGAGAAATTCATTTAGTAATTGAAAATTTGAATAGCAAGAACTAGTTAATAATCACTTAGAGATAAGGGTAATTGACTAGCCGAATTAAGAATTAACAAAGCTTAATAGAGGCAGATTAAACCTTAATGCTAATCGAATAATCGATCGTTAGGAAGAGATTCCAACTTTAGGTTATTAGATTTAGGAATTTGGTTATCTTGAGAGAGAGACCGAATTTAGTTAAGACTTCGTCCACGGGTAATTTAATCTCTATCTTCACTAAAGTCCAATTAACTTAGGTCCCTTAGGGTTTGCTTTTTCCTTTGAGAGTTTTCCTAAATCCTTTCAAATTATTTGACATTTAATTAAGGGTTTATTCATATTTAATCATAGGATAAAACTTCATTGATTTATTTAGGTTAGATAACATAAGACACTACAGTAGGTCTAGGATCATCCTTTCCAGAGAATACGACCTTGATACTCACCGTTTGTACTAGTCTACATCGATAGGTTCACTGCCTTAGATTGTAGCTACATAAATAGCCTATCATTGACATACTAGTAGCTTATTCAATCATACTGGGTTGTCCGTGATATTATGAGCTGGGTGGAGTATCCTCTTCTATACACTAGATGATGAAGTTTCTTTATAAAGGTAAAATGGTGACTATCCGAGCATCTGAAGCAGCTGTAAGGGTAGTTGAGGCCTAAAAGGAAGAGATGATAACCAGATACAAGATAGAAATGATATGAGCTAAGGAAAGCCCATGCATGCGTATCATAAGAAAAATAAGGTATTACCCTAGAATTGGATTTAGCAGAGGTCGTGGCAGAGTGCCCGACTAGAAAAAGCTCAGATTTGCCAATGGAAGTACTACTTACCTTGGAGGGAATAAGGACACCCCTAGGAAGATTGGAAAGCTAGAGAAAGAATGATTGAGTTTATGAGGGAAGGCATGCTAACGCCTTATAATGGGGGGGGGGGGACTTTAGAGCCACAAATAGATGATAATTCACGGCAAGGGTTTGAAATATTTAAAGAGCAGTTCAAGATCATGAAGGTTGAGAAGGTTCAAGTTGAGGCTGACAAGAAGAATGCTGAACAAGCCCAGAAGAAGGTTGCCGAGAAGGGTAAAGCTAAAGCTGAGGAGTTCATCCAGGCTATTGAGGATGTTGCTCCTCCACAGGTTGATGTTCATGCCGTTAACTTTGATATTGATGCTTTTATTGAACAGTCCATTGTGGACGTCTTTTATGATGTTTACATTCCAAACTTATTTGATGAGGCTGGTGAGCTTCTCATTAACAGTGATGTAATGAATAACCAGTTTGCTTATTTGTATGTTGTTTTATGTAATGATTGCACACATTTTGATAATTATCCCACTATGCATTTAACCTAGGTACATCTAACTCCCCGAGGGAAGTCATGATTGGAGCCAGTTTAACTCTTGAAGAAAAAGAGAGGATAATAAAAATATTAATAAAATATAAAAAAAGGTTTTGCCTGATTTTATGAGGACATGGAAAAAATACAATAAGGAGCCCTACTAGGGCAACTCCTTATTCCTTAGTATATGGGATGGAAGCAATACTGCTAGTGGAAGTGGAGATTAATTCGTTAAGGGTACTAATAGAAGCTGAGATAGTCGAGGCTAAATGGGGAAGAGATCGGTATGAGCAGCTCAAATTAATTGATGAAACCATGACAAGAGCTATGTATCATACATTACTTTATCAACAGAGAACCGCTCGGGTGTCTGACAAACATGTTAAGCCTCGACCTTTGAAAAAGGGGAACCTAGTCCTTAAAGAAGGGAAGCTTGTGGATCTTGATCATTTAGGAAAATTGCGACCCAACTCGGAAGGTCCCTAGCTTGTTTAAAAGATCTTCTCTAAAGGAGTCACAATACTATCAAATATTAAGGGCAATGAATTTAGCCAACCAGGCAACATAGACAGGCTTAAGCGATATTAGATATAAAAAAAGGATAATAAAATATTAAGCCCGTTTGATCGAAAACCCATAAAAGGCGGTCCAAGGAAAAATTAAGGAGATTTGCTAAGGTGAAAATTGAAAGGCTCCTTAAACAAAAATTAGAATCAAGTAAAAGGAGATATAATGCTTGATTAGTTGGAAAACTTGAAAGGGCTGACTAGGCACAATAGCTAAACTGAATCCACTATATACTTTGGCTGAAATGATTGATGACATGAATTTAAAATAATATCAATATGCTTTTGAGATTTTATATCAATATGCTTTGCAATTTTTAAACAGCATCAAGCAAATCTAGCAGTTTTCTTTTTTATATTGCAAAGTTCTAACCTTTAAGTCATTGGTCAATGCATGAATAATACAATATCAACACTAAACATCAATAAGCGTCATCGACAACAGAATCAGTCGACTCAGGGAGGTTTTGAAGAATGATCCGACGACTCCAAATGCAGCAAACATGGTTAAGAGACCGAGCGAAGATTGGTCTTGGCTTCAACTGGGGCAGAGTGGAAGGAATCCTCTATAGTCCCCCATATTAGCGAACGAGTTGGGAAGGTGTATAAAAAGCGCTAAACTTCAGCTCTGACAACACGACACAAGAGGTATACGTTTGCAGAGTAACATGAGTCAAACCCCACCAAGGGCACATCCATCGTACATCCTCATTAAGAAAAATACTCAACCACTCACGCCATTTAATAAAATTATCAGTGGGTCACTGGTGCGCGTGGCTAAGGAAGTGTTGAATGCTGTATTTTACTAGGATCACACGTAGAACAACAATAAAGCTTAATCTTTCTTATAACCATATCTAAAAATAATTAATAAATAATAATAATAATAATAATAAATAAATAAATAAATAAATAAGTAAAAAAAAGGCAAGTCTACTAAGTCAAAAACCCTAATAGAGATTTAGGCAAAAATTAAGACAAGCTCGCTAGGCTGAAAACCCAAAAACGGGCAGTGTAGGCAAAAAGTATAGCATACAAGCGGAAAAAATATAAATATCAGATATGAAACAGATAAGATACATGGAGGATGATCAGACTGCCTCGAAAACAGTCACTCTGACCTCTTCGAATACGGTCCAATCCTATTAGAGTCTTCGTTAGGATGAGTGGGGCCAGAGTAGAAGGACTAGTTAGTTGAAGTAGGTTCACAATCCTCAAGTCACCTAAGCCATCCTCTCAGACCAATAGAAACTATATTTTCAAGCAAAAATGCCAAATCCTATGCCAAGTCAAGGTGGTCGGGTTAGTTCATCCTAATTGTCTTATTAGTTAGAGGAGGTCAAACCTTGACTCCCTGCAATGTGGTCCCAAGCTTCTTAAGGGAAAGATAAAAAAGCTTGCAACCTCGCGAGGCGTCAGAGGTTTGGTAAAAGGTAAAATGACCGCATCCGTGGATTATGCTAGAGCATCCAAGATAGTAGCAAATTCCTCTCACAAGTGCAAACATCCAAATGGCCAAAGCGGAACACATGGATGTTCGCATCCCAAAAACTTAAAGCAACATGAATGAAGGTGGGGTCCACTCTCACGTCACATAAAAATTGGAGACGGACTAGTGGGGGTTTATTAGTACCCTTTTTTTGGATCTAGATATCGAGGGAACTATGAAAATCCTATGATGAAAGTTACTGCCTTTCCGGGTATCGAGAGACGAAGGGTGGGCGAATTCGAGATTTGGGTTGAGTTTAATCGAGCTGAAATTATCTTTTTAAAATCAAATTGGACCCAATTTTTAAGAAAAATAAAGTTTGAGGGTCAAAACGAGAGATTTCACAAATTCAGGGACCTAATTTCAAATTTCTAAACTCCCTTATATAGAGCCAATCGGTTCTATATAGTGCTGATTGGGGCTTTTTCACTTTGACGTTGCTTTTCTTGATGATTTTACATCCGAATACAAATTGTAGAAGGTTTTGACGATAATCATGAGTTTTTTAATGATATTTATTTAAATTTAAAGAATTAAATGTAGATATTTAACCAATTTATCATTTAAAAAAGATATGAAATCATCATTTTCTTTGAAACCTTACCTCTATAAATAGAAAGAGGCATCTAGAGTTTGAGAGGGACAACAAGAATCAACATTGAGAAAAAGAGAAAAAGCAAAAGAGAAACAAAGAGTACATAAGCTAATATTGAGAAAAGAAAGAAAGGAAAAAATATCGTTCTTCATTAGGTAGAAGATCTAGGTTACTAAGCAAGAAGCTATTGAAGAAAGAACTATTTTTGGGAACCCATAACTTCTTTCTTAATGCCCAATCTTTCTAATATAGCCATATCAAGAGTTTTGGGTAAGACAATAATTGTTGAGATAGGAGTAGAAATTTTTGACCTTCTTCCCTATGAAAAGTAGGGAAAGGAGCATCATACCCATCTTGAGGAGTCAATGGTAGTTGAGAAGTCTTCTCTCTTGTCCTTGCTTTTCCCTTCCTTTTTGTGGATTGTTTCATTCTGAAAGGCGTCCTTGCAATAACACAAAATCAACAATGATAAACAACAAGAGCCAAATAAAAATTAATGAAAAAGAAGAAGAATCACATAAAACCCAAGTAAAAAATAAAAGAAATTAACAAATTTTTTTTTACCTATGCTTGAAAATAAAAGATATTAGAATCCTTAATCTTGCCATTACTTGAGGAGAAGAGAGAAAATAAAGAAGAAAGAAGGAAAAACCTTGCTTTGTAGAGAAAGAAAATGGAGAAGAAAAAGAAAAAGAAGAATAAGAAGAAGAATGAATGAATGAGAGAAAATGGAGAATTTTAAAAAGTTAAGGTTGCTAAAGAAGGGAGAAGAAGAGTAATTTGAGAGAGTGTAAAGAGTAGAAACCAAAAACTATCTTAAAGGATTCATTTTGTGTAAAATGTTCCTTTTTTAATTTTAAGCATTATTTTTAAAAAAGCACCAGTTACGGTAGTAGCCTACTGAAATGGGAGCTTCTCGTTGGTTACTTAGTCACGTCGTGACACGATTGCGACAATAGAAAATATCTTGCTTGCAAATGTTTTCTCATTTTCTCAAAGTACTCTCTCACGGTCTCGACTAAAGTCGCGACCTCGACTAAATTTGCGACCTCGACTAAATTCGCGACCTCGACTAGGTAATTAATATGAAATGACACAATTTTGTCATTTTCAATCAATCACAAGTAAAATTAAAATATAAATACAAAAAGAAAAAAGAAACAAGTAAAATGTTAGTATATGCTCTAATGACGATGTGTTATTTTGGTTTATCTAAAGAGTTTATACAAATTGTATTGACAATTATCTATATATTAAAAGGCATATGTTCAAGTCTATAAGTTTTCTTTTATATATATATATATATATATATATATATATATATATATATATACTTAAACTAATAGATAAGAATTGCATGGAATGTATAATATATATGTGAGAGAAATCATAAAGTGGTCTTGATTATAAGATTCTTTTTACAATAAAGTATTCTTCCCAAACTAGTACATAGTCAAGGTTTAATTAGGATATTGTTTAAGATTATGAGGATATTGATCAAACACTCGAGACTACCGCAATGAGTTTATAGTCCTACTTTGGAAGAAAATAATCAATCTCATACAATTGAAGTATAAGGATATTGAGATAAAACATGGAGATGTTACCTTATGTCCTTCTAACCATGAGATGCTCAAGGGATATTAATTGGGTATAGTAAGTCATATGAAGAAAATGAGATTATCAACAAAGGACTCATTACCCAAGGTAATCATTACATGGGAACATATCCATAGTTTTTTGATAGTGCATTAACTTATACAAATCATTGCACAAGGTAGTTGAACATATTGATTATAAATTAGGATTCATAGATCAAGTTCACAAGGCATTATATCAAAGAACAAATATAATTGAATTAATTATAGAATTGACACTTAAATCCATGCTCTATATACTAATTAGGATAGAGGGATAATAAAAGAACAAATCATTTACAATAAGAATGATTAGTTGGCACTAATTCTTCCTACACATTTAGGTGGTCATGATGCATTGCTAGATGCCAATCTTAATCTATGAAATATAAATTAAGTTACTTAGAGAATTAGCAAGGAATTAAAGAGTTTAATTCATATTTTATATTCCATGGCAAACATGTTAGGAACCTTTTAGGTCACACAAAAATAGGCTTAAAGTTGATTAAAATGATGCTTAAGATTGAGTTTAAGCTTAAATTCATTGGGTTTAACCAAAAGTTAATGAGATTAATATTAATAGGCTATGCTATTTGGCTATGAGGGCTTAATAACTAAGTTAAAAGTATTAATTAAGAAACTTAGTCCAACAAACCCAACCAAAGCCCAACTTAAGAGTAAATTAAGCTTTGTAGGAATCCTTATCATTAAAGGACTAGGTTTAATTGTCATGTATATAAAGGAAGCATAATGGGCGGCTAGGTTTAGAGATTGATGCCATAATCATTTAATTAATTTGATTAATCAAGATTCAACCTGGAACTAGCATTCATTCCTTTTTATCTCCACTCTCTCTCTATCGTTTGAAAGCCTGTTTATGAGAAATTTCAATTTTGAAGCTTGTGTGGATTATCATTAAAGGTTGGCCTGTTGAGTAGCTTTAATGTCCCTATCAACCTTGCCAAGATCAACAAACAAGAAATTAAAAAGGATCATATCATGCTTGAACACCCATTATAAGAATCTCTTTCAATTTGCTTATTTTGGCTATTATGATTATCTTAATCAATGAGATCTGTCTTAGGAATTGAGAAAATTTTTTAAATTACTTTTGTTGCCTCTTTGGTGTTTCATTTTAATTCCTAATATAAAGCACATTATCAAAACAAGTAAAACATGTTACTTGAAGGTCTTTAGCTTGACCTTATCTTTTCAAGCTACAAAGAATGAATGAAAGATAGCACTTTTCTTTTCTTTGGATAAATCCTCCAAAGTATCGCTTGCATCTTTAACCATTAACCTTGAAGGTCTCTCCTTTTTCATGCCTCAACTCTAAAGCTCAATGCTCAAACACCTTGACCACTTTAAATGGCCCACTCCACCTTGATTTGAACTTTTATGGAAAAAGTTTTCTGCTAAACTTTCCACTCATAGTCTCGACTAAAGCCGCAACCTCGGTAGAATACTTTGCCTACTCTCTTCTCTTTTGGTTACAGTCTTGACTCCTTTTTTTGACCTCAATTGGGAGCTTTGGTCTTCAGCCCTTACTATCCTCTACAACCGTTATAACTCATGCATTAAGCACCCATAATGGTCTTTTAAGTCTAACATACAACTCAGACCTTTTCTTCTTCTTTACGACTTACACATTAACACATTTCAATAATTATATACTCATTAAAGCATATAATCACCCTATTAAATAAAAGTAACTTATAACATATTAATGCTATAATAACTAGTATCTACACCTATTTTTTTTAGTATCTCTTTTGTAATTTTAGCATTCATTTTATATATTTTAATATATTTTTCATATATATTAGGTATATATTCGGTATATAACTAATATCTGATATTTGGAATTATCTTTTAGTATCTATTTCAAATTCTTAGTATCAACGTTAACATTTATCTGTCAATACCGATAAAGAATATGATGGAGGGTGATGGGGTTCTTGGGAAGGACCCTCCATCATCGATAGAGGACGATCGAACAGTAAAACGGCTTAAAGTTCAGAATGAGGATGCTAATATGAATATTAGATTTCCTTTCGGAACAAGTTATTGCATAACAGAATAGATATAGAGGATGATCTCTATATAGATCAAGACGACATAAAGGTAGAGGATAATGATATTATTGTATAGGACGAGGACGGTACTTCGGCTATCTTTCTATCCGTTAAGGTGAAGGATCTCCTTGAAAAACCATAGCATAAGTTAGTTACAGTCAAACTCCCAGGAAGACCTATTGCATATAGAGCGTTGTGTTCCAGATTGGATGGTTTATGGAGCAAATGTAGTGAATTCAAAGTCATTGACTTGGATAATGGTTACTATCTTATGCGGTTTTCCACCGAAGCATATGTTGAATTCATTTTTAGTTAGGGTCCCTGGATGATTATGAGACATTATTTAGTTATGCAATCGTGGTCTACTTTATTTAATAGTTTGAATACTTAAGTAAACTCAGTGTTAGCTTGGGTTAGATTGCCAGGTATGCCTCTCCATCTGTATCATAAGAGAGTGCTTCATGTTATTGCCAACCTCATTAGGAAGGTTATTCAAATAGATTGCAACACAGAATCAACGACAAGGGGGAAGTTTGCTAGAATCGCTATGAAACTAGACCTTAATAAACCTACTATCTTAGTTTAAAATTGAAGAAAGATTGTAGAAGGTTGAGTACGAAGGCTTGCCTTGTATTTGTTTTGAATGTGAAAAATATGGGCATGTTGTTGAACATTGTCTAGTGCAAAGAAGTAAAATGATGGGTGAAGATCCTCCTCCAAGAATAGCGGCTGAGGCGGTTGATGGCGGCTAAGATGCCAGTCCTAAGTTTGGGCCACAGATGGTAGTTACTCGAAAAGAAAAGCCAAATAATTTTAAGGAAGGAGCTAAAATTCGGAAAGTTGCTCGAAGTGGGGAAGTCAACACCAGAAACAAGCAGGGAGAAGATTCTAGTTCGAGATCTGATGTACTTAACAGTCTTGAAAATCTTATTAATAATGGAAATGAAAATCTTGCCTTAAACAAGCCTAGTAATAGTGATGTTACTTACCAAAACAGTAGAAAACCAAAGTCAAAATTGACCCAATCAAAGCCCTTCACTTCTAACCCCTCTATGGAAGCCTAGACCCATCAGTCATTTCCTAAGTCTAATCATGCCACCCAACACTAAGTTAACTTAGCCCAATTCTCTCATAAAAATGCTAGATGCATTATTTAAAGCCCACCATGCATTCCCATGCAAATTCAAATGTTAGAAATAAGAATGGTTTCCTCTCGAAAAATCTTAGTCTTATTCCAATCAGTACCTCCCTTAATTCCTTGAACCACTCGGTTGTGGTTGTTTAACAAGTGGGTGCTTACTCACTAGCTTTTAATTTAAATGGGAGAAAGGATGTTATAAAGTTCAAACCTCTTGATAAGGATCCCTAAGGTGTGAATGATTTTATGGATGGACTTGAAGAAGAAGGATCCTTAGATTCTAGAGATAATAACGATTCTGAGGATTATATTGAAATTTTTGATGATGATATGAAGGGGGAGTTCCAAAACCCCATTTTGGATGTATGATGTCCTTGATAGTCTTTTATTATTTTATTATTTCTTTATCTTTCTTTATGGATTTTTCTCTTGTTAGTTGGAATTGCCAAGGGGCTGCAAAAAAAGGGTTTGTAAGATATTTTAGAACTTTAGTTAGTAATACTAAAGTGGATATGGTGGTGCTTCTTGAACCTCACATAAGCCGTTTGAAGTTTGACAAATTTGTTAGAAAAAGTGGGTTTGATCATTCCCCTAGAGTTGAGGCAGTTGGTTTTTTTGGAGGAATTTGGGTGTTATAGAGGGATCATATCTCAATTATAGTGCTTTAAAATCATAGAAAATTTATTCTTATGTGGGTCGCCACTAGTAGTTAGTGAGAGTTCTTGATAAATGTTGTCTATGGTAGTCCAGTTTATAGCAATAGAAAGTGCTTATGGGTGGAGCTAAAATAAATCACCAACATATAATGAACCTTAGATTAGTTATGGAGATTTTAATGTTATCTTGAATGCTAATGAGAAGAGTGGTGGTTCCTGTAATAGATTGAAGTTTGAAACATATTCAAGCATTAGGTTGACTCTTAAAATTTAAAAGATTTGGCTTTTCAAGGGGCTAAATTTACTTGGTCTAGAGGGAGAATTAAGGAGAAATTAGATCGAGCTATTTGTAATGGTACTTTTTTGCCCTGTACGCTAATGTTAATGTGGCTCATCTTCCTCATCTTTTCTCTGATCATAGGCCTATTCATATTATGATGGATAATGCTTATCAAGGGCGTCAAAATCGGCCATTTTAATCAATTTGTGAAAGATACTTGGAGTCAAGGGGCTAATTATACTGATGTGATATGCATTGTTTTATACATGTTTATATGCCCAATTACTTCCATTTTTGTGCATAGTTATCTTGTTTTATGCCAGAATCACCTGTGTTTTGGTTCCTTTCATGTTTTAGGTGATGATCAATGGACATTTTCAGTAGTCGTGGGAAATACGTGCAAATACAGACCAGAATCCATAAAAATTGAGCAAGGGCTACCATTTTAAGGTTGAGCACGGCTTGGACTCTGGCCGGGCTGAAACATCAACATTTGACCCTCAAGAGTGTCATTCTAGCATGGTTTCCGAGGCCACCACGGCCTGTGGTGGCTCAGCACCGGCGAGGGCATGGCCAGGAAGAAGACCTAATTTATGGGATTCAGAGGTCCAGCACGGCCTGGACTCCGCCCATTTGATTAGCACGGGCTTGACCACGGCCGTGCTGGGATAATTATATAGGCAAAATCGAATTATTTGGCTAGGGTTCAATTTTTCGACTTGATTTTTAACATACATGCACGAGCCACCCCTTTCCAGACTTTGATATTCGACTTTGGGAGACTATTTTGCCTATTGAGGGACGGATTACATTAGTTTAAACATCACATTGAAGATCAAGAGTGGATTTGGAGGCATTCAATAGGCAACTTAGGGTTCATCATTCAGATTTTGGGATTTAGGGCTGTTCATCTGACTTGAAGAAGAAGGGTGTACATGTTTTCAATTTCCTTTTCTATTTTTGTTCTTTACTTTGTGTTACTTATTAGCATGAGTAGCTAGAATTGTTGAACCCATTGGGGTTCCTATGTTGTTGGATTGCATTTAATGTTTATGAGACTTTGATTATCAATGCTCATTTTCTTCTTGCTTTCATTATTAATGAGAAATCACATTATTCATAAGACGTTGTGAGTTGTAATGTTTAGATTGCTTTATGTAATTGAGAAGTTTATTTAGTAATTGGAAATTTAAATAGTAAGAACTGGTTAATGATCACTTAGAGATAAGGGTAATTGACTAGCTGGATTAAGAATTAACAACTCTTAATAGTAGTGGATTTAATCTTAAGGCTAACCTAAAATCAATCGTTACAAAGAGATTCTATCGTTTAGGTTCTTAGGTTTAGGGATTCGATTTTCGCGAGAGAGAAATCGAATTCAATTTAGAATCTGCTCGTGGGTAAATCATAATTGGTAATCAATGTAATCTCTACCTTCATTAAAATCCAACTCGCTTAGGTCCTCTTGGGTTTGCTTTTTCCCTTGATTGTTTCACAAAATCCTTTCAGACTGTTTGACATTTAGCTAACCGCTTAGCTTGCATTTAATCATAGAATAGTAACTTCATCGATTTTGTTAAGGTTGGATTTCATAAGATGCTGCAGTAGTTCTAGGATCACCCTTTCCCGAGAGCACGACCTTGATACTCGCCATCAGTGCTGCATCGATAGGTTCATTGCCTTAGATTGTAGCTACATAAATAGCCTATCAAGTTGTTAGCGTCGTTGCCGGGGAAACTTTTTGTGTGAACTAGAGTGAATTTGTGTTTGTGTTAATCTAGCCATTTTTATTTTTTATCTTTTCATTTCTTTTTATTCTTTATTATTTTATTGATTCTTGTGTTCTTTGGTTACTGCCTTTTAATTTCAGGTAGTTTATGACTAGGAGCTCTAATCCTACTCCTGTAGACCCTCTTACTGAACCAGAGTGATCCCTCCATCTTTTAAGGAAGCGTAAGCAAGAAGAAGAGGAGGCACGGATAGAGATTGAAGCCTCTGTGAATAGACCAGCAGGGATGGGAGACAACAACCAGGCTGCGGATGAAAATAGGACAATGTACGAGTTTGCTAGACCTTCTCTTGAGGGGACACAGATGAGTATATTGCGACCACCTGTGGCAGCCAATAACTTCGAAATAAAAAGCCAAACATTATACAAGTGGTCCAAAATAGTGTACAATTTGGGGGACTACCGAGCGAGGACCCAAACACTCACATTAGCAACTTCTTGGAGATCTGCGACACCTTCAAGATAAATGGAACAACTGATGATGCCATTCGGTTGAGGCTGTTTCCTTTTTTCTTAAGGGACCGAGCGAAAAGATGATTGCAGTTACTCCCAACCAACACTATTACGACATGGAGATTGTTGGCTGAGAAGTTTTTATATAAGTACTTTCCTTCTACTAAAACTGCTAGATTGAGAAATGATATATCTTCTTTTCTGCAGTTCGATGATGAGTGCATGTATGATGCTTGGAGAGGTACAAAGACTCACTCCAATGTTGCTCGCACCACGTACTACCAGTATGGATGCAGGTTCAAACCTTCTACAATGGTTTGAACCTTGCTACTAGGCAGATGGTAGATGCGGCATCAAGTGGGGCCCTGAACAGTAAAATGTCGGAGCAAGCGCAAAATCTGATAGAGGAGATGGCCATGAACAACTACCAGTAGCAATCCTCTAGGAGTCGGTCAGTCAAGTAGGGAGTGGTCAACCAGCTAGACTACACAGCAGCATTGGCAGCTCAAATGGAGCTTCTGAACAAGAAATTAGACCACGATGTTGGTCATGCACGGCGCAAACTGTAATGCGGGAGTATGTTTGCTTCACCTTCTAATTCTTCATCCTCTATTATTTCTGCTAACCTTGAATAGGTAAACTATATGGGTAATGCTCCTAGACAGCAGAACAACCTGTACAGCAATACATACAACCCCGGTTGGCGAAATCATCCCAACTTCAGTTGGAGGAATAACAGCAGCCAGGGACCACCCGGTTTTCAGAGGTTGCATCAGCAACAACTACAGCCACAAGCTGGTCCACCCCAACTACCTCCACCTTATGAGAAGAAGCCTAATCTCGAGGAGTTGGTGATGAAATTTGTGTCATCTACCGATAACAGATTTCAGCAGATGAATGGTGCACTTAGGAATCAACAGCCCTCCATTCAGAATTTGGAGAACTAGATAGGCCAAATTTTTTAAGATGTTGATTGAGAGACAACCAGGGACACTCCCTAGCACTATAGAGTCTAACTCGAGGGAGCACTACAAGGCTATCACCTTGTAGTCAGGTAAGCAGTTATCTAGTTCCTTACTTGTAACTAATGATGATAATGTTGTTGTGCAGGATGAGCCTGCCAAAAAGGAACTAGAACCTGAGGAGATAGAGCCTATGAGAGCTGAGGATAAGAAGAAGAATCCAATGAAGGAGTACCAGCCACCTATCCCATATCCTGCTCGACTGAGGAAGGAAAATGTTGACCAGCAGTTTGGTAAGTTTCTAGACCTTTTTAAACAACTGTGCATTAACCTTCCTTTTGTTAGGCTATTTCGCAGATGCCGAAGTATGCAAAATTTCTGAAGGAGATATTGAGCAATAAGAGGAGACTGGAGGATTTGGGATTGGCGACCCTGAACAAGGGGTGCTCCGCCATTCTGTAAAACAAGCTGTTTATTAAAAGGCGTGATCCAGGGAGTGTCACTGTACCCTGTGTCATTGGTGAATTACCTATTAGTGGTGCATTAGCTGACTTAGGAGCTAGTATTAATTTGATGCCCACTAGCTTGTTTGATAAACTTGGTTTGAGTGAGCCAAAACCCACTAGGATGAGCATTCAGTTAGCTGATAGGACTATTAAGATTCCTAGGGGTATAGTTGAGAATGTACTTATTAAGGTAGACAAGTTTATATTTCCTGTAGATTTCATTGTAATGGATATGGAGGGTGAGAGTGTTGTGCCACTAATCTTAAGTAGGCCTTTCCTTGCTACATCTAGGGCCGTTATAGATGTTTTTAATAGGAAGCTCCAACTTAAGGTAGATGACGAGATTATCACCTTTGACTTAGCGACTTCCATGAGACATTCCCTAGACCATGATGATATTATTTTTTTCTGTAGATGTCTTAGATGATGTTGTTGAGTCTCATATGCAGGAAATTTTGATTGATGACCTTTTGCAGGTTACATTGCAGGGAGATGAGAGGGAGTTGTCCAACGAGCAAGTGTTGGAACAACTCGCTTGTTTGCTGGCTAGTGAGCCCAGCCGTTCTACTGATCCATTTGTTTCTCTTGATAGGTCAGACGTGCAGAAGGTGAAACCTTCAATTGAGGACCCTCCAAGTCCTAGAATTGAAGGAGCTACCCAAGCACCTGAGTTATGCCTACTTGGGTGAGGCAAAGAGGTTGCCAGTCATTATTGCAGCAAACTTGACTCCTGAGGAGAGGGAGATGACGCTATCATCTCTTAGAAAGTACCCCACAGCCTTCGCATACAAGATTGCGGACATCCCTGGAATCAACCACAGTTTTTGCTCGCATAAGATCCTGATGGAGGATAGTTTCAGGCTAGTGGTACAGCCACAAAGGCGACTTAACCCGAACATGAAGGAGGTGGTGAAAAAGAGGTAATTAAACTTCTTGATTCAGGTTTAATTTATCCCTTATTTGATAGCTCGTGGGTGAGTCCTGTGCAGGTTGTACTAAAGAAAGGAGGGATGACGGTGATAAAGAATGAGAAGGACGAATTGATACCAACAAGGACAGTAACCGGTTTTTAGGTTTGCATCGATTATAGGAGGCTAAATGATGCAACCCGAAAGGACCACTTTCCCCTTCCATTTATTGATCAGATGCTTGAGTGTCTATCGAGCCATATGTTTTACTGTTTTCTTGATTATTTTCCAGGTTATTTCCAAATACCAATCGCACCTGAGGACCAGCAGAAGACAATATTTACTTGCCCCTAAGGGACGTTCACGTACCGGAGGATGCCATTTGGGTTATGCAATGCACCTGCTGCTTTTCAGAGACGTATGATGGCAATCTTCCATGATATGATTAAGGAGTCCATGGAGGTTTTCATGGATGACTTCTCAGTGATTGGTAACTCTTTCTCACATTGCTTGTCTAATTTAGAGCGCATGCTTGCACGATGTGTGGAGGCAAATTTAGTTTTAAATTGGGAAAAATGCCATTTTATGATAGAGAGGGTATTGTGTTGGGGTACAAGATTTCACATGCGGGGATGGAGGTAGATAGAGCTAAGGTAGAGACTATATCGAAATTGCCACCCCCTAGTTCTGTTAAGGCTGTTAGGAGCTTTCTCGGGCATGCTGGCTTTTATAGGAGATTCATTAAGGATTTTTCTAAAATAGCTAGGCCTTTTACTCAATTTCTTATTAAGGATGTACCTTTGGTGTTTGATTCGGATTACTTACAAGTTTTTGAGTTATTAAAAAAGTTACTAACCACAGCTCCTATCATGGTTTCACCTAATTGGGGGTTGCCCTTTGAACTTATGTGCAATGCTAGTGACTATGCAGTTGGAGTTTTTCTTTGACAGCGGGTCGAGAAGAAGTTCCAGCCTATCTATTATGCTAGCAAGACGTTGACTGATGCCCAAGAGCACTATACCACCACTGAGAATGAGCTGTTAACTGTGGTTTATGCGTTCGACAAGTTTTGTTCATACCTTGTGCTATTAAAGACCATCGTCTATACGGACCATTCGGCATTGAGGTACTTGTTCGGGAAGAATGATGCTAAACCAAGACTGATTAGATGGATTCTACTTTTGCAGAAGTTTGACATAGAAATCAAGGATAAAAGGACACTGAGAACTTGGCAGTGGATCATTTATCGAGGTTGGAGAACCTGAGCTTGGCGGCACTTGATGAGAGGGCCATTGATGATAGCTTCCCTGATGAGCATTTGTGTTCATTGCAGGTATATGTACTGATACCCTTTGGTTTTCGGATTATGCAAATTATTTGGTTGCGAGAGTCTTACCAAAGGGTATGACATATCAGCAAAAGAAGAAATTCTTTGCTGACTTGAAACACTACATTTGGGAAGACCTCTTTTTGTTTTATATTTGTGCATATCAAGTAATTCGGCGACGCGTATATAGGGAGGAAACTCTAGAAATCCTTAAACATTACCATGAAGGACCAACTGGAGGCCATCAAGTAACCAGTCATACGACTAGGAAGGTGTTGAATGTGGGACTCTACTGGCCAACAATATTTCAGGATGCAAGAACCTTTGTTCAGGTTTACGATGCATGCTAGCGGTCAGGTAATATCTCTTCCCGTGATGAGATGCCCCAGACTAGTATACAAGTTATTGAGATTTTCAATGTTTGGAGCATCGACTTCATGGGACCTTTCCTTCTTCTTATAGCAATAAGTATATACTTGTAGCTGTTGAGTATTTTTCTAAGTAGCCAGAGGTGCAAGTCTCCCCCACTAATGATACCAGGGTAGTTGCTAGGTTCCTTAAGAAACTATTTACTAGGTTTGGTACACCTAAAGCATTGATTAGTGATAGGGGGGACTCATTTCTGTAACACCCAACTTTAGAAAGTACTTAAACACTATAGAGTCACACATCGATTCTCTACACTCTATCACCTACAAACTAGTGGGCAAGTGGAGGTAACTAATAGGGGTCTAAAACGTATTCTAGAGAGAACTGTGGGGACTAGTAGGAAGGATTTGGCTGATAAGTTAGATGATGCACTCTGGGCTTTTAGAACAACCTATAGGACTTCTATTGGCTTTACACTGTATAGGCTAGTTTATGGTAAGATGTGCCATCTACCTGTTGAATTAGAACACAGGGCCCTTTAGGCTCTGAAATCATGCAATTTTAGTGTTGATTCTACAGGTAAAGAAAGACAATGGCAGCTCGATGAGTTAGAGTGGCATCAGCAAGCTTATGACTATTAAACATTATAATTCTCTAATTATCATAAAGGTAGTATAGAATTTTTCCTTTTCTTTGTATGTTAGATTATAACAACCTTTTCTCTTTATTTTAGGGTTAGCTTTTCTTTTGTAATTCATACAAATCTTTCTTTCAAATGCTAATATGGTATAAGAGCTTACCTCCTTAGAAATCGTCATCCATTGTTGAACCGACCTAGCAGTAGCATCAGAGACCCAGCAACAGCAGCAGCAGGTGACCCAGCAGTAGCAAAACCATGACGCGTCTGTGGCAGCAGCAGAGGTCGAGACCTAGTAGCAGCAGTAACCATAATGCGTTTGTAGCAGGAGCTGGTGTCGTTGGCCATTGACGCGTCTATCGCAGCAGCAGAGGTCGAGACCCAGCAGCACGACGCAGTAGCAGGTGTTGTTGGCCATTGACGTGTCTGTGTATAGGAGCTTTTGTTTGCAGTAGTCATTTTTTTCTTTGTGGAGCTTATGTAAATCTTCATTGGTAAGTTGGTCTTCTTCTGAGCTTATGTAAATCTTCACAGGTCCAGCACGGCTTAGACTCCGCTCGTGTTGATCAGCATGGGCTTGACCACGGCCGTGCTGAAAGAATTATATAGGCAAAAATAATTGTTGAATTAGGTTTGAATTTCTAACTTGATTTCACATATACAAGTTTAAACCATCTTCTTCCAAACTTCAATACTCGACCTTAGAAGATCATTTCATCTATTGAAGGAAGGATTACAATTGTTTTAACATCAAATTGAAGATCAAGACAAGATTTGGGAGCATTCAAGAGGGAAATTAGGGTTTATCATTATGAATTGGGAATTTAGGCTTTTTCATCCAACTTGAAGAAGAAGGGTGTACATGCCTTCAATTTACTTTTCTGAATCTATTCTTTACTTTGTGTTGCTTATTAGTATGAGTAACTAAATTTGTCAAACCCATTGGGGTTCCTATGTTGTTGGACTGATTTTAATGCTTATGAGATTTTGATTATCAATGCTTGTCTCTTCTGCTTTCATCATTAATGAGAAATCACTTTATTCATGAGACGTTATGAGCTGTGGTATTCAGATTGTTTTATGTAATTGAGAAATTCATTTAGTAATTGGAAATTTGAATAGCAAAAACTAGTTAATGATCACTTAGATATAAGGGTAATTGACTAGCCGGATTAAGAATTAACAAAGCTTAATAAAGGCGGGTTAAAGCTTAATGCTAATCGAATAATCGATCGTTAGGAAGAGATTCCAACTTTAGATTATTAAGTTTAGGAATTCGATTATCTCGAGAGGGAGACCAAATTCAGTTAAGAATTCATCTACGGGTAATTGCAATTGGTAATCAATATAATCTTTATCTTCACTAAAATCCAACTAGCTTAGGTCCCCTAGGGTTTGCTTTTTCCTTCGATTGTTTTCCTAAATCCTTTCAGATTATTTGAGACTTAGTTAATCGTTTGTTCATATTTAATCATAGCATAATAACTTCATCGATTTTGTTAAGGTTAGATAACATAAGACGCTGCAGTAGGTCTAGGATCACCCTTTTCCGAGAATACGACGATACTCACCATTTGTGCTAGTGTGCATCTAGGTTCACTGCCTTAGATTTTAGCTACACAAATAGCTTATCAGATATCTATTTAATGATATGTCCGGTACATAATCAGTATCTGAAACTGATATATGAAATATGTTTAGATATCTATTTCGTATTTTCTATATCCATTTAACTATTTTGATATATTTTTAGTATATATTTAATACACATTTGTTATATAACTAACATCTCCAACTATTTCTGTTTGTACACGATGTACAAAATTTTTAAATTTTCTTACTTTTTATTGTATAATTTCTAAAGATAGTATAGATATAATTCACATAGAGCTTTTCCATCATTACAAAAGTTTATATAAAAAATAAATAAAAAAGAACGGATGAGATGCTATGTATGCTAATAAACAAGGAAAGAGGTGATAGTCTATTTCTCAAAATGCAAATATGCATTTTATAATAACCGGTATGAAATGAATGATTAAATGGTATAAAAAATTTTAAGTGTAACATCTCTATTAAATAATAATAATAATACTAAGAATAAAAGAATAAGAAAACTACATTTAATTTTTTTTCAATTTTATATTTGGATGAATGAGAAGAAAAAATTTTGTTTTCTTTCTTTTAATTCTTTGACAAACAAATAAAACTTAAAAAATGGATAGTGCTGAAAATGGATTAAAAAAAGAAAAAAAAAGAAAAAAATATAAGATTATTTTAAAGAAGAGTATTTAAATCAATTTATTATTTAAAATAAGTCACATAAGCACATTGACTTGTAAAACTGGTTAAAGACGGTATATTGAACATTTTTAGCAGATTTAAACACTTAATTGAATAAAAGAATAATTTAGATACTAAAATAGAAAAGTTAAAACACTAATTTCATAATTTTTTTCTAATACTAAATATAAAAATTATTTGAAAGAGCTTACAAGTTAATAATAATAATAAAAAAATAATAATAGAATAATTTAAATTTTTAATGGGTCAAGATAAGTAAATTAATAATTAATAGTTAATTTAATATTTTAGTACAATTAAAATAATAAATTAATCAATAAGTGAAATTGAGATTATAAAGAATGACCTAGAAATACTCTGACAAACAAGTTATTAGTAAGAGAAGTTTATAAAAAATCCTAACATGTAATTAAGAATTAAATAGATAATGCGATTATTTGATCAACATAATCCACCTTCTTATGCCTTGCAGAAAAAAAAAAAAAAAAAGGAGCAGCTTTAATTCTTTTTTAGGGGATTCATTGTTTTACACAAATAGTAAATGATGGTTAAGTGGAGTTAGTGGGCATGATTAGTATCTATAGAGAGAGAAGGACAAGGTCCATCTCTTAACAATGGTTTGGAGTGGTGAGAAGTTGCAAGGAAAGAGAAAATAAAAGAAAGAAATTGAAATTTTTGAGAATTGATTCTCTCTCATCCAATGATGATACAAATTCGTTCTAGTATCAATCAATTGATCACAACAGAAACTTCAATTATATGGCAATGGTATTGTTTAATATTATTAGATTATTTCTTTTTTTTTATTCGATTTCTTTCTTCATCGGGGTCATTTAAAAAAAATCTATATATAAAAATAGAAAAAAAAAAAAGAAAAGAGAATAAGAATATCAAACAACATGTTCCTTTAATAAATTTATATCATATAAAAAATGAAAAAAAAAAAAAAGAAAAGTAAAGTAAGAAAAGATAAAATAATTAACTACAGTTAAATAATACTTTTCAGGAAAATAGTATGTATTGTATTTTCCTTAAAGTTAAGCCCAGGCCCATCTCCTTTGTTAGTGGGTAAACTAAAACTCCATTAATGTCATTGGCATAGGATCAACTAAAAACATGCAGTAAAAATATAAATGTCAAAAAATAGATAAATAATTATTTATAATTAAATAATAATCTCATACATCTTCATTTTCTTTTCAGTTCCATCCTGTGGTACGTAGTCATGCTTAATAAGTCTATGTTAGTCGTGGGACTAACAAATTAACCTCAAAATGATTATCATAGTGTTAGCATGGAGAAGATTTACTTCTGACAAATATTGGTATATAAGTTTTAATGATTAATCAATTGTGTATTTATTTTTTAGAAAAAAAATGACAAGGTGTTTTATAATTCATATACTGATTTTATCTTTTTTTTAATTATAAATAGGCATGTTTCATATAATATTATATTATTGATAGTTATAGGTAAAAAATAGACAAGTGTTTTTTTTTTTATTTTATTTTATTTTAATTGAATTTTAAATTTTTAAATTTTTAAATTTTTATTTTTATTTTTATAACATCTTTTATATATATTTATAATTTTTATTATCTTTTAAAATTTAATACTAATTAAATATTAATTTTATATTTTATAAAAACTTTATTCAAATATTCTAAAATCTTAGAATAGATATTTATGTTTTAATTTGTCTCTAACAATTATTTTAATGATTATTTTTAAAATTTTATGATTAAAAGGATAATGAAAAAATCAGTTATACTTACTAAATTTATTATAATTATAAATAGATAAAAATAATTTATCATATACCTAATAATTCTAATTAAAAAATTGGATATAAATAAGGAGAATGTATATTATTTCTCGATTTTTCATTAAAAAATAAAGAATTAAATTTTTTTAAAAAATAAATTATTTTACCAGGGAGTGGAGAATCCCTTAACTATTAGAATAGAAATAATAGAACGAATCACACTTTTACTATTAAACTATACTTATTACGATGCGATTATTATATATAAATGAATATTTTGTCGAGTAAGGTATTTTTCATTTTATTTTTAATTTTTATTTAGATTTAATATAAATTATTAAATAATAATAAATAATTATTAAAAATTAAATTATATAATTATTATAATTATTAAATACATAATTATTATATTGACCATTAAATATTATATATATATATATATTTTATATTTAAATATAATAAAATATTAACTTATTAAATTTTATGTTAATAATTAGAATTTTTATTTAAGATGATAATTAGAATTTAATTATTGTATTTTTTTATTATAAAATTTTAAAAAATTTATTAAAAGTATTTTTATAAATCAATTAAAATATAAATATTTATTTTAAAATTTTAAGATAATTAAATAAAATAATTAGAAAATTACTAATTTATACCTTCCATTTCAGAGTAAAAATAAAGGTATATCAATTCGAACAAATAGAAATGACACCGAGAAATTTAAATGTTTGCCATAAATATGTGAAGTAGCCCAACAAAAAATCTCATGAAAACAGAGAACTAAAGAGAGTTACAAAGCTGCTTCTCTGTAATGAAACCATAGAGAGCAGTCATGGAAACACTCTCTCCTTCATTCTCCACCACCACTATCACTTGTATATCCAAGAAACTTGCAATTCAAACTTATACATCATCAAGTATCAATCTCCCCAATTCTTTAAACAACAAGAACCACACAAACAAACACTCTTTATCCTCTTCTCAATCTTCTCTCATTTCTTGCATTTCTTTAACGACCAGAATAAAATCAACATCAACAGCTACATCTTTCATTTCTTCTTCTTCCTCCACCAAAACTGACAACCGCCACTGGATGGTGCTTATGGAGAGTCCACCACAAGGGGTCAATTCCAAGCCAGAGATTATTGATTACTATGTCAAGACTCTAGCTAGAGTTTTGGGCAGGTAGGTATGTTTTAATGCTTTAACCCACTTTGTTAGTTCTTTGTTTTTGGGTGTAAAGCTGCTTACTTTATGGTTTCAACAGTGAAAAGGATGCTGAATTGTGTATTTATGATGCTTCTTGCGACACTCATTTCGGTTTTTGCTGCGATATTGATGAAACTACCTCCCTTGAGCTTGCCAGTAAGGTTTTATTATATTTTGCAGCAATGTAAATACTTTGCAATATGATACAGGGGTCTGTCAATTGGCACATTATGATTCTTTGCTATGTTATTAAGGGATAAAACTTAGATGCAAGAGGTTTAGTTGTGTTGTCAATAGTTGATAACTACAAAGAATTGATATGCTTGAATGTGTTGTAGGTTTGCCTGGGGTTTTATCAGTTAGACCTGACCCAGATTATAACTCTGAGAAGAAAGATTATAGTCCAAATGTTGGGTTTGGTAATCTGTCAAACCTGCAAATTGGGAGTACGCCTTTGTTTCTTTCAGGGAATACAAGACACTGGCTAGTTAGAATGAATAAGCCAGGAGTTGGGGTTGTTACAAAGGCACAAATGGTTGATTATTATGCAGAAATACTAGCCAAGGTTTTGGGGAAGTAAGTTTCAATGTTTGATCTATAATGTATTCTGATTTCTATTATACATTGTTTCCTTAATTCTCAATATGAGAATTTCTAATTTTTTTTCCTTATGTTAGTCAAAAGGATGCACAAATGTGTATATATCATGTTTCTTGGCGACCCAATTTTGGTTTCTGTTGTGAGCTTGATGAGGAATGTGCACAAGAACTAGCTGGTGAGTTTACTCCATTTGACCAATGTTTTCTTGAATGTATTATGCAGTATAAAGAAATATGCTTCCATATTTTTGCAGGTGTCCCTGGGGTTTTATCAGTTCAGCTTGATAAGAATTTTGAGTCAGAAAATAAGGATTATGAAGGTATGGACTGAATGTTCCTTTCTCTAATGCAGACAAGTTGCTTCCTTTATTTTTTATCTCAGTTGGCTGCCTTAAACATAGTTGCAGGCTTTTCCTTTTTTGGCATGATTATCATGAATAGACTTCAGTAACAAGCAATTAGCTCTTAATCTTCTTTCTGCTAATTAAATTTCTTCCTCTCAGGGAGTATGTGTCAACATTATGTTACTTTCCCTTGTATAATATTATAAATTTATCACGAATAGATTTCAATGCATACAAATCGCAAATATTGGATGCAAGCATTAAGTTGCATGAATTGAAAACTTTAAGATCGAAGGAAAACTAAAAGAAATTTCTTATAGGACCAGCTCTAACGTTTTTTACAGTATATCTCATAAGTGAAGCTCTCCTCGTAAAATTCTCATAATGTAAAGGACATGTAATGAATTCAAACTATTTATAAAATTATGAGATATTATATTGAAAAGCCAGTAAAAATTGATGTTTAGTTCTTTTGTTTATAGTTGTCATGTTTTGGAATGTAGCAAGAAAAGTCTGGTAATGTTTTAATTCATCATTCTCTTATTACACGACTGTCTCATCCTCCTCATCTCTCTCTCAGAACACACTTGGTTGTGCGTTGCAACACATCCTGGAGGATGACATTGGCCTTCTAGATTATCTTATTAATGGCAAATATGCAATTAGAGATTGGATGAACTATAATATCATTTAGCGTAAAAGTTATCACTCTATTGTTCTGACCTGCAACGAAAGCCACTTACCATAACTTTTTGGCTAAGAGTCATTGAGAATGTTATTTGTCTTTTGCCTTTGCCTCCATACAGTTAACAATATATAGTTTTTCAGGTGTTAAGATTGAAAACCCAGTAGATGTATCAGATTCATCAGAAGGAAGTCAGATAACTCCTGTGAGAACAAAGAAACTTTTTGTAACTGGTATGTAGAATCTTCAAGTCAAATTCTGAGTATTTTATGTTCTTTAACTTATTCTTGCTTGTAAGAAGTGTGCGTATCTCTGAGCCAGTTGTGCAAGACTATCATTGGGAGTCAAACAAATTCTGTTTAAGTATGCCTCGGCAAAGTCTACCAGTTTTCCTAGTTGGCATTACACAAATTGTCTATGATTGCTTAACCTGTCTTTTCATGTATAGTCTGCTGCCTTAAATTTTAAATTCCGAATGTAATTAGTTTCTAGTAATCATAACTTTATAAAGAACTAAATTCATGTTGCTGATTTAAATATGTAATAATATTCTCTCTCTCTCTCTCACTAATTTTCAATATTTTTTGAGTTGTTTTTCTTTAAATTAAATAAATAATTAGGATGATTTTGCTTTTATGTGTATGTGAGAATGTAAGTTTTCAATATACCTATAAACACTGATATGCATTTATATAAAGTAAAAAAATATGTGGTCTGCATTTAGTCATTAAATGTCTTCTAAATGATTTGTTGCAGATGAGAAATTGTTATGTCTGTATAGATCATTTTGTTAAGGAACATCCTTGTAGTTCATTTTGTCTTTTCATTTAGTTTTTGCTACTTTGCAGGGTTTGTATTTTTGAGAATCCTTTTTCTTTTCTTTTCTTTCCTCCATATCAAGAGCTTTTGTGTCTATTGTTTTTAAGGTTGGTTCAACTGAAGTATAAGTATATCGATAATTTAACTGAGACGATTTTTGTTTCTAACTTCTTAGAAGTATATTTTACATAACAATAGTATTCCTATAATGCATAGTTTTATTCCCACCTTAAACTTTAGTTCTTAATGGGCAAATTTCAGTTAGTACCATGAGATCTGATTTCCTTACTAGTACCAAATGAAAATTTATCTTAATCATAGTGGTAACTGGCAAGTGCGTGGGGATTTCTATGATAGGTCTGTCATTCTATACTTCTGAAAAGACATTACGCGCTGCATTTGAGGGCTTCGGTGAGCTTGTTGAAGGTAAATTTTGTAGTCTACATTAACGTATCTCACATTCGTAACAATGCTGAAGTATGCTTATACTAGCAGGTTTTTCATCCTGACAGTAAAAATAATAATGGATAAGATCTCTAAAAGGTCAAAGGGTTATGCATTTATAGAGTACACCACAGAGGAGGCTGCAAATGCGGCTCTCAAAGAGATGAATGGCAAGGTAGGTTCGAGCAGTAGTTTTCTTCAGTTCTGATTTAAAATTCCCAGCAAAGGGCTTCATGCCATTCCTTATCACTTCTACTTGCAGATTATAAATGGTTGGATGATAGTAGTTGATGTTGCCAAGACCAGCCCTCCAAGATATAGCAGGGGTCGTCGGAGAATGGCAGCCTGAGAATATTGAGGTGGTGGATTATTGTGCAAACAAACTACCTAGATTTCAGCAGCTGAAGTTCCTAAGTCATAATATTGGGTTACTTATTACATCCAGGAGACATAACTAGTGAAGTAAATTGAAGCATCATTGTTGTTCATTGATTTTTACTTTCTATACCTTTCTGTAATCTTTTAGTGCAGGTTAAAGCTTTTTCTATCTTGATCTCTTTTACTTCCATACTCAAATAAGTGACTGCACTGGGTAGCTTCTTTGTACAAGCCGCTACTTATAAAAATTGACCTTTGTGCGTATGGCTATATTGAGATTTTCTTGCAGGTTTTAGATCTTTAATAATGATGTTCTCGTAGAGATGGGTTTTAATTTGGAACTTTCACAAATACCCTAAAGTTTTCCCATTTTATGCTCATTTTATGGGTCAATAATCGTTTTTTACTTCGCAAATGGTCATATGCTAGATCCTGCATCTATCTCTATATTACAGATAAATAAATAAATTTATCGATTCATACCAAATATCTTTCTCCAAATATTTTTCTATAGTACAGTGATGGTATCAACTCTGATGGCCGTGTTCTATTCTATTCAGCAGAATAAAAATAAAATAGTAAAATAGAAATTATCTTTCGGAGAGATGGCCGAGTGGCTCCTTTCAAAAAGACCAAAAGTTCAAGTTTTATTTCAAAAATAAGTTCCATTTCAAAAATACCAAGAGTTAGAAGTTTTATTTTAAATATATATAGACTTTATAGTAATTTTATTTCTAACTCTCTCAAAATGATATATTCTCTAAAAGCTTTTCTGTCTCACTTTCTAGGTTAGTTAATTACTACTATTTTGTTTTTTTTCTTCTATTCGGATATCTATATTATTTTTTTGTAATGATTTTGATACTAAAATCAATCATTAACTGAAAAAAAAAAAGTCAGATCTAAGAGTTTTGTTTTTATTTGTTCAAAGATAAATCGAGTACTAATGATATAGTTTTTTTTTTTTTTTTATAGATCTTTAATTGTTTTGGTCGAAATTGAGTTATAATTGATAACTCAATGTCATTGCATTGCATGATGTTAGCAGTAGTTTAAAGGGTTTTGAGCTGAATTTTGAAGATTAGAATTGAAAATTATAAATAAATATAAAAATCCAGAAAAATGGCATATATTTTATTAAAACATGCATGAAAAGACATACATATACTTTTATATATAAATGATGTGTTAACAAAAATTAAATTTTAAAAAAAAAATCAACAAAAAATATATACTCAACAAAATATAATATACATTAAATATATATTTAGTATCTGTAACTATTTTAATTTATAAAAATTAAAAAGGTAAATTCTTCGAAAATAATATGGATTACACTTATATTATTATATATTGGATATAAAATATATATATTAACTATATGTTAGATATATATTAGGTAACTTTTAATCAAGATTTTGATTTGTTTAACATATTTTTATTTTAACTTCTTTTTACTAGTTGCAAATGATATACTATAAGTATTTATTCAATATAATTGAATACATTCAATTTATTTTAATATATGTTTCTTATATTTAATATACTTACTACGTTTATATCTTTAGAAGAGCATAAAGAAAAATTACAGTAAATAATATATATTTTACAGATTTTAGTATATGTTTCCTATGTATTTAGTATACTTTTGGTATATAAATAATATCTGAAACTATTATTTGGTTTCTGCTTGTACCTTTGATATCTAACATAAGCTTGGCTATTTTTAAAAAAGAATTAGGCAATTTCTTATAACAAGCATACTATCAAACATCATTAGTGCAAAACATAATCTCATTTAATCAAATTTATTAGCCAACTCAAATGCTCATTTCATTGTTTTTCCATACATAGATAGGACCATTACAAGAAAAAAAGTAAAATTAAATTAAATAATTAACCAACAAGTCTTGAATTAATGCTCTATGTTATTTCATTTCTTTGCTAGTTGTATAGTAATCTATTTACTCTTTCTTTTATCATCTTATAAATTCATTCTTCTCCTCCTTTATTATATACTTCTGAACATAGAACTTAAAAAAAGAAATAATATGTGCACCATTATACACAAAAATTAATAACATATCAAGTAACAAAGTTATATGTAAGATTTTTTATCTTAAAATTGTATCAAAGATAGTATATATATATATATATATATATATATATATATATATATATATATATATATATATATATATATTTATTTATAGTAAATCCATCAAATACCTTTGGCCTGTATCTAAATATCAGTTGTAATCATCTATTTTTATAGAAATTTATCTAGTTTATCATTAGATCAAACATATAGACCACATACTCTTAAAAAAACTAACAATTCTGTGATTTTAAAATCTTCAAATTCACATAAATAACTTAAATTTAACAACCTCAACTCAAGAACAATATCAATCATAGCTTAAAAAGATATCTAAGTCGATGAAAGATGATTTTTGCTATTTATAAAAAGATCCAAAAGAAAGACCGGCTTTAAAAACAATTATGATTCATAAAACAAAATACAAAAAATTCATTGGTATGCAGTAACTACAATAGAAAGAGATGAACAATGGACAAAATAAAAGCAAAAACAAAAAAGAAAGGTTATAAGGAAGCCTAACTTTCAATTTCTCTTGTTTTCTCTTCATTACGTCTCTCTTTTTCCATAAATAAGCTTGTCATTCACCAATGAACTTGAATTAAATAAAGAAACAGAAAGAGAGAAAATTACGAAGAAAAAAAAAAGCTATGACGAGTACAAAAAAAAGGAAAAAGATGACTAATGAAAAAGAGCTAAAAGAAAAAAGAAAAAGAGAACAGAAATTGGTCTTACGGTAGCCGTAAAAGAGACATAAGAAAGAGAATATTCAGCATTTTTAAAAAGCTATTCATATATATTTGAAATTTGAAAGAAAAAAACTCACAGTATAAATGTTATCATGTTGAGACAAACAGTATTTCATGTTTTTGATTTCCCGTACTTCAGGCTAGACCCAAGTCCATATGTTATGCTTTGCCCTAATCGACTGGCCCGAACTTCAGAACTATGAATACAAAGGAGAAAAACATGCGTCTCAGTCCTACATCTCTGGCATATCATGGAAAGCATGAACATGCTGCTGTAAGTCGAATGGCCGCAGGTGAAGGTCTTGTTTATCCAACAACTGGTATGAAAAGATCACCAGGCCAACGAGGGAGATAGAAAGGAAAAGGAAAATTATAAGAAAAATGACAAGCAATGATCCATATACATATATATAGACTTACACACCACACTATTCTTACTTATATTACAGACCAGTAAAACGATGATATAAACGGTTTAGGTCATAATCTCTATGTATGGTTCATCAAGGCCAAGTCTTCTGCTTAAAAGTCATCAGCCCTCCTCCCCAAACTCCTTTGTGAATCTTTCATGCACCTCAAGATCATCTTTGCTTACTGTTGGCTTCTGCCTTGCAAGCACTTTATCAAAATCTGCTCTTGTGATGGGAGGTGGAAGGATCTGGAAAGTCATTGGTTCCCCATGCGAGTGAGTCATTCAAGTCAAAGCACATGCAACAAGTCCACAAATTTAGAGTCTGCAATCAAAAGGAATATGCAACATGCTTTCTGCCCACAGTCATGCAACAATTCAATTTGCAGAGGAAATATATATAAATAAGACCGATCATGGGTAATTTACATCCATGGTTCCTAATTTACTATCAATGTCAGTTTGTAGCAATAATTTATTATAATTTTTAATCGTAACCCAGGATTAGTCAAGTTCAATGTGGAAAGGAATGACGGTCGACTATTACATGTTTATCTTTGGGTCTACATGCTTTTCCTATGTATGCAAATTTTCAGCTTCCTACCAGCCTGTAGGAAAGTAATGCATGTGATAATGCAGGGGAGGTGGATGTTTAAGTTCAGGAGGGATCAGGGGATCAACTAGGCAATATAAGGTGGACATTTTGGGGAAGGATGATAAAAGATATTAGCAGGGCTATTTTGTGATGGGAGTAATTAAGGATACAAATTATTATTGAGATTTGTTAGAAAGAATGGAATATCATTTATCTCCAGTTTTATTTCCTGCATTATTTGCTAGAGCTTTTATGCCAAGAACATCCTCTAATTCCAAATCCATTTTGACGTTCAATTTTCTCACCAATGACCCCATGTTTCATTTGGTCATTCTGGTCTTTGCTTTTGTACCATTGATTCTCAAGCGTCTATAACTACATTCAAAACCTTTTGGGAAGTTGACATTCATTTAACCTAGTTGCTAATACAATATATAGGGATTAATGAAAAAAAGATAAAGGAAATTGATGTGATGTCTAGAATTCTACTAACATTATAATGTGTTTTTCACCAACCAATTATTGTTGCATATTTTGGGGATGATTTCCTGGGTTGAAATATATACAGTGTCATGTAATAGTGTTTTCTAACCATTCCATACCTTTGAAGCAAGGCCTTTCCCATCGAGTCCTTCCAATGTGATTTTGACAGCTCCTTTTTGTGTTCGATCACCAGGGAACCACGTCCCATCAGAGATCTTCATGAAATATTTAGCATCCCGGGTTTTACGAACTGGTTCAAAGAGTACATCTTTAACCTATCAAATAAATACATGGATCAAATTAGAAATGAGGAAATAGCCAACTACATTCAGCTTTTACCAGCTCTTGGAATGAAAACTTAAATCGAGTTGAGATACTGCAGTATCCTATGTAAACCCGATACTTACACAAACAGAAATATCTGACCCTGAAAAACCTTCTGTTCTCCGAGCCAAATGCTCAAAGTCACTTTCAGTTAAATTGTGAGGAGTATCTCCAAGATGCACCTGCTCATGACTCATAACAAATCCCATAAGGATGATAATAAATTACAGAAATAACCACAATATTTTGATAGGCCAAGATGATTTCAAATAGAATACCTTAAACATGTGTTGCCTTGCCTTCAGATCTGGGAGAGGAATGTATATTCTCTTGTCAAAACGCCGCCGGATGGCCTGCAATTCACTTTGCAATATTTTGAACAAGTCAATAACTGTTTTGTGATCATAAAGAAATTTGGATCCATGACCATCAGAATCTTAAAACTCACCTGATCTAAAGCATATGGAGTATTTGTCGCTGCAAGAACAAGAACTTGATGATCATCATTTCCTATACCCTGGAATGCATAAACAAGAACCCTGAGGTTAAATTAGGATATACATGAAAAGAACATTAACAGTTCCGATCACATGCACAGTATAAACCATAAACTCAATCTAGAATACCAAAGGGACTGAGGAAGTTTGTACTACTTGCTACCATTGTAAGAAATAACATAATAAAAAAAGAATATAGTAGGAAATGTTATTATCCTGTAGCATGATGCACAGGAATGTTGGCTGATAATAAGGACTATAGCTGTCGAACTTGAGGAACACCATGGTATAATGTAGGAGTCGGGTTTATGGAGACATTAACTGATTGAGCAGCTGCCTAATTAAGAAGAATAATAAAGCACCGAAAGGCTAATATTTGAAATAACTAATCAGATAGAAAATTTAGCTAGCCTTGCCAGTCATGAACCAAGAAAATGGCTAGCTATTTTTCAAGAGCCAAAAGTGGAGCTTTTTCATTTCAATGTTTAAATTAGGTGTGTGCAATGTCAATGCATTGGCTCCTTCTAATAGAAGTATAGAACTACAGTCCACAGGTGCAGCACAAGTTACATCTATCATACCATTGGACCTTTTTTCTGTTTCCCACAATCCCTTATTTAAAAATTTAAAATTACATCTTATGCTTCTTCTTTTTTTCTGTATATAGTTCAAACAAGGTTGTTCTTATAATTTACATTCCTAATCAAGTAAATCTCACCTTTTTTCAATAATCAAATAGTCAATGCAATATTTTTGGTCTTGCTTTTAAGTATGAATAAACACAATAAAGCAATTACCTTTGCCACTATTTTGAACTTCTATGTCCAATTACATATTATTTTGTCAATATCCTATCTAAATCCTGAGAAACTCACAAATAGTCCGGATATTCCATATCTTACGCACAAGAATAAATAAATGCAATGAGTTACATTTTTCTTTGTCGAGTAATAATGTCAGTTTAAATGGAATTAACACCTACAACAGGTTCTTATCCACATCGTGTAAAAACAATTACCTGCATCTGTACCAGAAGTTCGGTTTTGATGCGGCGAGATGCTTCACTCTCATTGCCTTCACCTCGTTGACCACATAATGAATCAATTTCATCAATGAATATGATTGAAGGTGCACTATCACGAGCAAGTCGAAAAAGATTTGAAACTAGCTTTTCACTTTCACCCATCCATTTGGAAACAAGGTCTGAGGAAGAAACACTGCACATTAAGAGCAGCTAGAACTTGTTAAAAAGCTAGCCAGATGAGGCAAGCGAAGGGCTGCTAAGAAGACCAATAAAATACCTAGCAAGATATAATACCAAGTCCAAGAATAGGAAACAACTCTATGTCATAGAACAAATTTGTTTGATGAAAAACAAGGAAAAAAAAAATTAGAAGGAAAGCCAAACTGAGTTGACAATGTTCAAAGTGAAACAATTATAAATTCGTAGAGAATTCTAATAGAAAAATGTTTTGGATATATAGATCAGTCACATCATAATAATGGTAAATGCAGGTCCATTTACAAAATTAAAATCAAGAGACAGGACATTTAAATGCCTGTTATAAGTTTTTATATCTGATAATCAGAACCCAAAAGCATAAAAAGCAAAAAACCCCAGAAAACAAGAACAGAATTGAGTAAAAAAAAAATTGAGGGAAAAAGAAAAAGATAAAATTATCATGCATGGAAATTTTTTCTCATGAACAGTAGTTCTCCTAGTAAATGACACTTTTCTTATAAGTTAGCAAAGGCATCAATGGAAGGAGATCCATCTCCAAATGCCTTAAACACAACAATCTTGATCCACTAAGAAGGGCATGAATTGTATGGAATCAAGTGTTCTGAATTGGATAAATGCATTTATTGAAGTGGAAAGGCACCTAAATTCAATAATAATCTCAAATTCACAATAAGAGGTGCAATAGTAAGAGTGTTCACTTAAAAAAAGATAATTGACATTTTTTGTCCACCTCTTCTTGTTAAGCTTCAATGCAGAGATCGACCAGTACTTCCTAGAAGAATTAAATTAAACTATGATATAACTATTTTATTTCTAAATATTTATCTATGGTTTGTTCTGGTCCATCATACTCATTTCCTTGACTTGATGTACTGGAAGTGCTCCATAGTCCATGGTTTTATATAAACAATATTTACCAAACAAATGCTAGAAGTTTCAAACAGTTTTTCTTTTTCTTATGTACAAAATAATAAAAATGTTCAGATGAAGGATGATCGGGCAAGATGATTGAATATGCATAGAAAGTACAATATGCTAGATGCAAGCAGTAAAAAGCCTTCTGATGGCTAGCTATGTATTGGATAATAACGAGATCGTGCACTGTGTTGTGGGGAATAACTGAACATATTACCTGAAGAAAGTTGAGTCTGCTTCAGTTGCTACAGCCTTTGCTAAGTATGACTTCCCTGTTCCAGGTGGACCATATAACAAAAAGGCTCTCCATGGTTTTCGCTTCCCTGAAGAAGTATCAAATAATTATTTAAATTCAGTATCTCAAGATGACCAAGCCAGAAAATCCAATAAATTATAACTGAACAAAAATATTAACTAAACAGGCTTTGACCCTGTAATGTGTAAATTTCTGTTCTTCAGTAGAAGGGGAAAAAGAAAATGTTTTCGATACAAGCACACAGAATCTTAATCTTCCTTTATATCTCTTGAAAAATATGTAGATATAGCACATTATTTGTCTAAAAGGTAGCAAGCAGTGATGGGAAAATGGGATGGTTTGATGCCCTTGGAGAACACGAACTATAAAACTGAGGGAATTAGACTTCACCAATTAATTGCTATAACTAAAAAAAAATTGAGATCACCCTATAACAGCTACGAAGTTTATGTGACTAACACATATGTCATATTGTCAATCAGATGGAAAATAAGAAAGACACTTATATCCTAACACTTCAACTTGAAAAAATAGCCTGTAGCTGTATGCTCGAACACTGTCATCGTTTATTCACAATATTCTGAGTATCTCACAAACAAAAAATCGGACTTTGTATGACAAGGAAAATGAATAGGAACGCCCAATAAGCCAATTCCTTTTCTGGCATTATCATATGTAATGTATGTGTCTTTGTACATAATTTCACGTATAAGCATATATGTGAATATCTATGTACATGTATATTTACATGCATGAAATTTATTCCTCTTCTCCTAATATTTAAAAAAGTTAAAGAAAAACAAAATGGAGAGAACAGTTACATTGTGGACTTCCAGTGAGGACAGGAATATGTGTTCCTTCCAAAAACTGAAAAGGATTTCAATAAAAACTTTACATAAACCGCTCCCATTTCATATTCAAGGAGAATTGACAAAAAATTACTTGGATTATTATAACAATGACAGAGAATACAATTTACAACAGCACAATCTCAGCTTCTAAACGAGTTGCTAATTCCATTACGTTTGACATGTTGATTTCCTCATAGTGCCAACTAATATTTATGGTCACATAGCAAGGTAAATTTCGTGAAAGAATAGAGAGCAGAGTAACTGATTTGCAACATTATGATAAATCAACTAACCAGTAAAGAACTGTGGGAACTTAACAGGCAAAATGACTGCTTCTTGCAATGCCTGCTTAGCACTCTCAAGGCCTGCCACATCATTCCACTTAACATTTGGCTTCTCTCTAATGATAACAGAATCCAGGCCTGCCATAAGCTTTGCTTGCTCTGAATCCTCTTTGTCTTTTCCTTCTCCGCCCTTTGGCTTTGGCTTTGGCTTTGTCTTAGCCTCTGCAGCAAGTGCAGGACCACCATTTGAGGTGGGCACACTCCCCCCATTATCAAGAATGGCCCGAATCTCCTCTGCCCTTGTCAAATATCCCAAAGACTTTTGCCTAATTGTTTTCTTAACTTGTGGATTCTTTTCATACTTCAAATGGGTATGAAAATACTCCAATGCATTCATGTAAAGTTGAAATGCTTTAACATAGTTTCCAGCATCATCCTCCTTAACAGCCTGCCTTGCATACTCTGCCCCATGTTCCAAAAAATTGCAATACATTTTTCACTCTCATAAGAGACAGAAAATCAATCCTAAAAATAGTTTGCACTTATAAAGCAATCTTTTGTGAATCTCTCAGGTCTTTCATTCTGCTTTAAACAGACTTAAAACCTCAATCACTCTCACAATTCAGCAGAAAAATTAAAACCCAATACTCAAAACAAGCAGTTTCTATGATCCCTTGAATTATTCCAAGAATTTGGACCGAGCAAACCAACAAAATTCCTTGAACTTAATCAAGCTACGAATTCAATACTCCAATACTATCAGTCCCTGAAAACACCAAATTAATGAAAACTTTAGGCAAAAAGAGAAAGAAAAAGAAAAGAACACCCAATACTCGCAATCTAAAGCTTGAAGTTTTTAAGCAAAAAAAGGAGAAAAACGATGCTATAAGATACAATCCAAGAGAAAGAACCCATAACACAGAATTTGTTTCTTCTGTTTGCAGTTTCGGACCAAAATATGATGGAATTAAAGTAAATAAAAAGATTAAACAATTAAAATTAGTGAGAGCATAAAACAAAAAAAATACCATGGACATGCTTGAAATTCAAGTGTCGCTCAAAAAACAACGCTGCTGAAAGTATTTTTGTTGATCCTCCGTTTCTCTTTTACCTCTAAACGATGATGTGCTGAGCTGAACGCATATTGGGATTTCTACAGCATTAAGCAAAGCAGCCAATTAATGCCACGCCAGTCCCTTTCTTGCCAAGAAAATGGAGCACATAATGACAAAAAACAAAAAGAAACAGAGTTGCTTACGAGTGTACAAACGAATTTTATAAATTCTCATAAGTAACTGATATTTACAGATATAAAAGTGTTATTTTTTTATTGCAGGTAAGAATTATAATATTAAAAAATTGATAAATATTTTATTATATTATTTTAATTTTATAATATAAAATATTATAATTATTTAATTTAGAATTACAATATAAATTAATAATTATCTGTAATGAGTTACACAAAAATATTACCTATTTATTTTAGATTTCTAGCTATTTCCTGTCATGTTTAGAATAAAAGAGAGAACCATTCTTTTTAATTAAGAGGAATTTATTCTTTAAACCTGTGAATTTTTTGAGATTATTCTTTATAGCATTTAAATCTGAATCATCACTTACTTTCTCATTTTTATATGCATAATATGTATATCTAAAATAGAGTATAAAGTAACTCAAGAAAAAAATAGAGTCTAAATAACAAAGTTGTAATCTTAATGAATTAAATATATCATGAAAAAAATTAAAAGTCTATATGTATAGATGTTGAAGATTTTCAAGTAATTCTCTTATAAGCTGGGGTTAATTTATTAATTTAAGTACTCATATATTATTAAGTTTATATAATTAATATTAACAAAAATTTATTAAAGTAATTTTTTATTTTGTAAAAGAGGTAAAAGAAATACTTTTTGTTTAATTAGGAAATAAATCTTTTAGTAAATTTATGATAAATCACTAAATTTAATTTATTTAAAATTTATATTATTTTTAGAGAAAGAATTATTGTCCAATTAGGATTCTATCAATTAATAATAACCAACAATTTCTTATAGCCTTAAGAACTAAAATTGAGATCATATAAATTATATGCAATAGTTCATTAAATTTGAGGAATATACAATTAGAATAGATTTAATTATATATGATTAGAGTGCACTAGAATTATAAAGGGAGGGGTAATAGATTACCCATTGGTGGAAATGTAATAAGATTATCTGTATGTCATAATTTTTTATGACTAATCTTTGAACTTCTAAATACTCTAAATTTTAGGGAAAAGAACTATATTTTATTTTTTCTTTTTTGATTTTAGGCTTCTTAAGTTTAAACCAATGTTTTAGACTTTTCAATTTTACAATTTAATATATTTGTACCTCTATTAAACAAACATTTTGTACATATTTATTACTTACTACTTAAGTCGCATAAATCATATTGAGCAATAAAAATAAATTGTTAAATAAAAGAGCTAAATTCTACTATTTTAAATATGAAAAGTATAATTATAAAAAAAAGTTAAAATTTAGACGTCCTATTATGATTTTTGCCTAAATTTTAAAAATTCAATTCATCAATTTAAACATATAACAGTATAAAAGTATGGATCAAATGGATAAACAAATTTACAAAGAAGTCCAGGTAGATTACTATTAATTGTTCCTATTGATTATTTACTAATTAATATTTTAATTATCATTATAATTAATAGGAATAAAATCCTCTCATGTACATATTAAATATAGTAGATTATATTTACAATTTATACCTTTAATTTAAAATTGAATGGTAAGATTTTATTAAAATATTTAATTTTAAACTTTAAAAGTAAATATTTTTTATTAGATAATAAATCTCAAGCTTTAATTTTTAATGAATAGTGAAGATTATGCAAATATTACCTAGTATCATGTCCAACTTGAACACGAGAAAATTTTAATCTAATTACTATTTAATTAGGAAATAAATTATTTATCACTTGAAAGAAATTTATAATAAATTATAAAATTTGTATTTAAAAATATTATATTTTTAAATTAAGAAGTAATTATATAAAACCAATTATCATTATGATATACAAACTTGAGTAAAAAAAGAAAAAAAGTTGATTACATTCCTAATAACTATAAATTATTAATTAATATAGTACACATAATAAAATAGAAAGAAAGAAAATATTGTTAGAATATATTATTCTTTAGCAATATCGACAACAGTAAGAGAGTTATAATTTGCGTCATATATAGGTGCTCAAAAAGTTACTAACATTCTTTTTATATTCTAAATATCATCAATTAATCAAAATAATTTGTATTTTGTTTCAAATATTAATTATAACTGATAACTTAATCGACTGTGGCGAGCTATCAACAAAGATCTTTGAAGGTAGATCTTAATTTTTGGAGTATCTGGAAGAATGATTAGAAAGCGTCGCACGAGATTGTCCGGCCACTTACTCTGATGATAAACTCAATAATTTGTATAAGAGTGGCTAAAGTGTATAAGTGTGTAAATGTATAAGATAGCATGTACCTACAAGTGCGGTGCCCCTATTTCTTATATAGACATTGAAGATTTTCTAGTCCATTTAGGAGAAAAACTCTATATTTGTAAGTCGTCCTAATCATATTAGAATTTGTATTCTTGTTTACTAGTAGAGTTTTAGATCGGATCGGACTCTATGACTAGAGTCCTCTTAAGACACGATCTCTAAGAGTCCTAGTTATAGTGGGAAGCGATCTCTAATCAACCCTGTCACTCCTGGGTGGGATAGGTTGGCTTTATAGTACTCGATTTATCATTAGTCTCCTCCTTTTTGTCTAAGAGTATTTATGCTTAGTACTTCTTATTTTACTAGTGTTTGGTAATTCATGCGTGGTAGCGAGCTTGATGCTTTTTTAAAGCATTAGTCTCACGTAGTGCGCTTAGTTAGGAGGTAAGCTTAGCTATACTTATTTGAATTTCAAATGTCCGTAATGTCTAATATGCCCACTGATGTTTTATTTGTCGCACCTTTCATAATGACAACCGTTTATCATTTATGCTTTGCTGAAAGACGGTTATATCCCGAGGTTCTAGAATGTTCTGTCACAACACTGAAGGATATTTTGGTCCTCTGGCATCTCCTATAGATTGCTAAATTTTTTCACTATTTCCTTCATTTCTTCCTCTGCTATCAACTTTGCCAAAATCCCTTTGCATCTTTTCCTTGATTTATCTTTAAGGTTTTCTGCAAGAACTCACTAGTAAGTCTTTTTTGTAATTTTGCTTTCGTTTATCTGTGTCTTTCTTCCTCCTCTTCTTCTTTTATATATTTTATCTCTATTTCATTTTACTACATGGAATCTCCAGAAAATGCTAGTCCTAGAAATGCGAGAGAGGAGTCAAACTAAACTCTCTCTCAAAATCTCGCCGGCGATTCCATCGGTGTAAAGGCGCCCTTCTCTAATCAAGGAGAGGATAAAAACCTGAAAAATTTTCCTCAAGGTGGTGAGAATGATCACCACCTCTATCCGACTTCCATGGACCTTTCTTGCCTTAAAAATCTTAGAGCTCGATATAACATCCCCTCTGAATTTGCCCTTAAAGAGTGTCCCGAGCATTTCTCGGTAACAACACTCCTCAACCAAACCATATAGTGTTGTATGAAGAGCACTTAAAAGCCAATCTTAGATTACCTTTAGATCCTTATATCAAAGTTGTGATCTTAGATAACAATATTTCTATAGCTCAGGTTCATCCCAACTCCATCCATCTTCTAGTTGCTTTTAAGCAACTATGTAAAATTCTTAACTTTTTTCCTACTCCATACTTCTTTTCATCCTTCTATTTAGTTGCTCGGGCACCCGAGTATGCTTTTATTTATCTTAGGGCTCGAACTGGTCACAAAATCTTAGATGGTCTTATTTCTTCGATTCATAATTGGTGAGATCAATATTTTATTGTCTCATCCATCAGACTTCACCAATCTTTCGAGAAGAGATATGTGCTGCCGACTCGAAAGCAACTGAAATTGAACCTTATGGAGGACCTAAATAACCGTAAAATCTTATTAAATATTAGAAAACAAGTGTCTCCTCTTGCAGTTACTCCCCTTATAAATCAATTTTTGGCTGGACTTGAAATGTTCGAACAACAGAGAGCTGAGCAAGGTGATAGCTCTTCAGGTATACCTGCTCAGCCCTTTGTTTGTTCGGTTGTTTCTGGTTCCAATTATGTTTCTCTAATTTGATCTTTTATTTCTTTTTCTTTTTAGCAGTGATTGATTTGAAGCAGCTAAAGAAGATCAAACTTAATAAGGGCAAAAAATATGTTTCTTCATCCTCGGCCCTGCCCGCTCCTCTACCTGCACTGTGTGATGTTTTTTTTTTACGTAAATTAATTTAAAATTTTAAAATTTTTATTTAATAAATAATAAATATTGAAAAGTCACTGTAATTTTTAGAATTCAAAAATGTAGAAATATACTTAATTTTACTATATACTAAACTAGGGCCACTGATTTATCAAAAATATATTTACATACTTAAACTTGAATTATGAATATATATACTTTTTATGATTTCTTTCTATTAAAGAATCAGGCTAACAATTGATTCATTTGTGATATATTTTTTTAATCAAAAAATTTTTGTCAATTCCAACAAACCTTATTCTTGGACTTGAAATTTGCTAGAACTGCATCCTTTCTATTTTGATATTGAAAATATACTTCCGAAGTGGTTCCAACTTATTGATTAAGGCTAACTCTAAATTCTTGCTCCTAAAAAATAAATTAATACTTTCTACTCGAGCTCCATCATGTAATATATATGCTAATTAATATGTAATATTATATATACAACTGTATAATATTAATCTATATAATAATCTACATATTATATAAATATAATATATATAATAGGGGGATGTAGGAATCCACAATTGATCGGATCCTTCAAGTCGCACGTTGCTTTTTCATCATTTCAAACGAAGTTTTACCATAATATTTTTTGAGTATTAAAATCGTATATAATTGATTCAGTTATGGGATTGTGAATAGTCATTGGTTCGACCAACATATAGAAATAAAAAATTTAAACTTCTATTGGTTAGTTCCTAAAAAAGTGTTAGAAAGAATTCTAATTAATCTCATATTTTATTATATAAATATTTTTTATTTTCAATTCTAATTTAGAATAAGATAAAGAAATAATTTTTTTTTGAGTCTTCAAGTGACTCCATAGGATGGATTCACTTATCTCACATTTCTTTGAGTTCCGAGGAGTCATAAAAATAATTAAAAAGACTTAATTTTTAAATTAACTATCCCAGTATATATATATATATATATATATATATATATATATATATATGTATATCATGATAAACTTTACTTCTCATGGCTGGAGTAAGCATATAGCTCAACTGATTATTTGATAGGTTGATAAAGGAACTAATAGAAACTCTCCACATGTGACATTTGTCATGCAGTATGAAGTATCCCACCTTTCTATATATATGTACAGACATCACCTCTAGGGCTATAACCTTCAATCCCTTCCTCAATGAATAAACAAATTAACTTCGTTCTCTTTTATGCCCTATTCTGCTTCATTTATATATTTCCAGGTGAATTTCAATTTATCTGCACTGCAAAGGAACCTGTAATCTTTCATAATCATTTCCTTTTCTTAAAAGAAAAATCTCAGACATAATTTATTGTTTTATTAATTTACTGCCTTGCTAAATTTCAGAAGGTAGTGCAGTGAAAGCATCACACAGACAGCAGCACAACAACTCAGTGAAGCTTTTTGCTTTTGGAGACTCATATGCTGATACTGGAAACTGGGAAAAGCCTGCAATTTCATGGAAAGAGCCTTATGGAATTACATTTCCTGGTAAACCGGCCGGTCGATTTTCCGATGGTCGCATCTTAACAGATTATTTAGGTGCTTCCTCCCTCCCTCCCTCTACAATATTTTTAACATATAATATTCATGTAATAGAAAAAAGTATTAATTTATTTAATTGTCTTTTTATTTTTATGTTTGAATTACATGATAAATACAGCATCAAATCTTGGGATAAAATCTCCAGAACCATACCAACGGTGGAAAAGTAGAAAAGGATCTCGTCTACAATTTGGAATGAATTTTGCATATGGAGGAACTGGTGTGTTTGACACTTTAAACAACGCACCAAAAATGGCCACCCAAATCAACTTTTTTCAACAGCTACTAGAAGAAAAAGTGTACACCAAACAAGACCTTAAATTTTCCGTTGCCTTTGTATCAGTAGCAGGAAATGACTACAATACTTATCTTTATAAAAATGGAGCCCTTGAGGTGAGTTTGGTAAACTAACTTTTTTTCTTTTTAATTTACATACTCATGGTAGGTTTTCTGTTCCTTCATTACAAAGAATATTATTGACATGTATTACAAAGTTACTTGATGTCTATTTTCTTAAAAACAAAAGAAATATTTTCTATTTTAAGTAGTTTTCGATCGATTATGTATTAATTAATATTCGATTAATATATATATATATATACTTTTCTTTTAAAGTTCTTTTATTTAATATTTCATTTTAGAGAATACTGTATATGGTTACATTCTTTTATTTTTAAATTTTTATTTTTTCCTTTCAAAAAGTTTAGTTTCAACCCTAAATTATTTCAATTATTTTGTTTTGATCTTCAGAATCTCAGACTGATCCATAGTAAGTTTAGATGGATGTTAACTCCATTTCTCAAGTGATTTTATGTTTAATTTACAGTCTGAACTATATCCTTTATTTATACTTACATTTATGTAGCAATTTTCTGTTTCTGGATCTTATAAACCACTTAATTTTGCTTCTATCCCCCTTATTTGGTATCATTTTTATACTAGACTTCATTTGAACTCTATCAAAATTTCTTATATAGTGTACTTTTAATATATACAATATGATTTCATTTAGTTCAAAATAACTTATTTTTTAATAATATATTAATTTCTGAGACTTAAATTTTTTTTAATATGTGTTTATTTTTTTTATATATAAAATTTCTATTTTGTTATGGATACTTATTTTTGACATATGAAATTCAAGTTTACGCATAATTTTATAGTTTTTTCTATTAATTTATTGATTAATAAATTATATTCCTAATTAGATATTGATTTTAATCCTAGAAAATATCATAATAATAATAAACTTGTTTTCTAATTAGATAATGATTATTATAAAAATAGCATATTAATTATATTTTAATATTATAATAACTAATAATTAATTTCTAATTAGATCATAATTTTAATTTTAGAATATAATATTTTAAATATAATATTTATTAATAAATTATTTTTTAGTTATGTAATTATTTATAATTCTAAAAATAATAATATCAATTATATTGATAGTATTAATTTATATAATATTAGAATTAATTAATGATTATTACTATAGTAATTTTTTTATATTAGTATACTAATAAAATTTTAAAATATTGAAAAAGTTAAGAAGAAAAATAAAAAATATTTAATTTACTTGTATTTTAAAATATAATGAAAAAACTAAATATTTAAAATTTTATTAAATTTTATTTATACATTTGATTTCATAATCATATAATAAAAACGACCGGTGCAAAATACAACCAAATGACTAATAAAATTAAATCTTAATAGCTATTTTAGTTATGCTCTTAATAAAAGGAGATAATTGACCATTGGGATAAACCTTTTCTAATCGTAATTTATATTTTTAAAACATGAAAATTTGTAAAACCAAATCATTTTCACTATATTATTTTCTTGATGGTCATTAAACAAAAGTGAAATTAATATATAAATATATTTTTATGTATGTCTTCGCATCTCTAGTATGCTAAACTAATACACCATTTGTCATATTTCTTACAAAGCACAGGATATGTCAAATTTCACTGCATCGCTTATCAAACAACTTTCCACTAATCTAAAACGAATCCATGGTCTTGGAGTGCAAAAGGTAGCAGTCACATCATTGCAGCCGATAGGGTGCTTGCCTGAATTGGCTGCTTCATCTTCATATCAAAATTGCAGTGAAAGCTTGAATGCTGCCTCAGAGTTCCACAACCTGATATTGCAACAGGCAGTGCAAAAGCTGAACAATGAGAGTCAGAAACATGTTGTATACGAAATTTTGGATCTTTATAGCGCATTCATGTCTGCATTCAGCGAAGCCCGCCGGACAGGTATATATATTATTCCCATGCGTAGACCTAACCCCAAACTCGTTTGAGTCCATAGAAAAATCATACCAGCACCGCTAGCTTGCTTCTGGTTTGAAACCTTAATTTCTTCTGATTTTGTTTGAAGCTGTAATTTTTTCTGAACTAAAATTGAAACTGGAGCTGAAACTGGCCCGATTTTCTAAGGCTGGTTCCAGTCCCCTTGGAAGGAATAAAAACGTGGTCACGTCTACTTATAAGCATGAAATTTAACTAAATATATATAATTTATGAGACCTTCAATGATTGATTTATAATATCATTTCATGTGATACTTTTGGCTCCTTCATTTTTTTTGAGTAGAAATTTAAGCATAGTATACATATTGGAAATTCTGTTGGAGTACAAATTAAATCACTAGCCAGAACAATAGTCACTTAATTTTTTTTCTTCTGCGTAATAATTGTTGAAAAATTTAGTTCGACTTGGAGCCGATAGCTGATAAATTAAACTGTTTAGTAAAATTTTATTAGCAATTATTATTAGTATATTAAATGATTATTTAAAGTATAATTTATTTTATAATGCTATTTTTAATAATATAAATTAATAAAAATATCTTATAATAATTAAAAATGTTAACTACTAACTAACTATTGAGAGCACTAATGCATATTGCTTATTAAAGAAAAAAAGAGGCTATGTGCTATTGTCCCTTGGCCTAATCCTTTTATCTATCCGCAATAGCTGCAGGAAGCTTGAACTATGGAAGTCCACTGAAGCCATGTTGTAGGGGAGTCTCAAGAGATTACTCATGCGGGGACGTAGACAAAAATGGGGCAAAGAAGTATGAGGTATGCGATAACCCAGAGTTGTCAGTGTTCTGGGATATGGTACACCCTTCCCAAAATGGCTGGCATCTAGTTTATTTGGCTCTGCAGCCTTCTCTTCACCGCCTCTCTTGAATATTTGGATTACATACTTTTATTTAGTTTTGGAAAATGAATGAGATGATCTCTTTTAGATACTTTTCAAAATACTATTATTATTATTTATGTATTTATTTAGCAACTTTTGGATGTTGTATTTCTTTTTTTCTTTTTTAAATATCTATTTATTATGTTCAAGCATTATGCATATTGATATTGTTAAGGAATCTGTTACAACTGATTCCTTTCGAGATAATATTGCTTAGCTGTTTCATATATTCTTATAGATATTTATCTGTTATGAATCTTTTTATATATTTTCTGTTTATAATTTGAAATTTAAAGTAGATCAAATACTGTATCAAATACTGTATAAATATCATTAAGAATATTAATGAAAAATCATTGATTAGAGTTATTATCAAACACCTCTTCTTCTTCTTTTTGTATTTTTCTTCATGGTATCAGAGCTCAAACTCTGATCGATATTCTACATTTCTTTTAAATTGCTGCTGTTCATTTTCTTGTCATAATGACAAAGAACCTGAACTCACAATCCAACAATTCCATCAATGTTCCAGCTTAGTATCCATTCGGTTAAGTCTTACCAATTATCTCTTATAGCATTCAGAGGTTATTCCTTTGATTCAGAGCCTTGGAATCTATCACCATGTCTCATCTAGTGACAAACCTAAAGACAAAATAGAAGATGCATCAGGAACGAAGATCGACAATCCAAACTATCGCCTCTGGATAGTCAATGATAGCCTTCTCACATCCTGGCTTCTAGGAATAATGAAAGAAGAAATCATCAGCATGGCCTACAAAGAAGACTACACTGCTCCTCAGATTTGGCATTCTCTTGATCAACAACTTTTACCACATATCGTGGAAAAGGAAGGGAATTTTAAAAATATGCTGATGGGGATCAAGAAAGGATCTCGCCCTGTCGAATATTATCTCAGAGAATTCAAATCAATATGTGACAATCTAGCTGCCATTAAGAAACCAGTCTCGGATTTGGACCAGGTTTTCCAATTTGCTCATGGTCTCGGTGGGGATTACATGCACTTCAGAACAGCAATGCTAACAAAACCTCCATATCCATCCTTCAATCAGTTTGTAATGGCACTTCAAGGTCATGAACAAACTGTTCTCACACAGCGAAATGAAGAAAAGAATTTCCTTAATCAAGCTCAAGTGGAGACTGCAAATGTACCAGAAAAATATCGAGGCTATTGTGATACTCCATTACAATCTCATGACAATGATGCAACCAATGATGATTCTTCTTTTGCGTCGATATCCATCAGTTCATCCTCTATTGATGAAAATAATACAGCCTCCTCTATCCTAACATCTACTGCTCCGTCATCCATAGATGTTCTTGATGATTCTTCTTCTACTAATGTGCCATCATCCTCATTGCCTATTGCCTTGTCTAAGCCACAACGTGACTGTCATCCTCCACCGTATTTAAAAGATTATGCAACAGTTGTTGTCTCATCGAAACCAGTAGAGCCCAAAACTCTCAAGTCTGCTTTAAAGGATCTAAATTGGGTTGCTGTAATGAAAGAAGAATTAGCAGCTCTTCATGACAATCACACCTAGGCATTGGTTTTCATTGTAGTAAGACAGATCCATCTTTGTTTATTTTATGCAATTCTTCCATGGTGATCATACTCCTTATTTATATTAATGATATACTCGTTGCGGGTAATGATTCATCATATATTCAACAATTAATCACTCAACTTGGGACAGAATTGCAATCAAAGATTTGGGTTTACTTCACTATTTCCTAGGAATTGAAGTAAAACGATCATATGATGGTATTTTTCTACGTCAACGAAAGTATATTCATGATCTTTTGACTCGAACAGGGATGCTTGATAGCTCATCATCTGCCACACCAGAAGCAATAAAGGCTACTTCTGATGTTGATCAATCTACTCTTATTGATACATTCTCATATCGAAGCATTGTAGGTGCTCTTCAATACTTGACATTCACTCGTCTTGATATTACTCATGCTGTAAATCGAGTATGTCAACATTTCTCTTCTCCAACTTTGGCAAATCTTCAAGCTGCAAAATGAATTCTTCGTTATTTGAAGGGAACTCCTAACTTCGGTCTTCATTATCTCTCATGCAGTCCATCTTCTCTTTATGCATTCAATGATGCTGATTGGGCAGGCTGTCAAGTAACTCGTCGAAGCACTAGTGGTTTTTGTATCTTTCTTGGTTCAAATTGTATTTCCTGGAGTTCAAAGAAACAACCCACTGTTTCTCGCTCTAGTTTTGAGGCTGAATATCGTTCTATGCATCTGCTACTGCTGAAATTACTTGGATCACTTATCTTCTACGTGATTTGGGAGTTCAGCTTCTTAAACCTCCAAACCTTTTTTGTGATAATTTAAGTGCTTTAAATATGACTATTAATCCAATGTTTCATTCTCGTTCTAAACATATCTCCTTGGATTATCATTTTGTTCGTGAAAAGATGGATGTTCATCAGTTAGTCACTTGTTACATACCATCAGTTTCTCAACCTGCAGATATTTTTACCAAGCCTTTGGCCAAAGCTGTTATTCATACTTTTCGTCGCAATCTGCATGTTCAGCCTCCTTCCCATGACAGATTGAGGGGGGAATGTTAAGGAATCTGTTATAACTGATTCCTTTCGAGATAATATTGCTTAGCTGTTTCATAAATCTTTATAGATATTTATCTGTTATGAATCTTTTTATATATTTTCTGTTTATAATTTGAAATTTAAAGTAGATCAAATACTGTATAAATATCAATAAGAATATTAATGAAAAATCATTGATTAGAGTTATTATCAAACACCTCTTCTTTTTCTTTTTGTATTTTTCTTCAGATATTACTATTTATCTTTAATCGTTCTTATCCGTCTACGATACGTATCAAATTACTTTTTATGTCAAATACTAATATAAATAAAATGACAATTTAATAGATATTAACATATGAAAAAGTGAATAGTTAGTAGATAGATAATTTTTTTATTTTTTTATTAAAGGAGATAAATGAAAGTTCGAATTTAAAATTTCCAACTGAATTCCATAGAATTCCTCTATTATGCTAAAAACTTAATAGTATTTTTTATTAAAATTTCTCTTATTTTATTTCTTTTCCATATCTTAATTAAAGACTTATTATATGGTATAATTTCTCAATTAATATAGCGCTTTATTAATTGCCCGGCTCCAACCTTTTAAATATGGAGACATTATAGACTACGATTGATTTACTAACTCATATTGATGAGTTTGTCCAAACATATTCTAACAGTATCGAAACTATGAGAGAAAGTAGAATTTATATTTGAAAGTTTATCTACATATCTCTCACCATTTAAATTTCCAAACATAAAGTCAGATTTAGGTCAATAACACAAAACTTTAATTCATTTATTTTAACCATTTAAAATTTAGTGATCAAAATGAAATTAAATACAAATTTTAGGGGCTATTTATATTATTTTTTCATATTTCAAAAGAAATCCTTAGTTTCTCAATTTTAGATAAGGGTATTATATTAGCATACGTTTAGTTCTCCAACTAAGATTATAAGTTGGCCAACTTGTCGCAGTATATAATGTTGGGCAAAATTGCAATACTAACGAGATATTTGAGGATTAATTTTGAATAAGGTTGACTTAAAATGAATTATAGATGAAATAATGATAAGCAAGATGTATGAATATGAAAAAATTATATAACATATCAATAGTCATAATATATTAAAAATCATAATGATAATTAAACATGATATGTGAAAGGTTATAGATTAATAATTAGATAATGTTAATGTTAATTAAATTATTAAATTATTAAAACTAAAATTGAATCCCACCATATGATATCATATACAAAAATGAAGAATAATGATTTTATTAATCTTTCATGCTACAAAATACAAGGAAATAAAAATATATATACATAAACTAACCGACTTACGCCAACTCAACTAAGCAAACTAGCTAATCTCATAATTTACAAAGCTGCCACTAACTATCCAAGCTTTTGTTTAACTTTCTCTCTTTACACCCCTCTCAAGATGAACATAGATATTGTTGATGTTCATCTTGCTCAATAAGAAGTTAAACTGACATGGATGTAACACCCGGAATTTTTATATATTTAATAAATGAGTTATTTTCTATACCCAATTAGTTTGAAATTTTAAGAAATTATTCAAGTAAATTATTTGAGAAATGATTATATTTTGGTTTTTCAAAATTTTCCCAAATGCATATTTATATAAGTAAAATTATATATTGAAAAATTTTGGAAGAAATTATAAAGGATGTTTTTATAAAAGAATTTTGGGAAAATTGGTATTATAATTGATTAGTAGTATTAAATTTTAAGTTGGAAATTGATTATTTAATTTAATTGTGTGTTAGGACTAAATTGAAAATTTATTTTGGAATAAGGATTGAAAGTATAATGTTATTTTTATGGGGTTTTAATGGAAATTTGTGAGCTTGGTATTTTTGTAAATAAATATGTCGGTCAGGGGTATTTTTGTAATTGTGTATTTTCAATAATTCGGATTTGGCCCAAATAAAATAGTTAGGGGCTTAATTGAAAGGCTAAAAAGAAGTTTGGGGGTTAAATTGGAATTCTTGGTTTAATTGTGTCTAATGGTTTATATTGAGTACTTGATGATATTTGTGAGTCAAAAATAATTGTCTGTCAGTTGCCTGCCTTGTGTTTTGTGCTGTGTGGCGGAGTCGGGAAATAGTGAAGTTTGGGGACCCGACTCCCGTTGTTTAAATTGTTGGATATTTGGAGTGTTTTTCTTGCAGGTCCTGGACCCGTTTTTACGGGGGGTAATGTTCGTGTTGTAGGGGAGGTTCTGCCGAATTTTCGGTAGTTTCCGAGTCGAGATTCTTAGACAGTCAGTCCTAGGAGTCTAGACCTAGGATTAATGATCGATTGTTTCAGCGTTTTGATAAATTGTTTTCCGTGACTAGATTGTCAGTTCGTTCGGCTCGATCCTACCGAGGCAGTGAAGCAGAGCTAGGAGGTCGCCAAACCTGTGAGTTAAAGTCATTTAATCATTGCACTATTACTAAGTCTGATTTTAATATGCTATTTTGGAAGTTTATGTTTAACATGGTTATTAATATCTTAACATAAATAATTTTACTGGATTATTAATTATTGAAGATAATATAAGTATTATTATAGTAATGTTATAATAATACAAACGTTATTATTTTTCCTCACGAGTTACATGATGTCTTACTCTTAATTGTTAATTGTTATTTTGATATGGTTGAATGATTTCATTAGACAATGATATTTATTATATGTGATGATTTCGATTTGGGGATGTGGCTTTCGTAGAACATGCCACTTTGATGGGTTACAGTGTGATCATGGACATGTAATCAGATTTTTTATGGGTTTGCCCTGGTCGAGCATGGCTCTCTGGGCTGATTTGTGTAAATTGCCGGAGGCAAGGTCCCTGGTCGAGCATTGCTCTCGGGGCGCCGGCTTATTTGGATACTTAAGTGACCGGAGGTAAGGTCCCCGGTCGAGCATTACCTCTTATTGGATTAAGAGAGCCGAATGGCTACTAGATTTCTTATTTGGATACTTAAGTGACCGGAGGTAAGGTCCCTGGTCGAGCATTGCTCTCGTGGCCAGTCTTATTGGATTAAGAGAGCCGAATGGCTACTAGATTTCTTATTTGGATACTTAAGTGACCAGACTGGAGGTAAGGTCCCTGGTCGAGCATTGCTCTCGGGGCGCCAGTCTTATTGGATTAAGAGAGCCGAATGGCTACTAGATTTTGGGGTTTAGGGTTCTACCGAGCCACTCGTCCCGTAAAAGTAAAAATATATTTTTATTTATTCATTTATTAATTTATTGTGGTATGATTATAATATGGATTGTATTTACGTGCATGGTTGATATTTTGATTCGAATGATTAATATTTTATGTGAAGGAAATAGTAGGGTATGATTATAGTATGGTTTGATATACTGATTTGAATAATCTATGTTTTCTGAGAAGAAGCAATAGTCTCTAGATTATTTGATTTTAACTCACTCTAGACCGATCCTCATTTTTATTTTTGATTCGTGATCGTTAGTCCTCTCGCGACTCTTATTCAAGAACTCCTTCATCATCGGGTGATGTATTTGATTTGGTATGTAAATTGGTAAATCTTAGATTCTCCGCAGTAGTAATAGTAGATGTATCAGTTGTAAATTTTCTGAGTTTCAGGTCTCGCCTAGTTTTTCTGGCAGACCGAAGTATTTATGTATAATGTAGCATTTGAGATAATTTATGGCTTTAATAATATTAATTTGAGATGAGATTTGTTTAAGTCAGTGAGTGTCAGGCTTACTACGGGTTTCGGTGGCCTTAAGCCTACCCATTCCCTAGTGCCGGTCACGGGCCCATGGGTGGGGTCGTGACAAAGTTGGTATCAGAGCTTAGGTTTAGATTTCCTTCGACCTAAGTTAAGATTTTTCTTGGTACTGCGGAGTTAGGATCAAGTTTGTCTTGTTGTTTTCATTGACTCCAGTGTCTTAGCCTTCACTGTTAGAGAGTCAGTCTTTCCTTTCTTGTGAGCTTGTTTTTGGTGCTGTGCTGAGAATAAGCTTGTAGCGATGGAAAGATCCAAAGCGCGATAGACTCGTGCTGTTTCTTCAAGTGATTAGTGTAGTCCGCCTTTAGAAGCTTTGATTGTTGTTTCGATGGTGGGCACCGCAGTCAGTTTTAGTGTAGAGCATGGTTGCAGTCGTGTCATGGACTGCCTCGTCATCGCATCAGGCATCGTCTTTTTGAGTAGCGCCTAAGGTAGTGCTTGGGAAGTCGAGCGGATGTCAGCTATTATGGTTGAGTTTTATGGTTGTAAGAAGCTTAAGAAAGGTGGTAAGAGTATTTTCGGATGCTCAGAATCCAGAGAAACTTAAGCGAACATTATCAATTTTTCTAAGTAGAACAAGTGTTTTAAAATACAATATTGCGCCCAGTCCTGTAAGAATGCATATGGCATTTCACTGTTAGGCATACATAAATTCATTTTAGGACATGCATCATACATCGTGCATTGCAACCCTTGGTGATAGGGGCATCATCACCCTGGTGCGCGATATTGTAGAATTTTATATAAAGAAATGGCTAGAGTTTTATGATTTTATAAAAGTATTTTTCCAAGATAATAAAGCATTTATCAATGATGATTATGAGGTAAATAAATAAGTAAATTTTTTTTTTAAAGTAAATTGTGATAGCTTGGGAATTCTCTGGATGACGAGCTGAGTTGCTGAGAGAGTAAGTCTGTGGAGCTGCAGGCCCCATGTTAGATTATAAGGGAGGCTTTTGGATTTCAGTCAAGGAGGAATCTTGTGTCAGGATGGCATGGGTTGTGTCGGTTGATGCGATCAGATGGATGTTATGTCGAGGATGATGTGATGTAGATGTTAAGGATTTTTTCTGTACGTGCAAGGGGCACGTCATTAGGAAGAAAATTTGGTGAGTGGAATTTTGGCAGGATCAGAATTGGCCCTTCTTGTGTGGAAACCCTTGGTTTTGTCGGCAGGTTGGTGAGGTGGCATGTAAGTTGGACTTGCCGCCAAGTATTAGTAATGTTCTCTGAGGTTAAATCCAGTTGTTTGTAAGTCTGAGTTGAGGAAGAGTATTTTCGATCCTTTGCTCGTGTTGGATCCTCAGTGTGTGAATGTAAGTAAAGATTTGGTTTCCGAGGAGTAGTAAGTGAGGATCGCGGATTTTCAAGTTCGCCAGTTTTATTTAAGGGTTTTGTCGATGAGTCTTGTGATTGAGTTTATTTCTGTCGAGGAAAGTTCTCGAGAAGCCGAGTTGGAGATGAGAGGTTCCTAATTAGTTTCAGTCTTGAGTGAAGCCCCTTTTCTTTTAAAATTCGAGGTCGAATTTTTTTTTTTAAGGGGGGGAGATTGTAACACCCGGAATTTTTATATATTTAATAAATGAGTTATTTTCTATACCCAATTAGTTTGAAATTTTAAGAAATTATTCAAGTAAATTATTTGAGAAATGATTATATTTTGGTTATTCAAAATTTTCCCAAATGCATATTTATATAAGTAAAATTATATATTGAAAAATTTTGGAAGAAATTATAAAGGATGTTTTTATAAAAGAATTTTGGGAAAATTGGTATTATAATTGATTAGTAGTATTAAATTTTAAGTTGGAAATTGATTATTTAATTTAATTGTGTGTTAGGACTAAATTGGAAATTTATTTTGGAATAAGGATTGAAAGTATAATGTTATTTTTATGGGGTTTTAATGGAAATTTGTGAGCTTGGTATTTTTGTAAATAAATATGTCGGTCAGGGGTATTTTTGTAATTATGTATTTTCAATAATTCGGATTTGGCCCAAATTAAATAGTTAGGGGCTTAATTGAAAGGCTAAAAAGAAGTTTGGGGGTTAAATTGGAATTCTTGTTTTAATTGTGTCTAATGGTTTATATTGAGTACTTGATTATATTTGTGAGTCAAAAATAATTGTCCGCTGCCTTGTGTTTTGTCTTTGTGTGGCGAGTCGGAAATAGTGAAGTTTGGGGACCCGACTCCCGTTGTTTAAATTGTTGGATATTTGGAGTGTTTTTCTGGCAGGTCCTGGACCCGTTTTTACGGGGGGTAATGTTCGTGTTGTAGGGGAGGTTCTGCCGAATTTTCGGTAGTTCCCGAGTCGAGATTCTTAGACAGTAAGTCCTAGGAGTCTAGACCTAGGATTAATGATCAATTGTTTTAGCGTTTTGATAAATTGTTTTCCGTGACTAGATTGTCAGTTCGTTCGGCTCGATCCTACCGAGGCACCGGAGCAGAGCTAGGAGGTCGCCAAACCTGTGAGTTAAAGTCATTTAATCATTGCACTATTGCTAAGTCTGATTTTAATATGCTATTTTGGAAGTTTATGTTTAACATGGTTATTAATATCTCAACATAAATAATTTTACTGGATTATTAATTATTGAAGATAATATAAGTATTATTATAGTAATATTATAATAATACAAACGTTATTATTTTTCCTCACGAGTTACATGATGTCTTACTCTTAATTGTTAATTGTTATTTTGATATGGTTGAATGATTTCATTATACAATGATATTTATTATATGTGATGATTTCGATTTGGGGATGTGGCTTTCAGAGAACATGCCACCGATAGGTTACATCAAGTAATGATCATGGACATGTAATCAGATTTTTTATGGGTTTGCCCTGGTAGAGCATGGCTCTCTGGGCTGATTTGTGTAAATTGCCGGAGGCAAGGTCCCTGGTCAAGCATTGCTCTCGGGGCGCCGGCTTATTTGGATACTTAAGTGACCAGACTGGAGGTAAGGTCCCTGGTCGAGCATTGCTCTCGGGGCGCCAGTCTTATTGGATTAAGAGAGCCGAATGGCTACTAGATTTCTTATTTGGATACTTAAGTGACTGAGGTAAGGTCCCCGGTCGAGCATTGCTCTCGGGGCGATCTTATTGGATTAAGAGAGCCGAATGGCTACTAGATTTTGGGGTTTAGGGTTCTACTGAGCCACTCGTCCCGTAAAAGTAAAAATATATTTTTATTTATTCATTTATTAATTTATTGTGGTATGATTATAATATGGATTGTATTTACGTGCATGGTTGATATTTTGATTCGAATGATTAATATTTTATGTGAAGGAAATAGTAGGGTATGATTATAGTATGGTTTGATATACTGATTTGAATAATCTATGTTTTCTGAGAAGAAGCAATAGTCCCTAGATTATTTGATTTTAACTCACTCTCGAGACTGACAGTCTCATTTTTACTGTTTTTTCAGATTCGTGACTGTTAGTCCTCTCGCGACTCTTATTCAGTAACCCGACTCCTTCATCATCGGGTGATGTATTTGATTTGGTATGTAAATTGGTAAATCTTAGATTCTCCGCAGTAGTAATAGTAGATGTATCAGTTGTAAATTTTCTGAGTTTCAGGTCTCGCCTAGTTTTTCTGGCAGATCGAAGTATTTATGTAGAATGTAGCATTTAAGATAATTTGTGGCTTTAATAATATTAATTTGAGATGAGATTTGTTTAAGTCAGTGAGTGTCAGGCTTACTACGGGTTTCGGTGGCCTTAAGCCTACCCATTCCCTAGTGCCGGTCACGGGCCCACGGGTAGGGTCGTGACAATGGATGTAAAGACTTGGTGAATGAGTCCCCAATCTATTATGTTGTCTTTACATGAAAAGTTTGTATGATTTCATAAGTGATTTTCTCCTTGATATAATGACAATCCAATTCTAAATATTTAGTCCTCTCATGATATACTGGATTTCTTATTATATGAAGAGCTGCACTATTGTCATAGAAGAGCTTAATTGCTTGTTAAGGATCTATATAGAAGTCCTTCAAAAGAAATAATAACCACATGATCTCAGCCGTTATTTTCATAGCTTTGTATTCAGCCTCTGCCATGTTTCTAGAAATTTTGGACTGCTTCTTAGACTTCGAGTTGATCAAGGAATCTTCAAGAAAAATTAAATACCCGGTAACTCATTTTCTAGTTTCTTGACATGAAGCCCAATCAATATCAGTATATGGAGACAATTGTAGCTATGATTTAGATGAGAAAAATATTCCTTGATCTAGAGTTGATTTCAAATACCTTAATAACTTGAATACTGCATCCAAGTGAACCTGAGATGGCCCATCCATAAACTATGTAAGGATGTGCACATATATGCAATATCAGGCCTCGTTCGAGTTAAGTACATCAACTTTTTTCACCATTTTCTATATATAAAAGGATCTTGTAACAAATCACTATTCTCACGAACTGAATGATGATTCACTTCCATTGGTATGTTTGCTCGTTTAGCAACCAATAAACCATATTTCTCTAATAACTCCAGTATGTATTTTCTTTGGTTAACTGAAGTCCCTTTCTCTGCCCTTGCAATTTCCAAACCCAAAAAGTATCTTAATGTTCCAAGGTCTCTGAGCTTAAAATGAGACTCTTACATGATCTTTACTTGCTTATCAATTTTGAACTATCACTTGCAATTGCTATGTCATCAACATAGACAAGCAATGCAACAAAGCCATCTTTATTGACTTTAGTAAATAGATAATAGTTTGACTTTGACTGTTGGAAACCATGTTGCATTAAAATCTCATAAAATTCCACATTCTACTGTCTTGAGACTTGTTTAAGCTAATACAAAGATCTCTAGAGCTTGCATACCAATCTTCCTTGTTTACTAACTTTATCAGCTTCCTCTAAACCCTCCTCCTAAAGTTGATAACCAGGAGGTAGCTCTATGTACACCTCTTTAAATAAGCCGCATTGAGAAAAACATTGCTAATGTCCAACCGAGCTAGGTGCCAACCAAAAATTGCTGGAAGAGATAAAAAAATTATGACGGTTTTGTGCTTTACCATTGGACTAAAGGTCTCAGTGTAATCCAAACCTTCTTTTTGAGTGTAGCCCTTGGCTACAAACCGAATTTTAAATCTTTCTACAGTGTCATTAGAATTAAACTTTGTCTTTTAAACCTAATTACATCCAATGGGAACCTTACCCATAGGTAATGGAACAATATCCCAGGTCTTATTTGAACTTAAAGCATCTAATTCAGATTTCATAGCTAACCTTTAATGATCAAACTGATTGGCTTGAGCAAAAGTTTGAGGGTTAGTATGAGATGAAATGGATAAGGTAAAGGCTTGATTTGAAGGCGATAAATGATCATAAGAAATATAGTCATGTATGTAATGCAACATTCCTGAGAATGATATGCTTGATACTGTAATGATAATCATTAAGGTATGCAAGAACTTTAGGAATGCAAAATCTATGTTTAATAGGAAGAGGAACTGAAGGAGAAGGAGAAGAACTAAATGAAAAAAAGAATAAAATTAAAAGAGGACATGATGAAGGAACAAGAGTCTGATTGAAGGTGATATATTAAAATGGACAAGAGTAGGATTATGTATAGGCAAAAAACTAAATGATTCTGGAAAAGAAACATCCAAATGAGGAACAGAGGTACATCAGTGGAAGGTTGGGTGAGCTGAATAGGAATAAAACTTTCATGATAGTGAAATGTGGTCTCATGAAAGGTTACATCTCTAGACACAAAACAAGTCTTAGAGTTCAAATCATATACTTTGTACCCTTTAACTCCCAAAGGATAGCCAAGAAACATTTGCTAGCTTTATCATCAATTTTTATACGATGCTTAGTAAGATTTGCAGCAAAACATAAACATCCAAATGATCAAATGTGAGAATAAGAAGGAACTTTTGAGAAAAATTGTTCAAATGATGTTTTTCCTTGCAAAACTGAAGAAGGAGTTCTTTGATCAAGTAAGTTACAGTAAGAACAGTATCTCCCTAAAAATAAATTAGTAAGTTAGCATGAAAGAGCAAGGATCTAGCAACATTTGATGTTTCCTCTTAAAAGTACCATTTCGTTGACACGTATAAGCAATAGAAGTTTGGTGAATTATGCTTTTGGAATGAAAAAAGTGTTGCATTTGAAATTTTGTTCACTAATCTATATGAATGAGTTGTATAAAAGTATGAAATTGGTTTAAAACCAAATTAAAAAAATACTTAACAAGAGAAGACACCTCAGACTTGTGTTTCATCAAATATATCCAAAGGCATTTAGAATAATCATATGCTAGACTAAAGAAAATAATGATTTTCATTAATATTAGCTTGAGCATAAGGCCCCTATACATCCATGTGTAGTAATTGGAATGATTTATCACTAACTGATACAAAAACATGGAAAGGCAAATGTTTGAACTTAGCTCTAGGATAATTCAAGACTAGTAGTATTTACAAAGGAATCAACATATGTGATATTGTGAACAGAAGCATCAGAAGTCGATATCTAGAAGTAATAAAGACCTTGACGAACTCTAGCTAGTCCAATCATCTTCCAAAAGGAGAGGACTTAGGTAAAGTAGAATTAAGAAAAGAATACAAGACATAACTTGTGAGTGGTTATGAGTTTACTTGCAGAAAGTAAGTTGAATGTAAATGATAGGATATGAAGAACATTGTGCATAATAATGTCAGAATCGATTATCACAGTATCAACATGAGTAACACTAGCACGCATTCCATTAGGCAACTACGCTGACATGTTATGCACAAAGGTATAAGAATAAAAGTTTTGAATTGAGCAGCTAATATGATTAGTTGCCCTTGTATCTATTATCCAGGGAGCAATATAAAATTTGGCATGCAAAGGATTATTCAATAAAGTGGAATTAGAGGTTGAAAATATTGAAAAATAGTTACTAGTAGCATTAATTACAAGATGACAATTCAAAAAAGGCTGGTTATCATATTGTTAATTTAGAAGAGCCATTAATTTTTAAATTTGAGCCTTATTCAAATTCAACTGAGACACTAAATCTATTGTCAGCGGGACTTGGTTTTCACTGGAGGTACTACCAACTTGATGTGCAAAAGATTGAACATTATTAGAGTTAGCATGTGATTAAACATTATTAGAGTTAGCATAAAAGTTCCTTTTAGCCTGATTAATTGCATTTGTAACTTGAGAAGCATTAATACTTCGATCAATTATGAATTTGAAACTAGGAGGGAAACCATGTAGCTTGTAACATTTGTCCTTCATTTGACCAATTTTCCCATATTAGTGACATTTAACATCAGATTTTGGCCTTATAACCAACATTGCTCTCATATAAACAATTGGCTATATTTGTATACATAAAGAGGGCTGAGTTTCTTTCCTTTGAATCATATTATACGCTTGATGCAAGGTTAGAAAAGGTTTTATGATAATGATCTGTGAATATAAAGCTTGATATGAATCATTAAGACCATTCAGAAAATTGAATACAAAATCCTTTTATTGCTTGTCAACATAAGTCTGAAAATATTGAGAATTTCACTAGTAGATTCCATTCAGCTTCGTGAAATAATTGTCCACTATTTTCATTCCTTGAGTCAACGAAGATAACAAATGTCGAAGATACAAATGCGAGAATCATATGTCTGTGAGAAGCGCTAATGAAGTGTCTCTCGAATCTCACTAGCTTTCTCCATGTAAAATACAGTTGATGCTATTTGTTATTGTACACAAAGATGAGATAACAGATTTTGTGTGTATTGATCAACAAAATGTACAAGTATTTATACAAAATTACAACATATAAACTAAAAAATACTAAAATTTAATCCCTACAAATCAGCCCTATGATCAAGCTCTATAATCTCTAAAAATCAGCCCTATAATCAAGCTCTAATTATTTCTTTCTTAATCAACATTACAACTGTAACACTCTCCTTCAAGCTGGAGCATAAATATTGATCATGCCTAACTTGTTACAAAGATATTCTACTCGAGTATTATCAAGAGCTTTCATGAAGATATCTTCAAGTTGTTCTCTAATTCTCACATAACTTATAGAGATCAAACCTAATTGAATCTTTTCACAAATGAAATGACAATCAATTTCAATATGCTTAGTTCATTCATGAAAAACAGGATTCGAAGCAATATGAAGGGCAGCTTGATTATCATACTATAATTTGACTGGAACTGAAGTTTTCAGTCTTACTCATGAGTTTATATATCCACATAATTTAACATGCAGACTTTGCCATAGCATGATATTCTAATTCTGCACTCAAATGAGAAATAACATTATGCTTCTTGCTTTTCCATGAAACTAGGTACCAACCACAAAAACACAAAAGCTAGTGGTAGACCTTCGATCTTTCTTAGATCCTACCCAATCAGCATTTAAAAAACACTCAATCATGGTATGGCCATGTTTGACATACAAACAGCCTCGCCCTAGTGCACCCTTTAAATAGCATAGAATTTCTTCCACTGTTCTCTAATGATCAACTATGGGAAAAGAGATATACTAACTTACCATACTAACTAAATATGCGATATTAGGACGAGTCATAGTAAGATAATTTAATTTTCTAATTGTTCGTCTATATCTCTCTAGATCTTCAAATAACTTGCCCTCTTTATATTAGGAGCTATTGAAATGTTGTATGGCTTAGCCCCCAATTTTCCTGTTTTAAATAACAGATCTAGTACATACTTTCTCTAACACAACAAGATTCCTTTTTGACTTCTTTCCACCTTAATACCTAAGAAGTATTTTTAATAAACCTAAATTTATAATGTGAGACTGAGTATGAAGGAAGGACTTAAGAGAAGAGTTTCTTGTAATATCACTTCCAATAATGACAACATCATCTACATAAACCATCAACAATATGATGCCCTTAATAGATTGTTTATAAAAGACAAAATGATCAAACTTACACTTCAAAATACCAAAGCTCAAAATTGCTTGATTGAATCTCCCAAACCAAGCCCGAGGACTTTTTTTAGGCCATACAAGGATTTATGAAGCCGACATACCTTCCCAAACTCCCCTTGAGCAACAAACCCAGGTGGTTGCTTCATGTAAACCTCCTCTTCATAATAATTATATAATATATATTTAATTTAATATATCTATGCATTCTTAATATCCAACCGGTGAAAGGGTCAATCGTGAATAGCTGCTATAAAAATATATAGTCTGACATAAGTAAGTTTGGCAACAGGAGAGAAAGTATTAGAATGATCTACACCATATGTTTGAGCATAATCATTAGCAACAAGATGGGCTTCTAGCTGAGCAACAGATCCTTCATGATTAACTTTCACCGTGAAGATCCACTTACAACCAATAGCTTTTTTACATGTAGGTAAGTCTACCAAGTTCCAAGCACCATTAGTATCTAAAGTAATCATCTCTTCCACTATAGCAATACGCCAACCAGGATGGGTTAAAGCCTTTTGAACAGTCTTAGGGACTAAAACATAATCAAGTGAAGTAATAAAAGAGCAGGATGATGATGGTAAGTGATTATAAGACACACAAGAAGAAATAGGATAAGTACATGTACATTTACCTTTATGAAGAGTAATAGGAAGATCAAGATCATGAATGGGATTAGGATTGGAGTTGGGATCCGATGACGAAGATACCGACGGAGGACATGAATCTAGAGAAATAAGAGAGGATTCAGGATGTGGAGCACGGTGATGTAAACCTGTGTGAAAGGAGGCCAGATTCGAGGAGGATCATATGATATAACCGTATAGATAAATAGATCATCATCTTATGAATAAATAGACTCAAAGGTTTGAAAAAATGGTATTTGTTCTTGGAAGGTACATTAAATGACACCAAGTATCTGCTAAGACTTGAAGAAAAATACCTATATCCTTTTTGAACACGAGAATGCCCAAGGAAGATACATTTTAAGAAATTTGGGTCGAGTTTGGTAACCTGAGCATGGACATCACAGATAAAACATGTACAATAAAAAATTCTAGGCTCAACTAGAGATAATGATTTATTAAAAAAAGAGTACGAGAAAAGGAATCTCACTAGAAAGGATAGTGGAAGGCATGCAGTTAATCAGGAAACATGTTGTGGATATCGCATTTGTCCAAAAGGTTTTAGGGACTTTCGTTTCGAATAGTATGTCTCTGGCAGTTTCAAGAAGGTGTTTGTTCTTTCTTTCAACCACCCCACTTTGAGATGGTGTGTCAACACAGGAAGTTTGATAAAGTATCCCATTTTGTAGCATATATTTTTGGCAAGATTTAGAGATATTCCTTTGCATTGTCACTCCTTAAAATTTGAACATATATGTTAAATTGAGTTTTAAATTCAGCACAAAAAGTAGAATAATGAGAAAAGAATCTGAATGATTTTTCATCAGAAATAACCATGTCATTTGAGAATAATTATCAACAAAGATAACAAAGTATCTAAATCTAGTTTTTGGCACAATGGGACAATAACCCCAAATATCTAAATGTACTAACTCAAAGGGGGTCATAGCTCGTTTATTGACTTTAAAACTGAGACTAACACGGTGATGTTTAGCAAACTGACAAAACTCACAATCTAAAGAAGGTAAACTAGAAAATTCTAGGGAGAGTTTCTTAATAGAGGTAGAGAAGGATGACCCGACTGACAATATGCCTCAAAAGGAATAATAGCTCCATAACAAACTACTGGTTTTGGAATAGTGGTGTCAAGGATGTAAAGACTTTTAGATTCATGCCCTTTACAAATAAACCTCTGCGTCATAAGATCTTGAAAAAGAAAATAATTGAATTTACTAACATAAATTAAGTTAAGGGTTTAAGTGAATTTACTAACAGAAATTAAGTTGAACAACAGATCAGGTAGATTTAAAACAATGTGTAAAGGAAGTGACTGTGTGGAAATAACTGTGCCAGAACCAAGAACATGTGATATGGATCCATTAACTAAAGTGATAGGAGAACTAGAATTATTTGACTGAAAGGAGGAGAATAGTTTAGAATTACCTGTCATATGATCTGTGGCACCATAATCAATGACCCATTTGGAAGACGGGGAAATGAGACATGTATATGGTTTACCTGAATCAGCGATTGCAGTAGTGGGAGTGGATGACAACTTTAAAGCCTCTTGGTACTATGAGAATTTGGTATACTTATATGCAGATATAAGAACTGAGTGAGGAGTATCCCGAGTGGAGACAAAATAAGCCGATAATTTTGACTGATTCTTGCGCTGTAACTTATTGCATTCATATGTCCAGACTTCTTACAATAATGACATACGATTTCTCCTGAATCATTTTCTCAATCAGAGTTACTTGACTTAACCTCTTTTCTAGTTCTAAGTACACTATTATGGCGCACAAGAGCACTACTAGACTGGGTAGAGGATGAGTTGGAATTCTCAACTCGGAGCACCCTACGGAACACATTATCCAAAGATGAAATCTCAGAACTGAAAAGGATTTAAGATCTGGTAGTCTCAAGCTCAAATGGAAAAGCAGCAAGAAAACCCATAATGATCAGTTTCTCCCACCGAGCTTGTTGTTTTTTGATATCTAAAGACATTAGGAGTAGCATATTAAACTCCTCATGAAGATTTTTATAATCCATGTAAAGGCTAGAACCCTTTTCATATCTAAAAATTGCTCTAATGACATCAAAAGTATGAGAAATATTTTCTTTGCCGGAGTACAGAAATGCTAAGTATTGCATCAAATCTTTCACCAATCTACAATGATTCACTAATAGAACCACCTTATTATCAATCGAATTGCATATCATTAAACGCTATCGAGCATCATCTTGCAACCAAGCTTGTTCTATACCATCAGTGGGAGGATCATCAATTAAATGGTCATCTTTTTCAACACTCATCATATATAATTCCATAGTCCGACTCTAGCCTACATAATTTGTACCATCAAATTTGTCTTCTGTAATTTTTGTTATTATAAGAATCACTTTCGGCAGCATATTTTTTTTCTCAGACATTCTCAAGCAAGACAGAGTTCAAAATAGAGGCAGAAACATACAATATAAACTAAAAAAATTGAATAAATATCTAGATATGAAGAGAAACCTCATAACCACGTAAATTCATAAGCAACTGGATGTGAAGGATGGAAGTGGGAGTAAGGGCGATTCAGGTAAAGTTGACCGCTATGACTACCACTCAGAAGTTGAAGGATGGTAAACTGAGAAATCAGACCTTGGATTGTCTGAGACAAAATAACTGAAAATCCAAAAAATTTAAAATATGGGATTTCAGTGCTTTGATACCATGTTGTTGTATACAAAGATGAGAGAAAGATTTTGTGTATATTGATCAACAGAATATATTGGTATTTATACAAAATCACAAGGTATAAACTAGAAAATACTATAATCTAATCCCTACAAATCAATCATATAATCAAGCTCTATAATCTCTATAAATTAGCTCTATAATTGAGCTCTAATTATTTCTTTCCTAATCAACATTACAGCTGTAACACTATTAGAGCTGAAATAAAATGAAGTAACCAGGCCACCACTATATCCCTGGCAGATACTCCTTGCTCATAGGTGAAGGTTTGGTAATGGCTCCATCGAGAAAGTTTTGCTTGTCTCTGATTGAAACAAGTAAAAAAGAGCATTTTCAAGAAGCAAAGTTCATAGATATTAGCTCAGGTGAAATAATAATAGATTCGTGATTTTCAAAATGGGGAAGAAAATTTGAAGATGAAGGATTTGAATCACTAGTCCTAACTATATAACTTTTAAAGAAATGATAACATCTAAGGAAATGGGTACAAGTATTTGGCTACTTAGAAAATAAAAGAAAAAAAAAGGAAAATAAAATTCCCGTGCTCTGATACCATGATATCATATACAAAAATGGAAAATAATGATCTCATTAATCATTCATGCTACAAAATACAAGGAGACAAAAAATATATACAGATGAGCTAACTGACTTATGCCAACTCAGCTAATTAATCTTATAATTTACAAAGCTGCCAGTAACTATCTAAGCTTTCATTTAACTTTTTCTCTTCACACTATTTTAATAATATAAATTGAATCAAATTAAATTATTTTTTATAACTTGATTTAATATTTAATTATTTAATTTATTTTTATATATCTTTTTGTTGATTAGTATTTGATATATTTTAAGTATATAATTCAACAATATTTTTTTACTTTACATGTATAAAAGTAAAAATATCTTCCATTATTTTTTTTAATTTACTAAATTATAGAAAATTAATTTAAAAATTGATATTTAAGTTACTGAATTTTTTTACTTACAATTGAACCATATCGAAATAATTTTATTTTAGAATATAGTTAGGATAGAATGCAAAGAGAGATGGATGGTGTACATAAGTATAAGTATTATAATTAAAAAAAATAGTTCTAATTAAAAAACTCTAATTAAAAATTGGAATTATAAAAAAGAATTTGAAAAGAAAAACTATTAACTAGATACTTAAAATTTATAATTAAGGTGTTGTATATTATAATATAATACTTGAAAAAGAAATTATTTAAAATGGAAGTTACAAATAAAAGATCAAAAGAATATAAGAATATAAAGTAATTAAATGTCATAATTAAGTGTTAAAATGTGTAATATAATATTTTTAAAAATTATAAAAATATATTAAAATAGATTAATTCTAAAATTTAAAAAATTAATTTGAAAATCATATAACATTCCCATGTAGGATAGAAAAAGACAATATTATATTATTGCTTTATAGATAGTAATCAAGATAATGAGAGTCCTTACATTTCCTTGCTTCATGTGTTAGAGTTCAAGCATATTGCTTTATTCTATCTTGATTTTAACTGGCTGATGCTCTGACTTGTCTTCAAATTTCTGCTTTAACGTACTACTTAAATCTTGAATGTTTTGGTTGCTGACATCTTGATTTTATATGCATTCACGGTTCTATTTTATTATATTAGTGTTTATATTTCTACATTCTCTTCATTGGTTGGCTCCAAATCATGAAACACATAATTATGTATCCAACACTCATAACATGGACGAAATCTAATAAAAAAGATAAGAATTGAAATAAGTTATCTCTAGTTTTATGTAATATAATCATAAAATTATTCCTTTCTGTATTTAACAAATTTATGTAGAAATTTAATTTAATGGTGGCTTCCATTTTGGTTATATTTAAATAAAATAATTTTACACTTGCTTGAAGACCGTTGATTTATAAACTTATTAAATTTTATTGGTTTAATTTTTAAATCTAAAAGTCGATAGAATTATGAAAGAATTGTATGATGTTATCCAAATATAATTATTTCTGTGAAATTTAATAATTTATGAAAAATTGATAAATTTATAAAAAATATTAAAATAAATTTATAATTGTAAAATATATTATGAAAAATGACAATTCTCTTTAATATTTTTCTCATAAAATATAATACTACTTACGAAAGAATATATATGATATTATGAAAATATAATTAATTTTATGAGATTTAATATTTTATGAAAAAAATCGATAAATATACAAAAAATACTAAATTTTTCATAAATGCGAAATACATTGCCAATTTACGAAAAATGATGATCCTTTTCATACTTTTTTCACAAATTAAAATTCTTTTTTGAGTCTTACTAACCAAAAATGTATTACAAAAAAATGATTGTTTTTACTAAATTTAATAATTTATGAAAAATTAATAAATTTATGAAAAATACTAATTTTTTATAAATGTGAAAAATAGCATTTTTTACATAGTTTTTTCTTTGTAATTTAAAGAAAACTTTCATAAATTTTAATGATATTTTGAATTTTTAATACTATATTATATTAGTTTAGCGATTTTTTATTGCAGGTTACTAGAATTAATTATTTTTTATTATATAAAATTTATTATTTGACAGCTATTGATTGTTTAAAACAAAGTGTGGTTACTTTTCTCATTTGATTATTAAAGATGTAAAATTAAAAAAGAAACATAAATAACAATGCAAGATTAATATAAATTATTAATAAACTTTAGGAATAGAATATACGAACTCTAATAATTATGAATCCGTATATCACTAACTTAGAGACCCACTAACAAATTGAATCAAATACTAGAATCATTCTGGATCATATTATAAAGTTGATCAATAAAATTAGAACTTAAAATTTGATGTAACATACGGCTTGGTGCAAGTTAAATACTTGTAACAAACTTAGAAGACAACTAATAGGAAAAAAGACTAATTTGTTCTAAATAAACTTAATGTTTAAGAATAAAACTACACCAAGACCTGCAAGCATAATTCGGTCTTAATTGATTCTTCATAAGCTTGAACTTCCAATAGAGTGAATAAAACCTAATCTTAATACTCCTTAATAGTTGTGGTGTTTGAGCCTTCAAATAGACTCTCCTTACTAGCTCAATTTTATATATAGCAATTTAAGGCTTGTTGCAACTTTTTGGCTCTAGACCTTGTTATGAAGCCTTGTGATAAGTTTAGCCCATTTTTGGTATTCTTAGCTTTTCTTATATACTTTTCATTAAGTCCGTCATTTTTAAATTTTTCTTGTGCTAGCCCATCCGTATTAGAAAAAAAATTAATTTATTGATATATATTAAAAATAAAAGAATAATATAAATCCAGAAGTTTGTAATTGAGATGGAAAAAAGAATGTGATAAATTTAAAATGAAATAAAAGTGTGTCCGCTATGCAAAATTCAACCCAAACCATAATTTCTGGATTCATCTTTTTTTTTTTTTTTTTTAAATAATGAGAAAAACACATACCCAACCCAGGAGACATAGAACCCATAAAGTTCGGTTTGATATTCTTCAGTTTATTCGGGTTGTTCGACATAGAAGGTTGGTTGAACACACTCTGTTACTATTCATGGGTTCTCAATTTCTCCATGAGTGCTTCACGGATGCCCACCTCATTATTGGGTCTTTCCACGTTGCTATATTACTGTTGTACAAATTTTTTGTTTTGTTATTTGTGCTAGTGATGATTTGGGCTGTTAGGCTAGAATTTTTATTGGTTTCTGTGTAAGAATGCATTATAAGCTTTGATGCATTCTGTTGAAATTTTCTTTCCCCTTCTTGCATATATGAGTTGATTAGGGTAATTCAGTTGCAAATTTTGTGTATTTATTTGGAAGGGTAATTTTTGCCATGTGAATAGCTCAAGTACTCAATGTGCAAGTGTTCCCTTTGATCCTCTCTTTCAATTCTCTTAATAATATATCACTTAATATATGTTAAAAACAAAAAAGGAAGTTAGCAAAAGTGTTTTGTTTAGCGTTTAAGAGCATTTGGAACAAATTCATATCTTTAAGTTTCCATTGATGAGCTATGAAACGTATACCGATCCATTAAATACCCATAAATTTATTATTAACCTTTCTTTTATTTCCTTCTCTTCAATGGAGATCAAGCAGTGCAACCCTCGTTTCCTCCTTATATTTTCTCTCTTTTTCACTACTATTTCTTCAGGTTACATATATATATATATATACTTTACATTTTTTTTATTTAACTAGAATGATAGCTTCAAGTTTCTAAGATCAATTTATTTATGTAATCTTCACATTTAAAGTTGCAGGAGTGCACGACATTGATAGATTACAGGCTCAACACCCTGGTCACCACCACCGCCAGCATTATAATCATCATTATTGCCGTCACGGCGGTGTAAAGCTTTTTGTATTTGGTGATTCTTTTGTTGATACAGGAAACTTCAATAGAAATGGAGGCTCATGGGTTGAACCTTATGGTTACACATTTCCTCATAAACCTAGTGGTCGATTTTCTGATGGCCGGGTGATTACAGATTATATAGGTTCGTGTTTCTTTTTTATATGTAATCATGTACGGTCTTATAATTTTCTAATTCTTTATTATACAAATTTGTTTTTCTACATCTTGTGATGAACTCACAAGTGTTTTCTTATAACATTGATTAAGAAAAAAAAAACAAAGAAGAAATAAAGAAAGTTAGTCCATTTTGATTTGATAATACCTTAAGCAAACTAGCATATATAATTTTTTCATTTAAAACCCAAAAGTTTTATTATTTTTTGAGATTTGTCCTATCATGCACTTTTATTCTTTCATTTTTAGAATCAACACTTTTGTTTTCTTTATATCGAAATATAGATTAATTAATATATACTTCTTGTTTTTTTCTTATTACACTATTTATTCTTTAGTATTTTTCATCTTTCTATTTATAGTTTCATACTAAAAACCTATTCCATCATAATTTCTTTTAAATAATAGTTAACTAACTTTGATTTATATTGTTTGCCTCCTGAAGTTTAGTCAAAAATCCAAATCATCCTTATATTTTATTTATTGCACTAAGATCTCCTTATTTTTTAAAAATCAAAGTAATTAAAGAACTAAATTGTTAAAAATCTTCAAACTTCTTATCAAATTACAATTTTAGTGTAACAAAATTAATAATAGGAATAGTATCTATTTTATTTTAATAATTTAAATTTAATTTATAAGAATTTTTAATATTTTGGTAAATATAAGTACTTTTAAAATATTTAAATTTTATTATGATTTAATAATGTTAGAAATTAGAATAAGTAAAAGAATATTAGTTAATTATTCTTGTACAAATACAAATTGATTTGCACAGAAATTAAACAAGAAATTTCTAATGAAATAAACAAATTATAGGGGGCAATTTATATATTACATAAAAAATCAAGAGATAAATAATATAAAACCAAACTTTGTTAATGCCTGTTTAATAAAAATTCTGACAGAGAAGGCTTCTAGTATAAAATTATAAAATAAAAAGATGAAAATATATAAATTTTAGTTATTATGGAGTCATTAGTATAATATAGAAAAATGCAGGGAGCAAATTATACTTACCCCTAAAATATATGAGATCTAATTATAAAATAACATGTATTATATTAGTATTCATCGCATCTTATTATCGGTGTTTGCATGAAAAATAAAATATAGTAATTTTTAAAAATGAAAAAGTGAAAATGCATAACGGGATAAATCTTAAAGTGATATGTATAACTATTGCTTACTTTAATTCAAATTTGATAAATTAGATGACAAACAATTAATTCTCAGACAAGTTTTCTTTTATATATATATAACCCAGAGCACAGAAAATATAAATGTAGAACCTATAAGTATGACTCCAGTTCAAACTTTCTATTAAGGTTTTCATTTCTTATGTGACATGCAGCATCATTTCTTGGCATAAAATCTCCAATCCCTTACAGATGGAGAAAAATAGCCAACCAGGACCAGCTGCAACATGGGATGAATTTTGCATATGGAGGGAGTGGTGTCTTTGACACTTGGATCAAGAATTTACCAAACTTGGAAACCCAAATAAATTCTTTGAAACAATTATTTGTTGATCAAATCTATACCAAAAATGACTTTGCTAACTCTGTTGTGCTTGTGTCTACATCTGGCAATGACTATTCATTTTATTTAAGGCAAAATGGCACCCTTCAGGATATGTCAAATTTCACAAGAAGACTTATAAACCAACTTGCCAAGAATCTGAAACAAATTCATGAATTGGGAGTTCAGAAAATAGCAGTAGCAGGCATAGGCCCTGCTGGATGTTTCCCTCAGCAAACTGCTTCATCTTCTTACAAAATTTGCAATGAAAACTTCAACTCAGCCTCAGAGTTTCACAATGATGTCCTAAAACGGGCATTGCGGAAGCTCAACTATGAGAACAGGAAATCTGTGTTCATATTTCTTGATTTCTACAGTACATTTAAATCCGCAATTAACCAACACAAACACAGCTCAGGTACTTCTTTTTCTTTGTTATTTTTTTAATAACCTTTTTCCCTAGAAGAAATGACATTGATTTTATGACTTTTACATGACCTGATGATACCATTTCCTGTCACATTTCATACGTCTAATTGTCATAATATATATACTGTAATCTTAGAAATTTTCCAAGTGCAATAAAATGATTTATGTTGTAATGAATGATTTATGTTTATTCATAAATTATTAGTATGGAGAATTAAAGTGTGAAATGATAGACAGTACAAACAACAAAATCCGATAGGAAAAGAAACGCTTCAAACAAGTTGATAAATGGTGGAGTACACATTTTCAATCATACTTGCAAAATAGAGAATTAGAGGCGATTAGGGTACATGTTGAATTTCTGCAATTCAATTTCAATGTCTAAGTCAAATCATTATAAGAAAATATAGATTTTATTAGAAATTATAAATATTTTATATTGTATTTTCAATAAAATTAGTCATTTATTCATGTATTTCATGATTACTGTTATTATTTTGATTATAAAATTAAATTTATAAATAAAAATCTAATATTTTTTAATATTTAATATTTATTTATAATATCTAAAAAATAATAGCAGATGATAATATATAATATTTATTTATAATATTTAAAAACAGCAAATTTAAGTATATAATTTTTTAATATTTTAAAATTTTATTAGTATAGTAATATAAAAATTCTCTTAAAAATATTTATCAATTGATTTTAGTATTATACAAATTAATAATTTCAATATAATTGATATTACTATTTTTAGAATTAAAATTATAATATAATAAAAAATTAATTTATTAGTAGATATAATATTAAAAATATTATTTTCTAGAACAAAATCATTATCTAATTAAATAATAATTTATTATTTAATATGATATTTAAATATAATTAATATATTATTTTCAGAGTAGAATTTAAATAATTATTTAATTAGAAAATTAATTTATTGATTAATAGAATATTAAAATATAATTAATATGATATTGTTTACTATTAGAGTTAGTGTTAGTGTTTAATTAGATTTATAACTTACTAGTCAATAAATAAATGAAATAAATTATAAAATTATATATAAGCTTGAACCGCATATGTCAAAAATAAATAGACATGTTAAAATAAAACTAGTGTCAAGAAAGGAATACATATTAAAAAAGTTTTAGATCTCAAAAATTAATATATACTATTTGTTTATCCATGCGTTGCACAACTATTATTATTATTTTGATTATAAAATCAAGTTGATAAATATAATTTAATAAATTTTTAATATTTAATATTAATTTATAATATTTCATAAAATAATAGCAAACTAACTATTTTTAAAAGTTAAAAATTAAAAATTAATATGTTATTCTTTATAATAGAATTAGTATCATTATCTGATTAGAAAACTATTTATTAGTTAATATAATATTAAAATATAACTTATATGCTATTTCTTAGGATCAAGTCAATATTTAATTAGAAATAAATTTATTAATTAATAAATTAATAAAAAATTATAAAATTACACATAAGCTTGAATCCCATATATCAAAGATAAGTACATATGTCAAAACAAAAATCAAATGTGTCAAAAATTAAGCACACGTGTCAAGAAACCTTTATATTTCAAAAATAAATAAATAAATATATATATACACTAGTCGTTTCCCCGTACGTTGCACGACTGTTATTATTATTTTGATTATAAAATTAAGTTGATAGATATAATTTAATAATATTTTAAATATTTAATATTAATTTATAATATTTTAAAAATAATAGCAAACTAACTATTTTTAAATATTCTTTTTAATTTTTAAAAATTTAAAATTTCATTAATGCAATAATATAAAAATTATTTTAAAAATATTAATTAATCAATTTTCGTATTATATAACTTAATACTATAATTAATATTAATATTTTTAAGATTAAAAAGTTATTATATAATTAAAAATTAATTTATTATTAAAAATATAATTTAAAATGTTAGTTTCTAAAAATAGAATTATATCTAATTAAAAAATAATTTATTAATTAATATAATATCAAAATATTATTAATATGCTATTTTTTAGGATAGAATTAATATTATTATCTGATTAAAAAATTATTTATTAGTTAATATAATTAATATGTTATTTTTTAGAATTAGAGTTTGTGTTTAATTAGAAATATAATTTACTAATAAAAAAATTAATAAACAAACCTATAAAATTATATATAAAATTAAATTTTATATATAAAAAATAATAAATATGTCAAAATAAAATTTTTAGGTTACATATTACATTACATATTACCCTTACGTATGGTATTCGGCACAAACCCTATAAAATTATTATTGTTTGCTGCAGGGAATATGGACTGCAAAAATCCACTGAGGCCATGCTGTGACGGTGTGACTAGCCAAAACGGATGTGGGCAGGTTCACGAAAATGGGGAAAGAAAGTATGTGGTATGCAAGCATCCTGAGTTATCATTCTTTTGGGACTCGGTTCACCCTTCTCAGAACGGTTGGCATTCTGTTTATTTATCTCTGCACCCTACTCTCAGAGAACTCCTCCTTCATTGAACACTAAATAATATTTTGTCAACCTGATCATAGTCTGTCATACCACAAGGTCTCTTTAGTTATAAAGTGTAAACAAAAATAATTAATCTCTTCATATCTTAGAAATCATAATCTGTATTTATATTTCTTCTTCATTTTGTTTCATTTCTGCTTGATTCACATGATGAAGAGTCAGTGTGTATTAAGCCTGTTTATGACAAGTCTAATATACGAAATTTAGAATGGAATTTAGTTCAATATATATATATATTCTTAATTCTTTTTTTTGTTGGAAATGACATCTACTTGTGTGTATGGAATTCTAAACTGTTTGTTTAATAATGGTAAAGAAAAGTTTATGTTTTTTTTTACTGAAGATAAAAGAAGATTACAGAGAGGGGAAAAACAAATGTTTGGCTTTATCATGACCCAATATAGTAAAACAACTCTACGAAAGGAAGGAACAAAGATCTGGATGTCATGAAAAAACAGAAGTAGCAGCAATCAGTACAACAGTTGACCTAGAAGCACATTGAATCACTTCTAACGCATCTCCTTCAAAGATCACCGACTTCCAATCTTTAGATAATGTCCATAAACATCATCACAGGCTTTTCTAGAAGAAAAGGATTAGATATGCTTACATACAATTTATTGAAAGACTCACTCATCACACCATGATAGCTAGTCAAGACATGTCCTCACTTTCTTTGACCTAAATTGTTTTATTCAGATTTAGTTTATGTCTTTATTTATATATTAAATTAATAAATAATTGACACATATTCATTAGTTGTAAATTATAAAATATGTGTCAATCATTCAATACTAAAATGTAAAACACTCACACTCATACATACATGTCATATTTTCATTAATTATAATATATACACCAAATTTAAATATATTCAAAAAGATTTCTAATCGATTACTCATAAAAGAATTTTTAATTTGATTCAGAATGTCAATCTGATTAAATACTTAGAACTTTCAAGACTCTAGTGTCAAAAAATATTACTTACAACTTCCAAAAGATCTGGATGTGCAGTGGAATTGAGGTTGTCCTCCATACTTTGTACAACCTAAATATCAGAACACTATGACTTCATTTTCTAACCAACCAAAGCTACATCTTTAACAACTCATAACTGTAATAAAGTTGGATGTGAAGGTAAGCTAATTCTCCAGTTTTCTCCATTGTTCTTACCTATAACATACCTACTAAAAGCCAGACAAGTGCTATCATCCCCATAAACCTCAGCTCCTATATAATCCCAAGACCAGATTGGCTTCCCTCATTCCAAAAAACATAACAAAGATTTCTACAAGATCTAATAGTTAAGTTTGAAGGTCTAACATGGCTTCTTTCAAGAATTTTCTCTTTGTTTTCTTCATTGCTTTGGCATTTTCAGGCATAGATATGGGAGTAGCTGCTCGCAATCTTCTTCAAATGCCACCTTTGCCGTCAGTGCCAACTCTGCCAAAGCCTGCATTGCCACCATTGCCAAGTATTCCAACTCTTCCACAGCCTACATTGCCAACTTTGCCAACCACCCAACCTTCTCTGCCTAAACCAACACTCCCTCCACTTCCTAGTTTGCCCAGCATGCCTACTCTTCTGAAGGCCACTTTGCCTCCATTGTCAAGCATGCCTTCAATACCCACTATCCCAACTGCGATTCCCTCTATTCCTTTCCTCTCCCCGCCCCCAGCTGGGAACTAAACATCCTTGATTTGATTATGTTCTTTACTTCATGTACGTTTATAAGAGAGGCTACATTCCACACAGAGGATGTAGAGTGTGTATTTGTCTTTTGTTTTTCTTTGATTTCATCTGTAGTCGGAGTATCTCTCCGGAGTTATTTGGGACACGTATGGCTTGTTTTTTCATTTATTCAGATGACATTTTTTTTTTTCGCATAGTTCATTTCATCTATTTATTTAATAATATGGTTTTCTTTCTATTAGTTGATTTCTTTAGCAAATGTCGTTTGGTTCTTTAATCAAAATGCCTTGGATTTGATAAAAGACTCATGTCAGCAAGTCATTCAGTGATGTGGCTTTTTCATTTTTTCTTTTCTTAAAGAAAAACAAAAGGATTATTAATTCTGCTGTCACGTATGGTAGACATTAGCTCAAATTTTATTTCAGTATTGCAGAAATCTTCTAATAGAAAAGAAAAGAAATTAGAAGAATGGTGATTGTTGTGGAAATTTTAAGTACAATTAGACAACATAGAAAGAATATTTAGGTCATTGGGCCTAATGCTAATGTACAATTTTTATAATTGTTATATATTGGTTTATGTCAATTATAATTATTTAATATAGTTAATTATGTAAATTTATTAAATGATATTATACATTGGTTTTTACACATAAAAATACTTTTAAAATAAAAATTAATTTAAATTTATAAATTAAAAATATTTATGATTAAAATAATAAGAATTGTCGTCAATAACAGGCACATAACTAGTTTTATTAATTACTAAAAAATAAAAATTGTTAATTAGTTATAATACTCGTGCTTCATATGGTAAATTTAAATATTTTTATAATTAAGCATTGGGTTTATATTTTATAAACAATTTATGAATTACATAAATTATATGAAATAGATAATAACACAATTCTATAAGTCCTAATATATTCTTTTAATAAATATTTGAACTAAGAATATATAGATAATAATTAATTATAAAACCCTCTCTTTTTTGCATATACCTATGCACACTTATGTAAAGCTGTTAAGAATTATTTACCATGCAATTTGAGTTTATTTGATTATTTACCATTGGTGTATTTTCATTTCTTTTCTAGATTAAATCCATTTATTTGATTAATATATAATCCTTATTTCAAGATGCTGTCGAGAAGTACTAAACGTGCTATTATTTGTGGCTGATTAAAAAATTCACTATTGCCAACAACGATAACTAAAGCCACCGATGTAATATTTTTTTTTTTTAATTTATTATAAAGTAATATAACACAAAGAAAAAGGGTAAAAACGGACTTTACAACAATATATACTAAATTGAATCCCTAATTTTTAATTTTTTTTTGTACAAATAGAATTCCTAAATTGCCAAGTTGAAATACACAATCTTTGTTATATTAGTATTTGATTCTCACCCAAAATGCAATTAGGAACTCTAACTCAAAATGTTAAAGTTTGTCTTTAGTAATGTCATTTATTAAATTATTAGAAGAACATGTTTAGAGAAAAAGAGAAAAAATAGTATAAAAAAGAAGTGTAGGGTTAGTGGTGGAGCTTGGAGCTTTATTTGAAGTAAATGGTGTTTTCTTTACTATGAAATTTTTATTGAAATCAATGTTATGTGATCGCCAAAGCTTTATTTTCTTTTTAAATGCCTTTATACTGTTAAAAGCGTGTGTCCTTTCTTTTTATAGTGTGTCAAACAATAACAACATATTTCAAACTGTTTTTACGTTGTGTCATTTTTTTGTCTTTTTTTTGTCTTTCTGTGCGTTTTGGTTTACTAGTAACTCAATAATATATATATTATATTGATTAGGTATGTCGGTCATTAAAGTAGATTTGGTCATGTATCATGGTGGTTTGATAACCAAAGCAACGGAATCAAATATGTTAAAGATAAGAAATAGACAATGGTGTGTGATTGATATATTATTTAATTATCATTTCCTAATATGATGTCCTATGTTAAAGAGTTAGGGTAGAATTACATTAGTGGTTTGTATGTGATATATTATTTAATTACATTAGTCCTATGTTGATAGTTGCCCAACCATTTGTGCATGTTTTGAATAGTAACATACAAAATGTGTATAGCGAACCTATCAATAGAGTCAAATGAGGGTGTTGAGGAGGGATTATTAGATGGTAATGATGTTCATATAGAAGAGCTGTTTGATGAAGAAGAGGTTTAATAGAATTTATCAAACATTAAACCTTTAATAAAATATGTGTCAATATAGCTTGTCTCACAAATGATGATGAGGATGAGTTGCAGGAAGCTAGAAACAAAGTTAGAGAATTTTGGTATAGAAATAAAGCAAAGAAAGACAGTGGGTATGAAATCACTAATGTTAATGACTGGGATGATAAGCGTACAATTGATGTTGCAAGCATGACATGCATCTATAGAGAGTGAGACCTGACATGGATCTTATGTCAACATATAGTATGTACAATTTATTTTAAAGAAAACCATCCAAAGCATCATGTTGTATATTGGTATACTAAAGAAACCTATTTGAAGGCTTATGCCTACATATCAAATGTGTACCATAAAAAAATTGGCAAAAGACAGGCTTGGAAATTATTGAACCACCAAAATTTAAAAGAAATGCTTGAAAGACCAAAAAAAGGTAAGGAGGAAGGATAAAGATGAAGTTGAAACTATAGGAAAGCTATCTAGAGAAGCAAGAATTATGATTTATGGATATACAAATAAGTTGATCATAATATTAGGAGATGCTCCTGTAACACCCGAAATTTTTTTTTAATATATATTTAATAGTGAGTTTTTATTTAAGTTAATTTTAGCTTTATTTTTATTCAAGTAAACTATTTGAGAAATGATTATATTTTGGTTATTCAAATTTTCCCAAATGCATATTTATATAAATAAAATTATATATTGGAAAATTATGATAGAAATTGTAAGGGATGTTTTTGTAAAAGAATTTTGAGAAAATTGGTATTATAATTGATTAGTAGTATTAAATTTTGAGTTGGAAATTGATTATTTAATTTAATTGTGTGTAGGATTTAATTGGAGGATTATTTTGGAATAAGGATTAAAAGTATAATGTTATTTTTATGGGGTTTTAATGGAAATTTGTGAGTTTGGTATTTTCGTAAATAAATATGTCGGTCAGAGGTATTTTTGTAATTGTGTATTTTCAATAATTCGGTTTTGGCCCAAATTAAATAGTTAAGGGCTTAATTGAAAGGCTAAAAAGAAGTTTGGGGGTCAAATTGGAATTCTGCAGGATGAAATTTGTAAGTAATTAAGAAAGTTGAGGGACTAAATTGTAATAAGGAAAAGTTCAGGGGTCAAATGTCGATATTGAAGGGAAAGAAATCGGGGAGAGAGAAAGTAGATCGGAGAGAGAGAGAGAGCGATGGCAGAAGAAGAAGGAAGGAAGGCGTGCGTCGTCCGGCCGTCGGGGCGTGGGCGGCCGGGCGGAAAAGCGGCGGCTTCAGGCGTGTTCCGGCCGGCCGAGGTGGCGATCGGCTCTCTACGGCGAGCTTTCTTTTAGCGGCTGGTGGCCGGAGACGGAAGATCCGGTGGAGAGAGAAAATGGTGGCGGCCGTTTTTCTTCCGGCGAGATCCGGCCGGAGGATGGACGATCAGAGGATGTATCCCGATTCTCCTCATCTCAAGCTTCGCGATGGCACTGGTTTCGTGGGCGATCGGGCTTCGTTTGCAAATCGGCGGTATGATCGTTCGCAAATCTCTCCGGATGGTCGGGTGTCGGATCAGAAAATCGGGCGAGGGATCGTCATCGTGGCCGTCGTTGTGAGTCCGATGGTGTGTTCGGATCGTCGATCGGACTCCGCGAGCGATCAAGCGTCTCGGTAATTATCTTTGGCCCGTTAATTTTAGAAATTCTTGGTTTAATTGTGTCTAATGGTTTATATTGAGTATTTGATGATTTTTGTGAGTCAAAAATAATTGTCTGTCAGTTTGCCTGCCTCGTATTTTGTGCTGTGTGGCGGGGTCGGGAAATAGTAAAGTTTGGGGACCCGACTCCCGTTGTTTAAATTGTTGGATATTTGGAGTGTTTTTCTGGCAGGTCCTGGACCCGTTTTTACGGGGGGTAATGTTCGTGTTGTAGGGGAGGTTCTACCGGATTTTCGGTAGAATTCTCCGAGTCGAGATTCTGTAGGAGTCTAGATCTAGGATTAATGATCGATTGTCTCGGTATTGATAAATTGTTTTCCATGATTAGATGATCATGCATTCGGCTCGCTCCAACCGAGGCACCGGAGCAGAGCTAGGAGGTCGCCAAACCTGTGAGTTAAAGTCATTTAATCATTGCACTATTGCTAAGTCTGATTTAATATGCTATTTTGAAAGTTTATGCATAATATGGTTATTAGTATCGCAACGTAAATGATTTCACTAGACTATTAATTATTGAAAATAATATAAATATTATTATTAGTAACGTTATAATAATACAGATATTATTATTCATCGACACGAATTGCACGTTGCCTTATCCTAAATTTTAAATCTTTATTTCCGATAAGTGTTGAATGATTTCATTAGACAATGATATTTATTAAATGTGGTGATTGCGATTTGGGAAATGTGGCTTGTAGAACATGCCACTTTGATGGGTTACATCGGGACGCGTCTGCCGGTAATGATCATGGATATAAGGTTATTATGGATTTATGCACTTCCGATCGAGCTTGCTCTGGCCGAGTTCGATTGATTGCCGGAGTTAAGGTCCCCGATCGAGCAATGCTCTCTGGCCGGCTTATTTGGAATTCAAGTGTTCAGTCGGAGGTAAGGACCCCGATCGAGCTTGCTCTCCGGGCGCCAGACTGTTGGATTAAGAGAGCCGAAAGGCTATTAGAATTTGGGGTTAGGGTTCTCTTGAGCCACTCGTCCCGTAAAAGTAAAAATATATTTTTATTTATTCATTTATTTATTTATTATGGTATGATTATAATATGGATTGTATTTACGTGCATGGTTGATATTTTTATTCGAATGATTAATATTTTATGTGAAGGAAATAGTAGGGTATGATTATAGTATGGTTTGATATCTGATTTGAATAATCTATGTTTTCCGAGAAGAAGCAATAGTCCCTAGATTATTTGATTTTAACTCACTCTAGACCGCCTCCATTTATATTTTTTCGGATTCGTGACTTGTTAGTTCTCCGCGACTCTTATTCAAGAATCTTGACTCCTTCATCATCGGGTGATGTATTTGATTTGGTATGTAAATTGGTAAATCTTAGATTCTCCGCAGTAGTAATAGTAAATGTATCAGTTGTAAATTTTCTGAGCTTCAGGTCTCGCCTAGTTTTTCTGGCAGACCGAAGTATTTATGTAGAATGTAGCTATTAAGATAATTTGTGGTTTTAATAATATTAATTTGAGATGAGATTTGTTTAAATCAGTGAGTGTCAGGCTTACTACGGGTTTCGGTGGCCTTAAGCCTACCCATTCCCTAGTGCCGGTCACGGGCCCACGGGTGGGGTCGTGACAGCTCCAATAAAACAGATGAAACAATAGTAATTTTAATTATAGTTGCTTTATTGATTAAATTTTACATATTTTGGTGTTTATAACTGATTATTATTTTTTTATTTTGTATAAGGTGAAAAAAAGTAATAAGGCAAAAAAATAAAAAGTTGAGTCACAAACTTCAAAGAAAGATATTGCCAATCCAGGAGTTATAGAGAATTTTGAATATTTAAGAAATTCTCAATAAAAAAGAAACAATTCCAAAATAAAAGGAAAAGCATTAACTTATGATGCCAAAAGGAAGGGGTCTATTCAACTATGGCAAGTGTTGACAAGTTCATAATGCAAAGGCCATGTTCGGACGAGTTTTTTACTGTAGCGCATGGATATTTTTGTACTAATAGACAAATGATGAAATCTATTAATCAAGTAGTTTATAAGACTACTCTTGTTGGCAATGACAAATAACACTTCGTAACTATCAAGCACTAGAAAGGGCAGTGTAGGAGAAGGTTATTATGTAAACTTAAAAGTTGGTATTGCATCTTTATAGATAATGATGAAGGTCAATATTTAGCAAGTATATATATTTATATGCATTCCTTCAATAAATTATGCTTGGTTGTATTCCTACTTTATAGACTGTAATTAGACCCTTGTATGGTGGGTACAAAAGTAAAGGCCAAAGCACCAAAGAAATCAGTGGTCTAAATATAAGCTTAAAGGGTGACGACATATGTCATAAGCCCTAAAAAACTCACTGACAGATTATATTGCTTCATTAATCTTAAATAGAGATTATCTAGATGCTACTCTTCAAGTTAGAGAACTTCATTTCCAAAAATACTCCTACAGTCTCACTCAAACAACTACAAGCTAAAAGAAATAAAAGATTCAGCAAAGGCAAAGAGGACCTAGTTTGGAAATCATGAAGTTAATGTCTTAAACTTTAACAGTTGATTTGTAATCAATATCATTTTGTTTGCAAGTACTTTTGCAAGTAATTGTGTAATTGTAGTATTTTACTACGAATTTAGTTGTTTTATTATAGTTTGCAATTTATACTCCTCAAACTTAGAAATCATGTCCTAAACTTTTTTGAATTTAATGTCAGTATCTTATATTCTTATGAGTTGCATTTCATTTATTTCAATTGATGCCAATAGTTAACATAAAATAGTACCAAATGGAGATAGAAAATAGCCATCAGTGAAATTTACTTCAAAAAATAGCCATCAATTGCAATTAGGTAGCCAATTATACAGTTTTACAACTTCATAACAAGTACATAAAAAAAATTGTCTAACATTATAAAGTTAGACCAACAATGCAAGTAGCAGCAACACTGCATCCCACTATGTACCACATCTATTTACTTCCATTTAGTTTCTCTTTGAAATAGTCAATCTCCATATACAGGCCTCATCTCTTCTTTTAGCAATTGATTCTCAGCCCTTAAAACATTGTTTGATTCCCTTATTACTTCCACCTCTACCCTAATAGCCATAACTTCCTCTTTCTAATAACATTAATAGCATGGCCTTCACCAGCTTGAAGCAAAGCTTCATTTCTTTCATTCTTTAGTGCATTAACCTGCCTTCTTGATGCAGAGCAAAAAGCCTTAGAATTCTTGGAATAAGGGGATAAAAGACATTAAACATAAACAATAAGGAAAAAGACATTAAACATAAATGTTACAATCTAACAGTTATTAGTAATGGAGATTATTAAACTTGATACATAAATCATAAAGGATTTTAAAGTTTTGTTAAGTTAAATTATGGTATTAAGTGCTATTTATTTTATAAGTTTTACTTTTATTTATTAACTTTAAATGTTAAAGTTATTTTGCAAATCTTATATATATGTAAGCAAAACTAGTTTATCAAATTATTATTGAGATTAATAAAAATTGTTTAAGAGATAGATTTCTCTTTATTCTCAAATTTTCAATATTCTTTTAGAACAAAGAGTTTTGATTCTATTTTTTGGTATTCGTGTGTGAATCAACAGACTAATAGAAGGCTAAACTTCAATTTTTCATGATATCTTTTTTATTAAAGTTTCCGCTATGTCACATCTTAATCCATTCACATAATTCAATTGATAATCAATGTATTCCCTCTCATACTATTGAAATAAGTCACATTCTATACCCTAAAACTCAAAATATAAAAGAAAAAATTCATTTTCAGCTCAATAAAAAGAGGAAACCAAGACCATAAATCACACTTACATTTGAGCAAGGATATGGTGCAAAGTCTCCTTCTTAGGTTACGATAAGTAGGTTCCCCTCTATATGCACTTGATTCCATACCATCGATAGACAAAGGAAAAATTTATTACCTTTACATAAAACAAAATGAAAGGCCAATTATGGTGAAGAGTAACGTGGCTTGTAGAGTTAATCTATCTATATTATTTACATGGACAAATGACGTCGTGTTTTTAATGATATCGAAGAATTATGTGGAGTTCAGCTAACAAAAGTCCTAGCTATTTATACGTGACTTAAGAAAACGACTACATTTTAGCCAAACAAATAGTACAAAGGCTCAATCTCATTGATTAGTGAGACATAGTAGAGAGATCATTTGCCAAATCTGAACTAACATTTGGATAAAGTAGTCACATATAAAAAACTAAAGTGCAAAGTAGAAATTAAGACAATATATACATATATGGAAATGTGTAAGAAATGGTATATTTTAGCCGATCCATCACTTTAATTAGTCGCATATCAAAAATTATAGATTATATATTGTCTTATGATATCAATAGATTAATTATCAAAAAAGTAATAATTTTAATTAGTCAAATTCAATCATTATAGCAGCTAGACGCAAAGCATATATAATAATATTGAGGGTTGTGAGCAGCTTACATAAATGTTGTATTTTCTTTTTATATTTTTCTCGTCACTGCTACGAGCAATGGCGGACACATGCGCCAAGGGGGAGCCACCACCCCAAAATTTTTTGATAATAAATTTTTATTAATATTATTATATTTCAAATTTTATCCTATAAATATTTTAAAGTTTTTCAATTCGCGTTCTAAAAATATTTTATAAAAAATCTTTTTACTAATATTATCCTAATTTCAGTTTATTCTACATATTTTTTTAAGATTTATAATCAATTTTTAAAATTTTAATGCTACGTTTACCACTGAGTTGAGTAAATAAATTTGTTGAAAAATGATAATGAAATATAAAAGACTGAAATATTTTTTATTGGTTAATATATGTAGAATACTGCTAAATAAATTTTATATTTTAATAGATTTAATATAAACAAAGAGTAATAAAGAAATATCATTATTTCTATACAGTTTTATATTAATTATATTATTAATATTATTTGTTATTATAATTGTCCACATCCTGAAAATAATTAATTTGTTAGCATTTTAAGGATTATAAGATTTTAAACTCATTTATTTATTTAAAATTTTAGAAAATATTTTTCTATGTTAATTTTTATTTTAATTCTTCATACTTTTATATATATATATATATATATATATATATAATAAAAGTACAAAAAGAGAAAAATTTTGAACTCACTAAAATATCCTTACTAATCTTATCCTAATTCTATATATAAGCAATTTAATTTTCTAATTCTAATAGAATTAACTAGTGATTAATATTTTTCTAATTCTAAAGAATTAATTAGTGATTAATCTAATTCAATCATAATAAATTGAATATTCTTGATTATATATATATATATAATAGAATTATTACAAGTAAGATACTATCAATTTTGTATTCAAAACAAAGCCCAAATCAAATTTTTTGATTGGTTTCAAAGATACTGCAAAGAAAATGGTATTCTTTATCCCTTTACGGTTAAGACCATTAGTCCTGTCACAGTAAGGAACAAAGCCCCTGAGTGGAAGGTAGGAGAAAACCTAACTGTCCAGTCTGAGCATCCTCCCCTTAGGAAGATAACCATTCCTTACGGAGAGAGTGAGATAGAGGCTACACCTTACAAATTGGTAGGCGAAGACCTAGATAGGAATGTCAAGAACATTGTTCAGCAGAACAATTTCTCAAATACCTGTCTAAACACTATAGAAAAGCAACTGGTTAGAATAGAAAACCAGATTCAAAAGCCCCCTGTAGTGGTGACATCTCCAATCCCCAGTACCGGTCAACCAAAAGAGTCGAACCAGTCAGAGAAGTTTAAAAACCCAGTTTTTAAGCCGTATCAGCTTACAAAGCCAAGCCAAGACCATTTCCAAAAGCAAACTGAGTTTGCCAAAGCAGTCAGAGAATAGCTGAGTAGATTAGCAACCTCTGAGTCGTCCAAAAATCTAGTGCCAGATACTCCTCAAAGCAGTAGGAATATCAGTGCAATAGGACAAGCCCAAAGCGATGAATCAAATGATTCAGAGCTTGAAAGCCCCATTCCAAAACCCTTCAACATAAACAGATTAGGAATCCAAGCCCCTAGATTGTCCTGGAATACTCCTAGGAGTACTGCTCCAGATCTAGGAATTGAAAATAGAAATAACATCCTAACCCAGTCTAGATTCAATGCCTCCTCCGTCTATGAATGGAATATAGATGGAATGTCTGAATACAACATCCTTGGTCTCTTACAACAGATGACCATGGCAGCCAATGCCTACAAAACCCAAAGTGGTACCTCAGATAGAGCCATTGCTGAGCTCCTAATAGCTGGATTTTCTGGCCAGTTAAAAGGATGGTGGGATTATCATCTCACTCAAGCACAGCAACTCCAAATCCTAGGTGCTATCCAAACAACAGTAGAAGGAACTCCAATCCTAGATGAAATAGGAAATCCAATTGAGGATGCGGTTTCAACCCTAATCCTCACTATTTCCCTACATTTCATAAGAGACCCTTCATTGCTCAAAGACAAAAATGTTGAGCTTCTTAGCAACCTTACTTGCAAAAAGCTTAGCAATTTCCAAAGTTACAAAGACACTTTCCTAACCAGAGTCATGCTTAGGGAAGATTCTAGCCAACCTTTCTGGAAAGAAAAGTTCTTAGCCGGTTTACCTAAGATTTTAGGTGAAAGAGTTAAGAATACCATAAGAGAAGCCTATAACGGTCAAATCCCTTATGATTTCTACACTTATGGTGAGTTAGTTAGTCTAACCCAGAAAGAAGGTTTAAAGATTTGTCATGACCTTAAGCTTCAAAGACAGCTCAAATGGGAGATGAAAAAGACTAGGCAGGAACTAGGTAGTTTCTGCAACCAGTTTGAGTACAACCCTATAGAGCCCGTGTCTAGTTGTAAAGGGAAATGCAAAGATGATTCTTATTCAAAGTCTTTCAAAAAGAAGCGATTTTCCAAATATAGAAAGCCTTCTAAAAGTAAGGAGAATTTCTATAAAAAACCATCTTCTTCCAAATTTCATTCTAAATTTCCAAAGAAAGATTCCAAAAAAGATTTTTCAAAAATTACATACTTTAAATGTGGTAAGAAAGGCCATACTTCGAAGTATTGTAAGTTTTTCAAAAGACTTCTTGAGCTTCAAATAGAAGAAGAAGCTTTGCAAAAGATTTTTGCTCTTCTAGTTGATTCATCTGAATCAGAGTTCTCAAACAGTGAGGAAGAATTTCAAATTGATGAAATCAAAACCTCAACTGATTGTTCTGAGACAGATTCAGAGAGCTCTTCAAAGAACATTAATATGCTCACTAGGCAACAAGAAGCTCTTCTTGAGGCTGTAAAGCATATTAGTGATCCTCTTATTCAAAAGCAGGTTTTAAAAGAGATTTTAAAAACTGAATCTCTGGTTCCTTCTTCTAGTAAGAATACTTATGATCTTACTATGATTTTGGACAAAGGGAAGAAGTTGAAAAACCCTCTTCCCATCATTGGGAACTCCGGAAGGAGATTAAAACCATTAAAACAGAACTCAAAGAGTTGAAAGAAAAACAACAAAATGATTCCCATTTTGCTTCAAAGCCCGATCCTCAAAATGAATAGTGATTCCGATTCGATGAGGAAAATGATTTTTAAAACCTTGAAGTTTCCGAAATGTTCTGAAAACTTTATCAATGTTTTAAAGGAAATTACTTCAAGAAAATATTTGATTCAAATAAAGCTTGTTTTCCCTGGTGATTTTCGGATAGAAACCATCGCGTTGTTTGATGTGAGCGGACCTCAATTGTATCAACGAATCGGTTCCTAGAAGGTTTCATCAAGAAACCAAAGAAAGGCTGACTTCAGCCAATTCTTCAAAGATTAAGATTGCTGGTAAAACTGAAGCCGCAATTCTTAATAATAACATTGCTTTAAAGAATGTTTTTATTCTTACAAAGGATCTTCGTGAAATGTTATCTTAGGGACTCCGTTTATCAATTTGATAACTCCCTTTAAAGTAACAACTGGAATCATTTTCAAAGCTAAAGATTCAAAGATTGTTTTTCCTTTTCTAGAAAAACCAAAAAAGAGAAATTTGAATCTTATCAAAGCACATTCCATTTACAATTTTGAAATCAATGCTTTGATCAAAGGTAAACAGACCCATCTTTCTCATCTTCAACAAGATGTGGGTTTGAAGAGAATCCTAGATCAACTGCAAAATGATTTTATTCAAAGAAAAATTTCTGATTTTCAAATGAAGATTGAGAATGAACTCATTCGATCTTCCAAATGCTTTTTGGAATCGAAAGCAACATATGGTAGATTTGCCATATGAAAACGATTTTTCAGATAAGCAAATCCCTACTAAAGCCAGACCCATTCAGATGAATGAGTCTTTAGAAAGCCATTGCAGATTAGAAATTAAAGATCTTGAGTCTAAAGGTTTAATTTCAAAGTCTAGATCACCTTGGTCTTGTGCAGCTTTCTATGTCAATAAGAATAGCGAGATAGAAAGAGGAACTCCTAGGCTAGTGATCAACTACAAACCCTTGAACAAAGCTCTTAAGTGGATCAGGTATCCTATTCCAAATAAGAAAGATCTTTTACAAAAACTGCATTCTGCATTCATCTTTTCAAAGTTTGACATGAAATCAGGATTTTGGCAAATCCAGATTGATCCAAAAGATCGTTACAAAACGGCATTTACAGTCCCATTCGGTCAATATGAGTGGAATGTGATGCCTTTTGGATTAAAAAATGCCCCTTCTGAATTTCAAAAAATCATAAATGACATTTTTAATCCATTTTCAAAGTTCTGCATTGTCTACATAGATGATGTTTTAATCTTTTCAAATTCCATTGAACAGCATTTTAAACACCTAGAAACGTTTTTCTATGTTGTTAAGAAAAATGGTTTAGTGGTTTTAAAGTATAAGATATCTCTTTTTCAAACGAAAATTAGATTTCTTGGTCATTACATCTCTCGGGGTACAATTACTCCAATTGAGAGATCCCTTGCATTCACTTCAAAGTTTCCAGATAAAATTTTGAAAAAACTCGACGAAGATTTCTTGGTAGTTTAAATTATGTCATGGATTTTTATCCTAATTTAAACTGTCTCGCAAAGCTCCTGCATGATAGGCTAAGGAAAAACCCCCCTCCTTGGTCCGACCAGCATACAAAGATAGTTCAAAGCATCAAAAAACAAGTTTTGGAAATTCCTATCTTGCATCTAGCTGATCCTTCTGCATTCAAGATTGTAGAAACTGATGCATCAGAAATAGGATATGGTGGGATTCTAAAGCAAGTTCAAAATTCCAAAGAATGTATTGTCCAGTTTACTTCTGCTCACTGGAATGATACCCAAAAGAATTATTCTACTATCAAAAAGGAAATCCTTTCGATAGTTCTCTGTATTTCTAAATTTCAAAGCGATCTTTTAAATCAAAAATTTCTTTTAAGGATTGATTGCAAGTCTGCAAAAGAAGTTTTACAAAAAGATGTCCAAAATATAGCTTTAAAACAGATTTTCGCCCGTTGGCAAGCTATCTTATCCGTTTTTGATTTTGAGATTGAATTTATTCGAGGAGAATCAAATTCTATTCCTGACTTTCTAACCAGAGAGTTCTTACAAAAACAGGAGTGATACAGAATGCCAAGAAAATCGAAGTCCAAAGAAGAAAAGTCTACGGCTAGTTCAAAGCCGGCCCAAATTCAAAGCCCAGCGAAGGAAGTTCTCCCTTCAACTTCAAAGCCCATCAGGACTTGGACTGAGATAATCCAAGAAGAAATTGATCAACCGGATCCAGTTCAACAAATGGATCCTTCCAAAGCTGATCAAACCCGACAAATTCAGGAGTGGCTTGCTCAGCAAGACCCTGAATTCATTCAAAGGGTGGAAGAATACAAAAGACAAATGGTTCAATCCCTGTCTGAACCATCTTTAAAGCAAATTATTCCAAAGCCAGAAGCGACTCCAAAGTCGTCCTCTTCCTCTACAAAGGGTAAAGGTATACTTTCTATCTCTTTTCAAAATACCGAGATAGAGATTTTCCCTCCAAATCTATCTCAAAGTTCAAACAGTTTTTCAAAGCCAAACTCTCAGGAGATTATTTTGAGTCAATCAAAACGTTTTAAATCAAATGAGTATTTGGAAAAACCGATTTTTCAAAACGTTTTAACCATTGAGGAAGGATTCTGTACAGAAAGCCCCTCCAAATTGGTTTCAAAGATTTTCCCTCCAGGATGGTTTCAAAGATTTTCCCTCCAGGATGGTTTTTCAAACCCTGGAACACTTCAAAGCCTCAGTCTTACTACCAGTCAATCCTCGAGGTTACTGGTTCTGCAAAGTTCAAACATTTAAAAAAAAAAAAGCCCATAAAGACCCTGCATATTCAACATGCACAATCCAAAGAATCCTTCACCCATCTGATTGGGGTATGGATTTACACTCTCCTCGTTCTTTTCCCACTTCTCTAAAAAGAACTTATCCTTCAAATCTAAATACCTCGTTCTCCTATTGGGATTACCAGCAAGCCTGGTTTAATACCTTTCTCATCCAAAACGAAGGAAGAAGCCACTCCTGGCTATTCTACTTCGACACCAGTCTTATCCAAACTTCTAAAATCCCTTATTGGTTCAAACAGTGGTGGAATTACTACGGTAATGTACCTGAGACCATCATCCCTGAGGTCTTACCTCTGTTCAACCTATTCAAAGCAAATTATAAACCAAACTCAATAGAAAGGCGTTTTTCCCCGCTTCTTCTATTTTGTTCAAACTTCTTTCTGCCCTGGGTATGTGTATGGTACTTTCACTTCAATCTCCTTCCAGATGGTGAAATTACACTTATCCGCAGATTCAAAGTAAAATGGTGGGATAAATTCAACCACCAGGACAAACTGTCTCTAAAAGCCGTTCAAAACTTCCTGACCAAACATAACTTCTTGCCTCCTCCTAAAGAACAAACAACATTCTTGGCACAGAAGTCTTTTCTCCTTCCAAAGCTTGCTGCTGCCCAAACCGAAGAAGATTTCACGTGATAAAACGTTATCAAACGACTTCTTAAAGGCAAATCCAAAGCCTCTTCATCGTCCTCATCTAGTGACAGTACTGCTGCATTTGATCTGGATGATTCAGCTGGAGACGATTGTTATGGGATATTCAAAGTCTCATAAATATTATCTCCTTCTTTAAAACCCATGGGTTGAAAACCAGAAATGGTAGCCCAAGGATATTTGTGTTGGGCCAAAAAGCCCACACTAAAGCCCAGAAAAAGAAAAGGAAAAGAAAGGAAAAAGAAAAAGAAAAGAAAAGAAAAGAAAAGAAAAGAAAAAGACAAAAGACAAAAGAAAAAGAAAAGTCAAAAAAAGCAAAAGATTCTTTCAAAGCATGGCCGACAACTTTTTCAAAAGATGGTTGGTATTATCACAAGACTCCAAAGCGTGTGAAGCATTATCACAAAAATCCAAAGACAAGTGGAAGACAAGTGGAATCATTTCTACTACACTAACCAAAGCATCCAAAGCCTGTGACAAGTATCCAAAGCTCCAAGACCTCTATATATATAGAAGAGTCATCCAAAGAAGAAGGGAGAACTTAGAAGAGAGAAGAAAGCACTCTAGAGAGAGAAGCTCTTCTGTTATCTAATTCTCATAGAAGATATTAGAGTGAAAAGAGTGAGTAAGAGAGAGAGAAATCTTGTAACTCCTCTTGTAAGTCTATATTCTTCTTGTTTCAAAGTTTTACCCAATTGTATATTTGCTTAAAGCTTTCAAAGTTGTTTATATGTCCATGTTCAAAGTCTGTTATTATTAATAAAGCAATTCAAAGTTTATCTTCTTTATCTATCTTCTTCTTCTTTCCCCATCATCAAGCGTATGCTCTGTGCTTGCCTCGAAAGAGGATCCTGCACATCAGAAACTTGCTGATTGTTTCTGTTCAAATTTATTTTCAGATCTATAAGTTTATAGGCTGGAAAACAGATTCTGCAAGAGCATTTAAAGCTCCCACAGGCTGTGAAAGCGTGAGTCTGGTTACCAACGCCACGAACTTAGATCTAAATCTTCACTGTTTATTATTTCCTTCTATTTCCTAGATCTCGTTCTAATTTGGTATATATATATATATATATATATATGAATTGCATTTTATTATCATATTTTATTAAATTAAAATTTATCAAATATATTAATTTACGCGCTATATGCATAACGAGTAGTATTAGTGTGTGCACACACATATATATAATTGATTGTTTAAGCACTAATTGAGTTCAGCACGGATTAAGGAGAAATAGTCATTTATTCATGCATTACATTACTGTTATTATTATTTTGATTATAAAATTAAATTTATAGATAAAATCTAATAGAATTTAAAATATTTAATTACATCACAAATCCAGAGATAGATCTGAAAACCAATTTTCTTATTTGTGTATCTTAGTCTTCAATTTTATTGTTTAACAAATTACTCATCACAAATACAACAATTCATATACAAGCATACCCTATAGTATATAAAGTTCGTTAAGATCTACCCATTTTTATAAGCCTAGTCCACATTAAGATTATGAATCCAAGTCATTAATTATGTGTAAGACCTTCCTAGTCTGGCCTAATTATAAGTTATGTTCCACCAAGTCTTTTATCCTAAATGGACTACTTATTATGATAAAGCTCAATTTTATGAAGCTAAAATCTAAAAAGCCCAATTGACCTAACTAAAGCATGAAAAAAAGACTATATTAATTTTAGATTTTAAGCTCAATTTTCAATAATTAGCTTAATGGACTACAGTCTTCATGGTGGGTTCAATTTTAACCTGAAGTCTATATGACCTATTTTAATTAATTAATCATATTACAATTATTTCCCATGCATTTAAATAAAATAAATAAAAAAATAAAATGTAAAAAGTAAATCTAGCTATTACAATTCGACCTACAACAAAAAAATGAAAGAGAAACGTCTAAAATTTAGTTACAGTACACAAATACATCCAAAATTCATTAAAAATAAAAAATTAGGGCTTAAAGGGAATTAAGCCGATTGGCTATGGGCATAGAGCTAACCCACTCTAGGGCTTGTATACGTAATTACCCTTAGTTTCTTCATAATTTTCATATTCTAAAGCCATCTTCATACACAAAATAATAGAAAAACCATTGCGTGATTAAACAGATAACACACATAAATATTAAATAAAAAAAACCTAATGGACATGTAAACTCTAGAATATTGAAACTAACAGTAAAATAAAATAGTAAAATATCAAACCGTGACCATAGAACTCTAGAAATATTTAATTATAAAAATATGAAAGGATTATAAATCTAACCTACAACCCTAATCATATCACTAATCATTAAAAAAAAGAAACACAATCAAAACCGTATATGTTCCTATTATCATATTCAATTCTCAACATGTTCTTATTATCATATTCAATTCTCATCATATTATAACATGTTATTTCACAAGAAAAATCTATTCTAGTCACATAAAACATATAAAACAATAAAAAGAAACCCTAATCATGTTTGTAAGAAAAAGAAAAAACTAGTTTATTGGAAGATGATATGGATAATGGTGGATGTAGGAAAATTCTCAGATTTTCACTATAGATGGCTATTCTGCGAGCCTCAAGAGATGATGATGTATTTGAATCAAAGATAGGTGAGGAATCCAATATTGCTTGAGATGTAGAAAAGCTTCTGTTGTTCACAATAAAAGCTTCCAAATCTAGGGTTCTTTTTTAGTGACCTTGCTCTCCAATTACCAAAACACACTCTCTCCTTATGAACGTAAGTTTTCAATAACAGTAGCCTATAATCGATGTTGCTAGTCCCTTAACCCTACGTCATAATTTTCTATCTGTAGAGGTAGATTTTAAGAAACTCTAGAGGAGCAGATAGACTTCAATCTCTTTTAAAACCCTTTTTAAAGAATCGATTTTTCCTTTATTAGATAATTATTTATCAATATCCAATAAATAAATCAAATCTTTAAAATTCAAATAAACATCATTAAAATCTATTATTCATCGTTAAGTAATCTATGGGATCTATTTTTTATTATTTTTTGTTGTTATTTAAGTCAAAATATCCATAACACGCATTCAATTTTAAAAATGAGCCAATCGGCATTATGCACTGCCGGTCGGCTCTACACAGAGCTGATTAGCTCTATGCTCACTCAACCAGATCTGTGTAGAGCCGATTGGCTTTAAGAGTGAAAAGTTCTAAAAACTTGTTCAATTTAATATCCAAATTTATAAAAACTGTCATTTCACCCCTTGAAATTAACTTTTTTGCTGATTGAGTCTAAATTGATCCTAAATAATTAGTTTTTGATTTGATTATCCTCAACTCTAACTTGGATTCCCCTCTCTTCAATCTCCAAGATTTGAAAAAGGTAGTAACTTTCATCATATAGGATTTTCTGTAATTAACTCAATATTCCAGATATCGAGGAAAAAAATGAAGAATCCTCTAATGAAAGTTACTGTCTTCTCGGGTCTTGGGAGATGAAGGACAGGTGAATTCGAGGCTAGAGTCGAGGTTAATCCAGCTAGAATTACCTTTTTGAAATCAATTTGGTCTCAATTATCATAAAAATTAAGTTTGAGGGTCAAAACGATCATTTTTATAAATTCATGGACCTAATTGCAAGTTTTACATAAACTTTTTTTTGTGTAGAGCCGATTGGTTTTTTGGCACTCTGAATTTATTTTTGTAATGATTTCACATGCACACACAGATTCTAGAAGGTTTCCATGACGATAATCATCATTTTTATCGATAATTATTTAAATTTTTAAAAATAAAATGAGATATTTATCATTATATAACTAAAATCTATCGTTTCCCTTAGAGTTTCTCTTGAAACCCTACCTCTATAAATAGAAATAAGTGTTTAAGGTTTTGAGGAGGAATCAAGAGTAGAAAAGTGGCAGTAAGTGAGATCGATACTTGAGAGACACTGAGAAAGAAAAGATACAGATAAAATCCAAAGAGAAAACAAAGAAAATGACTATCGTTCTTTATTGACAATAGAATATCCAAGCGAGTTAACAAAGAATGGTTTTAGGAAACAAGACACTAAAGAAAGAATCGTATTTGGAAACTATTTCTAAATTGATAGAAGGTTTCTCTACGTCAGATCCAGGACTGGATTCCTACCCGATCTTTGACTCAACTACATCCTTATTGTTTAAGACTTGCAAATCCAACATTCATGATGACAACCTGAGGGTTGCTTCAATCATACATTCACCATCATCATAAAATCAATTCTTTTGTTCCTTTTTTATTTTCTTTTTGTTATTTGCTTTTAGAAATATGATTAGGATTTTGATTTATGATCAGTATGATTAGATTAGGGTTTTTGATGAATATGCATGATTATTGGATTTTGAATATGATAATAAGAAATCTAGGATTTTGAAATCTTATATTTTGCCAATTAGGGTTTTAGATCTAATTAGAAACATGTATTAGGATCAATGTTTAGATTTATTTTTCCATTATGTTTAGGTAATTAAATATGTTTTGATTTGCTTTCTGTTTGTTTACAGTAGTTAGGGGTTTTCAGTAGTTAAGGGTTTTGATCAATCAATAGATTATTGTTGTTTTTTATTTTGATTTTTTTATTTTATTTTCTTTTATTCTAATTAATTTTACTGTCTGTGCATGTGAATTTCGGCTTTGGGGATGTGAAAACATACTGACGAATGATAAAAACCAGCTTGGAAACCCTAGAACTGGTTAGTGCGGAGCCAGTTAGCTCTAAGTTGAGTCGATCAGCTCACACATAGAGCCGATCAGTTGTTCAAGCCAGCCTTCAATTTTTCTGTTTCTTGATAATTTTTTTGATGTATTTTGGCTTCTATATAGTTTGTAGGTCTTTCCTTTTTGAAATCGTAGTTGTAGGTCGGGTTGTAATAATTAGGTTTACTTTCTGCCTTTATTTTATTTATTTTGTTTATTGTATGATTAATTAAATATGTGATTATATGATTGATTAATTAAAAGGGGCCACATAGACTTAGGGTAAAAATCATATCCAACATGAAGGTGGTAGTTTAATAAGCTAATCAACATAAACTGGGCCTAAAACCCTAAAATCTAAGTAGACTTAGCAGGCTTTGGCATGCTTAATTAAAGCTTGAGCTTGATCAGAATTAGGATCACAATGAACATGCCTTCTCATAATAAGTAGTCCATTAGGTCTAAAGGCTGAAAATCAAAAGCATAACATGTAATTGGGCTAGACTGGGTGGGCTACATGCATAACTGACTAGTAAATTAGGTTAACTATTCTAATATGGGTTGGGCTTGAATAAAAAGAGCTAGACTTAGGTGAATTATGTGTGTTATTTTAGCATGCATGTGTATAAATTACTTGCATTTATAGAGAATGATTTGTTAAACAATAAAATTAAAGACTAATATACACAAATGAGGAAGTTAGCTTCCGGATCCATCTCTAGAATTTGTGGCATAAGCTTCCTTATAGATTCTGAGAAACGCCACTCATTAGTAAAAGTGTCCTAGTGATTACTGGAGTGGCGACTCCCGTCTCCGCACTAGTCTCAGTGACTAGTTAACGTGTTTCTGATTAGTTTAAAAAGCCTTACAGTGCTGTAGTGGCTAAAGACACTCACCTGAAATCACCGCCCATAGTGGTGAGTCCACTAGGGATAAGAGAAGCTGATTCCAATGTATGCTTATCTTTAATTTTATTATTTAACAAATTATTCTTGGATCACTACACTTTCACACACTATACAGTTTAGTCCCTATACATGGCATCGGCTAGCAGTTTTTTGGTTCCACTCGAATCCTAGAATTGCGACACTGGCTACCATTACTTACAAGTAATAAGTGAATTTTCTTCGTCGCATGCACCCTTGAGTGGGGAGACGAGTCAAGGATAAACACCTTTTGCTTTTAGGAGCCTTTTATCCTTAGCCAAGACTCAGCTCATGGTAATGACCGTAGTAATCTCCCATAGGAACCTTATTGCTTGTTGTATGAGATTTTTTTTCTTGTAAGCACCTTAAACCCTAGTATTGAAAGGCCTTGGCCTAGAAATGTGGAAGCAAGCTCTAGTCCTAAAATATGCAGCCTTTTATGCTTATACCGAGAAACATCATCTTGTTTGTTTAAATTTATTTTAAGAGCTTATGGCATGGACATCGAGCCTACTATCCTCTGTTGGTAAAAAGCCCAGACCCAAAATCCTAAGGAAGAAAGACTCACCATGAATTGTTTACGAGAGGAATAAGGTCGGAAGGATGCTTTGTATAATGACTTAGTATACTAAACCTTTCTCTTTGTCCTTTTACATAGCACGTGCATCATGCATCCCATGCATTTCAAGCGTCACAATAACTTTTTATTTTGAAGCCATTTTAGATTATCATCCTTAGTTTAGATAAGACAAGAATGGATATCAAGAGGGCCCATTTCACTAGCAATCAAGACAAGAGCCCAAGAAGTAGCACTTCAGAAGTTGAAACAAAGATGGCCCACAAACAAGACATTGATACTATCAAGATTGCAATTATGGTTGGTTTAAGGATTATGATTCGAGAGGAACTCCAACAAAATTTGGTTGAGAATTTTGAGAAATAGACTATCCAAAAGGCTGCTACTACCCCTGCAACTACTACTCATAATGTCAAAGCATATAATAAACACCTATAGAATCTAGATGACTACATGCTAGAACAAACTAAGAAAGAGTCGACTCTTACTATGGAAGCCGTTATAGAATCTGAGATTTTGCAGAGTCTTACTAGAAGGCTCGACAAGATGCAAAATATGTTGAAAGATTAAAGTTTAGATTCAATCTTTGATTTTGATGAACTAATGTTGATTGGAGAGGACAAGTTACCTCCTAAATTTCACATGCATAAAATGCAAAAGTTCAATGGAATTGGAGATATAAAGTTGCATTGAAGCATAAATCAGTACTACTCATTTGGCTAGGACTTAAATTATTAGGCTATTTGTACTTTCATTAGAAGGGCTAGCTATGAACTAGTACCACAGATTAGGAAGGCCAATCAAGTTTGATTGGAAAAAGCTCTGCGATGCTTTTATGCAGCAATATGACTACAACACTCATTTAGAAGTCTCTATAAGAGATTTGAATCAATGAAGCAAAAGCCTAATGAGTCCTTTTCTAACTTCCTGACTAAATGGAGGAATAAAGCAGTTCTAATGAAGAACAAGCTTTCTGAAAAGGATTAAGTTCGAATGGTATTTCAGAATTTACTCCCATCTTGGATGGAAAAGCTGCAAATGATGAATTCCAAGACCTTTGCAGACTTATACAATGATGGCTTACAAGTAGAAGAAAGTGAAAATGCTAAAGCTGGTTGGAGCATGGAAAATTTTGAAGTTATAGAGATCAAAGACCTACCATTTGAAGATGATGAAGCTTCATAAGATTTAGCTCTTGATTTGTTTTAACACAAAAACATGATTATGCTTTTAGGATCAATGATATAACTTTGATTTTTTCTTATTTTATGATGTTTATCTTAATAATATTATGCATTATAATGATTATTAAATGAGTATGTTTGACATTAATTCTATTTGAATTAGTTTATTTAATTTGGGCACAAATGACAATCCTAGGTACATTTTTTTCGCACATAACATAACTCTTAAAGAGAGAAAAGTGAGAGAATAAAAGAAAAAGAAAAAAGAAAAGAGAAAAAAAAGAAGAAGATAGTATTTGATACAATATGATTGAATTTAAGGAAGCAAAATTATTCGAAATACTGGGGCAAAGTAAGAAGGCCGAGTTCATCCTCCATTAAATTAATTACAACCTTGAGAACAACAAAGATCTCTGAAGATAGAAGTGATTAAATATTGGTGCTCTAAACTTGAAAAATGCATGACTCCAAAAAAAGAAAATTTAGATAGAGTTAGAAACTTCCATATAAAAAAAGCAACGATTATGTCCAAAGATGCTCAAATCTTGGGGGCAATAAGTACATAAGTTTTAGATACTATCTTCTGGAAAAAAATAAAATAGAAAGACAGATCCTACTGACTAGAGGACCTATATAGGCTAGTCAGGCAAAAATTAAGAAAATAAAAGGTGAGAGAAAAACAGTTGACTAAAAAATCTGAAGTACTAGTTAATAACAAAAATAGTATTATGCGAAATAGAAAATGTACATATTTGTGCCCATATTAAATGAACAAAATTTGATTAGAATTTTTATCAAACTTGCACATCAATTTTTATTGCTTATGTATTGCCAAAAGGAGAAAATAGAATAAGAAGTGAAATCTATAAGATCTGAATAAAAGCAAGATCAATTTCTTTAACTCTCCTACAAGAAAAGTCCAAGAATTAGTAGCACTAAAGTCTCCATCAATCTTGACATTATGCACAACGAAACGGTAGAGTCAAAGCCTTTCAGCATACATTTAAAGAAGGGGAAGTCCTGAAATTGAAAACCTGAAAGGGCAGCTTAGGCAAAAATTAGGGCGTAAAAGGTAAGAAAAGAAAAGAGATTTGGTTGCTATCCATATGAGATTGTGGCAAAGCCAACTGTCATTACACAAGTATCAGTACAGCCACAAAAAAAACTATTCGGTCCTAGCATGCTTGAGTTATCTCTAGAATTATGATTCATGTGATCATCATGACTTTTAGGTCTCTGATATGCATCATTGTCTCGATCTCTTTCCATCGACTATTAGGCTCCATACCATGTGCTAAAGAGCAAGTGATTGAACTCTCGAAGTGTTGATATTGATGGGCACTAGAATGCCTTTGTCCAAACTGGGATGATTTTTAGAAATACATTACATGTCATACATAACATGCATATCACACACCCTCATTAATTTTTGCTTAATACAATATCTGTAAACTTATATATGTACCACTAACCTGTAACAGGAAAATGAATAAAAGTTCGATGAATAATAGTCGGGTTCCCTATAATACGAATTTGCCAAATCCTAGTTCTCAAGTTAGCGCACCATTGAGGTCTTCTAGGCATTCTGAGTTACCTGCCAAGCCTCTTGACTTATGAAAGATAATGGGGTTATTCAAAAAGGAAAAGGTTCCAACTCTGTGTGCACATTTCCATAAAAGGTAAAGGCTTTTTTCATTGAACGGGCTCTCTGCCTGTTGAAAGAGTAGAGGCTCTTATCTTTTCTTTCTTTATAGGCGATATGCATATGTCATCACCTCATTGGTCGGAGGTCCAAGGGGTCCACAGAAAGAAATCTTCTTATTTTTCTTTATTTATATTCTCTTTTTTAAAAGAGAGAAAGAGTAGAAACAAAGTCACTGCAACAAGTGTTGATCTACACTCAGTTTACTCTCCAAAGTGGAAGTTCATAAGTTTACATCCTGAAGCAGAAGATGATTAGCTCATCTCCTGAAGTGGAAAATCAATTGACTTCCCGAAGCTCAATAGCATCATACATCCTAAAGTGGAAGATCACAAGTCTATTCCTAGAAGTGGAGAACTAGTTCAAGTTATAAAGAACAAGTGTACTTCTCAAAGTGGAGATTATCAAGCTTACCTTTCAAAGTTAAAGATCATCAATTTATATCCCGAAGCGGAATAATCATCATCCTAGAGTGGAATACAACTAGTGGAAGATTAACAATTTACTTTAAAAAATGAAAGCTCACAGGCCTATTTTTGGTAAGTAAGGAATCAGTTTAAGTTTTAAAGAATTGACACGCATTCCAAAGTGGAAGTTATTCAACAGAATAAAGTACATACCAAATCACAACCCCAAGCAGAAATTACAACATAATTGCATCCCAAAGTAGAAAATAACCAAAAAGCTAGAGAAAAGTCTCTACAAATGTTTATCCTCTGGCGTGGTTCCTAAATCAGACGGGCATGGTTCCTAGATCATCGGGAGTGGTTCCTAAATCAACGGGCCTAGTCCATGAATCAACAAACATGGTTCCCAAATCAGACGGGCGTGGTTTCTAAGTCAACGGGTGTAGCTCCCAATTCGATGGGCGTGGATCCCAGTTCAAATGGTTGTAGTTCCCCGAAAAGCAGTCGAAGTCCTTAATCCAAGCAGGCGAAGTCCTTATATCCCTAGTGGAGCGAAGTCCTTAACCCAAGCAGGCGAAGCCCTTAACCTAAGCAGGCGAAGTTCTCAAACCAAGCAGTCGAAGCCCTCAATCCAAGCAGGCAAAATCATCAACCTAAGCAGCCCAAGTTCTCAACCCAAGAGGGTGCGACCCCTACATCAAATCAGTAATCAAGATTTAAGCTTACGAGGCGTGGCTTCTACAGCTCATGTACCTTTTGTTATATCTTTAATATCTATGATTTGTCTTTATTTATTTAACGCATTTGCATGCTCATAAATTTAGACAAATCGAGGGTAGCTGTCAGCACTCCTTTTTCGGATCTAGATATTGAGGAAAAATGGAAAATCCTATGATAAAAGTTACTGCCTTCTTAGTTCCTGAAAGCTGAAGGACAAGCAAATCTGAGGCTAGGGTCGAGGTTAATCCAGATGGAATTACCTTTTTGAACTCAATTTGTACTCAATTGTCAAGAAAAATTAAGTTCTAGGGACAAAATGGCAGTTTTTACAAATTTAGGGACTTAATTGTAAGTTTTCATACCCTTTTGCTGTACGTAGAGCCGATTGGATTTTTAGCACACTGACGTCATTTTTTATGACAATTTCATGTCCACATACATATGTTAAAAGGTTTCATTGACGATAATTATCATTTTTATCGACAATTATTTAAATTTTAAAAATAAAATGAGATATTTATTGATATGTTCCTAAAATCTATCGCATCCCTTAGGGTTTCTCTTAAAACCCTACCTTTATAAATAGAAAGAAGTGTTTAGGGTTTTGAAGAGGAATCAAGAGCTGAAAGTTGGCAATAAATGAGATTAGTACTTGAGAGATACTGAGAAAGAAAAGATACAGATAAAATTCAGAGAGAAGAAAGAAAAGGCTATCGTTCTTTGTTGACAATAGAAGATCCAAGCCACTTAACAAAGAATAGTTTTAGGAAACAAGCCACTAAAGAAAGAATCGTATTTGGAAACTATTTCTAAATTGACAAAAGTTTTCTTTATGTCAGATCCAGCACTAGATTCCTACCCGGTCTTCGGCTCAACTGCATCCTGATTTCCTGAGACTCGTAAATCGAACATTCACGATGACAACCCGAGGGTTGCTTCAATCATACATTCACCATCATCATAAAATCAATTCTTTCATTCCTTTTTTGTTTTCTTTTTATTATTTGCTTTTAGAAAAATGATTAGGATTTTGATTTATGATCAGTATGATTAGATTAGGATTTTTTGATGAATATGCATGATTATTGGGTTTTGAATATGATCATAAGAAATCTTGGATTTTGAAATCTGATATTTTGCTAATTAGGGTTTTAGATCTAATTAGAAACATATATTATAAGATTAATGTTTAGATTTATTTTTTCATTATGTTTAGGTAATTAAATATGCTTTGATTTGCTTTCTATTAGTTTACAGTATTTATGGGTCAACAATTTAGGGTTTTGATCGATCAATAGACTACTGTTGTTTTTTATTTTGATTTTATTTTATTTTATTTTCTTTTATTCTAATTAATTTTACTGTCTACGCATGTGAATTTCAGCTCTAGGGATGTATAAATATACTGACGAATGATAAAACCAGCTTGGAAACACTAGAGCCGATCGACTTAATGAGGAGCCAATTGGCTCTGTGTTGAGCCGATCGGCTCACACATAAAGCTGATCGGTTATTCAAGCTAGCCTCTAATTTTTCTATCTTTTTTACGATTTTTTTGATGTATTTTGGCTTCTGGATAGTTTTTAGATCTTTTCTTTTTACAATCGTAGTTGTAGGTCAGATTGTAATAATTAGATTTACTCTCTACCTTTATTCTGTTTATTTTGTTTATTGTATGATTAATTAAATATGTGATTATATGATTAATTAATTAAAATGGGCCAAATAGAGTTACGGTAAAAAGCGGATCCAACATGAAGCTGGTAGTTTAATAAGCTAATCAAACCCTAAAATCTAGGTAGACTTAGTGGGCTTTGGCATGCTTAGTTAGGACTTGAGCTTGATCAAAATCAGGATCACAATGAATGAACCTTTTCATAATAAGTAGTTCATTAGGTCTAAAGGTTGAAAATCAAAAGCATAACATGTAATTGGGCTAGACTAGGTGGGCTACATGCATAATTGACTGGTAAATTAGGCTAACTATGTTAAGACAGGCTAGGCTTGAATAAAATGGACTAGCCTCAGGTGAATAATGTGTGTTATTTTGGCAGGCCTGTGTATAAATTGTTTGCATTTATAGGGAATAATTTTCTAAATAATAAAATTAAAGACTAATAGACACAAATAAAAAAGTTGGCTTCTGAGTCCATCTTTAGACTTTATGGCATAAGCTTTCTTATGGAATTTGAGAAACGCCACTTATTACTAGAAGTGTCCCGGTGATTACCCAAGTGGGCGACTCCCATCTCTACGTTAGTCTCAGTGACTAGGTAGCATGTTCCCGATTAGGTTGAAAAGTCTTACAGTACCTTAGTCGCTAAAGACACTTGGGTGCATGCCCAAAACTGCCATCCACACAATGCGTTTAAATAAATTGAGATATATCATAAATGTCAAGGATACAGTTAAAAGGATATCTTGATGAGCTGTAGAAGCTTCACCTTATAAGCTTGAACTTTGATTGTTGATTTAATGTGGGGACCATGCCCGCTTGAATTTTTTAGGAGTTTGCCTGCTTAGGTTGAGGACTTTGGCTGCTTAGGGGAACTATGTCTAGTGATTTAGGAACCACGTTTGTTGATATGGGGACCATGCCTACTAATTTGATATTTATAGAGATTTTGCTTTGGCTGTTTTTCTATTTCAGGAAACAATTTACCACTTTGGGTCAATTTAGTAATTTTCCACTTTTGGGTACTTTTGGTTATAATTTTCCGTCTCGGGGTATAATCTAATTTGTTTGATGTCCTCTGGAAGCTTTACTGGTAGTTGGCCCACTCAAGGTCTAAAATGTAATATTGATGGGTCAGGGACCAAATTTGTAATTTTTTAAGACACTTCCACCTCAGGATGCCAACTAGCCTTCTATGTGTCTTCTAGGGACTTGGATCAATTCTTGGGTTAAAATGTGATCTTGATAGATCAGGAACCTAAATAACACTTCTGCCCTCCTTAGGCCCTATATAAGCCTTCATGTCCATTCACACATCGCTTTATCTCATTTGCCTTCTTATTTTCTTTTAAATCTCTTTTAGCTTTTTCTTCAATTTCTCACACGTTTCTCAACCAAATCTCATGAAATTGGTCTTGAAATAGCGGCCTCTTCCTCTAGATTTGAATGACATACCTCAATCGCACCAAATTAGGAGTTCTCACCTCCAATTTCTGGCCAAAACAACTTAGGGCTTGTAAAGGGAGAGGAAATTCCTCTTTTGTTGAAATTGAACACTCATCGGGCATTTTTGGCCGTGGGAGAGGTATGTTTCTAATCTTGAACTTTGTTTCCTGTCACTTATATACAAAATACATGCATTATTTGTTCAAAATTCATGAAAAAATGTAAAAAATATAGAAATTCGCATGCCCTAGCCTATAGAGCTAATCGGCTCTGTATAGAGCCGATTTGGCTGTGTGCACAGCCGATCAGCTCTATGCAGTGCCAATTCAGTTCTACACAATCCGAATCAACAGTTCACAAGCCGAAATAGGGTTTTTAAGCCATTTTTACATAAAATATCAACAAATAAACATATATTTACCTATTTAAAGTATTTTCGTGCATAAATTATATTTAATACTTGTTCGTCTCGCTTTTTTGGGCGACATTGTATCAATATGGTTTGTCAAAAACTTTTATGGGGCTCGTGAGTGGTTTGATAAGCTCTCTAGCTCTGTCCAGGCTAGGTTGGTGATATAGGCCTTCATCGGTTTGCGGCTGCACTTTCGTCAATCACTAGGAGGACAGACCACGCCTCTGTCTATGCTTTGCTCGAGAGGTGGACGAACACCATCCATATCTTCCATACCCCAGTCGATAAGCTAACACTCTCCCCTCTCTTATTTGCTGCCATTACGGGTATTGATTTCACCGGCATGCCCGTGTCTTTTGATGGTACGATCCATGACCAGCACTTTGATATCCGGGAGTGCTTCATTACTGATTTACTCGGGTTTTTACCGATGTGCAAGAACACCCGCTGCATCACTTACTAGAGCATACCTCTCCACTACCAAGGCTTTGTGCCTAGGAACGCTCAGGAGATGGATTAGATGGCCCGAGCCTTTATGGTGTATCTTTTTGGTACGAATTTGTTTAGTGAATCGAAGAATTCACTGAATTTCTACTATTTGGCCCCACTGTAGGATTTAGACCAAGTCTCCTTCTACAATAGGGATCTGAGGCTCTCACATTATGGTATCACTAGATGGATTTTACTGTTCGAGGTAGTAAAAGGAACTGCGGCTTCTGGCATGCAATCCTTTTATGCTATGACTTCGCTTTTCCAATTTCTTTTATTAGTATTGCAAATGCTAATTCTTGTTTTGCAGGTTTGGGCTCTAGAGATCGGCCTTCTAGTGGGCTCATAACCTATCTGCACCTCGTGAGCTTTCCCTCGCTTGAGTCACTGGGGCTTTGATGGGACCGTCCTATTAGAGTGGTCCTAGATTCATGTGCATCGCATATGGATCAACACTTTGACTTGTGACAAGGTAAAAAAACTCATTAGTCGTACTTGTGATTTACTTATACAATTTCTTACTTTTCCATTTTACAGATTCGGGGTGATTGGCTGGGGGAGCACTATCATTGGGACCCCTACATGCTTTTTACGGCCAACCTTGAGTAGAGGAGGATTTTGTTGGCCGAACCTACTTATTGGGTATAATACCTAGGCGAAAGGATATATGGGTGGGAGCGAGGCCCTAGCAAACGCCGAGTTCCGTTACCTCCACATCTCTATATGTTCTGGACAGCGGACCTTACTAGGGAGGAACTAGTCGAGTGTTTAACGATGTATGACGAGCCTGAGGATCTCATCATATGGTCTCGGAGGATAGATTACCCCTCCTTTATTCCTTAGTTGTTAAGGACTATGCCTTTTAATAACGATACCATGACTCAGTATCTTTTCTAGACTACTTGGAATTCTTCATTTTTATATCCTGCTTTTCTAACCATTTTATTTGTAGCTTATCCACCATGCCCTCTCTGCTCATGAGCTAACCGAACGCGATCTACCTGATGTTCCAGGCCTTCCCACATTATAGGCTCCTCTGTTGGGGCTACCTCTAAGGCACCTCCTACAGCTATGTCTAATGTGGTTCTAGGGAGCGTCACATTCCCTCTAGATTTGACGGTCTCATACCGAAATTCTTAAGGTGCGATGGAGCACCAACTTGCCATAGAGTATTGTCTCCCTCCAGAGTTCACTCCAAGCACTCACACACATATCAATAACATTCTCTTTTGCATTTTCACGTCTTCTTTTCCTAAAAAGTTAGTGACATATTATGCAAATAACCGTACAGGTTTAGAGAGACCAATTCGAGTACTAGAGGATAAGAAAATGATTTATGCGATGTAAAATGTATGCATGTATGTATGTATGAAATGCACTAACTAACTTCCTTTTGGGTTTTCATCAGAGGGATCGTGAGAGCATGCAAAGATAAGTGGATGACTGGTAGCATCAAATTGACACTCAGCAATGTCGGATCGACACTTTGATGTTTCAGCTATCGACCTTTCGGACCTAGGGGATAGACATCAACTCAGATGATGGGATGCAGGATTCGGGAGAGAACTCCGGCTTTTGATTTTTGCCTTTATACTTTTGACTCTTTCATCTTTTTGTATAACTTTTGACTTTTTAAGTACATAAAATCCTTCGTTTTGGCCTTCACTTTATTTCCCTTTATTATTGCACTTATATAAGCTTGTATACAACAAAAAGTGGGAAAGCACCCAAAAACTGACAAAATTGACCATAATTCACATCGGAGGCTATTGATTGTAGTGCTCAATCGACTCGGCTCGCATATATAGTCGATCAAACGTAATATCTTGCCTTGGCTCAGGTTTGAAAGTCTGAATTGAAGACTGATTTGAGGCCTATATATACCCATGCACCTCCTCACTTCCTTATAAGTGATTTTCACTTTAAAAAGCCAAAAATATGTCTCAAACAAGTGCCAAAAGCTTGCAAACTCTCCTCAAAACCCTAACAGGAGATGATTGGATCAAACAAATTCCATCTTTTGTCCTTCAAAGTCATGCAACACACCAAACTTGATTTTGGGTTTCTCCATTCTGCCGTCAACTTTTAGTGCCTAAGGGACCATGTCTTTAGGTTCAATGCACAAGAGTTGTGCCCCATAATTGAAGAATTCTCCGCCATTATTGAGGCCTTATGGATTCTACTCATCTAATTGCTTTACCAAAATTCAATGAGCCTTTTGTCGGCAAACTAGTGGAGTTATTGGCATGCCCCCAGCTGAGGTACTTTTCCATTATGTTGGTGAGTACATTACCTTTACTTCACTAATCTCTTATTGTGAAAAGAAGGAAAAGGGTACACCTTCTTGGATTCAGATGTTGGGTTTTTCCTTTATGTCCAATTTTTGCTGATTTCTCCCCAATGAGAAAGAGATATCAGAATTACTGGCATTATTGATCATGTGGAGCATGGAGCAGATCCAATTGTAGTCATCTTAGTTGAAACCATTATTGGGCTAGACATGTACAAAATCCATCAATAGTTTGGTGGCAGCCTCGTTCTCTTATAGGTATGCAGCCAAATCTCTTTTCTTTTACTTTTTATATTTTGTCTTAGTTTTTGCCTAAGCCGCCCTTTCGGATTTTCAACTTAACAGGCTTTTGTCTTGACTTTTGCCTAAACCGCCCTTTTGGATTTTCAACTTAGCAGAATTTATTTTTGCCTAAGCCGCCCTTTCAGGTTTTTAACTTAGCTTATTCTCCTTTTTTTTTTCTACTTTCTATCTCTTTTTACAGATTTGACTATGCGAGAAACTTTAGATATTGACCATCCCAAGGAATATTGATATGTACGAGCCGAAGCACGTGTAAACTCGATGTATTATTACCTCATAGGGTCATGATGGTTGGGATTCCTAGATGAAGGGCGTCTCGAACACACTCATTCATTGGACTTGCCCTTGGTGGAGAATCAAGCACGTCATATTTATGGTGTATGGTGATTGTGTACCCTTACTTAGACTATGGGCATCCACCTTTAATACACCTTTGAGACTTTACTGCCAGTATGGGTAAAAGCAATGGATCTTGAAATTTCCACCAGAATTTAAAGGTTTCCTACTCATACAGGATTTTCTAGATAAGATCGAGAGACTTTGGCGCCGCTAAGACATAGAGTGAAACTCGACTCCGAAGGCAATCTAACCACTAATGATAGCTTCAAGGCTTGGGTTCAGCTTTAGATTTTTCATTGCTCCTGGTTTTGCACGGTTCAAGAGGACTCAAGAAGTAGCTACTCTATCTAAGGATGCAGATGCGGAAAGAAGAAGAAGATAGAAAAAATGCTTCTTTTTAGATCTCAGTTATTTTACTTATGACTTTTAGCTTTGTTTTTGTTTCAGTTAGTGTGTAGAATGATAAGCATATATATATATATGATAGCAATTCACTTAGTAAAAGCCTATATAGGTACATTTTGATTTCTCAAGATATAACTCCTATCAGTAGCTAGTTTTTTCAGATTTTCTAGCTGATTATTTTCTCTCTTGTACCTTGATTTTTGCTTGACAAGCTTTTTCAGGTTTTCCGATTAGTAGGGTATTTTTTCTATTTATTTTTATACATAGTATTTCTTGAGACGATCCAAGTTGATTGATTCAGTGAACTTATTCTCCTCCAGGTCTGAGATCTTAGCAGCACCTTTAGGCAAGATATTATTTACTAAGTACGGGCTTTCCTAACACGGCCTGAACTTCCCTTTCGAGTCAAATGCAGTAGGTCTTGTACGCTTCAATACTAGATCACCAGCTCTGATTTTTCCTAGCTTCACTTTCTTATTAGATGCTTTAGCTATCCTTTTTTAGATGCAACTGCATATGGTATAGATCTTTCATCCTTTTCTCATCGACTAGAGCCAATTGCTGCTATTTTTACTCGATCTATTGATACTCCAGTATATCGGCCTCTAATACAACTCGCAAAGACTTCAACTCTAACTCAATTGGTAAAACTGAGTTAGTCTCGTAAACCATAGAGTATATTGTTTGCCCAGTCGATGTTCGCTCAGTTGTTCGATATCCTGCAAAGAGTAACTAAAATAACCAGTCCTTGTGATTCCACACCATCTTCGAGAGTATTTTCTTCAAGTTTTTGTTGGTTGCTTCTACCGCTCCATTCGCTTGAGGTCTATACAAAGAAGATATGTGATGCTCGATCTTGTATTCAGCTAGCAGGTCCATTGTCTAACTTATGAACTCACCGCATTATCCGTCACAATATAATGTGGGACCTCATACCTGTAGATCAAATTTCTTTTTATAAACCTAGCCATCTGCATTGCCCCTATAGTAGTAAATGACTCGGCTTCAACGATGTCGATTCCCCAAGCTGCAAAGGGCCAAGAAAATGTTAAGTTGTAGAACTCGGTCGGAGGTATGTGACTCAAGTCACTATACAACTAGCATTCACAAAACTTATTCACTAATGCTATGTAATCCTTTTCCATTGTTAACCAATAATATCCTTGACGCATAATCTTCCTGGTTAACACTATGTCGTTCATATGAGGCCCGCATACTCCTTTTTGCATTTCTCCCATCACTACTTGAGCTTCTATTTTAGTCACACATTGGAGTTGCACACTCGACGCCATCCTTTTATATAGGACTCTTTCATGGCTGATGTAATTCCTGGCTTGAATCCATAATGCACATATTTCTCTGGTAGTTGCTTCCTCTAGATACTCTCTATTTTCTATAAACCTCTTCAGATCATAGAACCATGGCTTCTTTCTCGGTCCCATCTTAAGTTGCATTACCCAATCCCCTTGATAACAAGGCGCACCTGATTTTACAATCACTAAAGGCTTCATAGAAACCTACGAAGGATTGACCCAAATAGATGATGGGGTACTAACGCATCCGCCATCTGATCTCATCTCGAGGCTAGTGTATAAAGGAATACTTGGAGAAATTACATACTAAAGTCCTGAGATAGTTGACATACGACTTCAACCTCTTTTCTTTTACTTTCCATTCCTTGAGGGCTTGTTGGATTATCAGTATGGAGTCCCCATAGACCATCAACTCCTTAGCTCCTGCTACCACAACTACTTCTAATCCAAATAAACATGCTTCGTACTCCGACATGTTATTAGTCACTCTAAAGTCTAATTTCTTAACCATTAGCAACATTTCTCCTTCTAGCGTGATCAGAACTACTCCTAACCCTGCACCTCTTGCATTTACAGCTCCATCGGAGTACATCTTCCATCTTTGAATCTCAAATGCCCTGACATCATGGAACTTTAAATCCCAAGGGTCATCTTCTTCAATCGCGTTATGAGCTAAAAACTCCACTACGGCCCTACCCTTAACCATCTTCTTGGTGGCGTACTCAATGTTAAACTCTATCAGGAGTACCACCCATCTAGCTAGCTTTCCCATAAGAGATGGAGCTTCAAACAAATATTTTAGCGGCTTTATTTTTGAAATTTCATGCACCCTATAAGATTGGAAATAATGCCTCAACTTTCTTGTACCCCATATCATGGCTAGACATGTCTTTTCCACGAGGTTATACTTCGATTCATAAGGCAACAACTTCTTACTGAGATAATAGACTGCATGCTCCACCTCATTGGATCCACATTATGCTACCATTGCCCCTATGGCTTCCTCTTCCAAGGCTAAGTATAAAATCAGCAGCTTGCCATCCTTTGGCAGCTTTAGTACCAGCAGCTTCATCAGATACTATTTGATTCTGTCGAAGGCCTTCTGACAATGTTCATCCCACACAACTGGTTGGTGTTTCCTTAAAAGCTTGAAGATATGATCGCAAACCATTATGAATTTGGAAATGAATCTGCTGATGTATTACAAGCGTCTCAGAAAACCTCTGACTTCTTTCTCGTCTTCGGCATTGGCATCCTTTGAATAGCCTTGACCTTATCTCTATGCCTCGTTGACTTCCTATGTGCCTTAACAGCTTCTATGATGTAACTCCAAATAAACTCTTCTTCTGGTTGAGTCTCAAGTCATACCTTTCCACTCGTCCTAAAAATTTATCAAGAGATTGGAAGTGTCCTTTCCTTATTTCAGACTTTACTATCATGTCATCTACATACACCTCCACCTCCTTGTGCATCATGTCATGAAACAAGGTAGTGGTTGTTCTCTAATAAGTTGCTCCCACATTCTTTAGTCCAAAAGGCATAACCTTATAGCAATATGTTTCCTATTCGGTGATAAACGATGTCTTCAACTTATCCACTACTACCATCATGATATGATTGTACCCGGAAAACCCATCTGTAAAGTAGTACATCACATTCGAGGCGGTGCTGTCAACTATTACATCTATGTGAGGAAGAGAAAAATCATCCTTACGGTATCCCTTATTCAAGTCCTGGTAATCCATGCACATCTAGACCTTACCATCCTTCTTCGGACTAGGGCAATGTTTGCCAACCATTTAGGGTAGTTAAAGACATCAGGGAAACTAAACATAAATTTCTTAGCAACCTCTTCTCATATTTTCTCTGCCCATTCTAGCCTTAATCTTCTCATATTTTGTTTGACCGACTTGAAGTGCGAATGAGTCGGAATATGATGCTCTGCTATTTTTTTTCTAGACATGGCATGTTGTCGTATGACCAAGCAAATACCGTATTTTTCTATTATTCTTTCGTATTCTCTCATCTCCTCAGGAGTTATATCATGAGCTATCAAAATGTTTTATCGATTTGCATTTGTGCCTAAATTAAATGAATCAATCTATAGGGAATTGATGTCTAACATGTACATGTCAAGATTATCAAAATGCACACTACCATCAGGAAAAAACATCGCATAAGTAAGCAAAAACGTGCATACCATTGATCTTAGAAATGAAAGAAACATCATGCTCATAAATGTCAGACGTTATTACATCATCATATAAGACATGACCAATATTATCTTCTATAAGAGCAGCTAGCTCTTCTTGACTCATTTTCTTCTACTGGACAGTGAACTCTTCCAGCTTCAGCTCCTTTATCTTGGTAGTGACCCTTCTCTCGGACTTTCTTGATACTCAACTTCGACTCCTATCTCTGCGCTAGTCTTGGTGACTAGTTGGCGTGTTCCTAATTAGATTGAAAAGTCTTACAGTATTGTAATCACTTAAAAACTTGGGTGCGCGTCCAAAACCACCACTCGCAATAGGTCAATAATTCTCCTGGATCTTTTGATTTAGCAATCTTCAATTACTCTATTTGCCATATATGTAACAATCATATTACTTATCTATCTGTGTACTGTATAATTGTATAACTACAAACTATTACAAAAATTGAAAATTTAAGGTACCTTTTAGGACTTGATCGTAGATATCTAGGAGCTCGACAAAGAACTTGACAACGAAAGTGATTGTAGCACTTGTTGTGTCATGGCAACCAATGAGCAAAGAGATGATCTTATCAGTTTTTTATTTTATTTTTTAAGGTTTGAATTTTAGTGTATATTTAAAGAATGGTCTCACCCTTTCCCACTATATAATTAAATCTAAATATAAATAAAGTTATTTATTAATTTTTAAAAGGATTTTGGAAGCGATTTCAAAAAAAGTCGAAAATCATTTGAAATAGTAGGCCAATTTTTACCAATTTGGCATTATTTATAGGATACTCTAGTTTTTGAAAATTTAAAAGACAACCTTACTACCTTCGGCATTGATAATGACGATATCACCTTTGTGAGGGAAACCTTCTAATGCACAGTGGAAGGAACTCCTCCTAGGGTACGGAATCATGGCCTTCCCAATAACAGTGCAAAAGTTACTAGGATGTCTAGGACAGTGAAATCCACCCAAGATTCGATAGGACCCATCTTCACCAGTGCTAAAAACTTTCCTTCCATATTTTTCTTCAGCTCATCGTAGGCCCTTATAACCATATCCGATGGTTTCAAGTCTTTCATAGTCATCCCTAGCTTAGAAAGTACGTAAGAAGGACACACGTTGATGGTTAACCCATCATCCTCCATCACATATGGGGTTCTCTTTCCTCTAACCTCTGCTGCTATGCAGAGAGCCAAAATGTGGTCTTTTCCCTCAAGCAGCAAGTCTTCATCCGAGAAAGTGATCATCCCGGTGGTTTTGTCACTTACCGTTTTGATCATTTCTACGAGGGTAGTTGTTATGCTAATGTTTCTACCAAATAAGGCTTGGATTAGAGCCTTTCTATGATCCGATGAGTGCATTAATAGCTCCTAGATGTTAGTAGTCCTTTTCTCTTTCTTCCACTACTCTAGTAACCTAGTATCCCCGTCTCCATATACTTTCTTATCTTACTTTAGTTCTTGTACGACTTCCTTACCTTTACCCATTGCCTCAGTTTCCTTATCAAAGTCATTTTCAGCCTAGATGTCCTTGGCCTCGATCTCTCAAACTTCATAATCATCCTTAGAGCTATACCAGATGCTGATAGCCATGACCGACTTTTTTCCCCTTCTTTTCAAACTTAAGAAGACAAGGCTCACAAGCTGTTTGATCATTATCTGACCCCTAACCACTTGGCATAATATCCTTAATTCGAATGTCAGCTGAAGGAGACCTCAAATATTGGACCTTGAAGTTGAATTTTCCTGAAGGTTGTCCTAGTAGGTCCTCACACTCATACCGAGGAAATTGCTTAACTTGTTATTACCACAGTCAATCAAGTCTTGAATCTCGTGCCTGAGATGGTTGCACTAGTCCATTACATGACCAAAAGCCCGTTGATACTCATAATACTGGCCATTGTGAGGCTTAGGATTATCCTTTGGCAGTTGGAAGTTGAGTTTTCCACTCCATTTTAAATATTAGAACACTATAGATAGTGGCGCTCCTAGCTCAATGAAGGTTCTTTGTGTGTGGTTTAGTTTTGATTCTAGCGCGAGTTGGGGTGTCTTCGAAAGAGTTCATGATCTCCTCTTCGCTAAAGTCTCAGTTGATCATGGACACCTGGTTTGGGGGTAGTGTGTTACTATAGTTCAGCAAGGGATTTCTTTTGGTGCTGGGTTGGTCAGGATCGGTTGGTTTTCTAGTATCAATAAGGTCTTGAATTTGATTTTTCAGCTAAATATAGTTGTCAATATAGTGGTTGGGTGCTTGGTGGGATTTGCAGTAGGTGTTGGATTTATAACCGGGTGCATTAGGCTTAGGTGGGTTCTTAAGGGTAGTAGGCTAGAGCATGCCATTTTAAACTAACCTCTCGAAGATGTTATAGAGAGATTGCTCGAAGTTGGAGAACTTCCTCGGTTGTTGCACAGCATTCACATCTAGGATTATGCTCTCTCCAACATGGTAATTCGTCCTTCTATCGGTTCTCAGTCTTCTTTTGTCATTTTTTATCTCTTCGACCTGTAGTCCGTCATCATACAAATCCAAGAAGGTCTTCGGGTTCATCGTCTGCAACCTTTCAATCCATCCCGGAAGAACATTTTGGACCACCATTCAAACTTGCGAACTTGGTCCTTTACAGAGGGTTTGTTCTTCATTAATCTAGTCTTATTCCTCTATCTAGTCAAGGAATCAGAGAATGACTCATTTGGCTTTTGCTTGGTGGACTCGAGATTCCTAATTGACACTTCCGAATGAGTATCATAATTGTATTGCTTGACAAAAGATTACATAAATCACATCATTCAGCTTTGGCGGATTTTTCCAAACCATGGTACTGGTTTACAGCGAGACAACATAAATAGCTTGACAATTTGGGTTCTGCTCAACTGAGTAGTTCCCATGATTATTACATACTGTTTCAAATGAACTCTCGGATCACCAGTACTATTGAACATGTTCATCTCAGGCATTCTGAACTCTGCAGGCAGTTTTACTTCGCTTGTCAAAATTAGCTCTTCGAAATCATAAATAGGGTCCAAACCTTTGATTTTCGACATGCCTTGCATCTTGTCAAGCCTAGCGCTCAAGTCACTTACAGCTTTATTAGTGGCAAGGGCAGTCTCCCTCTTAGCCTGGTCTAGTAAAACTTCATCAAAGTCCTAAAAATTATGGGGCACTCCTTTTCTAGTTGGGTCCTCAACATCGCATTAGTAGTGACAGCAGCAATTTTGGCAGCAACTACAGCCGGGTCAACAGCAATAGGGGGATTAACTAGTGTAATTAGAACAACAAGTGGGGCTTGATTTACAGCCATCCCAGTGAAGAGTTAGTAGAGCTCTTCCCAAATCACACCCTACAAATCGTTAACGATAAAATTTTTAAAGGACTCAACGTCTTGCTCATTAGCTCTTTCGTTGGCCATTTCAGATGTAGCTTCAGTAGCTTAGCGCCTTGGTTTCAAGATGTTGTGCTAAAGCTCGGATTCTCGGAGAAATGGGTACCATTTCCAGCCTCCCACTATCTTACCTCTCCAACCCATAAGAGAATCTATATGGCTGAGAAATAAGGGTTAGTGTGATGCATGCAATGTGTGAGATGCATGATGCACATGACATGTATAAAGAAAGAAAAAGAAAAGGGTTAACACACATACTAATATACAATTCATCCTTCTAACCTTATTACTTCCGCACACGGTTCGTGGTGAGTCTTTCTTTCTTATGATTTTAGGTTTGGGCTTTTTATCAACAAGGGATAGTAGGCCCGATGCGTATGTCATAAGTTCTCAAAGTAGATTTAAAACAGATAAGGCAATCTTTCTCAATATAAGTATAAAAGTCTACATATTTTAGGCTGAGGTCCTGATTCCACATATTTTGGGTCAAGGCTTCGAACACTTAGGCTTTAGACACTTATAAGGAGAAACATTTCATACAGCAAGCAATAGGGTACCTAAGGGAGATTACTACTATCATTACATTAAGTTGAGACTTGGATAAGGATAAAGGCTCCCATAAGTAAAAGGTGGTCTTCCTTGGCTCGTCTCCCCACTCAAGTGTCCATGCGACCAGGGAAATTCACTCATTATTTATGAGTGATGGTTAGCCACTATCATAATTCTAAGATTCGAGTGGAACTAAAGAACCACTAACTGACACCATTAGGACTATAGGGACCAAAGTGCACAATGTGTGAAAATGGTGTAGTGATGCAAGAATAATTTGTTAAATAACAAAATCAAAGGCAAACAGACACTAGAATTAGCTTCTCTTATCCCTAGTGGAGTCGACGCTATGGACGGCGGTTTCATGCGCACACCCAAGTGTCTTTAGTGACTACGATACTATAAAACTTTTCAACCTAATTGGAAACACACTAACTAATCATTGAGACTAGGCCGGAGATGGGAGTCACCACCCAAGTAATTCACCGGGACACTTTTACTAATGAGTATTTCTAAGATTCTTTAAGAAAGTTTACGCTACAAATTTAGAGATAGATTTGGAACCTAACTTCCTTATTTGTGTATCTTAGTCTTTAATTTTATTATTTAACAAATTATTACCTATAAATACATCAGTTCATATACAAGCATACCATATAGCACATAAAATCTGCTTAGGTCTAACCATTTTTATTAAGCCCAACCCACGTTAAGATTATTAATCCAAATCGCCAATTATGGATAAAGCCTTACTAGTCTAGCCCAATTACAAGTTGTTCTACAAAGCCTTTAATTCTAGATGGACTACTTATTATGATGAAGCCCAATTATATGAACCTAAATTCTAATATAGCCCAATTGACCTAACTAAAGCATGGTAAAAGCCCACTAAGGCTATATTGATTTTAGATTTTAAGACCAATTTTGATTAATTATGTGAAAGCTTGGCCTAGAGAAGCAGTCCGATGAGGGCGGAAAGTGGATGTGGGGGCAAAAGATAGGATGCTTGGACAAGGAGCGGCTTCTGGCAGGCTTCTAGGATGGCAGCACTCTAAGGTATGGGGGTACATGAATGAATCGAATTGCACATTGAAATGGGGCGGGAATGGTTGATAACATATATGTAAAGAGTTGGAACTAATCACATAAGGTGTCTTTTGGTTGTTTAGCTGTGGAGTTGTAGGAACTCCAAAGTTAAACGTGCTTGGTTTAGAGAAATTCCAGGATGGATGACCTCTTGGGAAGTTCTCAAACTAGCCAAATGAACAAAACTGTAAGGCTAGTGGGGGCCAAAGCACAATATCTCATGTGATCTGATTTTGGGTCATTAGAAATGGTATTAGAGCAGGACCCTTCTAGTAGATATGTGGTGTTTGAAGACGAACCAGGCAGAAGCTAGTGGGTATGTGACAACCTGGCCTAGCGGTCCAATGAGGACGGGAAGTGGACGCCAGGGCAAGAGATAAGATGCCTAGACAAGGAGCGGCTTCTAAGATGGCAGCAATCTAAGGTATTGGGGGTACATGAATGAATCGAATTGCACATCAAAACGAGACAAGAATGATTGATAACATATATGTAAAGAGTTGGAACTAATCACATGAGGCGCCTTTTGATTGTTTGGTTGTGAAGTTGTAGGAACGCTAAAGTTAAATGTGCTTGGTTTAGAGAAATTCCAGGATGGGTGACCTCCTCGAAAGTTCTCGAACCCGCCAAAGGGACAAAATCGTGAGGCTAATGGGGGCCAAAGTGTGATCTAGTTTTCGAGTCGTTACAAATTAGCCTAATGGACTACATTCTTCGTGTTAGGTCTAATTTTAACCTAAAGTCTATGTGACCCATTTTAATTAATCAATCTTGTTACAGTTATTTGGCATGCATAAGCAAAATAAAAAAAGAATACAAAAAGTAAATCTAGCTATTACAACCCGGCCTACAACTAAAAAATGAAATAGAAACGCCTAAAATCTAGTTATAGTATACAAATAAATTCAAAATCCATGAAAAACTAAAATTAGGGCCTGGAGGGATTTAAGCCGATCGGCTATGGGCATAGAGCCGAATCAGCTCAACATAGAGCCGATCGGCTCTAGAGCTTATACAAGAGATTTTTCTTTGTTTCTTCACAACTTCCACATCCTAGAGCCATGCTTTCATGCACAAAGAGAAAAAAAAACCATTAAGAAATGCGTGATTGAACAAATAACACATAAAAATATTGAATAATAAAAAAAACCTAATGGACATGTAAACCCTAGAATATTTGAAACTAACAGTAAACCAAAACGACAAAATATCATATTGTGATCATGGAACCCTAAAAACATTTAATTATAAGGACATGGAAGGATTATAAATCTAACCTACGACCCTAATCATATCACTAATCATTAAAAGAAAAAGAAACACAATAAAAACTGTACATGTTCCAATTATCATATTTAATTCCTAGTATGTTCTTATTATCATATTCAATTCTCATCATATTATAACATGTTATTTCATAAGAACAAACCTATTCTAGTCACATAAAACATATAAAACAATAAAAAGGAACCCTAATCATGTTTCTAAGAAAACATAAAAGAATAGAAAAACCAGTTTATTAGAAGATGATATAGATGATGGTGGATGTAGGGGAACCCTCAGGTTGTCGCCATAGATGGCTGTTATGCGAGCTTCAAGAGATGATAATGCAGTTGAATCAAAGATAGATTGGGAATTCAGTGCTGCATGAGATGTAGAAAAGCTTCTATTGTTTATAATAAAAGTTTCCAAATCTAAGGTTCTTTTTTAGTGACCTTATTCTCTAGTTACCAAGAAACACTCTCTGCTTATTGAACATAAGTTTACAATAATAGTAGCCTCTAATTGATGTTGCTAATCCCTTAACCCTAGGTCATAATTTTCTATTTATAGAGGTAGGTTTTAGGAAACCCTAAAGGAGCGTATAGACTTCAATCTCCATTAAAATCCTTTTTAAAGAATCGATTTTTTCTTTATCAGATAATTATTTATCAATATCCAAACCAAATCTTTAAAATTCAAAAATAAACATCATTAAAATCCATCAAAATTTGTTAATTTCTAGTGTTATTTAAGTTAAAATATGCGTAAAACGGCTTCAGTTTTGAATACCAATCAATCTGCATTATGCAGTACATAGAGCCAATCCATTTATGCTCATCGATCGTCCTTCTCGCAGGCTTTTTTAAAGTGAAAAGTTCTAAAAATTTGGACAATTTAGTCTCCAAACTTATAAAAACTATCATTTCACCCCTCGAAATTAATATATTTTGCTAATTGAGTGCAAATTGATTCTAGAAAAGTAATTTTTGATTTGATTATCCTTAACCCTAATTTGAATTCGCCCCTCTTCAATCCTGCGAGACTCGAGAAAAGGCATTAACTTTCATGTATCTAGATATTTCTATATCCGAAAAATTGATGCTGACATGTAACTTATTAATCAATAAATTAATAAAAAGATTATAAAATTATACATAAATTGGAATTCGATGTGTCAAGATATAAGCACACATGTCAAAAAAATTAGGTCCCAAAAATTCATATATATATACACACACACATAGTATTTGGTTGAAATCCATAAAATTTATAGAATTCATTTACAAATCTAAAGTTTATATGCTTGAATGAAATGAAAATTAATTAGAGTTCTATATAATCAGATTTGTGTTAAATTGGTTATAACTAAACTAAATTCTAATAAAATATGTAGAATTTTCAAAAGAATTCTACGTTAATAAGTCAATATATTTTACAATACCAGAATATTTCTTTTAATTTTATTATTTTTATTTTACTTTTTCCTTTATGTCTTATCCTCAAATGAAATCGATTTACGGATTTTAACCAAATATAGTATTAAAAACCTTTAGAATCTCGGTTGTGAGAAATACAAAACCAGCCATATTTTTAATTATTAAATTCAAAGAAAGAAAACTTTTATGATTTGTGCTATCCTTTCCGATAATTAACATTTTAGATCAGTATTGATGATTATACACGTACTTAATTATCCATTATCCATATTCTTAATTGTGTGATTAACTTAATTAATTAATTAATTAATTAGTTAAAATATACACCAGCCAATTCCAACTATTTTTTCCCATTCTGCATTTGAAAAAAGATTTCCTTAAAATGGGAAGTAGGGATCTTCATAACGTATTTCATTCTGCCTATACTTTATCCATTTTCTTCTAAACAAAACTTATCCAAAAAAATAAATCACCGACTATAAAAATGTTCAAGAATTCTATTCTTTTCACAGTTTATTATTTTCATTTTTAACCTTTTCTCCTAGCAGTTCGAGACAAAACACTACCATTCTTAACGCCAAATCCTCACTTCCCGTTGCATCCCAGTTTCAACTTTCATCAAGTATTGGCTCTTTCTTCACAGGTTTACCTCCTTCTCTTCCCTGTTAATTCTTGAGTAGATCAAAGTGATGAATGATTGTAAATTTTATTTTAAGGGTATTTTTCATTTTATATTGTTTTGTACTTTTGTTATTAGTTTTAAAGAACTTCATTAATCATATTTGTTATTTGATGCAGTGGTCTAGCTAGAACTTACTCTAAAAAAATATCTTTTATTTTCTTGAAATTCTAATGTGATATCTCCTCCCTACTGTACATTGTTGATGACTGTAAAGTTGTGACAAGTTCTTGACAGGATTTCTTTTCCCTCTGAATACAGGTTCTGTTTGAATTTATCAAGAATACTCCTGCTTAATTTCATTTTGTGCTTCAGAAAATGGTGGAAGGGGCTGTCATAAAACCAGACAAGACAGAATTCAAAGAATGCTGGAAGATGATATGGGAGACTCCGTACATTATGAGACTTGCACTCTCAGCTGGAATTGGAGGATTTTTGTTTGGTTATGATACAGGTTCATTTCAAGTTCATAGCAAATTAATCTATCTTCTGATCTTGTTGTAATATTCATGCATGTTCGAACTAATCAATGCAATTTGGTAAATGTGACTTTAGCTAATATATCCGGTGCTCTGCTATACATCCGCGAGGATTTTGAATCTGTTAACAAGAATACATGGCTTCAGGTTAGTTGCTGCTGCTTTACAAGAATGTTAATTTGTTTCTTTGATATGAAGGCTTGGCTTCCTGATGTTCAATTATGTTAATTATGAGCAGGAGACGATTGTAAGTATGACTGTGGCAGGAGCTATAGTTGGAGCTGCATGTGGTGGATATATGAATGACAGGTTTGGAAGGAAAAGTTCGATCTTATTTGCTGATGCTGTGTTCTTCATCGGTGCACTAGTTATGGCAATTGCTCCAGCTCCTTGGGTTATAATTTTGGGAAGAGTTCTTGTTGGTATTGGGGTTGGAATAGCATCCGTCACATCACCTCTTTACATTTCTGAAACCTCACATGCGAAAATTCGTGGTGCTCTTGTGAGCATTAATGGTTTGCTTCTTACAACTGGGCAATTTCTTTCCTACCTTATCAATCTTGCTCTGACCAAGGTAATATGCTTGTGATGCTTCCTCGAACTTGTGAACTTTATAAGCTTTTAATAACTTTTGCATATCTTTTTTCCAGGCCCCTGGAACTTGGCGTTGGATGCTTGGGGTGGCTGGCATCCCAGCTGTAGTACAGATTTTTCTCATGTTGTTACTTCCTGAGTCCCCGAGATGGCTCTATAGACAGGTTTTAAAATCATAGCCTTCCAAGTTTCAACAACTTCAAGATGGACAGTAATATATGCCCTGTAACATAGTTTTCTTGTTATGTAATCAGAACAGGGTAGACGAAGCGAGGAGAATCTTGGAGAAAATATATTCTTATGATGAAGTGGATAAAGAGATAACCGCTTTAGCTTTATCAGTTGAAGCTGAAAAGGCAGATGAAGCTTCCATTGGTGAGGGCATGATATCTAAAGTAACAGGTGCATTTAAAAACACAGTAGTCCGTAGGGGACTCTATGCAGGTATCACTGTTCAGGTTGCTCAACAATTTGTGGGTATCAACACTATCATGTACTATGCTCCGACCATTGTACAATTTGCTGGATTTGCTTCAAAATCGATGGCTCTGTCACTCTCTCTCATCACTTCTGGCCTCAATGCTGTTGGCACTATTCTTAGCATGGGTTTTGTTGACAGATTTGGAAGGAGGAGGCTGATGATCATTTCTATGATTGGGATCATAATTTCCCTTGTGGCTACATCCGTAGTGTTTATGGAAGCTTCTGCTCATGCTCCTAAGATTAGTTCAATGGAGTCTTTACATTTTGGTCCCAATTCTACTTGTCCAAACTTTGTGGCAGCCCCTGATCCATTAAAATGGAACTGCATGTCATGCCTGAACGTAGATTGTGGTTTCTGTTCTAATTCTGCTAGCATAGTAAGTTCCTCCATCTTCTTCAATTAACAGTGATCTAGCATGTAGGCAATATCGGCCTGTTCTTGTTTCAGGATTTGATTTTTGGTTTACTTGTTTTATGATGAATCAGTACCATCCGGGAGCATGCCTGCGTTCAACCAAGGCTCTGAAAAGTGCATGTGGGGAAGAACATCGGGTGTTCTTCGAGCAGGGTTGCCCAAGTAGATTCGGATTTCCTGCAGTTATACTCCTGGCACTGTACATAGTTATTTATGCATTTGGAATGGGTACTGTACCATGGATAGTGAACTCAGAAATATACCCACTGAGATATAGGGGCGTAGGAGGGGGGATAGCAGCAGTGTCGAACTGGGTAGCAAATCTCATCGTCAGCGAATCATATTTAACTATGACAGAACATCTTGGCGCAGGAGGCACATTTTTATTGTTTGCTGCAGTTTCTAGTATTAGTCTCCTATTCATCTATCGATTTGTACCTGAAACCAGAGGCCTGAAATTCGAAGATGTTGAGAAGATGCTCGAGAAAGGCTACAAGCCAGGCTTGTGTGGTGGTGGTAGTTGTGGCGGCCGGGGCAAGGGAGAAGGGAGGGAAGAGAAGGGCGTTGATTCTGTATAAAAAGCAACAGGGGTGTTTTATTTTAAGGCATCAAATTAATGTCTGGATTACATTCTTGTTAAAGTTTAGTCTTTTGTATTATGGATATCTTCTAGTTTTCATGTTTTGATGTTGTTTACAATGTTTCGGTAAAAAAAAAAAAAATTAAATACATATTTTAATCTTAATTTAACGTTACGGATATCTCTGTATTTATTGAGAATTTTAAAATACTTTTATTTTAATTTAAACTAACAAATACATAAATATATTGAATAATATTACTTATTAAAAATATTATTTGAAAAGTATATATTACACTAGAAATTAAAATATGAAAGTGATCTACCACCTAAAATTTAAAAATATAAATATATATTTCAGATAAAATTTTAAATATTAATTTTAATACATTGTCTGTTCTTTATTAGATAAAAAATAATTATCAATTGACTCAATTTGTAATTATTTACATAACCAATTATACTAAAACAACATGTAAGAAAATTTTATTAAATTTATTTGTTTACTTGTTTCTTTTTTCCACTTCTATATACAAATAAAATTTTAGTAATTGAACTCATTATATTATAAAATAATATTCTTTTGGCATATCTAGAATATGTGTTCACGTAGAATTGTTAATTAAATATATTATTATTATTATTATATTTATTATTACATATGAAACAAATAATTATTAGGATCTAAAAATATTAATTGTTTCTTTTAATTTAATTATTGTTTATCTTTTAATTGGCAACATTTTTATCTTTTATTATTGAAATAATAAATGAATATTCTAGCTTTTTATTAATAAATTTACTGATAAAAATAAATTTTATCTAGTAGTTTTATAGTTCTAAAACTATTCTTAATTAATAAATAAAATAAATTATTTAACTAAATTAGTAAAATATTATATTATAAGATATTAATAGAATAACATATTACAAATTTGTTTTTTCCATTCCCTTTATGCTATGATATATTCATGGATTAAAAGTTATTAGAATGAAAATTGATAAATTCTAATCAAATAAAATAATATTCAAGGCTTGATCAATTAAAAAGTAAGCAATAATCCCAAACAAAGCCCAATAAGCATTGTTCAATATTTAACTAAAGTAAAAATAAATTTATCAAAAATAAAATAAAAGTATACGTAACAGAACAGCAGTGCAAGATGAAATAGAATTGTCACAATAGAATAAAAATCTTTTTATAGTGATATTTTTCGTATGAATAATTTCTATATAGTTATACAAAATTTTAATTTTAGTTTTGACCAATTTTAAAAAATATATAAATTTCATATTGTAATAAATTATAAAAATTTTAAATTTTATCTTAAAAAAATTTAATATAATAATATTTATACATATAATTCAAAAAAAATATATTATGCTATATTTTATTTTATTGTATTATTATTTTATCTCTTCAATTTTATTTGTATAATATGACAAAATATTAATATAATTTATCTCTGATTGCTATCATTTCACCAATAAAATTATTTACTAAGTAGAGAAAATATTATAATACTCAAATCTCTATTAATTTATAACTTTTTCATATTAATAAATTTTATTTGGATTTAAGTGTATGATTATAAGGAATGACACATGATAAAATACTTATCGTGTTATCTCAAATTAATATGGAATACCAACAATTTATAAGAGAGAAAGTCCAACCAACCAAAAAGCTAGTTCTAGACATTTTGGTATTGGTTGGATCCAAGCCCAAATCTATTTGTTGGGCTCTGTTATTTTCTTATTCACTTAACTCATATTTTATCAAATTAATTCAAATTATAATACGGCATTAGAGCAGATCTGGCCAGATTTCTTAATTTTTCGGCTTTCCAAAAGGATTTCAATTTTAAGTGTTAATCGAGCGTCTAGGTCAAATCCCAATTGCAATTCAGGAGTGTTGGAGATCCCATATTGTTAAGAAATAAGAGATACAAACAATTTATAAGGGTAAAAGTCCGACCAATTAAGGGACTAATTCTAGTCATTTTGGTATTATTCGAACCGAAACCTAAAATCTATTTATTAGGCTCTAACATTCTCTCATTTACTTAACTCTCATTTAATCAAATCAATTCAAATTAAAATACAACTAAATATATTATTAGAACTTTTAAAGTGTGAAATTTTTTAAAAATTAAAATATAAAGCGCCAACAAATAGAGTGAAAAGAGTGAGTAAGAGAGAGAGAAATCTTGTAACTCCTCTTGTAAGTCTATATTTTCTTCTTGTTTCAAAGTTTTACAAAGTTGTATGTTTAAAGCTTTCAAAGTTGTTTATATGTCCATGTTCAAAGTCTGTTATTATTAATAAAGCAATTCAAAGTTTATCTTCTTTATCTATCTTCTTCTTCTTTCCCCATTATCAAGCGTATGCTCTGTGCTTGCCTTGTTTCAAAGTTTTACAAAGTTGTATGTTTAAAGCTTTCAAAGTTGTTTATATGTCCATGTTCAAAGTCTGTTATTATTAATAAAGCAATTCAAAGTTTATCTTCTTTATCTATCTTCTTCTTCTTTCCCCATTATCGTCATATGCGTGTGCGTAAGAGAGGATCCCGCATAAAAACTTCATCGATTGTTTCGCTCAAATTTATTTTCAGATCTATAAGTTTATAGTCGGAAATGATTCGCAAGAGCATTTAAAGCTCTCACAGTGAATCACGAGAAGTGAATCGAACTGTCACAACGCCACGAACTTAGATCTAAATCTTCACTGCTTGCTATTTTCCTTCTATTTCCTAGATCTCGTTCTAATTTGGTATCAAAGCCCAAATCAAATTTTTTGATTGGTTTCAAATTTACTCGCAAAGAAAAATGGTATCCTTTATCCCTTTAAGGTTAAGACCATTAGTCCACACAGTAAGGAACAAAGCCCCGAGTGGAAGGTAGGAGAAAACCCTAGCACAAGTATCCTCGAGCAGAAGATAACCATTCCTTATGGAGAGAGTGAGATAGAGGCTACACCTTACAAACCGGTAGGCGAAGACCTTGAAAAGAATGTTAAGAATATTGTTCAACGGAACAATTATTCGAACACCGTCTAAACACTATAGGAAAGCAACTGGTTAGAATAGAAAACCGGATTCAAAAGCCCTCATAGTGGTGACATCTCCAATCCCCAAGATCGGGTCAACCAAAAGAGTCGAACCCGATTTCAATGAGAAGCTTAAGCCGGTTTTTAAGCCATTCGACTCATCACTACAAAGCCAAGCCAAGACCATTTCCAAAAGCAAACTGAGTTTGCCAAAGCAACAACAGAATATCGACATACAGACAAGCCCAAAGCGATGAATCGGATGATTGAGCTTGAAAGCCCCATTCCAAAACCCTTCAACATAAATGATTAGAATCCAAGCCTGATTGTCCTCGGAATACCCTGACAGAGTACCGCCTCCAGCATCTAGGAATTGAAAATAATACACATCCTAACCGGTCTAGATTCAATGCCTCCTCCGCCTCCGCTCTTGAATGGAAATAGATGGAATGTCCGAATACAACATCCTTGGTCTCTTACAACAGGATGACCATGGTACAAATGTACCCCTAGAAACCCAAAGTGGTACTCGGATAGAGCTACCCGGATGGATCCGGCCGCTAGGCGAAGACATTCATCTCCGCCAGCAAGAACAAGAACTCAAACCAAGGGTTTATCCAAACCCGAGGAACTCCCATTCTAGATGAAATAGGAAATCCGATTGAGGATGCAGTGTCAACTCTAATCCTCACTATTTCCCTTCATTTCATAGGAGACCCTTCTCTGCTCAAAGACAAAAATGTCGAGCTCCTTAGCAACCTTACCTGCAAGAAGCTTAGCAACTTCCAAAGTTACAAAGACACTTTCCTAACCAGAGTCATGCTTAGGGAAGATTCTAGCCAACCTTTCTGGAAAGAAAAGTTCTTAATGGTTTACCTAAGATTTTAGGTGAAAGAGTTAGGAATACCATAAGAGAAGCCCATAACGGTCAAATCCCTTATGATTTCTACACTTATGGTGAGTTAGTTAGTCTAACCCAGAAAGAAGGTTTAAAGATTTGTCATGACCTTAAGCTTCAAAGACAGCTCAAATGGGAGATGAAAAAGACTAGGCAGGAACTAGGTAGTTTCTGTAATCAGTTTGAGTACAACCCAATAGAGCCCGTGTCTAGTTGCAAAGGGAAATGCAAAGTTGATTCTTATTCAAAATCTTTCAAAAAGAAACGATTTTCAAAATATAGAAAGCCTTCTAAAAGCAAGGAGAATTTCTATAAAAAACCATCTTCTTCCAAATTTCATTCTAAATTTCCAAAGAAAGATTCCAAAAAAGATTTTTCAAAAATTACATGCTTTAAATGTGGTAAGAAAGGCCATACTTCGAAGTATTGTAAGTTTTCCAAAAGACTTCTTGAGCTTCAGATAGAAGAGGAAGTTTTGCAAAGATTTACGCTCTTCTAGTTGATTCATCCGAATCGAGTTCTCAAACGGTGAGGAAGAATTTCAAATTGATGAAATCAAAACCTCAACCCGATTGTTCTAAGATGATTCGGAGAGCTCTTCAAAGAACATTAATATGCTCACTAGGCAATAAGAAGCTCTTCTTGAGGCCGTAAAGCATATTAGTGATCCTCTTATTCAAAAGGTAGTTTTAAAAGAGATTTTAAAAACTGAATCTCAGTTCCTTCTTCTAGTAAGAATACTTATGATCTTACTATGATTTTGGACAAAGGGAAGAAGTTAAAAAACCCTCTTCCCACCGCTCGGTGAAACTCCAAAAGGAGATTAGAACCATCAAAGCGAACTCGAAAGAGTTGAAAGAAAAACAACAAAATGATTCATTTTGCTCCAAAGCTCGATCCTCATGTAATAGTGATTCGATTCACGATGAAAATGATTTTCAAAACCTTGAAGTTTCGAAATGTTCTGAAAACTTTATCAATGTTTTAAAGGAAATTACTTCAAGAAAATATTTGATTCAAATAAAGCTTGTTTTCCTGGTGATTTCTAGATAGAAACCATCGCGTTGTTTGATACAGGAGCAGACCTCAATTGTATCAATCGCGAATCGGTTCCTAGAAGGTTTCATCAAGAAACCAAAGAAAGGCTGACTTCAGCCAATTCTTTAAAGATTAAGATTGCTGGTAAAACTGAAGCCGCAATTCTTAATAATAACATTGCTTTAAAGAATGTTTTTATTCTTACAAAGGATCTTCAGCAAACTGTTATCTTAGGGACTCCGTTTATCAATTTGATAACTCCCTTTAAAGTGACAACTGCTGGAATCATTTTCAAAGCTAAAGATTCAAAGATTATTTTTCCTTTTCTAGAAAAACCAAAAAAGAGAAATTTGAATCTTATCAAAGCACATTCCATTTACAATTTTGAAATCAATGCTTTGATCAAAGGTAAACAAACCCATCTTTCTCATCTTCAACAAGATGTGGGTTTGAAGAGAATCCTAGATCAACTGCAAAATGATTTTATCCAAAGGAAAATTTCTGATTTTCAAATGAAGATTGAGAATGAACTCTGTTCTGATCTTCCAAATACTTTTTGGAATCGAAAGCAATATATGGTAGATTTGCCATATGAAAACGATTTTTCAGATAAGCAAATCCCTACTAAAGCCAGACCCATTCAGATGAATGAGTCTTTAGAAAGCCATTGCAGATTAGAGATTAAAGATCTTGAGTCTAAAGGTTTAATTTCAAAGTCTAGATCACCTTGGTCTTGTGCAGCTTTCTATGTCAATAAGAATAGCGAGATAGAAAGAGGAACTCCTAGGCTAGTGATCAACTACAAACCCTTGAACAAAGCTCTTAAATGGATTAGATATCCTATTCCAAATAAGAAAGATCTTTTACAAAAACTGCATTCTGCATTCATCTTTTCAAAGTTTGACATGAAATCAGGATTTTGGCAAATCCAGATTGATCCAAAAGATCGTTACAAAACGACATTTACAGTCCCATTCGGTCAATATGAGTGGAATGTGATGCCTTTTGGATTAAAGAATGCCCCTTCTGAATTTCAAAAAATCATGAATGACATTTTTAATCCATTTTCAAAGTTCTGCATTGTCTACATAGACGATGTTTTAATCTTTTTAAATTCCATTGAACAGCATTTTAAACACCTAGAAACGTTTTTCTATGTTGTTAAGAAAAATGGTTTAGTGGTTTCAAAGTCTAAGATATCTCTTTTTCAAATGAAAATTAGATTTCTTGGTCATTACATCTCTCGGGGTACAATTACTCCAATTGAGAGATCCCTTGCATTCACATCAAAGTTTCCAGATAAAATCTTGGAAAAAACCCAGCTTCAAAGATTTCTTGGTAGTTTAAATTATGTCATGGATTTTTATCCTAATTTAAACTGTCTTGCAAAGCCCCTGCATGATAGGCTAAGGAAAAACCCCCCTCCTTGGTCCGACCAGCATACAAAGATAATTCAAAGCATCAAAAAATAAGTTTTGGAAATTCCTATCCTGCATCTAGCTGATCCTTCTGCATTTAAGATTGTAGAAACTGATGCATTAGAAATAGGATATGGTGGGATTCTAAAGCAAATTCAAAATTCCAAAGAGTGTATTGTCCAGTTTACTTCTGCTCACTGGAATGATACTCAAAAGAATTATTCTACTATCAAAAAGGAAATCCTTTCGATAGTTCTATGTATTTCTAAATTTCAAAGCGATCTTTTAAATCAAAAATTTCTTTTAAGGATTGATTGCAAGTCTGCAAAAGAAGTTTTACAAAAAGATGTCCAAAATATAGCTTCAAAGCAGATTTTCGCCCGATGGCAAGCAATTCTGTCTGTTTTTGATTTTGAAATTGAATTTATTCAAGGAGAATCAAATTCTATTCCTGACTTTCTGACTAGAGAGTTCTTGCAAAAACAGGAGTGAAAAATGCCAAGAAAATCAAAATCCAAAGATGAAAAGTCCACGGCTAGTTCAAAACCGGCCCAAATTCAAAGCCCAGTGAAGGAAGTTCTCCCTTCAACTTCAAAGCCCATCAGGACTTGGACTGAGATAATCCAAGAAGAAATTGATCAACCGGATCCAGTTCAACAACAAATGGATCCTTTCAAAGCCGATCAAGCCAAACAAATTCAGGAATGGCTTGCTCAGCAAGACCCTGAATTCATTCAAAGGGTGGAAGAATACAAAAGACAAATGGTTCAATCCCTCAACCATCTACAAAGCAAATTATTCCAAAGCGAGCGACTCCAAAGTCGTCCTCTTCCTCTACAAAGGGTAAAGGTATATTATCTATCCCTTTTCAAAATACCGAGATAGAGATTTTCCCTCCAAATCTATCTCAAAACTCAAATAGTTTTTCAAAGCCAAACTCTCAGGAGATTGTTTTGACGCAATCAAAACGTTTTAAATCAAATGAGTATTTGGAAAAACCTATTTTTCAAAATGTTTTAACCATTGAGGAAGGATTCGCATGAAAGCCCCTTAAAATTGGTTTCAAAGATTTTCCCTCCAGTTTGTTTTTAAACCCTGGAATATTTCAAAGCCTCGGGCTTATTACAGTCAATCCTCGAGGTTACCGGTTCAGTCAAATTCAAGCATTTCAAAAAAGACAAAGCCCATAAAGACCCTGCATATTCAACATGCACAATCCAAAGAATCCTTCACCCGTCTGATTGGGGTATGGATTTACACTCTCCTCGTTCCTTCCCTACTTCTCTAAAAAGAACCTACCCTTCAAATCTAAACACCTCTTTCTCCTATTGGGATTACCAGCAAGCCTGGTTCAATACCTTTCTTATCCAAAACGAAGGAAGAAGCCACTCCTGGCTATTCTACTTCGACACCAATATCCAAACCTCCAAAATCCCTTATTGGTTTAAACAGTGGTGGAATTACTACGGTAATGCCCCTGAGACTCTTATTCCCGAAGTCTTACCCCTGTTCAACCTCTTCAAAGCAAATTACAAACCAAATTCCATGGAAAAGCGTTTTTCCCCGCTTCTCCTTTTCTGTTCAAATTTCTTTTACCACAGGTATGTGTATGGTACTTTCACTCAATCCCTTCCGGGATGGTGAGATTACACTTATCCGTCGATTCAAAGTAAAATGGTGGGATAAATTCAACCACCAAGACAAACTGTCCCTAAAAGCCATTCAAAACTTCTTGACCAAACATAGCTTCTTGCCTCCTCCTAAAGAACAAACAACGTTCTTGGCACAAGTCTTTTCTCCTTCCAAACATTGTCAAATGAAGAAGATTTCCTACAACTCATAAAAAGCGATTTGTCCGAGCTTCTTCTAAAGGCAAATCCAAAGCCTCATCATCATCCTCTTCCAGTGCTAGTACTGCTGCATTCGATTTGGATGATCCAGCGGGAGACGATTGTTATGGGATACTCAAAGTCTCATAAATATTATCTCCTTATTTAAAAGCCCATGGGTTGAAAACCAGAAATGGTAACCCAAGGTTATTTGTGTTGGGCCAAAAAGCCCACACTAGAGCCCAGAAAAAGAAAAAAAAGAAAAGAAAAAGAACTTAGAAGAGAGAAGCCTCTACCCCATCTTCACCATCACCATCAGCCATTACCCAAAACCTTGAAGCAGAGATCAACATGATTTCAAAAGAGTTCGAAATTGATAAAAAACTCTTGCATGAAGATTTCTATTCAAAGAAAAACCATCTTAAGAAACTTTGGTTTTTTAAGAATTTTTTAAAAGAAAAAGATAGTATTCAGAAAAAATACTATCAATTTTGCATTCAAAACAAAGCCCAAATCAAATTTTTTGATTGGTTTCAAATTTACTGCAAAGAAAATGGTATCCTTTATCCCTTTAAGGTTAAGACCATTAGTCCTGTCACAGTAAGGAACAAAGCCCCTGAGTGGAAGGTAGGAGAAAACCTAACTGTCCAGTCTGAGCATCCTCCCCTTAGGAAGATAACCATTCCTTATGGAGAGAGTGAGATAGAGGCTACACCTTACAAACTGGTAGGCGAAGACCTTGAAAAGTATGTTTGTTGCTTTGGTAATCAATATTCTGGAGTGTTTTTGGAATATCAGATGTTGAAAATCTAGGTTGTGTTTGAGATGGAATTGGTTCTTTGTAAGGGGCATAGATAACAGAAGGAATGTCTAACCCAGAAAGAAGGTTTAAAGATTTGTCATGACCTTAAGCTTCAAAGATGACAAATCTTTAAACCTTCTTTCTGGGTTAGACTAACTAACTCACCATAAGTGTAGAAATCATAAGGGATTTGACCGTTATGGGCTTCTCTTATGGTATTCCTAACTCTTTCACCTAAAATCTTAGGTAAACCGGCTAAGAACTTTTCTTTCCAGAAAGGTTGGCTAGAATCTTCCCTAAGCATGACTCTGGTTAGGAAAGTGTCTTTGTAACTTTGGAAGTTGCTAAGCTTCTTACAGGTAAGGTTGCTAAGGAGCTCGGCATTTTTGTCTTTGAGCAGAGAAGGGTCTCCTATGAAATGAAGGGAAATAGTGAGGATTAAGAAAAGTAGAAGTACTAATATAATAAAATTTAGAGTTGATAATCCTCTCTAAATAGGAAACTAATTAGTTTAAACAGATTATGAAACTAGTTATTTATAAATAATTAGAAAATCCATTCAAAGTAGAAAATCCAATAAACAAAAGAAGTTTACTAAAATATTATCAAAATTCTAGAGAATTCTAGGATGCCTTCAAAGTATTACAGTGAAAATACTGTAATGAGCTATTTATCATTAGATTATATAAAACTAATCTTAAATATTAATATTATTCTAAAATTTTTTATTTTTCTATTCTTATTTATTAACATGTAACTAGTACAATAAGTTTTTTTATATAATATCCTAAAAATTAAAATAGATATTAGGTCTTTTTTTATTTTGTTATATCTCTCTTTTCTTTTATGAAATAAGCAATCATATATTTCATCAATAGTAGTTAAATTGAAGGTTTTAGCTTGTTCAGTCATTTAACAAGAATTTATTTTATATTTAAGTATCCTATTAATTTTCTTTTCTTTTGCTGATTTAAAGCAATATTTTTCTGTTTTAGAATAATAATTGAGATTGTTAAGAAATATGCATGTCTTGTTTAAAACCTAGATTTAGGTTATATATATATATATATCCTCATCTTCTTTCTTTGGTTCATTGTAAACTGATATGGGGATATTGCTTTGGTAATCAACATTCTGTAGTATATTGTTTGAGCTTGGTATATCAGATGTTGAAAATCTGGGTTGTGTTTGAGATGGAGTTGGTTCTTTGTAAGGAGCATAAATAATAGAAGGAATTTTTGATACCCTTCCAATATCTATGGTCGATTTTGAAGAATCATCATCAGAAAATCTAGAAGAGGTTGATTTCCTGTTGAATGTGAGCTTTACTTTTCCATCTGGAAACTGGGTTATATTTTTTAGATTTGTATTTGGTTCTGTTTGCTTTGGTGATTCAGGTTGGGTTGCACCTTCAAGGATCCATTCTTCTGGAAGAGTGATGTCTTTCCATTGAATGATTTTTGGAATTGTTGCGTTGGATTTGGAGAGATCTGTTTGTAGGAATAAGGTTTCTCCTTTTGGTGAATGGAGCTTGTGTTTTGAACCAAAAGCAGAAATCATAGAAAAGCAAAACTTTCAAAAGGAGGATAAGAATATAAGAGGAAGGTGTTTCTTCTCACTATCACTCTCACACTATACTCTCTCTTTTCTCACTATATTTCTTCTTTGTGTGACTTGAAGAATACAAGAGGTTCTTCGTATTTTTCAGTTTGTTCTCTTCTTTGGGAAATTCCTCTATTTATAGAGGTCTTGTAGCTTTGGATGCTCTTCTTGAAGTTTTGGATGCTCCTCCTAGTGGAATAAGGGGCTCCACTCCTTCTTGTAGTCTTGTGATAATGGAGTAAGATGCTTCACACTTTTTGTGAAAGTTGTCAGCCATGCTTTGAAAAAGAATCTTTTGCTTTTTTAAAGAGTCTTTTGTCTTCTTTCTTTTTTCTTTTTAAATAATTCTTTTCTTATATTTTCTTTTTTTCTCTTTGGGCTTTTGGCCCATTACATAAATATTTTGGGCTGCCATTTCTGGTTTTCAACCTAAGGGCTTTACAGAGGTGTCATTTAATAGGCTTGAAAATCCCAAAACAGTCATCTTCGTTTGAGTCACCATCTAGGTCTATTGTTGTCGAGCTGGTGCTGGAAGAGGAAGATGAAGCTTTTGATTTTCCTTTGGAAGAGGCGGTTTCTGACAATTGTTTGATCAACTGTAACAAATCCTCTTTTGTCTGAGCCGCCGCTAGCTTTGGAATTATGAAGGACTTCTGTGCCAAGAAAGTAGTTTGTTCTTTCGGAGGTGGCAATAAGCTATTATTTGAAAGGAAATTTTGTAACAACTTTAGTGATAATTTTTCTTGGTGGTTAAATTTATCCCACCATTTGACTTTGAACCTTCGGGTAAGGATGATTTCTCCATCTGCTGCTTAATTGAAATGGAAATACCAAACACATACCCAGGGGAGAAAAAAGTTTGAACAAAATAGAAGTAACAGGGGAAAACGTCTTTCTATTTTGTTTAGTTTGTAGTGGGCTTTGAAAAGGTTAAACACAGGTAGAACTTCTGGAATTATGGTCTCAGGAACATTGCCATAAAAATTCTACCATTGTTTAAACCAATAGGGGATCTTTGAAGTTTGGATTGAGCTTGTATCGAAGTAGAAAAGCCAAGAATGGCTTTGTCCTTCGTTTTGAAGAAGAAAAGTATTAAACCAAGCTTGTTGGTAATCCTAAAGCAAGACCCATCCAAATGAATGAAACCTTAAAAAGTCATTGTAGAATAGAAATAAAAGATTTAGAGCAAAAGGGTTTGATTACCAAATCTAGATCCCCCTGGTCTTGTGCAGCTTTCTATGTCAACAAGAATAATGAGATAGAAAGAGGAAAACCTAGGTTGGTGATTAATTACAAACCTTTGAATAAAGCCCTAAAATGGATTAGATACCCAATTCCAAACAAAAAAGATCTTCTTCAAAAGCTCCATTCTGCTTTTATTTTTTCAAAGTTTGATATGAAATCAGGATTTTGGCAAATCCAGATTCATCCAAAAGATAGGTACAAAACTGCTTTTACAGTTCCATTTGGACAGTACGAATGGAATGTAATGCCCTTTAGATTAAAAAATGCTCCTTCTGAATTTCAAAAAATCATGAATGACATTTTCAATCCTTATTCAAAGTTTTGCATTGTCTACATTGATGATGTGTTGATATTTTCAAATTCTCTAGAGCAACATTTCAAACACTTGGAGACATTTTTCTATGTTGTTAAGAAAAATGGTTTAGTGGTTTCGAAAACCAAGATATCTTTATTTCAAACAAAAATTAGATTTCTTGGACACTATATCTCCCGGGGAACTATCACCCCAATTGAAAGGTCTCTAGCATTTACTTCAAAGTTTCCAGACAAAATTTTGGAAAAGATACAATTACAAAGATTCCTTGGTAGTTTAAATTATGTAATAAAACTCATTTTTTCTAGTGTTTTCTAAATAGAAACCATCGCTTTATTTGATACAAGAGCAGACCTCAACTGTATCAATTATGAGCTAGTTCCTAAAAGGCAAGATAGAGAAAAACAGAAATAGATTATATATATATATGCTAATTTTATAGTTTTTAGATTGTCATAATTTGTTATATATTTTTTTGAATTAATTATTTTCTTATCTCTCTTTTTGTATTAGGTTAAAATTTTTTGAGATCAATATTGTTTGTTGTAATGTAAATAAAATATGAATTAGAAATATTTAGATTTTTACTTATTTAAAATCGTAATCCAATAACCAACTGTTTGTTTAGCGATAAAGATAGTTCAATGCATTGAAGTTTGTTAGAGTGTTAGTTGTTCCAATGAATAGTTGATTATTAAACATCACCTCCTATTACGCTCTCTAGACTATTGGTTGAAATTATAGCCAACTTTGACGTTTGTTCTTATTTTGTTTGTTTTATTCTAAAAAATAATTATTTACTACACATTACCTACTATTTCTTTATGTAAAATGTAATTGATTTAATAAATTTTTAACAAAATTATGTAACTTATTTTCTCAACTTTGTAAAATTAATAATTTTGTGTAACATATAGTATATATATTATATAATAAATGAAAATAATAATATAAATAGCATTATGTTTACATAATAATATTTTTTTTATAAATTTTTACTAACTTGTGTAAATTTCTATCAAATTAAGTGATTTTTTCAATTAATTTTTTAAGGATTTCTATTTGCACAATATATAAAATAAATTATTTAATATAATAAAAAAAATTATATAATCAGTATAAATATTATATAAAAATATCTTTTATGTAAAATGTAACTAATTTGATAAATTCTTAACCAAATTATGTGACTCATTTCCTTAATTTAATAAAGTTAGTAATTTTCTACACCATATGGTATAAGTTATATAATAAATAAAAAATAATATTAATAGCATAATACTTACATAATAATATTATTTTCTAAATTTTTACTGGTGTAAATTCTTATTAAATTAAGTATTTTTTTAATTAACTTGTTAAAAATTTCTATTTGCACAATATATAGAATAAATTACTTTATATAATAAAATTATATAATCAACATAAATATCACATAAAATATAGTTTTTATGTAAAATGTAACTGATTTAATAAATTCTTAACCAAACTATATAACTTATTTCCTTAACTTTATAAAGTTAGTAATTATGTACACCATATGGTATAAATTAGATAATAAATAAAAAAATAACATAAATATCATTATATTTATATAATCATATTTTTTTGGTAATGTCTTACTAACTTGTTAAGTGGTTTTCTCAATTAGCTTGTCCAAATTTTTTTATTTACACAATATATAGAATAAATTACTTTATATAATAAAAAATTACATAATCAGCATAAATATTACATAAAAATATATTTTATATAAAATGTAATTGATTTAATAAATTTTTAATCAAATTATGTAACTTATTTCCTTAACTTCATAACATTAGTAATTTTGTATACTATATTGATACAAATTAAATAATTCCACTGTATTTTCATCTCTTGAGGCTCGCAGAACAACTAACTATGGTGACAACCTAAGGATTCCCCCACATCCACCATCATCCATATCATCTTCCAAAAATGGTTCTTTTTATGCTTTCCTAGAAACATGATTGGGTTTTAGTTTTTTGATTTATGTGTTTTATGTGATTAGAATAGGTTTTTTGGTGTGATTACATTGTTATGACATTATTAGAAATTGAATATGATAATAAGAACATTATTGGGAATTGAATCAGATAATAAGAGCATGTAGGATTTTGATTGTGTTTTCCTTTTAATAATTAGTAATATGATTAGGATTTTGATTGTGTTTTCCTTTTAATAATTAGTAATATGATTAAAGTTTTAGATTAGATTCATAATTTTTTAAAATTTTTGTAGTTAAATGTTTTAGGATTGCGTGATCAAAATATGATATTTAGATGTTTCTTGCTTACTGCTAGTCTAGGTATTAGGGTTTGCATGATCTGTTTAGGGTTTCTTAGTTGATTTTATGTTCTTTCTATATTCTCTATTTGATTTTATACATTTTAATTGATCTTTTGTCTCCTAAACATGTGGGATTGGCTTCGGGATGATTGAATCGAGGAAGAAACTGCCAAAAATGCCAACCAAAGCCCTAAAGCCAATCGGCTCAGTGTAGAGCCGATTCGACTTTAGGTTGAGTCGATTGGGTCTACACCTATAGTCGATCAGCTCAGCATCCCAAAATCCTAGACTTTGGCTATTTATGGATTTTTGATGTATTTGTTAAATTATTTACGTTATGTACTTAATTTTAGGTGTTTTGTTTCCTTTTTAGTTGTAGGCGGGTTGTAATAGCTAGATTTACTTTTTGCACTTTATTTTTTGCTTGTTCTTTTTGTTTATTGTATGATTAATTAAGTGTAACATGATTGATTAACTAAAATGGGCTATATATGCAACGCCTGCATTTTCTCATCATCCATGTTATGTGCATTTACATTTAATTATTGGGCATATGATGGTATATCAATGATATTTTTATTTTATGAGAACATATATATATTAATTATAAGTAGAGAATAAGAAGCATGATATTAGATTATTAATTTAGATAAGTTGATTAAGTACTTGGGTTATGTGTATTAAGCCTTAAGACTTAATTGAACCAATAGTTGAAGGTTGGGTAAATAGATTGGACTTAAAAGATACAATTAAAAGTTAGTACCTATATATGGTTAGTAAGAATTAATTTAGGGTGATAAAAATAGTTTAGTAGGTGGTGGCATTAAGAGAGGAATATTGGAAATTGGAACCATGAGTAAGCTCATTTTACCTCTTCATTCCTCTAAAATTCGTACATGGCCAAAAACACAAAATTTGGAATAAGAGAGAGGAGTGGAATACCTAGAAAACTTAAGATTAAGATAGGATTTTGCCAACTATTGAAGGAGCTAAGCTAAAGCTAAAGGATTTAAGCATATTAGCAACCCAAAAGCTGAAATTGGTAAGTTGTTTCTTGAGTGTTATTAATTTGTCATTAGGGTTCTTGATTACAAATTGGAAAAACTTCATTTGATGCTCTCATTGATTAATTAAAGGTCTGATTATCATGAATTAGTAGAGTATTGAATGATTGCATAAAGATTAAGCTTGATTTAAGTTTAAGTATGTTAAGATAGAAAACTGTCAAAATTCCAGCAACCTTGATGTTCTGTATTTTAGGCATAACATGGGTTATATAAGTCCAAATTAAGCTTAATTGGTGTCTATGGAAATTTTAAAGAGTCCTCTATAACTTTGTAGTTTTGTGATTTTACTATTTTTGCCGTTTTGGTTGCTTAAATTGAGCAAACAGATTGCTGCTCGGGTACAACTAGCTGTATGACCCTTGCTCAGTAACTTGAAAATAATTAAATCTATAGAAGTCGGAATTGAGTAATTCTTCTTGGAGATGAAACTAGACGCATAAATGGATATTTCTATTTAATATGAGATTTTTGTATTAAGCCAATTTTTCCCAGCAATAAATATACCTTGGTACTAAATTCTGTCTAGAAAACAGAAATGTTGGAGATTAGTTTTATGCAATTTATTGATGTTAATTTGAGTTAAATTGGTATTTAACTAGATGGGAAATGTTTATAGGATATTAAAACAGTAATTGAGAGTCTTAGAGGAAGAGTTAGACCTATGAATTAGAGAGGGGATGATCTTGTAATGCATTAGAACTCGCATTTACATGAATATTTGTAATATGCATGAAATGTGAATTGATGAATGTGTTGACAGGTACTCAAAGGCCTGGAAAGGAAGTTGTGGAGAAAGGAGGTTCTTATATGCTAAAGGAATAAGTATATTTTGAGTAAGTAAATAGTTAATATTTGCTATGTTCATATATTTAATCAAACGTTCCGCAAATGGTTGCGTTTGCTTAATATTGTTTATGTTTGAATGACTGAGATAGAAATGATTGGTGTTGAGTGGAACAATTGTTATTGCTGAAATATGATATAAGTGAAATGATTGAATTGTGATGTTAAGTGTATATGTGCATGTGAATGGTGGATTTCCCTATGAAAAAAAAAGATATATATATAAAGCCTTGGGAGGCTAAAGCCTAGAGAGGCTATAAAAGTGTATAATGTGAGATGAGGCGACTTACGTGTGTGATATGTGAGGATGAGGCGGAGCAGCACATTAAAGGGGATCCACAAGCCGTGAGAACTAACCATAATTGTTGAATTGTATTTCTTCTATGATGGTTGTAATGAATTGAGTAGAATGGTATGACTTTATACCTAAACTATGAATATCATGGAAAGTTATGTGATTGGGTGGAAATTGTATTAAGTGTATGTGATATAGATTATGTTGATTATTTATTTACCGAAATGGAGGCTCACCCCTCTCCAAAATTTTTCTTTTCAGGTTTGTAAATAGTAGTGCATCCGTTGGTTGTATGCGAAGTCTAGCTTTTAGCGATTCTGTCAAGTTGGGCCGCCAGTTTGTGAAGTCTCCTCCCGATGCATTTTTGTATGCGATTATGTGATATATATGGAAGTATGCCTTATAAGGCATAAGAAGATGTTTGTAATACTTGTTAAATGATGTTTAAGTATAATCATATGTTTATATGTTAATAACCTTGTGTCTGGATTCTTAACAACCTACATATTGACCTATCTACCTGTAGTATATATTCTACGACGCTTGTATGCTTCCTGGCTAATGTTTATTGGTTAACATGTGATGGGGGTGTTACAATATAGCCTTAGGCCTTAAAACTGGACCTGGCATGAAAACTTAGTCTATTAGCCTAATTAAGATGGTAATTGGGCTTTAATCTAAAATCCATATAGATTTAGTTAGCTTGGGCCACATTAGATTTAGGTCATTGAATTGGGCCTTTCCATAAAAAGTAGTTAATTAGCTTAACAGGCTTGGTTATTAAAGCATAACTTGTAATCAGACTAGATTATATGGGCCTTGTACATAATTAACTAATAAACTAGGTCAATAATTTTAAGTATTGGGCTAGGCTTTAATAAAATGGTTAGACTTAGATGAACCTCACATGTTGTAATGATTGATGTGTAAAAATATTATACTGCATTTATAGGGAAAAGTCCGTTAAATACTAAAATTAAAGACAAATATACATAAATAAGGAAGTTGGCTTCCGGATCCATATTTGGATTTGTGATGTAGGCTTCTTTATGGATTCAAAAAACGTCACTTATTAGTAAAAGTGTCTTCATTAGCCGAGTGGCGACTTCCATCTTCGCGCTAGTCTCTATAACTAGTCAGCGTGTTCCTAATTAGGCTGGAAAGCCTTGCAGTGCCATAGTGCTAAAAACACTTGGGTGCATATTCAAAATCGCCACCCACAATGGCGACTCCATCGAAGATAAGAGAAGTTGATTCCAGTATATGTCTATCTTTAATTTTATTATTTAACGAGCGGTTCTTGCATCACTACACCATTATCACACATTGTGCACTTTACTTCCTATAGCCCTGATGGCGTCGATTAATGGTTCTTTGGTTCCACTCGAACTTTATAATTATGACACTAGCCAACCAACACTCATAAATAATAAGTGGATTTCCTCCGTTGTATGGGCCCTTGAATAGAGAGACGAGCCAAGGAAGAACACTTTTTACTTATGGGAGCTTTTTATCCTTACCCAAGACTCAGCTCATGGTAACTACCGTAGTAATCTTCCTTAGGAACCCTATTGCTTATTTGAGATGTTTCTCTTTTAAGTACTTAAGCCCAAATATTGAAAAGCCTTGGCCCGAGAATATATGGAATCAGGCCCCAAGCCCAAAATATGTAGGCTTCATACTTATACTGAAAACTATTGCCTTTTTTGTTCTAAATCTGCTTTGAGAAATTATAACATGCGCATTGGGCCTATTATTCCCTGTTGGCAGGAAGCCCCGACCCAAAATCCTAAAGAAGAAAATACCTATAATGAACCGTGTGCGGGATTAATAGGGTTGGAAGGATGATTTGTATATTAATATATGTGTTAACCCCTTTTCTTCTCTTGTCTTTGTGCATATCACATGCATCATGCATCTCATGCATCATACTAACCTCTTACTTTTTAGCCATGTAGATTCTCCTTTGGGTTGGAAGAGATAAGATAGTGTGAGGCTAGAAAGGGTACCCATTTCTCCAACGATTTGAACCGTATTAGCGCTTCTTGAAAGACCAAAGTTTCCACCAAAGCTACATCTGAAATGGCTAATGAAAAAGCTAATGAGCAAGATTTTGAGATCTTAAAGAATGCCATCATCGATGATTTGAGAGATATGATTCAGGAAGAACTCCAACAGTTTTTGGCCGGGATGGTTACGAAATAAGCTCCACCTACTGCTCCAATTGCATCGGGTAATCCCCCTACTGCTATTGACCCAGTTGTAGTTGTAACTGAGACTACTGCTACCAAAGATAATGTTGAAGACCCTGCTAGAAGAGGAATGCCCCGAAATTTATGGGATTTTGACGAATATGTGCTGGACCAAGCCAAGAGGGAAATAACCCTTACTTCTAATGAAGTTGTAGTGATTTAAGTGTTATAAGTGCTACACTTGACAAAATGCAAGACATGCTGGAAATCAAAGGGTTGAACCCGACCTATGATTTCGAAGAATTAGTGTTTACTGGTAAGGACAAGCTGCCCGCAAAATTCAAGATGCCTGAGATGAACAAGTTCAATGGACTGGTGATCCGAAGGTTCATCTAAAGTAATATGTAACCATTATGGGGACTATACTACTAAGTATGACCCAAAATTGTTAAGTTATTTGTATTATCACTAGGAATTACTGTGAACTGGTATCATGGTCTTGAGAAATCCGCTAAAGCTAAATGGTGCGATATGTATAATTCTTTTGTTAAACAATATGACTATAATACTTAATTTAAAGTCTCGATTAGAGATTTTGAGTCTACCAAATAAAAACCAAATGAGTCCTTCTCTGAAATCTTGACTATGTGGAAAAATAAGGTTGGGTTGATGAAGAAAAAGCTTTCCAAAAAGGAACAAGTCTGTACGGTGGTTTGAAATGTTCTTCCAAGTTGGGTCAAAAGGCTTCAGATAATGAACCCGAAAACTTTTATGGACCTGTATGATTATGGGCATCAGGTCGAGGAAATAAAAAATGACAAAAGAAAGACTGTGCAAACCGGTAGAAGGCTGAACTATCAGGCTAGATGGAGTAGAACTCTAAATGTGAATGTTGTCCAACAGCCAAAGATTTTTGAGAGGTTAGTGCAAAATGGTATGCTCCAACCAACTACTCTCAAAAACCCACCGAACCAAAATGTAGCTGGTTACAAACTTAACACCTACTATAAGTTACCCAGCCACCATACAGATAATTACATCCGGCTGAAACATGAAATTCAAGACCTTATCGATGTCGAAAAATTGACCGACCCAGACCAGCCCAGTATAAGAAGAAACCCTCTGCCAAACTAAAATAACACACCACCATCAAACCAAGTGTCCATGGTCACCCCTGACTTCAGTGAAGAGGGAGTCATGAACTCTTTTGAAGACATACCCCAACCTGAGCCAGAACCCGAAGTCAAACCAGATAATAAGCTTTACCAAGCTGGGGGACCACTATCTATGGTGTTCTATCACTTAAGATGGAGTGAAAAGCTTAAGCTCCAATCGTCTAAGGATAGTCCTAAGCCTCACAATGGTTAGTATTGTGAGTATCACCATACTTTTGAGCATGTGACAGACTAATGCAACCATCTCTAGTACGAGGTTCAGGACTTGATTGATCATGAGGAATGGCAAGTTGAGCAACTTTCTCGGTATGAATGAGGATACTGTGCCAAATGGCTAGGAGATAGAGGATAAAGTAGCTTGTAAACCTTCTCTTCTAGAGGTTTGGAAGGAAGGGGAGAAGAAGTCAGTCATGGCTATAGACATCTAGTACAATTCTAGGGATGAGAGTAAGCTCCAAGATGCCAGAGCAAAGGATATTTGGGTAGATAGTGGCTCAAACAAAGAAGCCGAGCCAGTAGGGAAGGACATAGGGTCTAAGAACGGAAGCAGGTTAAAAAAGCTTTTGAAGGGGATAACGGTTTGCTAGAGCAGTTAAAGAAAGAAAAGAAGGCAGATGACATCTAGGAGCTGTTGATGCACTCCTTATTTCATAGAAAGGCTCTAATCCGGGCCTTATTTCAGTATAAGCATTAGCATAGCAGCTACCCCTAAGGAAATTATCAAAACAGTAATTGAAAAAACTATCGGGATGATCACTTTCTCGGATAAAGACTTACCACTCGAGGGAAGGGACCATAACAAGGCTCTTTATATAGCAACAGAAGTTAAGAGAAAAAGGACCCCATGTGTGATGGCAGATGATGAGTCAGCCAACAATGTATGTCATTCTTGTATACTCCCTAAGCTGGGGATGACTGCAAAAGATCTAAAGCTATTAGATATGGTGATAAAGACCTATGACGAGATGAAGAGAGGCATGAAAGGAACATTCTCTTCACTGGTAAAGACGGGTCTTATCAAATCTTAGGTAGAATTTACTATCTTGGACATCCAAATAACTTTCGCACTGTTATTGGATAAGCCATATGGTTCCATGTTTCAGGAGGAGTGCCTTCCACTATGCACCAAAAGGTGAAGTTCCTTCATAAAGGCGAAACAGTGACTATTAACGCCGAAGGTGGTAAGGTTATCTCAACTATTCAAAAAGCTATGCAAGAGTTGGATGCCTTACTAGATTTCCAGTTATTGTTCTCTACGAGGACTACATGGATCCTAAAGTAGCTAACATGTTCAAAAAAGATAGATTTCATGCATGAAATGGGGCTTGAGAAAATTAGCAGGGTATTGCAGAGTTGCCAGATCTCGAAGATCAGAAAAACACAGCACGGGCTGGGTTATCATAAGGATGCAAATGAGAACAAACCAAAGGATAAGACTTTAAAAGATGTATTTGTCTAGGAGTACAAGACTTACTCTATAAAGCCTGAACCTATTATCATAGCTGGGACTAAGGTGCCAGGATTCGAGATATTTAAGAGCTTGATTATCAATAGGATGGTCGAGTTAAGATCAAGGAGGTTCGTGAGAAAATTACCACCAGGTTGAAAAGTTAAAGCTAGAAGAATTCGCCACTCCGCCTGATAAACTGAACCAACAAGAGCTAGCTGCTCTGATAGAAAGGCAAATCATTTATATATTCTATGACGATGTAATAATGTCTGATCTTTATGAGGATTGTGTTTCTTTTCTTTTAAAGATTAATGATATGAACAATAATTTTGCTTATTTACGTTATGTTTTTCTTAATGGTAGTGTGTATTTTAATTATCATCACATATGCATGTTTAACATCAATTCCATATAAATTGACTCATTTAATTTAAGCACAAGTGAGAATCTAAGGAACATTGTGATAGCTCATGATATAACTCTTGAGGAGAGAAGAGAGATAGAAAAAACAATAGAAAAAAGAAAAGATGTATTTGCTTAGTCCTACGACAACATGCCAAGTCTAGATAAAAAGATAGCGGAGCACCACATCCGAACCTATCCGCACATCAAGCCAATCAAGTAGAAAATGAGAAGGCTAAGGCTAAAATGGGCAGAGAAGATTCAGGAAGAAGTTGCTAAACAAGTGAATGCTAATTTTCTCGACATAGTCGACTATCCTAAATGGTTAGCGAACATCGTCCCAGTTCTAAAAAGAGACGGTATTATAAGGATGTGCATGGATTATCGGGACCTGAATAAGACGTGCCTTAAGGATGATTTTCCTTTTTCTCACATAGACGTCATAGTTGATAGTACAGCTTCAAGTGTTATGTACTCTTTCATTGATGATTTTTTTTAGATATAACCATATTATGATGGTAGTAGTAAATAAGCTGAAGACTTCGTTCATCACCAAGTTTGGGATATAATGCTACAAGGTTATGCCCTTTAGACTAATGAATGCAGGGGCAACTTATCAGAGAGCACTTGCCACTTTGTGTCATGACATGATGCACAAAGAGGTGGAGGTATATGTAGATGACATGATGGTAAAGTCTGAAATAAGGAAAGGGCACTTCCAAGCTCTTAATAAGTTCTTAGGACGAGTGAAAAGGTATAATTTGAGGCTCAATCTAAAAAAGAGCATATTTAGAGTAAGGTTAGGAAAGCTGTATATAGTGAGTCAATAGGGAATAGAGATTGATTCGGATAAGTTAAAGGTTATGCAAGAGATGCCAGCACATAAGACAAAGAAGGAAGTTAGAGGATTTCTAAGATGATTGCAACACATCAGTAGGTTCATTTCCAAGCTCATAATGGTTTGTGATCCTATATTCAAGATTTTAAGGAAATATCAACCCGTTGTATAGGATGAACACTATCAGAAAGCCTTTGATAAAATTAAAGAGTATCTAATAAAGCCACTAAATGATAGAAATCCATTGATTCTATACTTAGCTTTAGAAGAGGAAGCCAAAGGGGCAATGGTAGCGCAATGTGGGCCAAATGACATGAAGCATGCAGTTTACTATCTCAGTAAGAAGCTGCTCCCTTATGAATTGAAGTATAACCTTATGTAAAAGACGTGTCTAGCCATGATGCACTACAAGAAAGTTGAGGCATTATTTCCATTCTTAATAGGGTGCAGGCAATTTTAAAAATAGACCCGCTGAAATACTTGTTCGAAGCTCTATCTCTTACAGGAAAGCTCTCTAGATGGTTAGTATTCCTAACAGAGTTTGACATCGAGTACATCACTAAGAAGGTAGTCAAGGTTAGGGTTGTAGCGGAGTTTTTAGCTCAAAATGTGATTAAAGGAGATGACCCTTGAAATCTAGAATTACCTAATGAGAATCTAGGAGCAATTAAAATTCAAGAATGGAAGATGTACTTCGATGGAGCTGTAAATGCAAAAGGTGCAGGGTTAGGAGTAGTTATGATCATGCTAGAAAGAGAAATGCTATCGATGGCTAAGCGGTTGGATTTCAAAGTGACCAATAAAATGGTGGAGTATAAAGCAAGTTTATTTGGATTAGAAATGGTCATGATAGCAGGAGTGAAGTAATTGATGGTCTGCGTGGACTCCATGTTAATGATCCAGTAAGCCATTGAAGAATGGGATATGAAAGAGAAAAGATTGAAACCATATGTCAATTACCTCAGGACTTTGGTTTGTAATTTTTTCAAGTGTTCATTCGTTCATTTGCAGCAAGATGAGAATCAGATGGCAGATGCTTTAGCTACCCTATCATCAATGCGAAATGACCCTTCACAACTTCCAATGTAGCCATTGGTAATCATGAAGTCAGGAGCATCTTGTTATTAAGGAAATTGGGTCATGTAAGTTCAGATAGGATTAGAGGAGAAGCCATGGTTCTATGATCTGAAGAGATTTATAGAAGACATGGTGTATCCCGATGAAGCTATTGCAAAGCAAAGATATGCACTGCAGATATAGGCTAGAAGTTACCGCAGCTATGAATGAGTGTTGTACAAAAGAATGGTTTTAGGTGTCCAACTTTATTGTGTTATAAAGGCAGAAGTGCAAGTAGTGATAGAAGAAAAACACAGCATGACCCTCACATGAATGACATAGTATGGACCAAGAAGATCATGCATCAAGGCTACTACTAGTTAACGATGGAAAATGATTGTATAGCCTTGGTAAGGAAATGTTGTGAGTGTCAGCTTTAAAGTGACCTGAGTTATGTACCGCCAATTGAGCTACATAACTTAACATCTCCATGGCCTTTTGCATCCTAGGAATTGACATCATCGGAGAAATGAAATGATGTGACCAAGGCTAAGAGTCTATATAGTTCAAAAGGCCAGGACCATTTAAGCATCCAAGTAGGACTAATCATAAGATCAAAGTATGGAAAAAATGAAGGAAGCACTTGTTGGGCTTATCAAGAATATTTGGGTTCAAGACACTAGAAGCCATGATGAGTCAACTCTAAAATCAAGTCCAAGACTTATTAGCTTGATCCAATACCGATGGGCTTGATTAGTTCCAATTGGGCCTAAGTTATTCAAATCAAGCTAATAAGTCACCAAAGAAGCAACTTGGTTAATTAGGACTTAAGGAGCAAGCCCATATGTGTGACCTCCTTAAGTAATTAGGGTTTCACCTTAAACTTGTTGACTAGTCAATAAGGGGGGTGGCACCTTCTATTTTTTATTTAAATTTTTTTATTTGTTTTATTTTATTTATGAAGTAATGATTTACTACCTAAATAATTTATTTACCTTTTTTCTAGCTTAATTATAGGGGACACGTGATTGTTAGCTATTTAGAAATTTTGTTTTTATTTCTTACTTAGTTTAGGAAGTAATCTATTATTTTCTAAGTGATTTTATTCCTTTACCAGTGTCATTCTAGGGTTGTAGGAGGCCTATAAATACTTTGTATTGGGCTACCTATTTCAATCAATCTTGTATGAATCATTTTCTTATTAAATAAGTGAGTTATTTCTTTAATTTGTTCTTTGTAAACTTTTCGGTTTTCTTGCATTGTTTTCAAATTCCTTGTCTTATCAATTTTCAAATCTTAATCTTTTAGGTTTTCAGAATTGTGGCGACATACATCTTTTATAACTAAAGTTCTTGATTCTTTATAATCAAGGGATTTTAGTTTAATCATCATAGATCTAAATTTGACGATCTTAAAGTTAACATCAATTTCGATTTGGGTTCTATCTCTCAATAAATAGAGTTCACATCATTTGGTATCAGAGTTCGGCTTTAAATCAAGTTTACTTATCCAATTTTCAATTCTTTATTTTTTTTATTCAATTTCTTTACCTTATTCAAAAGAAATTCAAAGAAGGCTGAAGTTATCTTTGTTACACTAAAAGGCCAAAAAATAATTTTCTATTGCTAAAGGGTTTGGATTCAAGTAAAATACCATCCTAGTAAGTTCTTTTGTTAATTACGTGTATATTCAAAAAATAAAAAACAAGAGTTTATGCAATTTCAGTTTGCACCTAGTTAAGAAAAAAAGAAGAAGAAGAAAGTTGCTTGGTGTATAAAAATTAAGTTGGAAGTGGTCTTGTAACTAGAAAACATGATTCCTTGTTGAATCCTATTTGTTACCCATTCCTTCACAATTGTGGCAGCCTATACCTTGCTTTTCTTTATTTTTAATCAAGTCTTATTCATTTGATTGTTTGCTTTTATTTGATACTTGTGTGTTGCATTTGAATTTTTAAAATTTAAATTTTAAGTTCTTGTGCTGATTTGATAAGTAATTTGTTGCAATTGCTTATTTGCTTTTCTTAGTTCTATAAGAGCTTAGATAAAGGAATTTAAGTGATAAATCACGAGTGGTGAGTTCAAAAAAGGGTAAAAGCCTAAATTGAGCAAAAAAACACGAGCGATTCCATCAAAGGAGTGAAATACGTAAGGGTGTGACTAGGTGAGGTATCTTTTATTTTGTTTCTTATTGGGCAGGTTATACAACATGTCTCAAGATAAAGCAAAGGGCACTCAAAGTGAGGAAGGGTATTACCAAACAACAAAGATAGTGATGATTAGAGCCAATATTGAGGAGGACCGTAAGGCAACCATGGCAAGATTCTTACATGCACTAAAGAAGAATATTGTCGACTTAGTAGAACTACATCTCTATGTCGATATGGAGGACATGTTACATATGGCGGTCAAAATTGAGAGACAAGTGAAGTCTAAAAGCACCAAGAATAATTCGGCTTCCACCACTTCTACATGGAAGTCGAATTGGAAGGGAAGAGATAAGAACTTAAACAAATCTAAGGACTTTACTAAAGGTGATAAAGAAAGGAGAAATGTCAAAAGGAAAATAAAAGGAGAACAGCAAGGGTCAAAAAACTAAAACAAGGGATATGAAGTATTTTAGATGCTTGGGACATGGGCGCAAGGCTTTAAATTTTCCAACCAAGTGTACTATGTACCTTAGGGGCGATGGTGAAGTTGTGAGCAATAGTGAAGAAGATAAGTTGTCCGAGCTAGAAGATGCAAGTGATGATGAATCCTTACAAGTGCCAGCATATGGTGAGATGTTAGTAGTACGTCAAGCCATGAACATGCAAGCCAAGGTAGAAGAGGAAATGCAATGAGAAAACATCTTTCACACTAGACGCAAAGTGAAAGATAAGATGTGCAGCATGATCATTGATGGAGGAAGTTGTACCAACGTTGCAAGCACCTTGTTGGTGGATAAACTTGTGTTGCCTACTTTAAAGCATCCTCCACTATACATTTTACAATGGTTGAATGATTATGGAGAACTGAAGGTAAACAAGCAATATGAGTTTTATGTGATGTAATGTCTATGCATGCAAGCCACATCCTTTTGGGGCGTCCTTGGCTATACGATAGAAAAGTCATTCATGATGAATTTTCAAATAGGTACTGTTTTATTATGCATAATAAGCCTATTACCTTTATACCTTTAACCTCCAAGAAAGTATATGAAGATCAAAAGATGATAAGAGAGAGAAAGAGAAAGCGCATGAAAAGAAAAGACACTTAAGAAAAAAGGAGAACTGTATGGAAAAGAATGAAAGGTGTGAGACACGAGCAAAAAAGGGGAGAGAATGAGAGGAAGTGCAATAAAAAGAAAGAGAGTGATGCACATGCAAAAAGAGAGTTGAGCATGGAAAATAAAGAGGGAAAAATGAGCTTTTATGTAAAAGAAAGAGATGTGAAAAGAGCTTTATTTTTGAGGCGCCTATATATGTACTTTTGTAAAAAGAGGCGTGCTTGAGTACTAACGAGCTGAACCCTTTTTTTCCTAGTTCTTTTGTGTCTCTTTTTTTAGGAATTTGAGTATATATTTCTCGATGAACTTCCAAGTGGTTTACCGCCTATAAGGGGCATTGAGCACTAAATTAATTTCATACCTGTCTCAACAATTCTAAATAGACAAGTCGATCAAAGTAATACCGAAGAGAAAAAGGAAGTTTAAAGACAAGTCGAAGAGCTCTTAAGCAAAGGCTATATTAAGAAAGCATAAGTCCATGTATCGTACTTGTACTACTTGTGCCTAAAAAGGATAAGACTTGGCTTATGTGTGTTGATTGTCACGCAGTCAACAAAATCACTATAAAGTATCACCATATTCATAGATTAGATGACATGTTAGATGACTTGCATGGTTCTAGCATATTTTCTAAAGTTTATTTGAAAAGTGGGTATCATCAAATTCGCATGAAAGAAGGCAACGAATGAAAAACTACTTTTAAAACTAAACATGGTTTGTATGAGTGGTTAGTGATGCCATTTGGCTTGACTAATGCACCTAGTAGCTTCATGAGACTAATGAATCATGTTTTGCATGCTTTTATTGGTAAAGTTATGGTTGTCTATTTTGATGATATTCTTATTTATGACAAGTCTTTAAATAAGCATTTGGAATATGTGCGCATCGTGTTAGATATTTTGTGCAATGAGTGTTTGTATGTTGACCTCAAAAAGTGTATTTTTGCATAAATAAACTTATTTTCTTAGGTTTTGTTGTTAGTGCAAAGGGAATTTAGGTGGATGAGGAAAAGGTCAAAGCAGTCAAGGAGTGGCTAACGCCTACAAGTGTTGGTGATGTGCGAAGTTTTCATGGATTGGCTAGCTTTTATAGACAATTCGTGAAGGACTTTAATACCCTTGCCACACCCTTAACTGAAGTTATCAAGAAAAGTGTGGGATTCAAATGAGGGGAGGTGTAGGAACAAACATTTAAGATGTTAAAGGAAAAGTTAATTTTTGCTCCTTTACTTGCTTTTTCTAATTTTTCTAACATTTTTGAAATTGAATGTGATACTTCAGGTTTAGAAATTGGTGTCGTGCTGATGCAAGAAGGGTGACCAATAGCCTACATTATTAAGAAGCTTAATAGAGCAGCATTGAAAAGCAAAACAAGCTCAATCGACGCAAATGCAAAGCGGAGCGAGTTCATAGAGTTCTTTTCTTATGTAATTAAACACAAAAAAGTAAGGACAATGTTGTGGTTGATGCACTTTCAAGAAGGTGTACATTACTTGCTGCTCTAGATGCCAAGTTATTAAGAGTTTAGTACATTAAAGGCTTATATGAAAATGATAATGACTTTGGTAAAGTGTATCAAGCATGCAAGAAAGTTGCTTTTAATAAATTCTGTAGGCATGAAGGCTACTTGTTTTTTTTTAAAAAAAAAAAGAAATTGTGTGTGCTTACATGTTCTATGTGTGAGTTGCTTATGCGTGAAGCCCATGAGGGTGGTTTGATGGGCCATTTTGGTATTGCTAAGACTTTGATTGTTTTACATGATCAATTTTATTAGCCTAACATGAAAAAAGGATTTTGCTAGAATTTGTGTAGGTGTATTGTGTGTAAACAAGTCAAGTCTAAGACCAAACCACATGGTTTATATATGCCTTTACCCATGCCTAATTCTCCTTGGATTGAAATTTTCATAGACTTTGTGCTTGGATTACCTAGAATTAAACATGGGCATGATTATATTTATGTTATTATTGATAGGTTTTCTAAAATGTCACATTTCATTGCTTGTAGTAAAACCAATGATGCAGAACATATTGCATGTTTATTTTTTTTTAAATTGTACGCTTACATGGTATGCCAAAAACTATTGTTAGTGATAGAGATGCCAAGTTTTTGAGCTACTTTTGAAAAACTTTACTGGAAAAGTTGGGCACTAAATTTTTATTTTCTGCTACTTTTCACCCCCAAATTGATGGCCAAATCGAAGTAGTTAATAGAACTTTGCCTCGATTACTTAGGATCATGATTAAGTGAAATTTGAAATCTTGGGAAGATTGCTTGCTGAATATTCAATTTGCATATAATCGTAGTATGTATTTTTCTACTAATTTTTGTCCTTTTGAGATTGTTTACGATATTATTCCATTGATTCTTCTAGATTTACTTCCTATTACCGTTGAGTGAACAAGTGAATCTAGATGGAAAAAAGAATATAGAATTTGTGAAGGCACTACACGAAAAAGTGCATGCAAACCTTGACAGAAAGAATGAACAATATGCAAGACAATCCAATAAAGGGAGAGTGAAAGTGGTGTTTGAGCCTGGCAAATAAGTGTAGGTTCATATGCACAAGGAGAATTTTCTAACCAAGAGATAATCCAAACTTTTGCCAAGAGGAGATGGATTGTTTCAAGTCCTTAAGCGCATCAATGATAATGCCTACAAACTAGATTTTCTTAGTGAATATGGTGTTAGTGCTACCTTTAATGTTGCTAACTTGTCTTCTTTTGATTTTGATAAAGGTGTTAATTCGAGGATGAATCAACTTGAAAAAGGGAGGATGATGTGACCAGGGCTAAGAGTCCATGTACTTCAAGAGGCCAAGACCCTTTAAGCATCCAAGAATGACTAATCACAAAATTAAGGGCCAAAAGATAAAGGAAGCACTTATTGGGCTTATCAAGAATATTTGGGTTCAAGACACTACAAGTCATGATGAGTCAACTTTAAAATCAAGTCCAAGACTTATTAACTTAATTCAATACCAAGGGGCTTGATTAATTCCAATTGTATATTAGTTATTAAATCAAGCTAATAAGGCACTAAGGAAGCAAGTTGGATTAAGGAGGACTTAAGGAGCAAGCCTATATGTAAAACCTCCTTAAGTAATTAGGGTTTCAACTTAAACTTGTTGACTAGTCAATAACAGAGGGTGGCACCTTCTATTTTTTATTTAAGATTCCTTATTTTTTTTTCTTTTATTTTAGAAAGTAATTATTTATTTCCTAAATGATTTATTTTTCTTTTTCCTAGTTTATTATACAGGACACATGATTGTTAGCTATTTAGAAATTTTATTTTAAATTTTATTTAGTTTAGAAAGTAATAAATTATTTTCTAAGTGATTTTATTCCTTTTCTAGTGTCATTCTAGGGTTATAGGAGGCCTGTAAATACCTTGTATTTGGCTACCTATTTCAATCAATCTTGTATGAATCATTTTCTTATCAATAAAGTGAGTTATTTCTTTACTTTGTTCTTTGTAGACTTTTCAGGTTTTCTTGCATTATTTGCAAATTCCTTATCTTATCAATTTTCAAAACTTAATCTCTTAAGCTTTTGGAATTGGCAACATATATCTTTTATAACTAAAGTTCTTGATTCCTTATAATCAAAGGGTTTAGTTCCATCATCATAGATTTAAATTTGACAATCCTAAAAGTTAGCATCAATTTTGATTTGGGTTCTATCTCTCTATAGATAAAGTTCACATTATAAAACTTCCTTTAAATGGGCACATGTACATAGTAGTAGTAATCGACTATTTCTCCAAATGGGTCGAGGCCAAGTCATTCACTACTGTAGGGGCAAGACAAATGGCCAGGTTTATAGAAATAAATCCGATCTGCAGTTATGGAGTCCCACATCATATTGTGACCGATAATGGGGTACAATTCATGGGTGAAACAGCAGACTTGTTAGCATAATACAAGATCAAGCATCAAAAGTCTTCTCCATAAAAACCTCAGGCAAATGGAGTAGTAGAAGCAGCTAACAAGAACTTGAAGAAAATTCTCTCGAAAAGGGTTTAGAATCACAAGGATTGATCATTTCAGTTACCTTTTACACTTTGGAGATATCGAACAACTGATTAATCGTCGACTAGGCAGATTTCGTACTTTTTAGTTTATAGGATTGAAGCAGTCTTGCCAATCAAGTTGGAGTTAAAGTTTTTGAGAGTGGTGTTGGAGGCAGAAATACCCAAATACTAATGGGCTGAGCAAAGATACCAACAGTTGGCCCTGGTTAATGAAAGAAGGATAAAAGTCCTATATCATATACAGTTGTATCAAAAGCGAATAGCCAGGGCATTCAATAAGAAAGTAAAGCTAGAAAAGATCAGAGCTGGAAATGTGGTATTAAAACACATAAGACCTACTATGTTCGATCCATGTAATAGGCAAAGTAGATTATGATGTATAATAACCAAAGTAATGTAATTGTGATGGTCAATGGTAGAGCCGAAAGGGACTAAGAGGGCCCATGGCATCCCCTGACTCGGATACTTGGATAACTATCTAGTCTTTCTTTTATATCTTTTTATAAAATTATATATATTTTAAATATATTAGAGTTGAAGTTTTGTTGCTTAAATAGAACTAGACTATTATAATTTGGTCAAATCTACTCTAATTTTAACTTGGTCTTTTATTATAAAAATTAGACACTGTCTAAAAGAAATTTACTCCTTTTAAATTTTAAATAGGAGAAATTTATACTTTTGTAATATTTAAATAGAAAGAAATTTTTTCATTAAAATAAAATTAAATAACTTATATTATTATAAAAGTGTTAATATTAATAACTAATTTAAGATATTTCTTAGAAAAATTTCTATAATCATATATATAAATTATATTGTTTTATATATTTATCGTGAAATGTGATATTTATAATTTTTAATGTTAATTTAAATTGATAAAGTTACTATATGTATTTATATTTTAAAATATGATTTTACTCTTAAATTTATTTATGGCTCCATCATCGGTGATGGTCCATAAGGCAGAACTGGAACACAAATATTACTATGCTGAGCAAGAATAAATTTAAAAATATTAAAAATAATATTAGAATTATAAATAAAATATTATTTGCAATCCAAAATAACACATCAATAAATAGATTTAATAATGAATAATTTTCTTAAAAAATCATTTTATTCACTTTTAGAAAGAAAGTTTGTAGTAATAATAATAATAACAATGTGATTTCTGAAAATATTTAAGAGTCATTTTAATATATTATAAGTATATGATATTATAAAAATTTATAAAATTCTTACATTATTTTAATTTTATTTATTTATTAACATAGTTAAATATTAGATTAGTGAATTATATATGGTACTTAGTTATTCATCAATTAAATAGATATCATTTTTATTTATTAAAATTTGATATTAATTTTTAAAATTTAGTTCCGTATTCACATATATAATTTTAATATATATAAATAATTAAAATTTATATATAATTTACTAAAAATCTAAATTAGTAGAAGGTAAACATGTACATTGGCTTAGGTACTCGTCAAGCCCGCCTCAAAATTTTCAGACTTGGACAAGTATCTTTAGGTATGCTTGAGTCTAGCCTAAAAAAGCTGAAATGTTATTTTCTTGAGGTTTGGCCAACAATTTCAGCCCCACCTAAGAATTATGAGGTAAAATTTTTTATTTTTTATAAGGGGCTGGACTTAAGTCAAAATTTTAGGCTTGCAAAGTCGTGCTTTAACTTAAACTTAAGAATTTAAGCCTGATAAGATAATTTATGCTCTAGTATCCGGATTACTTTGCTTTATGCTCCAGGAAGACATGGCACACGTGCGAGGATAACGTGCTTCTTTTTAATTTTGGCTTTTTTTTTTTAAATATTTATGATAAATCTAGTCGTTTATTAGTACGTTGTATGATTGTTATGATTATTTCGATTATAAATTAAGTTGATAGATACAATTTAATTAAATTTTTAATATTTACTATTAATTAATAAATTTTTAAAATAATAACAAACTAACTATTTTTAAATATCTTTATTTTTTAAAAATTTTATTAGTGCAATAATATAAAAATTATTTTAAAAATATTTATTAATTAATATTAGTATTATATAAATTAGTACTATCAATATAATTGATATTACTATTTTTTATGATTAAAAATTTATTATATAATCAAAAATATTTTATTATTAAATATAATATTAAAAATATAATTTAAGATGTTATTTTCTAGAATCAATTAGAAAAATAGTTTATCAGTTAATATAATATTAAAATATAAATAGTGTGCTATTTCTAGTGTCGTTATTTAATTAGGAGACTATTTATTAGTTAATAATATTAAAATATAATTAATATGCTATTTTAGTATTTAATTAGGAATGCAACTTATTAATCAATAAATTAATAGTAAAACTATAAAATTATATATCAGCTTCAATCCCATGTGTTAAAAATAAGTACACATATCAAAATAAAAATTTTATGTGTAAAAACTAAGTACACATGTCAAAAAAAAATTTAGGTCTCAAAAAAATATATATATATATATATATTAATTATAAAAATTAAAATTATACCCAAAATATTATATATTAAGTAAATATTTTATACATTTATAAAAAGTTATATTAGGAAATAAAATTTAGAATTAAATTAATTGTTAACATATTACTTTTAGTCTTTACAATTAGTCATACTCTGTAAAAATTAATAAATCGATATACTTTCGATAAATGAAAAATTAGATTATTTATTAAAATTAGTAGAACATAATTTTTTAAAAATATCCATATACTAAATAATTTTGTTATTACTAAAAAAGATTAAGTTTTTTACACATTTTATAATTTTATAATTTCATTCATATATAATTAATAAAAATATAGTCAAAAGTATTGCATTTTTATGGTGGACATTAGTATTCATCATTCATAAATATAACATTCACTGTCTATTGTAATGATATTCAATTTTTATTCCTCAAGTTTTAGATGTTGATTGTTTTAATGAAGTATGTTCATCATTTATGATCTACATGTAGTTATAAACATACATAATATAAATTATTTTTACAGGTACTAAATAAAAAATATTAAAGTAAAATTATGCTACAAATATATTTTTAATAAAATAAAATTAGCAAATAATAAATATTTAATATTTATTTAATCATTCAATATAGGTTTAATAAATATAAATATTTAGTATAAATTTAATAAATATAAATTATGTAAAAGAACCATCAATACTTCTAATACCCACATGATACCGAGCCAAATTATAATATATTATAGTACGAAAACTAAAATATAAAGCTTTTTATAATGGTAAACTATCACAATAATACTTTAACAAAATCCAATATTTAGACAATTAAAATTACTTTGACGCCAAGAGCTAGTTCCCATAAGCCTACAAATTAAGTTGTGATAGATATTAATTTGACAAATATTTTTCATTTCAAGAAATTCTAAAATGTGCCATATAACATTTCACGTATTATATTTACTGCTCACCTGGTGAAGAATATGCAAAATTTAATGTGGCAAAAAGAATTATTACAAGTAAAATATAATTGGCAGCCAAGGCAGTGTAGGAAAGTCCCCGTGTACCTACCATAATTGAAAGTTTTTGATTTTATTTGCTTGCCTTTAATCCTAAATTTGGAAAAATTACAAAACACGTAGAGATGTGCCGCATTATCATATCCAAGAAATGGTAATCAAAATCAATTTGCTCTTTCCTTAAGCTGATTAAAAAAAAAAAAAGAAACTCTCGTTGCCACATCATGAAAATTGAGATTCAGATGGGTTACCTGCTTTATTTTTCCAAAAATTCTGGAACATTATTGGCGCTGAATTCCTAATTTATTTCTGGAATTTGCAAATCCAAATCCCATTTTTTATTACTCTGATTCCCAAAGTTTAAGTCCCCTTATGCGATGAAGGATTTGAGACCTATTAGTTTGTGTAATTTCTTGTACAAATTAATTTAAAAGGTTGTTGCTAATAGGCTTAACCATGTTCCCCTTCTCTGATTCATTCTTCACAAAGGTCCTTTTGTCCATAGGCGTCCCATTACGGATAATGTGACTGTAGCTTTTAAGGTGTAAACATTGAATTAAGAAAAGAAAGGGATTTTGGTGCTTAAACTTGACGTGGAGTGTGGTTTTATTGAACAATTAAGGATTAAAATGCAGTTTTCTCTTCATTTTGTTGAAACTTGTTATGACTTGTTGCTCTTCTATCTCTTTTTCATTTCTCATCCATTGGCATTCTAAAGATTTTTTAAAACCAAGTAGAGGTCTCCGTCAAGGGGACTTGATTTTGCTCTATCTCTTTTTGTTGTATGCAAAAGGTTTATCATCTCTCATTAGGCAAAAAAAAAAAAAAAGGAATAGAGAGCACAACGATGTTCAAGTGTGTCGAGGCATCTGATGCCGATATAAGTTGTAGATGATAGATATTGTAAAATCTAATATTCTTGATGCGCGGGCCTTAGTAGAATTTTGTAGAAGGTTTTATTGCAATTGAAGAATCAAAGTATAAAGCCTTAGCAAAATCATGAATAATTAGAAGATGGAGAATCTTGCTTGATTTAGAAGAACCACAAAAGAAATAAAACTTATAGATCCATCAGTAGAGATGTAGAAACACAGTGAAGGTGTAGAATCCAATTGTGGCGAGATTAAAATTCCACTAAGAATGATTCACGCAATTGTAAAGATAAATGACTGAATTATTGATGTCTCTAAGTTAGTACTTGCAAGTGTACGAATTATTTGTATAATAAAATGGTAAATTCACCTCGAGGTCGATCTCTCAAGGAACTATAATGTCATTTATTATAATGATCAATTATCAACAAAAAAATAATAAAAGTAAACTTAAACACTCTAAACCAGCATTTTGAGAAAATAGAATATTCATAAAATAAACTATAAATAAACATGCAATGTAAATGCTTATGATTTAAAACTATATGTTAAATACACTAATTAGCCTAGCCAATTACTTAGTAATCTCTTTGTTTTACTTTAAGCCTAGATGTAATGAATGAGATGGTGGTGTACCTTTTCCTCTAGCCACTCAAACTAATCATGCAACTAAAATTTCTTTTACTAACATAGATTGAAGCAAATATGGTTTCTTTAATACATTCAACCTAAATATTTTTATAACAATCACTATTATTAAATTAATATGATGGTCAACTAATAATAATAACTGAAACTAATAAAAATATGAAGGTAAAAAACTACTGATTAAATAAATAAATAACAAGGTTAATACATAAGTAGAAAAGTTTAACTAAACATTTATGAAAATTAGTGTAACATATTTAATCCAATGATCATTGTAATTAAACAAAAAGACATAAAATAAAATTAAAAAAAATCCCTCAAAATCTAAAAATTCTTTAAAGCATGAAGATAATTGGTGCTCACTCTCCACTTTTTGAAAAGTTTATTAGATCTTAAAAGAATAATGAAAATCAAGAACTAAATATTTGTAAAAGATAAAGTGTAGAGAATTGTAGAAAAAGAATGGTAGAGAAAAAAATAATGGATAAATACTGACGAGAGATTTAGCAAAAAGTAGATAGAAGAAAGCCCTCCTCCTTTTCATGACTAAATTTATAGAGATGTATACCGAGTAGAGCTACTCAACTATATAATTTCCCTCTAGTCACAGTTTTCTTGGATTTCTCAATCCATAATTGGGTTCCTTTGATTTAGGCTTCTAGTCTATTTAAGTGTCTTAAATCTCTTCTTGTTGGTCAAAGAAAAACACATTTTTTATCCCATTTGGTTCAAAATCTAAAATTCTTATTTCTGTATACCTCTATAATAAGTGAAAATATAAAAATTATTAATTAGATATAAAATTATTAATATTATATTTTACGAAACCAAGTTTTGTATGAATTTGACTTGTTTACGGACCATATCTATATCTATGGATCTATTATTTTCTTGTGTAAGTTATACAGTAAAAGGATTTAAAACTTAGTATATTTTTCTTTTTCAGAAGTATTATTTTATTTAGCTATATTTTCTTATAATAAAGCCTGATGGCAGGACTAAATTTAATCAAAACCTATGCATAAAAACGGCCTTGCAAATATCAATCAACGTATCCGACCGGCTACCAGGATCAAAAGCAAAAGCAAAGATCATAACTTGACAATTGCAGATTCGTGGGGAAGGAGAAAACAGAGTTAAGAGAGAGAAAGGGCTTTCGGTGCTTATAATAAAAGGAACAATAGGGTACGAGAGTTGTGGTCAAACCTTGCTGCTTTTTGGTTCCTTTATTGTCATTATTATTTATTTCCTTTTCAATTCAGAAGGGAAGGTTGCTTTACTGAAAAGGCAAACCTAAAAAATCATTCGTTCCCTTTAATATATAATAATTAATAATATATTCATTTTATCCTCGACTAAAAAATAAAGTGAAGCCATATAAATAGCCATCTTTTCTTCCACATGACTGATAGTGCAAGCTTCCAATTAGGCGTTCCATATGTAACATGTGCCAATAGTTGCTCTTAACAGCTTTCTTCTTAGAAAGATATTAGAAATCTCAATATTTTTAGTTTTCTTATTTTTATTGTGTAAGAATATCAAAAAATTTAATTTTTGTATTTATAGTTTTAAAAATAATTAAATTACTGAAAACAGTTAAAAATTAAAAATAACTAAAAAGTAACTGAAAAATAATTAAAAAAAACTAAAAACAGTTATACTATAAACTTGAAAAATTAATAAAAATAATTGCTTTCTATTAATTGCAGCTATTGTTTTAACTATATAGATTTATAAATTATATTAAATATAATCAAATATCAAAATAATAATTAATATATTAACTTTTTGCAATTAAAAATTAAATATTTAATTAGGAAATAGTTTAATGCAGAGAAAAAACGTGTCAGACATGAACAGTAGAAAATAATTTGATATCGTTATTTTTATTCATTTCAATCATTAAGGTATTTTATTAATATAATAACTTGTTACTCAAGTTTTCATACCTCGACTTCATGTTACTATAGGGAAAAATAGAGTGTAAGTTTATTGAATTTTAAAAATATTTTGTTAATATTAGTGATAAAATTTTGATTAAAAATAAAATGAATATAATAAATGCACCTCCAAAAAGATAAATTATATGATGTCCACACAATATTAAGAACCTGAATTATTGAAAAATTTATAATACGTTTTTTAGTTAAATTTAGTACTTGTGCGCAAAAGATACGACTGTTCTTTTAAAGACACTTGTCTTTGATTTGGTTATTTTTTTAATTGTATTAATTTTTTTTATTCAGTTTATTTAGCCTTTTGAACAATAAAAATGATATGCCCCAACAAGTTAATCTAATTTTACGATAGAACTATCTTAAAGGGTGAAAATTTTATATTCTTATAAAAAAATTTGAATTGCTAATAAAACTTTATGTATATATAAAAATTAATTTTAATATATTATATTTTTCTTACAAGGATAGTGGTGTAATATTATTAAAAAAATAAGTATAGTGTCAATAAAAATAAAATTAAATTAGAAAGTATAATAATAAATTATTAATAATAAGACAATAGAAAAATAAATAGAGTATTAAAATTAATGAAAAATGGAAATAAATAAAGAAAAAAGACACATAGAAAAAAAAAAAGACAATGAAAACAATACACCACGGTATTGATTTCAAATAAAAAGAAAAAGTTATGTAGCCAATACATATTAAATGATCCAGATCCATAATGCAATTTAGATTTACGGACATGGATTTATGATATAATAATTTTTTTATATATATTATTTTTTTATTAAATTATAAATAATTAATTTTTATTAATTTGCTTTTAGTTTATTTTGTATATATTAACAATATATTTTATTTTATTTTTAATAAATTTCATTATTAATAAAATATAAAAAGAAAGAAATGAGTAAGAAAAATAATATGACTCTTAATATAAAAGATGAAACTAAAAATTAATAAAAAAATAATAAATTAAAAAAAATCTCTTACAAGCCTAATATGTACATATATTTCTTAATATTAAACTTATTATTATTATTATATATATATATAGATTCAAAGCTGAAATATGTATGTATTGTCATATTAAGTTTAAAGTATAATTTATAATGCCTATTAGAAATATTAAGAAAAAATCAAGAAAGGACAAATTGCAGAAGATAAAAAAAAAATTAAAAGAAAAAGTCAACAACTTTTGTTATTAGAAATTTACAACCAAAAATATCGGCAACAAGTACACGAATATTTCAAGTGTGATAGTGATTGGTGAAAGAAGTGAGACTCGCTAATTAATTGTGGGACACAAAAAGAAATGAAAGCTGGCCTAAGCTGAAAGTTCTCTTTTATTTAAATAAAATGGATGCCATTCCAGAGAAATGAAAACCCACCAGAATTGAAAAGAATTCTCTATTATTTCGATTTTTCTTTGCCATGCCCATGTACTATGTCGCGGACTTGTTCTTCCTATCAACCAATTGCATGGTAAAAGTTATTTTGTTCGATCAAAGAAATAACTCATCGAATGCTAGGTAAGATGCTGACTAAGATGGTAAAAAAAACAACAGAGAGCTTAAGATAACTTAGAGAGCCTTTATTACAAAGAGAACTTGCTTGAGCTTTGCTTAATGGTTACAAGTGAAGTTCTTAAGCTATTTATAGGCATCCAACTCCTCAATGGACGATGATGATTGATTTGATCTAATAGCTAAAATTAAGTGTCTAAAAGTTTCTATATAATTATATACTTATCTATATATTCTATATGTCTCTAGATTATTCTAGAATATTTCTAGAATCCTCGTTGTCTTCCAAAAAATTCTATAAACTTACTGGGGCTTTGAACCTCATTTTAATAGGAGAAACTTGCGGCCTGTGACAACTATCATGCACTTGCTAAGATGTCTATGTTTTGTTGTTGTTTGCCTATGTCCACTCCTTCCTAATTGATATAGTTAATTAGATATGATATTATTTTTTAGAATTAAAATTATTATCTAATTAGAAAATTAATTTATTAGTTAATATAATATTAAAATATAATTAATATATTATTTTTAGATAAAATTGGTATCATTATCTAATTAGGTTAGTTAATATAATATTAAAATATAATTAATAAATTATTTTTAGATAAAATTAGTATCATTATCTAATTAGGTTAGTTAATATAATATTAAAATATAATTAATATATTATTATTTTTAAATTAAAGTTAATATTTAATTAGAAATGTAACTTATTAATTAATAAATTAATAGAATAAAACAAAAAATTTATATATAAGGTTAAATTTTATATGTAAAAAATAAATATACATGTCAAAATAAAAATTTATATGTTAAATAAATATACATGTCAAAATAAAAAAATTTTATGTTAAAAATTAAGCACACATGTCAAAAAAAATTTAAATCTCAGAAATTAATATATATATTATAACGAATAATTTATTTTATATAATAAAAAATTTAATTATCTATAATTACAGGTTATCAATTATAAATAGAATTTGTTAAAATAATATAAGATAGTTTTAAGAATTCATACACTCTAAGAATTTATAAGAAATTAGCATAATTTGTGAAAAAATATAAAAAAAAATCATCATTTTTATAATTTTGTAATAAATTTTGTAATTATAAAAATATTTAATATTTTTTATAAATATGCCAATTTTTCATAAATCATAGAATTTCATGATGTGTCTAAGTTAGTACTAGCAAGTGCACGAACTGATCATATAGTAAGGATAAGTTCACTACGAGGTCGATCTATCAAGGAACTATAATGCCACTTATTATAAAGACTAATTATCAATACAAAACAATAAGAGTAAATCTAAATACTCAAATCAGTATTTTTGAGAGAATAATATTTATAAAATAAAGTAACCAAATAATAAATAAATATGCAATGCAAATGCAAATGCTTATGATTTAAAACTATATGCTAAAGACAGTATTTAGTCTAACCATTTACTTAGTAATCTCATTGTTTTACTTTAAGCCTAGATCTAATGAATGAGATGATGATGTGTCTTTTTCTTTAGTCACTCAAACTAATGATGGAACTAAAGTTTCTTATACCTACATAGATTGAAGCAAAGTTGGCGTCTCTAATACATTCAACCTAAATATGTTCATAATAATTACTATTGCTAAATTAATATGATGATTAACTAACAAAAATAACTGAAACTAATAAGGATATGAAGGTAAACAAATCATTCATTAAATAAATAAATAACAAGATTCATACAAAAAGAAAAAGGCTAAACTAAACACTTATGAAAACTAGCCAAACATATTTAACCCAATAATTATGGTATTAAATAGAAAAATATAAAACAATAAAGTAAAAGCTCCCTCTAGATATAGAATTTCTTCAAATAGAAAGATGATTGGTCCTCATTCTCTACTTCTTGAAAAGCTCCTTAGATCTTAAAAAGAGTAATGAAAACTAAATTAAAGTGTTTATGTAAGAACTATGGAAAATAATAGTGTACAGATGTTGAGAGCAGATAGAAGAAATCTCTCTTCTTCCTCTAGAATTAGGTTTGTAGAGATATATATAGAGAAGAGTCCTTCTCTAAATAAATCTCTATAGAGATAAGTATACCAATATAAGTCTATCTAATAGATAAGAATATAGGTATCCTTATTTCCACAAAGTACTATCCCATAAATAACTCTTAATTTAAATTATAATAATTATATAAAATGACTAAAATATCCCTTGGATTTTATAATCTTTGGTCATGCCTTGCAAATAGCAGTCTATGTGTCTTAATCTTGAGCCTTGACACAAACATATCTAATTAAGTTTCTTTTTGAGTATTTGGCTCCATATTTTTCTCTTTTGGCTAATATTACATGAAAATAGACAATTAAGTTTAAATGAGGTAAAATTATATATTTTCACCATATTATATATAGAAATCATATTATTGAAGCTCTAAAATACCCTAAATATCTATATACAATTTGGACCTATCATTTTGCAAAAGCAATTATCTTTTATAATATTATAGTTTTGTAAATAGTAACACTTATGAAAAATTATTATAATTTATGAAGTCTTTCTATAATTTAGTAATAAATTTCAAAATTATTAAAGAATTAATATTTTTTAAAAATTTAGCAATTTTTTGTAAATTATTAAATTTCATAAAAAATTATATTAATTTATGAAAAAATGAAAAAAGTTATCATTTTTATGAAATATTAATTATTTTCATATTTATAAAAAGAATACTAAAGGATTTCAAAATGTTATCAGTCATGTATAGATATTGTAACACCCGAAATTTTTTTTTATATATTTAATAGTGAGTTTTTATTTAAGTTAATTTTAGCTTTATTTTTATTCAAGTAAACTATTTGAGAAATGATTATATTTTGGTTATTCAAATTATCCCAAATGCATATTTATATAAATAAAATTATATATTGGAAAATTTTGGAAGAAATTATAAAGGATGTTTTTATAAAAAAAATTTGGAAAAATTGGTATTATAATTGATTAGTAGTATTAAATTTTAAGTTGGAAATTGATTATTTAATTTAATTGTGTATAGGATTTAATTGGAGGATTATTTTGGAATAAGGATTAAAAGTATAATTTTATTTTTATGGGGTTTTAATGGAAATTTGTGAGTTTGGTATTTTTGTAAATAAATATGTCGGTCAGGGGTATTTGTGTAATTGTGTATTTTCAGTAATTCGGTTTTGGCCCAAATTAAATAGTTAGGGGCTTAATTGAAAGGCTAAAAAGAAGTTTGGGGGTCAAATTGGAATTCTGCGGGATGAAATTGTAAGTAATTAAGAAAGTTGAGGGACCAAATTGTAATAAGGAAAAGTTCAGGGGTCAAATGTCGATATTGAAGGGAAAGAAATCGGGGAGAGAGAAAGTAGATCGGGAGAGAGAGAGAGAGGGCGATGGCGATGGCCGAAGAAGAAGGGGAGGAAGGCGGCGGCGTGCGTCGTCGGTGGCGACCGTCGGGGCGTGGAGCGGGCCGGCCACGGAGCGGCCAAGCCCCACTTCTATGCTAAGGCAGAAGCGGCCAATTAGCGGTGGAAGAGCTTCAAGGCAAAGGCTGCGTGTTCCGGGTACTCCGCGTTGTTGGCGGTCCGAGTCGGGTGGCGATCGGCTCTCTCGGCGAGAGCTTTCTTTAGCGGCCTGTGGTGGCCGGGAGACGGAAGATCCGGTGGAGAGAGAAAATGGTGGCAGCCGGCATTTTTTAGCTTTTCCGGCCGATCCGTGGAGGATGGACGATCGGAGGATATATCCCGACTCTCCTCGATTTCAAGCTTCGCGATGGCACCGGTTTCGTGGGCGATCGGGTTTCGTTTATGAATCGACGGTCGAGATCGCTCGCAAATCTCTCCGGATGATCGGGTGTCGGATCAGAAAATCGAAAGTGGGATCGCCATCGGCCGCCGGCCACGGAAGTAGTCGACCGAGCGACCGAGCGTCTCGGTAATTATCTTTGGCCCGTTAATTTTAGAAATTCTTGGTTTAATTGTGTCTATTGGATTATATTGTGTATTTGATGATTTTTGTGAGTCAAAATATTTGTCCGCTGGCCCGCCATAGTCGTATTTTGTCTTTGTGTGGCGAGTCGGAAATAGTGAAGTTTGGGGACCCGACTCCCGTTGTTTAAATTGTTGGATATTTGGAGTGTTTTTCCGGCAGTCCTGGACCCGTTTTTACGGGGGGGTAATGTTCGTGTTGTAGGGAGGTTCACTGAATTTTCGGTAGTTCTTGAGTCGAGATTCTTAGACAGTCGATCCTAGGAATCTAGACCTAGGATCTATTGTAATTGTTTCATCGTTTTGATAAATTGTTTTCCGTGACTAGATTGTCAGTTCGTTCGGCTCGCTCCAACCGAGGCACCGGAGCAGAGCTAGGAGGTCGCCAAACCTGTGAGTTAAAGTCATATATCGCTTATGCACGTGTCATGCATAAAATTTGATTCGCCATCGTGATTATTCATTTGCAATTTTAATTTTCATTTAATTATTATCATTATTTCCTTGATGCTTTTAATTATTATTTAAATATGTTTTCCTTTATCACCAATTTTAATATTGCATGATGACTCGGGATGGGACGGTGAGAACATAGGAGTTGGATGAGTGTTCCAATATAATATGAGAGAGGTAGGAAAAGGGTAAAGAGGTAAAAATTTTGAGAAAGAAAGATTAGGACCTGCCCTGGTCGAGCATCGCTCTCTGGGCTTAGTAGAGTGTGGTTGCTTGGGAGTAAGGTCCCCGGTCGAGCATTGCTCTCTGGGCGGCTTATTTGGAAATTTAAGTGACCGGAGGTAAGGTCCCTGGTCGAGCTATGCTCTCCGGGCACCAGTCTTATTGGATAAGAGAGCCCGAAAGGCTAAGGCCGAGAGTTAAGTGGACTGGAGGTAAGGTCCCTGGTCGAGCTTTGCTCTCCGGCCACCTGTTGGAATGAGAGGTTTGAGATGATAGAGTTGAGACATAAGTGTTGGAATAATCGAGATTTTAGAGTTGGGATTAGAGTTCTACTGAAGTACTCCGTCCCGTTGCATGTGGAATAAATTTTGTTTAAGCATGGCATGACACATATGTTTTAACATGACACGTATGGTTCGCGTGATTTATTAATTATTTTTAAAATTAAATGAATGTGATATTGAAATGTTGGAAACTGTTTTAGATATATGATTTTAACTCACTCTCGAGACTGACAGTCTCCATTTATGTTTTTTTCGGATTCGTGATCGTTAGTTCTCTCGCGACTCTTATTCAAAGAACTCCTTAATCATCGGGTGATGTATTTGATTTGGTATGTAAATTGGTAAATCTTAGATTCTCCGCAGTAGTAATAGTAGATGTATCAGTTATAAATTTTCTGAGTTTCAGGTCTCGCCTAGTTTATCTGGCAGACCGAAGTATTTATGTAGAGTGTAGCATTTAAGATAATTTGTGGTTTTAATAATATTAATTTGAGATGAGGTTTGTTTAAATCAGTGAGTGTCAGGCTTACTACGGGTTTCGGTGGCCTTAAGCCTACCCATTCCCTAGTGCCGGTCACGGGCCCACGGGTGGGGTCGTGACAGATATAAATCTTAATAAATAAAATTTAAATTAAAAAATCAATAATATTTAAAATAAAGTTAAATTACTTTTTATTTTAAACAAAGTAAATATAGAAACCACCTATAATTTAATATTAAATATATTTTAGAACCCATTCCGAAGCTTTTTAAATTTCAAAATTATTTCTGAGCTAATATTATAAGTTTGAACTTTCGTGGTCCATATTCAATAAAAAATAGCCTTATATTCAATATAGTATGGAAAATCCTCATAAAAATAAAGGAAATAAAGTTATGCACTTAAAGTAAATAAGTATTATTTTTTTAGAAAAAAAAATTATATGCGACTCTATTATATAATCTACCAATAAAAATATCTTTAATAATCTTTTTTATTTTAAAGACTACTAGTTTTATAATAAAGAGTATTTCATAGAATATTCAAATACAAAAAGTAAAAGTTTGTATTTAAATTTAATAGATTCTATATATTTTATTTTATATTAATGCCTTCTCTTTATAGGTATTAACAGTTTTAATTTACTTTATTTTTTAAAATTTTATTGATGATAGTTTATAAAAATTTGTATTATACTTTTTAGATTTAAAATAAAAAAATTTAATTTCTCTAAATATGAAGATATATTTAAAATCTAAAAGATTTATTAGAATATTATTTTATAAAATAACTGATAAGAAATTTAATATATATATATATATATATTATATATATATATATATATATATATATATATATAATTCCTTAGAGATACTACAAATGAGTAATATATTATTCGTATAATCATCAAGATACATGGATCTAGTCAGCAAAAATTACTCTTTTCTTTCTTAATATGGCTCCAAAATCACATTCATCCTGCACCACACTAACAGCCACATGCATATTTTATCACCAGAAGAATAAATTAAAAAAGTAAAAACAAATAAAGAAAGAATACAAGAGCAGAAGTTAATACGATTCCTAAATGTTTATTTTTGTTTTTGTCGTTTTCACGTAAGAGTTTCGTAAGCATGTTAATAAATGCAGGTAACCAGATTTGCATTTGTCCGACTGACAAAAGAAAAATATAAAAAATTATTAAAAATAATTCATGCCCACCAATCCTTCGGTGAGGAGTTGTAATTCTAATTGAAATTGTATTCTTCGAAATGTCCCATCAGCAATTCTTACAGTTCATTTGTTTTGTTGTAGTTAAAATACAATTAGCTGCTTTGAAGAATTGTATCATTCTTAGGTGTTGACGTGTGTAATGATGCCTGCCAAGCAAGTTGGCTGGTTCTTATTATAGTACTGGGATCACTCTGACTGTGCATCTATATGTTTGGAACGTACGACAATTGGATGCTAATTTCTTGGAGAAAACAAGATCATGAGTAGCAGCACAGAGCCACTGTTGAAGAAGAATTACTATGAGAATTGCCCAGGTTGTAAAGTTGATCAAATCAAAGAGTTGAGAACAGGATTGCCCATTAAAGAATTTGTTTCTATATGGATTGTTGTGCTCTGTACTGGTAAGTAATTTAGCTATATATATATACATATACATATTCTGTTTTCAGGTTTTATATATATGATTTAGGACAGATGAAAAGGACCAGGTGTAGCTTCTTGTTTCTGTTTATAGGACTTTTTCCTTTATCAGAACCTATTAATTGTTATATATGTTAATGGAATGAATAAGAGCTCGATTAAAGAGAGAGAAAACCTTCGTTCTTAATGATTTTGATCCTTACTGGATTTTCTCCTGATGGGGGATGCCTGAGAAGAGAAAAACCATCCAAGTTCTTTGCTTGAATCAAGCATTGCTGCTGCTGCTAGTTCATATGTCACTGCTGCAGCTGCAAAACATAAATCAATGACACAATGATAAACACATTATCTGGAGAATATTATTGTTAGCTGTATTCAGTTTCCCAATGTTTTGTTAATGGATTTATCTGTCCCATACTGATTATAATCTTAACTTTTGCAGCACTTCCAATATCATCTCTCTTTCCATTTCTTTACTTCATGGTAAGTATACGTCTCCGTGCATCTCTTTGTCCAAGTATTTTTTCTTTCTTGACATGGTGAGGACCTTTTCTTTTTTGTTTTCTTGTTTTGTCGGGTTGGGGGGTTAGACATAGACATCTATGTTTCCGTACATCATTTCTTGGACAATTTTGCTGGAAATTAACAAGAAAGTCAAGACAAATATCAATTGAAATGTAGAAATCAAATCCAAAATTAGGCCGGAAGACGACAATAGAACAATTGCATTTTAGTGATTATTGTAGAATTAATTTAACAATATGAAGTTAATAAATAATTAAAATATTTTATTAATTTTAAATATTAAAGATATAAAAATCATTAAATGTCAAAATATGAAGCAATTAAATATATGCACCAGACGATATCCTGCTAGCTAACACTTGTTGCTTTCGGGTTGCTAGGACTGCTTACAGCAATTAGCATTCTAAGAATTAATCACATAGATGAGGTTATTTATGGCATATATTTTTCACATTCTATTGGGTAAAATTGGCAAAGACTGTTGCTACCTATACTGACTTCCTGTGAATATTGGACATGTGAAAAGAGAGTACTGTTGTAGAGTTAATAATATTCTGTCAAGTCCATACCCTGATACAAGTGATACCAATAAATCTTGTTCTTACTTGTTCCAGTTATTTATTATAACACTCTGCTGTAATCAATTTCTCATGGCAGATTAGGGATTTTCATATTGTAGAAAGAGAGGAAGATATTGGATATTACGCTGGATATGTTGGTGAGCTTAGAACCTGTGCACCTTCCTGTTCATTAATGGCATATTTTAGCAGTTTATTCTACTAACCTAACAAGGTCCACCCCTCAAATATATATATATTTTTTTTCTGAAGGGTCCGCATTTATGCTTGGTAGGGCCTTGACATCTGTTTTCTGGGGAGTAGTCTCCGATCGCTATGGACGAAAACCTGTCATAATCATAGGGACCATTACAGTGTTAGTAGCAATAAACAACTACTTTCTTTAACAGCTCTAAATTCAAGCATGTACCGTTATGCAGGGACGTTCCATTTAAAATAAATTAATAAAATCTCATATTTATTTTGATTGTGGACTGCTCTCAGGGTTATTTTCAACACTCTGTTCGGCCTTAGTGTAAACTTTTGGATGGCTGTTACTACAAGGTTTCTTCTGGGGAGCTTGAATGGTTTGCTTGGACCTATCAAGGTAATTAGCAGTTGGCACTATTTTAGTATTAGCTTACGTGGGATGATTCTTCTTTTATATACTGTTATTTTCTAAGTTTTTTGAACTTGTTGAACCCAATTAACAGGCATATGCTTGTGAGGTGTTCCGAGAAGAACACCAAGCCTTAGGATTATCAACAGTGAGAGCTCTATTTGGCCTATGTATAATTTGAGTTCTGTCTTAATTGCACTGCTGTCCTGGTAATGAAAACAGTATATTTATCTGGTTTTAGATAAGCACATCATGGGGTATAGGACTGATCATTGGCCCAGCCCTAGGAGGTTTCCTTGCTCAGGTATTTGATTTCTCAACTATTTTATGCATTATACATACAACAGCATAATAAATATATTTTTGTATTTGGTTTCAATCCATAAAATTTATTTATAAATCTAAAATTTATATACTTTAAATAAAATTAAAATTAATTTAATATTCTATATAATCCAATTTTTATGTAATTAATTATAACTAAATTAAATTCTAACAAAACATATAGAATTTTTAAATAAATTCCACGTTACTAAGTACATTTTATAACACTACATATCTCTTTTAATTTTATTATTTTAATTTTATTTTTTTCTCATATCTTTTTTTGAAATAAAATGAAAATTATATATATATTTTTAACTATATTCAGATTAAAATAAAGAGACAAATTTAGAGGTGTATAAATTTTGCAGCATGGTTCCGCCTCTGCAGAACCATGAAACTTCCCCTTGTATATTTAGGCACAAGGACCTGGCAAAATGTGTATTTAACGGAATGTTTTCTTTATACTTCTACTATTCGTTGTTTGGTATGAATTGCACCTGTTATAAAAATTTAGATATTCAAAATATGCATCATTCATTTCATTTTATAATTCAGATAGCCACACACACCGATTTGAGCTCATAATTAGTCAAACTCAAAATATGGCCCAACTCTATTAGATTAGAGTTTATCCTTGTCGAACTCAAAATATAGCCCAATTCTATTAGTTTAGAGTTTATCCTCTCTCAGCTTGAAATGAATTCACAGTTTTATTTTAACAATCGATTTCAATTAAAAAAATATTTTTAATTTATAAATTAAATTTTTTTACATCTATATATCGGAATCAATGGGTTCCAATAATATGAAACTGTAAATCATCAATTCATGAACCATGGCTTGGTCTAAATTTGGATAATAAATGCGTTTCCTTCCTAAATTCTTAAGATTATATATTGTTGATTGGATTCCACACATTTTGATATGATTTATAATTGCATCTTTTTTTAATAGTACAAAAAAATGGTATGAAAATGCTGACATGTCAAAAGTGGCTTCCATCCTGGCACATTCTATTATCCCCACCATGCACTTTTTCTGGTTATTAACTGTTCTTTCTAATCATTATATATGCTGACAACTGGACACTTTCAGCCCGCAGAGAAATATCCCAATGTTTTTTCCCAGGAATCTTTGTTCGGGAGGTTAGTGAACTTCCACTGCATAATTGTGGAAACTCTTCGCAATTAAATAAAGACAACTAGTATATATATATTATAATCAGTAAAAGAATTATATATATATATTATAATCAGTAAAAGAATTATATATATATATAACTGTTTCATAAAATATTATTAAATAATTGACATATATTTTAAAATAAGGAATTCTTATCTATGTTTTATGTATATATTACAACTAATAGTAGAATGATATATATATATATATATATATACACGAGTATTTTACATTTTAATATTGGATAATTGACATATACTTCATTATTCAATATTAATAAATATGTGTTAATTATCAATCGGTTTGGTGTATAGGTAGGGACATATAGTGAGTTTAGATAAGAATTTCCAAATTGATAAATATATTTCAATCATCTATCAATTTAGTGTATAGATAGAGAAATACACTAAGTGTAGACAAAATTCTTCCTTAAATAACAACTTTTTTATGGAATAAATTCTGAAATTTACGTTAAATTTAGTCAAGTGCAATTATCGCAATGCACCCTTGTTTTTGTTATAAGGTTATACTAATGTATATTTTCCATTTGTAATGCAGATTTCCATACTTCCTACCATGCTTGTGTACATCAGTTTTTGCTTTTGGAGTCAGTATTGCTTCTTTCTGGCTTCCGGTACTTATATTCTTTCACAGATTACTACTACTAATACTTTCTAAAATTTCTGTGATTGGCATATTTTTTCTTGTCCTTAGAGCTTGGTAGCTAATTTTATGCTAGCTAATTCATTCCATATTTATTTGTCTTGATGCTTGGACATGATGACTTTGTTGAGGTCAACACTGGGTGGCAGCTATTTACAGCAATGTGATGTGAAAATATTATTTGGTTAATTTATACAGGAGACACTGCATATGCACAATGAAAACAATGCCTCAGGCAAGGACTCCCTTGATGCCATGGAAGCTACATCTAATGGCAATAAAGGGGAAGACAATGAAGAAAGCAAACCAACTTCTGGAGAAAGTCTTCTGATGAATTGGCCTTTGATGTCATCCATCATTGTTTATTGTATTTTCTCACTTCATGATATGGCTTACACAGAGGTACTATCATTTCTCATACTTAACACAGAAACTGTTTCCAAACTCCTGCGATTTTTCTTTTTTAGCTTCGGTAAATAAATTTTGATTATCCAATGTTTTTTTTTCGTAGATTTTTTCATTATGGGCTGTCAGTCCTAGGAGGTTTGGGGGCCTGAGCTATTCAACTCAGGATGTTGGAGAAGTTCTTGCTATTTCAGGTCTGAATGAGTGGGCCTGAGCTATCTGTTTTGGGTTCTTCATTAGCACCAGCTTTAGTGTTGCCAAGAACACGAAAAAGAAACAGTGAACTACATGTAAAAGGACATTTTCTATAGTCCAGTAGATGTTGTGAAGTCACTAACGAGTTGTTTCCCTACTATTAGGTTTCAGCCTTCTTGTCTTTCAACTTTCTCTATATCCATACATGGAGAGGATTTTTGGACCTATAACACTGTTCCGCATTGCAGGGGTAATTTTGCAATGTCCTCCAATGCTTGTATTTCTTTTTCTCTCTGTTGTTAGCTATAGACACTTTGGCATTAACTTTTCTTTTGGATTGATTTCATATGTGCAGGTTTTATCCATACCATTGTTAGCAAGTTACCCTTTTATTGCCATGTTATCAGGATTCAGCCTTACCCTTATGTTAAACTGTGCATCTATATTGAAGAATGTTCTATCAGTAAGTGCTCCTGTAACTTGGAGCTCTCTTTCTGTAAGTACTGCGACATTTTCCATGGCATGTAAATGCATAAAGCTATTGCTAATTAAAATTGAGTCATCAGTAGCATGCAGCTTGTGTAGCTTATATGCTTTTCTCCTGAAGTGGACATTATTTACTCAACAGGTGTCAATAATCACGGGCTTGTTCCTTCTACAGAATAGAGCAGTGGTAAATTTCTTATCTTTGTTAGTTAGTTTACTTGGTTTTGTCTTATTCTTTTTGCTAGTAATCTTTGCTGCAAATTAAACACCAGGATCAACACCAAAGAGGAGCTGCTAATGGCATTGCTATGACTGCAATGTCTCTTTTTAAAGCAGCTGGTCCTGCTGGAGGTGGCGCCTTGTAAGTTATACCTTTTTTCTTTTTTCTTTCTAATTGAACATAGCAGATAAATAATACCACAGTTGGGTCTTGGATTTGGGATTAATCATTTCGAGTTTAGATTTGTTTTTTCCTCTTTTTTATGTTTGCCATTTCTTGTTGAGAAATTACTTTTTACCCCTAATTTTTTATTCTATTATATAAATTATACCCAGTATCGATTTTATTATATTAAATTTCTCTTATTTTTTTTAAAAACTAACTACTAACTCTTTGTATTCAAAGTCAACGCAATAAAAAAAACTAGATTAAAAAATAAAATTATAATCGAATTTTTAACTTTTTTATCAAGTATTAAAATCGTCAAAATTATTTTTTTTATCAAAATCAAGTAAAATTCTCATTTTAGCATAGTTTAATCCTAATATCTATCAAAATAATAAAATAAATAAATATGTATTTTATTTTAATAATTCAAATTAAACTATTTGCTAATTTAATAATGTTGCTTTAAATATAAGTATTTTTAAAATACTTAAATTTTTAGGATTAAATTGTACTAAAAATTAGAATAAGTAAAAATGATAATTAATTAATTTTTTTAAATATTAAAATCAACTTATTGTAAAACTAACTATTACTTCAACTAAAATCAATAATTTCACTCTAACATGATAACAAAAGTCTTAGATGAATTTCATACTTGATAAAAATTTAAAAATTTAATTATAATTTTTATTTTTCAATTTTAGTTTTCTAACTGTATTGAATTTGGATTGATTTTGGATGGAAGAAGTTAGTAGTTACTTTTGAATTACATAAAAAGATTTAATATAATAAAAATAATATAAAGAATAACTCATATATTAATCAAAAAGTAAATAGTAATTATTCTTTTCTTCGTCTATAATGTGCCATGGTTAGCCTGCCTATATGGAGGTCCTAGTGGAACCACAAGAACCTTACTATAGGTTCCACAAGAACTTTACTTCTCGAGAAGATTGACAGGATTTGAACCTAGAACCTTTTCATCCGGGCAACACCTTTAATATTTAGGCAATTGATCATTTACTTTACAATTAATTTTCATACTTATAAATGCAGATCATTTCATTTATTTGCTAGAGTGCTAAAAGATGAACTATTTTAACCTCTGAGTGCTCATGGTTGGACAAATCTAATTGTTTAGGGCATCTATATAGCCCAATTATCAAATACTTAGTCTTAAAATTTAAGTTGAATTGAGCATTGGACAAAGCTTGAACTTGAATATGTCATTGTGAATTTGTCAATTGCGGTACATTTTAGTATAAAATTATCTACAACATATTTTATTTCATACCTTGCCTCATGATACTGAATATTTAATAATTATCTTAAAATCTGGATGTCTACAGATTTTCTTGGGCGCAAAAGCGTCGAAATGCTACTTTTCTTCCAAGTATGGTTGCTTTTTTTCCCCTACTGATTTTGTTTTTTACCATTTGTTGCTTTTTTTTTAACTTGTATATTATGGAAATTATTCAATCTGGTTCTTGCATAGTGAAGACTTTACATATAAATATAAAAATATCCTATAAAGAAATATATAATTTATGGACTCATATAATTGTGTGCAAGTAATGTATACCAAAAGTATTGATGTGATAATGTATGTTCAATTTTTAAGTAATTTGACAGGGATTAATGCATATTGAAATGCAGGTGACCATTTGGTGTTCTTCATCCTGAATGTGGTTGAGGCAATTGGAGTGCTAATGACATTCAAACCTTTCCTGGCTCAGCGGTAGAGGAGTAACCAGAAATTAATGAATGGGATGATACGAATCAAAAGATTTTGTACAAACATTAATTCAATATAATTAGTGTTTTTTTGTTGTTGTCTCCATTATTTGACATTTCTTATGCTATAAGATGGTGAGTACCATGAAATTACTAATCAATACTAAGAAATGTTGATTTCATGCAATTTATTACCCCCTTTCTACGCTTATATATATATATATATATATATAACCTTCATAACTTGTGGATGGCAGTATGAGACTTTCTTTTGATATGAAGTCTACCAGTTAGAGTTCTTTGGATGAAGCCTTAACTTCTGAAACTATTGATGTAGGAAAATTGTCAAATGTTCCTTTAGAAATTAACTTGCCTCATGGAAAGCGAGATTCAAACGTAAAACTAGATCTGCCACCAGTAATACATCTATCATTTAGAGATCATTCTAAGTATTCTACTTCAGACATACCTAATACTGATCCTGTCAACTCCTCAATCTTGGTGGTGACCTTCTCACGGACTTCCTTGATGCTAAACTCAACCATCCTGTCAACAATCAAATTCTTAAATATCTTAAATCCTGGCACCTCAGTCCCAGCTACTATAACATGTTCGGGCTCCCTAGAGTAAGTCTTGTATTCATGGACAAATACATCATTTAAAGTCTTACTCTTTGGTTTGTCCTTATTTTCATCCTCATGGTAACCTAGCTCATATCGAGTCTTTTAACCTTTGAAGTCTGGCAGCCCGACGATACCTTACTGGTTCTTCCCTGCCCCATTCCTAGCATGAAGTCCTTGTAGAAAACAACAACTTGGAATCCAACAGGGGCTTTTAGCTCCTTCACAACTTCTTGAATAGTTAAGAAAACCTTACCACTTTGGGCGTTAATGGTTACTATTTTGCCTTCATAAGGGAACTTGACCTTTGATGCATAGTGGAAGGAACTCCTCCTAAGGCATGGAACCATGGCCTTCCCAATAACAGTGTAAAATTTACTAGGATGTCCAAGACAGTGAAATCCACCTAGGATTTGATAGGACACGTTTTTACCAGTGTTGAGAACATCCCTTCCACGTCTCTCTTTGTTTCATCATAGGCTCTTATGACCATATCTAATGGCTTTAGATCTTTTGCAGTCATCCCCAGCTTAGGGGATGTAGGAGAAGGACACATAGTGATGGCGGACCCATCATCCACCATCACATATGGAGTCCTATTCCTCTTAACCTCTACTGCTATATAGAAAGCCTTGTTGTGGTCTCTTCCCTCCAGTGGTAAGTCCTCATCCGAGAAAGTGATAATCCTGGTGATCTTGTTAATTACCGTTCTGATCTTATCCTTGAAGGTAGTTATCGTGCTAACACTTATACTAGATAAGGCCTGGATTAAAGCCTTTCTATAGTCTGATGAGTGCTTCAACAGCTCCTAGATGTCGATTGTCTTCTTTTCTTTCTTCAACTGTTCTAGTAACCTATTATCCCCTTCAAGAGCTTTCTCGACCTACTTCATTTCTTGAACTCCCGTGCCTTCACTTTTACCTACTGGCTTGGCCTTTTTATCAGAGTCGCTGTCTGCCTAAATATCCTTTGCCCCAATGCTTTAGACATCACACTCATCCCCAAAGTTCTACTAGATGTCAATGGCCATGGCATACTTCTTTTCTCCTTTCTTTCAAACCTCCAAAAGACAAGGTTCATAGGCCGCTTGATCCTCGTTTGATCCCTAGCCACTTGTCACAATGTATTCAATTCGAATGTCAGCCAAAGGAGGCCTCAAATAATAGACCTTAAAATCAAATTTTCCCGAGAGTTGTCCCAATAGGTCCTTACATTCATATCGAGGAAGTTGCTCAACTTGCAAGTCCCCACAGTCAATCAAGTCTTGAATCTCGTGCTTGAGACGATTGTACTGGTCTGTCACATGCCCGAAAACATAGGGGGTCTTCATAGGGGGTTTCAGCCAGATGTAGTTATCTATGTGGTAGCCGGGTGCTTGGTGGAATTTGCAATAGGTGTTGGGTTTGTAGCCATGTGCATTTAGCTTAAGTGGGTTTTTGAGGGTGGTTGGTTGGATGCCATTCTTCACTAACCTCTCAAAGATCTTTGAAAGAGGTTGCCTGAAGTTAGAGAACTTCCTTGGTTGCTGGACAACATTCACATTCAAAGTCCTGCTCCCTCTAGCTTGATAATTCGACCTTTTGCCGGTTCACACAGCCTTCCTCTTGTCATTTTCAAATTTTTCGACCTTAAGCCCATCATTGTATAGCTCTATAGAAGTCTTTGAATTCATCATCTGAAGCCTTTTGACCTAACTAGGAAGAACATTTTGGACCACCGTACGAACTTGGTCCTTTTAAGACGGCTTGTTCTTCATCAACCCAGCTTATGTCAAGAAATTAGAGAAGGACTCATTCCATTTCTGCTTAATGGACTCAAGATCTCTAATTGAGACTTCCAACTGAGTATTACAATCATATTGCTTCATAAATGAATTATATAGATCACGCCATTCAACTTTGGTGGATTTTTCCAAACCATGATACTAGTTATAGTAGGTACTTTAGTGACAATACAAACAGTTTGAGAATTTAGATGAACCTTCGGATCACCAGTCCTATTGAACTTGTCCATCTTGGGCATCCTAAATTTCGCAGGAAACTTGTCTTCACCCATTAATACCAATTCCTCAAAATTATAGGTCAGGTCCAACCCTTTGATTTCTAGCATGTCTTTCATTTTGTCAAGCCTGGCGCTTAAATAACTTACAACTTCATTGGTGGCAAGGGTTATCTCTTTGGCTTGGTCTAGCACATACTCATCAAAATTCCAAAAATTCCAAGGCACTCCCCTTCTAGCAGGGTCTTCGGCATTGTCATTGGCAGCAGCAGCAGCAGTTGCGGCACCAATTTTAATTACAGCTACAACTGGGTCAATAGCAGCAGGGATATTAGATGGTGCAATTATAGCATTAGGTGGGGCTTGACTCATAGCCATCCCAGCCAAAATTTGTTGGAGTTCCTCCTATATCACACACCTTAGATCATCAATGATGACATTCTTAAGGATCTCAACATCTTGTTCGTTAGCTCTTTCGTCGACCATTTCAAGTGTAGCTTCAGTCTCGCTTGTGGAAGCTTGATGTCTTGGCTTTTCAAGGAACTCTAACACAGTCTGAATTCTTAATGAGATTGGTTTCCTCTTCAGGCTTCCACTATCTTGTCTCCTCCAACCCAAAGGAGTGTCATTATGGCTAAAAAAAAGGTCAGTCTGATGCATACGATGCATGAGATGCATGATGCACATGATATGCACAAAGACAAAGAAAAAAGGATTAGTGATGGGCTACTGATGCAACCTACACCTAAGGCAGTGAACCTATCGATGCGGCCTAGCACTAGTAAGTATCAAGGTCGTATCCCTGGAGATCGAGTGAACCTAAAGTTACTACTGTTCGCTATGTTATCTAATCTGAAATAAGGTGTGAGAAGTCTAAATTACTTAACTAATGAGTATGAATGCAAATAAATGAATGAACAACAACTGACAATCGAAAGACAACCGTAACAAAAGAAGCAAACCCGAAGGGAACCTAAGTGATGGAATTCTAAGATTGATTTTATAAATTACCAATCTTGCTACCCGTGCCTAAACCCTGAATCGAACTCGGCTCCTTTCTCGAGCTCACCAAGTTCCTAAACCTGCACTAACCTAATGGAATCTCTTCCTATCAGATTATTACAGATTAGCATTAAGCGTGATTTAGATCTATTAAGAGTTATTAATTCTTAATCCAGCGAGTGAATTAACCTTATCTCTAAGTGTTAACTACCAGTTCTTATTATTCAATTTCCAGTTATAACAAGCATTTCTCAATGTCAAGAAACAACCCAAAAGACAATTAATTCAACGTCTCAAATTAACTGAATCAAAATTTATTACTAAACAGCAAGAAGATTACAAGAATGGCAAATAAAAATCTAATAGTTAAGTACAATCCATCAACAAAGGTGAACCCTAATGGGTTCGGCAGCCCTAGCTACTCATAATGAAAGAAACAAATACAAAAGGAAATAAATAACAGAAAAGAAAATGGAACATGTAACCCCTCTTCTCTCGAATCAGAGTGGAAATGCCACAAGTGCCAACTCTGAAACCAGCCTCAAGTATGGATCTCGGATGTCTCGGTCAATCGTCTAGAACCTTTAATCCTTACTTGAATCCCCGAATCAATCCTTTGAACTGACGTTGGTCTCCTAAAATGTCAAGAACAAAGGTGCAGAAGTGAGGTGTCGCGTGCGTACAGAAGTCCAAAAATCAGGAGAGAAACCCTGTCTCATTTTACGTGCGCCTACTTATAGGCAGAAGTGCCCTAGCCCGTGCCATGGCCTGTGCCATGGCCCGTGCAAATATGCACGGCTCATGCCACGACCCGTGCTAATATGCACGGCCGGTGCAACGGGCGTGCAAATGTGCATGGCCGTGCAATTGCCCGTGCAAAGGCCTCGAATTGTGCGTTAATCAAGGAGTCGACTCTGATATGCGTAAATCATCCATATAGCTTGGTTTCTGCCCGGAAATCAATCAATTTCCCATCAATGAGTCCGAAAACCTGAAAAACTTAGAAACATACCAAAGTGCGATTAAACAGGAATAAATATGACTCAAATACATGAATAAACGACTGATAAACAATCAATAAATATGCATAGAATCATCTACATCAAACTACCCCACACTTAAGCGTTTGCTTGTCCTCAAGCAATCAACAACTCACTCCTCAAATTGATACCAAATAACTCAATCAAATACTTTGCAGGAGGTTAGCTCAATCAAATCAGCTATACACAGTGTTGATCAGCTTAGCATAGAGTCGATCGGTTCTCTACAGTATCGATTGGTCATTTTCTGAAATCTAACAACATTTCACGTGTATTTTTTTACCTAAAACGCCAAAATGGGTAAAAAAGAAGTTTCTACAAGACATTCATGATAATTATTAAGATTTATAAAAATATTTAATAATAACTATTTGATTTAAAAGATCTTCTTTTATTTTATAGGATATTAATCTAAGAAGAGGAACAATAATCGATTGAAATAATTGAATATATATTTGTTTCTCTAGGGTTTTCTAGCCCTACTCCTATAAATTGAATAATATGGCCTAGGTCTAGAGGTGAGCTACACTGATTAATTACTAGAGCTACATTCCTTAAGGAACTCTTTAAGTTACACTCTTATTTGATCAACATACACATAGAGAGTTAGTTTTTGGCAAGCCATTAAGAAAGAACCCTAATTTAGGAAACTCACTTAGAACGATATAATTTTTTTTTAGATCTCAAGCAGAATTGGATTCTCAGCCAATCTTTGATTCAACTGCCTCATCGTCTCTTGAGACTCACAAAACAACAATCTACGATGATAACCTGAGGGTTCTACCCACATCTACATCATCCACATCATCAACACCTCCTGCCTTATGGTTCTTTTTATGATTTATTTATGAATATAAGAACATGCTTAGGGTGTTTTATTGTTATTTGATATGATCTATGTGATCAGAATAGATATTTCTTATAATTTAACATTGTTATGACTCATTAGGTTTTGAACCTAATAATAAAAACATATAGGATTTTGAATCTGACATTGTGATTTTATTGGGTTTTAAATCTGAATAGTTTAATGATTAAGAAGACATAATTAATTGGTTTGTATTTATTTAAGTTAGATTTCTAGGATTACATGATTAAGATTTGGAATCTACTTTCAAGTGTTATTTTTACTTATTTTCCACTTTGATTTTTAAGGTTTGCGTGTTTTTAAGTTTTTAATTGTTTAATTCCTCTTCTTACGTTGCTTACTCAATTCTATATATTTTAATTAAATTTTCTATTCTTTGTGCATGTAAAAATCGATTTCTGGACGTGAAAGATTAAAGAAATCTGTAAAAAGACCAATGCAGCCCCCCTAAGCTGATTAGCTAAGTGTAGAGCCGATTTAGCTTTACGTTGAGCCAATCGGCTCTACGCCCTTGTCCAATCGGCTATTTGCACTTTTCGGCCAAATTTTTGAGTTTTGATGTATTTTAGCAATTTTATGTTCTATATTTAATATTTAGGTGTTTTTCCTTTGTTTTTAGTTATAGAAAAAGTTGTAATAGCTAGGTTTTATATTCTGCATTTTTATTTTTGCTTTATGCTTGATAAATACCAAATTATTGAAAATTAATTGCCTAAATTAAAACCTGAACACATAGATCCTTAGTTAACAATTGGACCCAACATGGAAATTATAGTCCATTAGCTAATCAGATGGCTATAGGCTAAATCTAAAATTAATATAGAGCTAGTGGGCTTTACCATGCTTTAATTATAATTAATTGTGCCACATTAGATTTAAGATTACTCAACTGGGCCTTAGCATCAAAAAATAGTCCATCTACACTTAAAGGCTTGGGATTAAAGCATAACTTGTGAATTGGACTAGATTAGGAAAAGCATTGTACATAATTAATTAGTAAAATAGGTTAATTAAATTTAGGTTGGACTTAAATAAAATGGGCTAGACTTAGATGGACTTCAAAAGTTATAGTGCTTGATGTGTAGAAATATAACTGTTGCATTTACAAGGAATAGCCTGTTAACTAATAAAATTAAAGAAAAAAAGACTTAAATAATGAAGTTGGCTTCCACATCTATCTGGATTTGTGGCGTAAGCTTCCTTTTAGAATTGAGAAACGTCACTCATTAGTAAAAGTGTCATAGTGAATTACCCGGGCAGCGACTCCCATCTCTACGCTAGTCTCTATGACTAGTTAGCGTGTTCTCGATTAAGTTAAAAAGCCTTGCAATGCTGTAATTGCTAAAGACACTTGGGTGCGTGCCCGAAATCGCCGCCCATAGTGACGACTCCACTAGGGATAAGAGAAGCTGATTCCAGGGTATCTTTGTTTTTAATTTTATTATTTAACGAGTGTTTCTTGTACCACTACACTATTTTCACACATTGTGCACTTTGGTCCCTATAGTGCAATGGTGTCAGTTAGTGGTTCTTTGGTTCCACTTGAACCTTGGAAATTGTGTCACTGGCTAACCATCACTTATAAGTAATAAGTGAATTTTTTTCGTTGTATGGACCCTTGAGTGGGGAGACGAGTCAAGAAAGAACATTTTTTACTTGTAGGAGCTTTTTATCCTTAACCAGGACTTAGCTCATGGTAATGACAATAGTAATATCCCTTAAGAACCATTTTGCTTGTTATTTGAAATTTTTTTATCATAAGTATTGAAACCCCATATATTGAAAAGACTTGGCCCAAGAACATGTGGAATCAGGCTCCAGGCCCAAAATATGTAAGCTTTATACTTATATTGGGAAATATTGTCTTGTCTGTTTTGAGAGCTTATGGCATGCGCGTCGAGCCTACTATCCCTTGTTGATATAGAGCCCCGACCAAAAATCCTATGGAAGAAAGACTCACCGTGAACCATGTGCAGGAGTAATAGGTTGGAAGGATGATTTGTATATTAATGTGTGTGTTAACATTTCTCTTCTGTCTTTATGCATAACACCTGCATCATTTATCTCATGCATTACATGCATCATACTAACCATTTTTCTAGCCATATAGACACTCCTTTGGGTTGGAAGAGACAAGATAGTGGAAGCTGAAGGAAGTACCAATCTCATTGAGAATCTAGACTGTATTAAAGCTCCTTGAAAAGCCAAGACATCAAGCTTCCATAAGTGAGACTGAAGCTACATCTGAAATGGCCAACGAAAGAGCTAATGAGCAAGATGTTAAGATCCCCAAGAATGTCATCATTGACGATCTGAGAGGTGTGATCAGGGAGGAACTCCAACAAACTTTGGCTAGGATGGCTGCAAATCAAGCCCCACCTTCTACTCTAATTGCACTAGCTAATCCCCCTACAATTGTTGATCCAGCTATGGTTGCCATTAAAACTATCACTGCAACCGGAGCCACTATTATTGCTGCTACCAATGCCAATGCCAAAGACCCTAGTAGAAGAAGAGTGCCCCAAAGTTTTTAGGGTTTTGATGAGTATGTGTTGGACCAAGCAAAAAGGGAGATTGTCCTTACCACTGATGAAGTTGTAAGTGACTTAAGCGCCAGGCTTGACAAGATGCAAGGCATGCTGGAAAACAAAGGTTTAGAGCCGACCTATGATTTTAAAGAATTGGTATTGATGGGTGAAGACAAGTTGCCTACGAAGTTCAAGATACCCAAGATGAACAAGTTCAATGGGGCTGGTGATCTGAAAGTTCATCTAAAGCAATATGTAATCATCATGGGAATTACTCAACTAACTATGACCCAAATTGTCAAGTTATTTATACTGTCGCTAGAATGACCTATTGTAAACTGGTATCATGGTCTTAAAAAATTCTGCCAAAGCTGAATGGCCTGATCAGTGTAACTTTTTTATCAAATAATATGATTATAATACTCAGTTGGAAGTGTCGATTAGAGGCCTTGGGTCCATCAAACAGAAGCCAAATTAGTCCTTCTTTGATTTCTTGACTAGGTGGAGGAATAAGGCTGGGTTGATGAAGAACAAACCCTTTGAAAAGGACCAAGTTCATATAATGGTCTGAAATGTTCTTTCTGGTTGGGTCGAAAGAATTTAGATGATGAACCCAAAGACTTTCATGGACCTATATGATGATGGGCTTCGGGTTGAAGAAATCGAAAATGACAAGAGGAAGACAATGCGAACCGGTGGGAGGCTGAATTATTAGGCTAAAGGGAGCATGACTTTAGATATGAATGTCATCTAGCAACCGAGGAAGTTCTCCAACTTCCGGCAACCATTCTTGAAGATCTTCGAGAGGTTAGTACATAATGGCATGCTCCAACCAACCACCCTCAAAAACCCACCTAACCCTAATGCACCCAGCTACAAACCCAACACCTACTACAAGTCCCACCAAGCACCCAGCCACCATACAAACAACTGCATCCAGCTGAAACACGAAATCTAAGACCTCATTGATGCCGAAAAATTAACTGACCCAGACCATCCCAGTACCAGAAGAAACCCCTTGCCAAACTACAATAACACAACACCCAAAACCAAGTTTTTAATGATCACCCCATACTTCAACAAAGAGGAGGTCATGAACTCTTTCGAAGACATGTCTTAATCTAAGCTAGAGCTAGAGCCAGAACCAAATCACCCATAAAAAAACCATCTTGATCTAGGTGCATCACTATTTATGGTGTTCCAACATTTAAATGGAGTGGGAAACTCAAGCCCTAATCAACAAAGAACAGTCTTAAACCTTATGGGCAGCAGTTTCGGGCGTGCACCCAAGTGTTTTTAGCGACTAAGGCACTGTAAGGCTTTTTAACCTAATCCCGAACATTCCAACTAATCAGTGAGACCAGCATAGAGATGGGAGTCGCCACCCGGGTAATCACCGGTGCACTTTTACTAATGAGTGGCTTTACTCAAATTTCATAAGAAAGCTTAAGCCACAGAGTCCAGAGATGGATCCGAAAGCCAACTTCCTTATTTGTGTATATTAGTCTTTAAATTTATTGTTTAACAAAATATTATCTACAAATGCAAGCATTTTATACACAGGCATACCAAAGCAACATAGAATACACCTAAGTCTAGCCCATGTTATTTAAGCCTAGTCCTTATTTAAGTTGTTAATCTAATTTTACTAACTAATTATGTATAATGCCCTCTTATTCTAGGCCAATTACATGTTATGCTCTTTTGATTCCAGCCTTTAAGCCTATTGGACTACTCGTTATGAGAAGGCCTATTCATTATGATCTCAGTCCTAACTAAGTTCAACCCAAACTAAACATGTCAAAGTCCACTAGTCTAATTGAATTTTAGGCCCAATTAAGGTTGATTAGCCTATTAGACTACTAAATTCATATTGGATTAATTTCTTTTAGCCCTAAGTCTATGTGGCCCATTTTAATTAATCAATCATGACATCATGTATTGGGTTAACATGCAATAAATAATAAAATAATAATAAAGGAAATAAAGCAGAAAGGAAATAAAGCAGAAAAGAAAACCCTAGCTATTACAACCCGTCTATAACTACGATTATAGAATCGAAAAGGCCTAAAACTGAACAGGGGCCAAGAATGCATTCAAAAATTCTAAAAAAGCAAAAAATATAGGGGACAACATGGTTAGTCAATCGGTTGTGCATGAAGAGCCAATCGGCTGACTATAGAGCCAATTGACTCTATATTTAGCTGATCGGCTCTAGAGTCCAAGGGGCACTTCACACAGTTTTCCTTCGATTCTCCCTCGTTTGCTAGTCCAATCTTACACTCTAGAGGCAATTTTCACATGCATAGATGTTTAAACAAAATTAGAATGAGATAAAATAGCTAAAGAAAGACTAAACAAGTTTACAGTAGGCTCCATATTGGATTATAGAGGAATAGAGAAGACCTTCTAGATTCCAGTCGAAGAGGAATTTTGTGTCAGGACGGCATGGTTTTGTATCGGTTATCACAACCAGATGGATGATATGACGCGGATGATGTGATGTGGATGTTAAAGATATTACGTACGTGCAACGGACTCATTAGGAAGGAGTTTGGCGAATGATTTTTGGCAGGACCCGAGTTGGTCCAAATCTTTTAGAGAAGATTCTTTTCTCGCGAGCGGCTGAAGACAGCTTTCAGAAAGCAGAGGAGTTGTGCAAACCCGAAGTGGGAGCACATGAAGATTTTTATTAGGGAGTGTGTATTCTTAAGCTGTCTCTTATGCAAAAAGTGATGCGGTTTAGTAAGAAAGACGAGTTAGCCCTTATTGTGTGGAACTCTTGGAATTATCAGCAGGATTTGTAAGGTGGCATGCCAGATGGACTTGCCGCCAAATTTTTCTCGCAAGGCAATCCGTTATTTTAATTATCCGCGTAGAGGAAGTATATTTCGGACCCTTCGAATGTGTTGCAACCTCGGTGTATGGAAGTAAGTGAAGATTTGACTTCCGTGGAGCAGTCAATCATGATCGTGGATTCTCAAGTTAGAAAATTACTCTAGAGTTTTACTGATGGTCAAGGTCTGGTGGTTGAATTATTCTATTGAGGGAAATACCCGAGAAGCCGAGCTGGAGATGAGAGGTTCTTACTCTCATTAGTCTCAGTTTAGCATGAACTCCACTTTTTCTTTTAAAATTTGAGGACGAATTTTCTTAAAGGGGGGAGAGTGTAATATCCGAAATTTTCCTTTAATAATGATAATATTAATAATAATTAATGAATGGGTTTTTATTTAAATTAGTTTTACTTTATTTTTATTTAGTTTAATTGGAATGATTTAAATGAAATTTTAATGCTAGACAAAATAAGGGAGTTACTTTGTATATCTAATTTGTTTGATTTTTTTTAGAAAATTAATTAAGTAAATTCTTTGGAAATGGATTATATTTTCGGTCATTCAATTTTTCTCCCCAATATGGATATATAAATTGATTTTTATATTGAGAGTTATGAAAGAATTAGTAGAGGATATTTTATAAAAGAATTATTGGGGAAATAGCAATTTAATTAGCTAATGGTGTTAATTTTATTGAAAAATATTTAGCAAATTAATTAATTAAATTAATTGTGTTAGGAGTAAATTGGAGATTTATTTTGGTATAAGGATTAAAAATATAATTTTATTAATATGGGGTTTTAATGAAAATTTATACATTTAGTATTTTTGTAATTAAATATGTTGGCAAGGGCTTTTTAGTAATTTTACATTTAAAAATAAGGGTAAATAAGTAATTATATATTTTCAATAATTCTAATTTGGCCCAAATTAAATAGTTAGGGGCTTAATTGAAAAGCTAAAGAAAAGTTTAAGGGTTAATCGGAAATTTTTACAGAATGAAATTGTTGTAATTAAAAAAGTTGATGGACTAAATGTAAAGAAGAAAAGTTCAGGGACTAAATGCTGATAAGGAAAGAAAGGACAAGAGAGAAAAGAAAGGAAGGAGGGGATCAGGGAGAGAGAAGAAGGAGGAGAAGTGGGGCGGCATCCGTGGTAGGCCATAAGGGTGTGGCAGATGGCCGGAGAGGTGCGGTCAAGGGAGGCGTGCGAATGCTGTGAGGCGAATACTTTTGCAAGCGGCAAATGGAGAATGCGAAGAAGCGGCAGCGGCTTTCTTTCCGTCGTTCCAAGCGTTTCTGGCATCCAATGGCGGTGGGGTCGGTCTTGAATTGACCGGTGAGTTGAGGGCTTCCTTTTGGGAGTAACGGCGTCGGCTTTGGTGGCCAGAGGATGGAGTTTCAGCGAGGTTTTGCAGCCATATTTTCTAGCTTTTTCGGCGAGCTATGGCCGATCAGAGGGCATATCCGGACTCTCATCAGCTCAAGCTTTCCAATGGTACCGGTTTCATGGCGATCGTATTCCGTTTGAAGATTGACGGTCGAGATCATCAGTAAATCTCTTTGGATGATCGGGGGTCGGATCGGAAGATCGAAAGCTAGGATCATCATCAATGCGTCGTCTCAAGTCCGTTGGTGCGTTCGGATCATCGATTGGATCCAACGGCTAGAGGCGAGTCGACCAAGTGATCAAGTGTCTCGATAATTCGTTAGTTCGGCTCGCTCCAACTGAGGCATCGGAGCGGAGCTAGAAGGTCGTCAGAACTGTGAGTTAAAGTCATATATCTGCTTACGTGTGTCATGCTAAGATTTTTACGTGATATCTCTGATTAAATGATTAATATTTTAATTATTTAGTTATTTACTGTTTATATATGTTTCATTTTCTGTATTATGATTTTATTGATTTCGTGTTGACTCGGGATGGGACGGCTGTAGAACATGCTATTTGATGAGTTGTATCAGGACCCTAAGCTCACTGGTAGGAACTTAAAACAAATAGTAAAAAAGATAAATTTTAAAAGGTAAATTTAGGACTTGCCCTAGTCGAGCATTGCTCTCTAGGCTGAGTAGAGTGAGTTTTCCAGAGTAAAGGTCCCTAGTCGAGCATTGCTCTCTGGGCATCGGCTTATTTGGAAACCTAAGTGACCAGACTAGAGTTAAGGACTCTGGTCGAGCTTCGCTCTCTAGGCGCCAGTCTTAGTGGAGTAAGAGAGCCGAAAGGCTAAGACTAATAGTGATAATTAAGTGACCAGACTAGAGTTAAGGACCATGGTCGAACTTCGCTCTCTGGGCGCCAGTTCTGTTAGAATGAGAGAGTCTATATGTTAGTGTTGGGTTTAGGGTTCTGCTGAGGTACTCCGTCCCGTTGTATGAAAAACAAAAAAAAAATTTGTTTTATTTTGCAGAAGCATAGTATGAAATGTATTTTTTATTTTTAAATTAAGCAAATATTTTATTAAAGTATTTATATTCGTTTTTGGGATATATGATTTTAACTCACTTTCGAGACTGATGGTCTCAATTTCACTGTTTTTAAGGTGATTGTTAGTCTTCTCGCAGTTCTTATCTAGCAGCCCGACTCTTTCATCATCGGGTTGATGTAATTGATTTTGGTATGTTTGGCTTGTAGAATTTTAGATTCTCCGCAGTAGAAATTTTGGACTTACCAGTTGTAATTTTATATAAATTCAAGTCTCGCCTAATTATGCTGGCAGACTGAATTTAATTTATAGTACCCGTTGATATAAGATTAATTGTAGAAAAAGTGATTAGAATTGAGTTCGGATTTTAATTTGATTAAGTTAGTGAATATTCAGGCTTACTACGGGATTTGGTGGCCTTAAGCCTATCCATTCCCTAGTGCCGGTCAAGGGCCCACAGATCAGGTCGTGACACCAAAAGTCTTCTTTCTTAAGTGGCCAGTTTCCTAAAATCCTTCTTTATGTAATGGCTTGAGTCTTTGAATTCTAATTATGATCGATAGTGCAATTTCTTCTATTTCATTTTGATTTTCTCTCTTTTCTTTCTTTCTTAGTGTTTCTTTGCTCTTAATATTACTCTCGATTGAATCTTGATTCTTGCCTCTTCCTTAAATCCCTAAACATCTCTTATTATTTACAGAGGTAGAGTTTCAGAGGAAACCCTAGAGAAAGAGATAAATTCTAGGAATATATCGATAAATATCTCATTTATTTATTCAAACTAAAGTAATTATCGATAAAACAGTGATTATCATCAAGGAAACCTTCTAGAAACTATATTTAGATGTAAAATCATCCGAAAAATGACGTCAAGAAGTCAAAATCCAATCGGTTCTATAAAGAACTTATAGGCTTTACCATAGAGCTGATTAGCTCTAGAGTAGGAGTTCTGATTTTTGTAATTTAGTCTCTAATTTTATAAAAATCATGATTTTGACCCTCAAACTTAAATTTTTTCTAACAATTAGGTCCAAATTGATTCCAAAAAGCTAATTCCAGCTGGATTAACCTCAATCCCAGCCTCGGATTAATCTGTCCTTTGCTTTCTCAGACTTGAGAAAGTAGTACCTCTCATAGGATTTTCCATTTTTTTCTCGATATCTATATCCAGAGAAAGTTTGCTGACAGCTACCCCAATTTGTCGAAATTTATGAACATGCAAACGCGTAATATTTGAGCTATATAAGCCACGCTTTATAAGCTCAAACTTTGATTGATAATTCAATATGGGGCCACGCCCGCTTGGTTTGAGGATTTCACCTGCTTAGAACTTCGCTCAACTAGGGAATTATAAAATTCACTCCACCAGGGTTTGAGGACATTGTCTGCTTGAATTTGAAGACTTCGCTTGCTTGGGTTTGAGGAGTTCACTTGCTTGAGTTTTGAGAACTTCGCTTGCTTGGATTTTAAGAACTTCGCCTACTTAGATTTGAGGACTTCACCTGCATTCTAGGAAACTATGCCCGTTGGAATTGGGAGCCACGCTCATTGAATTGGTAATTGTAGAGACTTCCCTCTAGTTATTTTTCATTCTTAAGAAACACTTTTGCCGCTTCGGGCTGATTTGGTAAATTCCTACTTTTGGGTACTTGAGTTGGAATTTCCCTTCTCGGGGCTCAATTTAACTTGTTCTGATGCTTTTCGGAAGCTATACTGACATTTGCCCATCCAGGGACCAAAATGTAATTTTACCAGGTCAGGGATCAAACTTGTAATTTTCTCAAAGAGTTCCCCTCAGGGTGCCAATCGTACTTCTATGCATCTCTCGGAGACTTGTTTCAACTTTTGGATTAAAATTCAATTTTAGGCAGGTTAGGGACGTAAATGACATTTTTGCCCTTCTTTAAGACACATATATATAGGCTTATCCATTCGTCTTTCTTTCACCCTACTCATTTCCTTAGTTTCTCTCTAAAGCTTCTTTTGCTCTTTCTTTGATTTCTTGCTCATTTCTCAACCAGTTTTCTTCAGTCTCCAAATGGCGAGTTCATCTTCTAGACTTACTAGATGCACTTCAGCTGCACCAAATTGAGAGTTCACCACTCTGATTTTCTGCCAAAATGACCTTGGGCTTGTTGAAACGAGAGGAGATTCCTCTTTTGGCAAAATTGAGCTCACATCGCACCTTTCGAGCCATTGGAAAGGTAATTTCTTAACCTAAACTTGTTTTCTACGACTTAGAAACTCGACATGCATGTTAATTACTTAAAATATATGCAAATTTGTATAACAATTAAGAGGAACTGAAAACCCTAACTTATACAACTGATTGGATGTATATACAGTTAAAATGGATGTGCATATAGCCGATCGGCTGTATGTAGTGCCAACTGGCACTATACAGCACGAACAGTTGTACACAGGCCATACCAAGGTGCTTTAGGGTATTTTTATGAAAAAATAACATCGGATAAACACATATTTACCTCCTCAGAGTCTTTTGTATGCGTGTAATACTTAGATACCTCATTTTTTCTTCTTTTTAGGCAACATAGTGCCAATTCAGTTCGGTGGAAACTTCTATAGCGCACGTGAGTGGTCTGAGACGAGCTACTTAGCTCAGTTCAGGCTAGGATTGGAGACACTGGCTTCCGCCGGTTCGTGGCCATACTCCCTTCAATCAATGGGAGAGTCTATCATTCTTCGGTTTATACCTTGCTGGAGAGATGGATGGATACGACACACACCTTCTATACTCCCAGTGGTGAGTTGACTCTTTTTTCCCTTGTATTTTTGGCTATCACCCCCATCGAATTCTCTAGTGCCTCCGTGCCTTTTGAAGATACGATCCGTTATCGGAATCCTGAGGCTTAAGAGCGCTTCATTATTAACCTACTAGGGTTTTCACCGACACTGAAGAATGCGAGGTGCATAGCTTATCAGTGCATTCCCCTCCACTACCGGGGCTTCATTCCTCGGAATGCTCGAGCTTTCTTGGTGTACCTTTTTGGCACTACTCTATTCAGTGACTCTAGAAACTCGTTGAATTTTCACTATCTAGCACTTTTGCAAGACCTGGACCAACTTTCATCTTATGACTGGGGTTCCGCAGCCCTTGCATACCTTTATCAGCAGATGGAAATCACCATCCATAGTGGTAAGAAGATTTGCAGTTTTTGGCACACGGTCCACGTAAGTCATCTTAATTATTTTATTTAATTACTTTTATATCATGTGCGTTGATTCCTCATTTTTTGAAGATCGGCCTCTTGGTAGGCTCACAACCCATATGCACTTCACAAGTTTCCCTTGCTTTAGCCATTGGGGCTCCAACAAGATAGTTGCCTGGGAGTGGTCATAGGTTCATGTGCATCATAGGTGGATCAATGGCCTAACCTAGGAAATGGTAAGCATAGTTTTGTTAATTATGTTCGTATTTTATTTGTGTCGTTGCTTACCTTCTTTAGTTTATAGATTCAGAGTGATTGGCTGGCAGAGTGTGACCAGTGGGAGCTTATATGCTCTTCGCGATTGACCTCGAGCAGAAGAGGATCTTTTTGGCTGGGCCCACCTGTAGGGCTTGGTGCCTTAGTGAAAGGATTTATGGTTAAGAGCGCGGTCCTAACAGGCGCCGAGTCCCATTATCTCCTCCCTTTCCATGTTTTGAAGACACTGTTGTTCGGGTATTTTCTCAGATTATTTAGAATTCCCTCTTTTTATCATGTACTACTCTTTTATTCACCTATTCATAGCTTTTTCGTCAGGCCCTTGCTATCCACGAACCAACTGAAGGATGGTCTTCTCGACACAGTCGGTGTTCACATGTCGTAGGCTCATCCGCCGGTGCGACTTATGAGTCACCACTTATGGTTACATCAAATATGGTTCTAGGAGCTGTCTCATTCCGTCTAGATCCAATGGTTTTGCATTGTAATCCATTAGTGTGATAGAATACTGTCTCGCCATGGATTAGCATTTCCCTCTAGAGTTCATCCTAAGCAACTATACCCATGTAAGTCTTTGCCTTCCTTCTGTGTTTTCATCACTTTGGCTTTCTTGAAAAGGTTAGTGACATATATATAAATACAAGTTCAAAAGGATTAGTTCGAGCACGTACATCGACTAGTTAGGGCTGCAAGGATATAGTTCTTCATCATTGGCGAGGATTGGCGAGTAAGAACCATAATTATAAGTTATAAAATATTGTATGCATGCATGTATGCATGAAATATGCTAACTATCTCTCCTTTTTGGGTTTTCATCAAAGGAACCATGAGTGAGTACAGGGGTAGTTGGACGACCAATAGCATCAGCTTGATACTCAGCATCGATGGATTCATGCCCTGACTCTTCAATTATTGGCATTACAGACCCAAGGGATGAATGCTGAATCAGATGACGAGATGGATAGTCTGGGAGGGAATTCTGGCTTCTGACTTTTGGTTTTTTCTGATTATATTTAAAACCTGAAACCTTTGTATGTAGACTCTTTATTTTTGAACGTATAAGATGTACTATCTTTTGAATTACCCCCATGTTTATTTCTTTTTATAAACTTGCGCACTAAGGAGGCTATACAGCCAAATCTCTTTTCTATGTCTTAACTTTTGCCTAAGCCGCCCATTCGGGTTTTCAACTTAGCAGACTTTTGTCTTAAATTTTGTTTAAGCCGCCCTTTTGAGTTTTTAACTTAGCAGACTTTATTTTTCCCTAAGCCGCCCTTTCAGGTTTTCAACTTAGCTTTTCTTTTTCTCTTTTTCCTTTTACTTACTTTTTTTAAAAATTTTGGCTATGTCGAATATCAATTTCCCTTGCTTTGAGAACTAGTTGCTCTTATCTAAAAAATGCATAGGCAAATTATAGGAAACTAAAATACTATGCATCTTTCTCATATCTCATTTATGTTACTTGAAACTTTTAGTTTTGTTTTCCTTTGAGTTGGTGCATAAAATGACAAACAAACATGCACATGTTTGATAATAATGCAAGACAATTTTATTCACTAAACCCTAAAATCCTATTAGACTAGCGAGCCTTGGCATGTTCAGTTAGGGTTTGAACTTAGCTACGGTTGAAATTACAATAAATGGGCCTTTTCATAACAAGTAGTCTAATAGGCTTAAAGATTGGAATCCAAAAAGTATAACTTGTAACTATACTAGAATAACTGGGCCTCATGCATAATTGGTTAGTAAATTAGATTAATAACTTTAAGTGAGGGCTGAGCTGGAATAAAATGTAATAGACTTAGATGTATTATGTGTTGTTTTGGCATGCCAGTGTATAAAATGCTTGCATTTATAGGGAATTTTTTTTAAATAATAAATTTAAAGATTAATATATAGAAATAAGGAAGTTGGCTTCCAAATCCATCTCTGGACTTTATGGCTTAAAGCTTCCTTATGGAATCTGAGAAAAGCCACTCATTAATAAGAGTGTCCCGGTGATTACTCGGGTGGCGACTCCTATCTCCACGCTAGTCTCAATGACTAGTTAACATTTTCACGATTAGGTTGAAAAGCCTTACAGTGCCCAATTAAAGTATATTAGACTATTTAGACTACCAAATTCATGTTGGATCAGTTTTTTTAGCCCTAAGCCTATGTGGCCCATTTTATTTAATCAATCATATAATCATATATTTGGTTAACATGCAATAATCAATAAAAAATAATAAAGAAAATAAAGCAGAAAAAGAAAATTCTAGTTAATACAACCCGCTTACAACTATGATTGCAAAATCGGAAAGACCTAAAATTATACAAAGGCCAAGAATACATTGAAATACACTCAAAAAGCAAAAAAAAAGGAAAGAAATAGTCCAGCATGAAGAGCCGATCAGCTATTCATGAAGAGCCGATGGGCTCAGTATAGAGCAATTGGCTCTATATTGAGCCAATTGGCTTTGGAGTCCAAAGGGCATATTCTTGTCGATTCTCCTTTGTTCACCAGTTCAATCTCACACTCCACAGCCGATTTTCACATCCAAAGGTGTTAAAAATTAATGGAATATGGCAAAAATAGATAAAAAATAATAAAATAAAAGTTATAGAAGCTAAAAAAACCTAAATAACTAAAATCCTAAAATCTTATAAACTGACAAAAGATAAAAAGAATCATGTTTTATTTAGGCTTAATTATTAAATCATATTAATAAAAAGATCTAAATATTAACCCTATAGCATGTTTTTAATCAAATCTAAAACCCTAATTGGCAAAAGAATCAAATCTAAAAAAACCTAGTTCTTAATATCAGATTCAAAATCCTATTGTTATGCATATTAATAAAAACACCTAACCTAATCATATTCGTCAAAGATAAAAACCCTAATCATGCTTCTAAGAACAAATAATATAAAAGAACAAAAGGGATGAAAGAACCACTTTTTATGATGGATGCAGATGTATGGTGGAAGAAAACCTCAAGTTGTCACTATGTATGTTGGATCTGCGAGTCTCGGGTGATGACGAGGCAGTTGAATCAAAAACTGGATAGGAATCCAGAGTTGAATCTGTCTTTGAGAAACCTTTTGTGATTTAGAAAAGTTTCCAATCAGTAGCTTGTTTCCAGAAATGGTTCTTTCTTTAATGCTTTGGATCTTCTAATGGCTACGACAAATATTTTTCTTTCTTTTTCCTTTAGATTTTCTCTCTGTTCTTTATTTCTCAGTCTTTGTTTTCTCTTAATCTCACTTACAATCAAATTTCAATTCTTGCTTCCTCTTGAAACCCTAAACACCTCTTACTATTTATAGAGGTAGGGTTTCGAAGGAAACCTTAGAGAAAGAGATACATCTCAAGAAATATCAATAAATATCTTATTTATTTATTTAAGATTTTAGTAATTATCGATAAAACATTGATTATTGTCAAGAAAACCTTCTAGAATATGTATTTGGATGTAAAATTGTCCGAAAAAATGATATCAGGGAGTCAAAAACCAATCGGTTTCATAAAGAACCGATTGGCTTTATCATAGAGTTGATTGATTTTATATAGAGCCGATTTGCGCTATATAGAGCCAATTGGCTCTCGGCTCTATAAAGAAAATTTTAAATTTTACCGTTTAGTCCCTAATTTTGTAAAATTTGCCATCTTGACCTTCAAACTTAATTTTTTTTAACAATTAGGTCCAAATTGATTTCAAAAATCTAATTCCAGCTGGATTAACCTTGACATAAATCTTGGATTTGCTTGTCCTTCCTTTCTGATACCCGAGAAAGTAGTGATTTTCATCATAGGATTTTTCATTTTTCCCTTAATATTTGGATCCAGACAAGAGGTGTTGACAGTTGTCCTCTATTTTTCAAAATTTATGAGTATGCAAATGCGTTAAATAAATTGAGACAAATCTTAGACATCAAGGATACAACAAAAGGATATTTGAGCTGTATAAGGCACACTTTGTAAGCTCAAACTTTGATTGATGACTCGATGTGGGGTCACCCCTATTTAGGTTGAGGACTTCGCCTGCTTGGATTAAGAACTTTACTTGCTTGGATTGAAGACTTCACCTGCTTGGATTAAGGACCACGCCCGTCGATTTGGGAACTACCCCCGATGGTTTGGGAACGACGCCTGATGATTTAGGAACCACGCCCGTTTGATCTGGGAGCCACAGTAGATGATTTTGGAACCACGCCCGTATGATTTGGGAATCACGCCCGATGATTTGCACTTGTAGAGACTTCCCTCTAGCTTTTTGAAGCTTTGGGATTCAATTATGTTGTAATTTATGCTACCAGTTGTGATTTGGTATGTACTTTATTCTCTTAGATAACTTTCACTTCGGGATGTGAATTGATGATCTTTCATTAATCGTATTCTACTCTAGGATGATGGTTATTCTGCTTCGTGCTATAAATTGATGATTTTCAACTTTGAAAATAAGCTTAATAATCTCCACTTTAAGAAGTACAATTGTTCTATAGAACTTGAACTGGTTCTCCACTTCTGGGAATAGGCATGTGATCTTCCACTTCGGAGAGTAACTGATACACTTCTACTTCAAGAAGTAAACTAATGCATCTTCCTCTTCAGAAGGTAAACTTGAGTGTAGTTCGAGCGTCTTAATTATTTTTGAACTTCTTTTCATTTTTCTATCACGGGTTAATGATATATACACAAGTATACACATATATCACATCAAGAAAAAAGTAGTAAAGGTATGTGATATGCATATTATGTATGACATGTAATGCATTTCCTAAAATCATCCTTTAGTTTGGATAGAGGCATTCTGACGCTCATCGGCAAAAGATTGACGCTTTGACAGGTAGGTTGTCTACTTTTCGGTCACAAGGCGTGGAGCCAAATGGAGACAATGATGCGTATCATAAATCTGAAAGTCATGCTGACGACAAGAAATGCAGATCTAGAGATAACTCAAGCATACAAAGACTGACTAATTTTGTTTAGGGTTGTACTGATACTTGTGCAATGACAGTTTGCTTCGCGATAATCTCATACAAATAGCAACCAAATCTCTTTTCTTTTCTTACTTTTACACCTATTTTTTTGCCTAAACCGCTCTTTTAGGTTTTCAACTTAGCAAGCTAATGTGTTAACTGTTATCTAAGCTGCCCTCTTGGGTTTTCAACTTGGCAGACTCTATTTTTACCTAAGTCTCCCTTTCGGGTTTTTAACTTAGCGTATTCTTTTCTTTATACATTTTTTTATTTTCTCTTTCCTTCTCATTTTCTCTTTTTATAGATTTAATTGCTTGAGAAGTGTGTACTGAAGCACTCGTAGTCTCTTTTATCAATTCTTGTAGATGATTCCACTGATTTTCAGGACTTCTCCTGAGATAAGATTTCTTGAATGAAAGCTGAAAAACTCTATTTTTGCCAATTCGTTGTGCATGATGTCGAGATTGATAAAGACGTGAGTGCTACAAATTCTTAGATTTTCCCTACAGGAGAGTTAAAATAAATAATTTTGCTTTTATTCAGATCTTATAGTTTTCGCTTCTTATTATGTTTTATCCTTCTAGCAGTGCACAAGCAATGAAAATTGATGTGCAAGTTTGATAGAAATTGTAATAAAATGTGTTCATTTAATAAGGGCACAAACTGGTACATTTTCTATTTCACATAATACTACTCTTATTGTCAACTAGTCCTTTCGGATTTTCTAGTCGAATATTTTTCGACTCACCTTTTATTTTCTTAGATTTTCCATGACTAGCCTATTCAGGTTCTCTAGTCAGTAGGATTTGTCTTTCTATTTTTTCTATTTTTTTAAAATATAGTATCTGAAACGGTACAGATTAACTTGTAAACTTAGTGCTCTCGAGGTTTCAACTCCTTTCAGCATCTTCGAGTATAATAATTTTCTTATCTCTTTTTATTTTTTAATATGGAAGTTTCTAACTCAATTTAGATTTCTTTTTGGAGTTAATTGTTATAGGTCTTACACTTTTCAGGGTTAGAGCACTAATCTTTAATCTCTTCTAATCTTCGAGGGTCCCTACTTCAAGGTTGTAATTAATTTAATGAAGGATGAACTCAACCTTATTGCTTTGCCCCTAGTGTTTTAAATAATTTTGCTACCTTGAATTCAATCACATTGTGTCAAATACTATCTCCTTTTTCTTTTTCTTCTTTTTCTCTTTTTTCATTTGTTTTCTCACTTTTCTCTCTCTTTAAGAGTTATGTTATGTGTGATAGAAATGTATCTAGGATTGTCATTTGTGCCAAGATTAAATAAACCAATTCAAATAGAATTAATGTTAAACATGCTTATGTAATAATCATTGTAATGTAAAATACCATTAAGATAAACATTATAAAATAAGCAAAAACCAAAGTTATATATCATTGATCCTAACTAAAAGCAAAATCATTGTTCTAAATCAACATCTGAATCATCTTCAAATGGTGCTTTGCTTCTCAATCTAGTCAAGAAATCAAAAAAAGACTTATTAGGTTTTTGCTTCGTCGATTCTAAATCTCTTCTAGAGACTTTTAGGTGAGCCTTGTAGTCATATTGTTGCATAAAAGCATTACAGAGCTTTTTCCAATCAGAGTTGATGGACCTTTCTAACCCATGGTACCAGTTCACAGCTAGCCCTTCTAATGAGAGTACAAACAGCTTGATAATTTGGGTCTTAGCCAAATGAGTACTACTCATGACATAGAATTTTGCTTTAAGTGCACCTTTGGATCTCTAGCTCCATTGAACTTCTGCATTTTAGGCATATGAGATTTGGGAGGTAACTTGTCCTCTCCAGTCAGCATCAGTTCATCGAAATTAAAGGTTGAATCTAAATCTTATTTTTTCAGCATATCTTACATCTTGTCAAGCCTTTTAGTCAGACTCTATAAAATCTTGGATTCTTTAACGGCTTTTGCAGTAAAAGCCCACTCTTTCTTAGCTTGTTCTAGCATGTAGTCATTTAGATTTCAGAGGTGCTCACCATATGCTTCCATATCAAGATTAGCAGTTGTAAGGGCAGTTCTTTATATGTTGAATAAGGTTAAGTTGTGAACTTTAGCATAGATTTTGAGGGGTGATTGTTGCTTGTACATGTATTGAGTTATTGATTGCTTGAAGACAAGCAAAAGCTTAAGTGTGGGGTGATTTGATGTGCATCATTCTATACATGTTTATATGCCTAATTATTTACATTTTTTTGCATAGTTATCTTGTTTTATGCCAGAATCACCTATGTTTTTTTTGTTCCTTTCATGTTTTAGGTGCCTTTTGAATAGTTTGTTTCTTAAAAATCTCAGCCAAAGAGATAAGAAAATCCTTAGGTCAGCCATGATTGCAGCCTTAATAGTATTAATGTCTTGCTTATGGGCTATCTTTATATTTTAACTTCTGAAGTGCTATTTCTTGGGTTCTTGTCTTGATTGCTAGTGAAATGGGCCCTCTTGATATCCATTCTTGTCTTATCTAAACTAAGAATAATAATCTAAAATGGGTTCAAAACAAAGAGTTAGTATGATGCATGAAATGCATGGGATGCATGATGCACTTGTAATGCACAAGGACAAAGTAAAAAGGCTTAGCACATGCACAGTAGTATACAGTTCATCCTTCCAACCTTATTACTACGCACACGGTTCATAGTGATCTTTCTTCTCTAGGAATTTTTGGTTTGGGCTTTCTATCAACATGGGATAATAGGCCCGACACGCATGTCATAAGCTCTTAAAACAGATTAAAACAAACAAGGCAATGTTTCTCAGTGTAAGCATAAAAGCCTGCGTATTTTGGGCATGGGGCTGGATTCCACATTTGGGCCAAGGCTTTTCAATGTTTGGGCTTGAAACACTTACAAAAAATAACATCTCACATAGCAAGTAACATGGTTCCTAAGGGAGATTACTACGGTCATTACCATGGGCTGAGCCTTTAGTAAGGATAAAAGGCTCCCACAAGCAAAAAGTGTTCTTCCTTGGCTCATCTCTCCACTCAAGGGACCATAGGATGAAGGAAATACACTCATTACTTGTGAGTGATGGTAGCCAGTGTTGCAATTCTATGATTCAAGTGGAACTAAATAACCGTTAATCGATGCCATCAGGGCTACAAGGACCAATGTGTACAATATGTGAAAGTGTAGTAAAAAATTTAAAAATAAATATACACTGGAATCAGCTTCTCTTATCTCTAGTGGAGTCGCTACTGTGGATGGCAGTTTCGGGCGTGCACCTAAGTGTCTTTAGTGACTACAACACTGTAAGACTTTTTAACCTAATCGGGAACATGCTAACTAGTCACTGAGACTAGCAAGGAGATGGGAGTCGCCACCCGAGTAACATGCCAAAACAACATATAATACACCTAAGTCTAGCCCATTTTATTAAAGCCTAGCCCTCATTTAAAGTTATTAATCTAATTTACTAACCAATTATGCATCAGGCTCACCTATTCTAGCCTAATTACATGTCATGGTTTTTGGATTCCAACCTTTAAGTCTATTAGACTTCTTGTTATCAGAAGGCCCATTTATTGTGATTTCAACTCTAGCTAAGTTCAAATCCTAACTAAACATACCAAGGCCCGCTAGTCTAATCAGATTTTAGAGTTTAGGCCCAATTAAGGTGGATTAATCTTTAGACTACCAAATTCATGTTGAATCAGTTTTTTAGCACTAAGTCTATATAGCTCATTTTAATTAATCAATTATGTAATCATGTATTTGGTTAACATACAGTAATCAATAAAAATAATAAAAGAAATAAAACAAAAAAGAAAACTCTAGCTATTATAAACCGTCTATAACTATGATTACAAAACCGAAAAGACCTAAAACTATACAGAGGCCAAGAATACATTGAAATACGCTAAAAAAGGAAAAAAGAAATAAATAGTCCAGTATGAAGAGCCTATCGGCTCTAGAGTCCAAGGGGTAGATTCTTGTTGATTCTCCTTTATTCACCAGTTCAATCTCACATTCCAAAGCCGATTCTCACATGCATAGTTGTTAGAAATTAATTAGAATAAGGCAAAAATAGATAAAAAAACAACAAAATAAAAGTTACAAAAGCTAAAAACCTAAATCACTAAAACCCTAAAATCTTATAAAATAATAAAAGATAAAAAGAAGCATATTTTGTTTAGGGTTAATTACTAAATCATATTAATAAAAAGATCTAAATATTAACCCTATAGCGTGTTTTTAATCAAATCTAAAACCCTAATTGGTAAAAGAATTAGACCTAAAAAAAAATCTAGTTCTTAATATCAGATTTAAAATCCTATTGTTATGCATATTAATAAAGAAACATAATCTAATTAGATTTGTCAAAGATGAAAACCCTAATCATGCTTCTAAAAATAAATAATATAAAAAAACAAAAGAAATGAAAGGACCGCTTTTTAATAATGGATGCAGATGTATGGTGGAAGAAACCTTCAGATTGTCACCGTGTATGTTGGATCTGCGAGTCTCGGCCGATAAGGAGGCAGTTGAATCAAGAACTGGATAGGAATTCAGAGCTGGATCTAGCTTTGAGAAACCTTCTGTAATTTAGAAAAAGTTTCCAAAAATGATTTTTCTTCAGTGGCTTGTTTTTTAAAATAGTTATTTCTTCAGTGGTTTGGATCTTCTAATGACTACGACGATTCATAATGCTTTTCTTTATTTTTTTTCTCTATATTTTCTCTTTGTTCTTTCTTTCTTAGTGTTTCTCTTCTTTTAATCTCACTTACAATCAAATTTCAATTCTTGTCTTCTCCTGAAACCCTAAACACCTCTTACTATTTATAAAGGTATGGTTTCAAAGAAAACCACAGAAAAAGAGATATATCTTAAGACATATTGATAAATATATCATTTATTTATTTAAAATTTAAATAATTATCGATAAAACATTGATTATTGTTAAGAAAACCTTCTAGAATTTGTATCTAGATGTAAAATCGTCTGAAAAAATGACGTCAGGGAGTCAAGATCCAATCAGTTTTATAAAGAACCGATTGGTTTTATCATAGAGCCGATTAGCACTATATAGAGTGGATTGGCTCTATAAAGGAAATTTTAAAATTTTCAGTTTAGTCCCTAATTTTATAAAAATAGTCATTTTGACCTCAAACTTAATTTTTTTTCTGACAATTAGGTCCAAATTGATTTCAAAATGCTAATTCCAGCTGGATTAACCTTTACCCCAATCTTGGATTCACTTGTCCTTGACTTATTGAGACCCGAGAAAGCAGTAACTCTTATCATAAAGTTTTCTATTTTTCCTTCGATATTTGAATCCGAAAAAGGACTGCTGACAACAACCCTACTTTTTCTAATACAATCCTTAAAGCTACGAATCTATATTTAATTTCTAAATTTTGATATAGATTGATCAATTTATTTTTCTTCATTCTAAACATATTAATGTATCTCTTTTCGTTTCCTCTTATTAATTCCAATAACCAAATAATTCTTGTCTGAGATGAACTCATGCAGGATTCCTTGTAAATATGTTTAAGATAAATTTAGGCATTGTGTCAAATGCAAATATTGTTAAAAATGATTCCCACTTTTTGTCTTTATCATTATCATTATATTTTAAATGATAAACATATTGACCTAATAAATTAAACAAGTAAAATTGTATATTAGTAATATATTCATAAATAAATAAGTTGAATAACAATAAAAATTATTCACTATTCACCATAAATCAAACCGTTAGGAGCATGGATACAAACACCATTAATGCAATTGAGTATAAGAAAATTATGCCAACAAGATAATGAAGTTTTCGACTTTTGTCCATTGAGTCTCTAGAATTGTTTTTGTTATTTTAAAGGATGCTTGAAATTTTTAATTTTCATTAGGTCTCTAAAAGTTTATATAATTCTTTAGTATATTTTTCTCATTTAAATATTATTTAGATCTTGATTCACTATATGATATTAGATTGAATATAAAAAGATATTGAATTTGTATAAAAGAATTGTCGTGTACTTATTCTGTCTTATTTTCATTATTTTATCTATTTCTTTTTATTTAATGTGAAAAATAATTTCTGTAAATTTACAATGCAAGATTTTTTGTTAAATTTAGATTTTTTTTTTATAAAAATTCTCTTTATTTCAATGCATTTTAAATTTTTTTATGAAATTACAAATCTAATAAATATCTAATCAATAGTGTTACTTTATTTTTATTTTGTAAACTAATTTTTTTCTTAATAAATGTCAATTTCAACAATTCATTAAACTGATGTACATCATCTAAAAGGAATATGGTGACAATCTTTTTAAAATAAGTTGTTGTATATCAATATAGGCGGTGATTTTTTAAATTGCATATATCATACAAAGATGATACTACACCTAATGACAAATTAATTTTGAAAAAAGAATAATTTTCTATTAAGTTGTTAAATTTCTCTTTAGTTTCCCAACTTCAATATTTTTATATTATTTTACTTTTTTGCCTCATTTGCATTTTTATTTTATTTTATTATTTATTTTTAAAAATAATTAGAAAAAAACTCTTAAAATTAACAGATGTTTATATAAAGACTTAAAAAATAAAAATTCATGAATATCTCAAAATAAAATAAATTTTTAGAGATCTAATAAATTAAAATTAAGTATTTTACTAACATGTTTAAGAGCATCTGTAAGTAGACCCTTGACAGAAGGACTTAAATATGACAAAAATAAAAGTGCAAAAATTTATTAAATTGCAATCGATTATTAAGGATTAAATAAAATAAAGTAGAAAAGTACAAGAATCTAAAGATAGATTTTACCTTTAATAAATGCATTATAAATTTCTATACATTTAATTTAATTAATATTTTATAATTTTTATTATTTTATAAATAAAAGATAAAAAAATAGGAAACCATAGATATAAATATATATAAAAATAAAAATAAAATATAAAAGATCTATTAAATTCAAATAAAATATTTTACTTTTATAAAAAGCTAAATGAAAAATACTAAGCAAAAATTGCCATTCGAATTTTATTCGTAAAGAAAAGAAAATCGTAATTTGAATTTAAAGCGTCGAGGGACTAGAAGCGGTGGGTGGAGTCTGTCGTGGTATCCAAAAGTGTATACAATTGTGATTGTACACCCAAAACGAAATGCATGTGGTTTTAAGATAGCTTCTCTTCTCACATAAACCAGAAGGAAAATAAATAATAATAATAATTAGAAAATTATTGTAGTGTTATATTATTTAAGTTTGTTTTATAATTATATATAATTAATCAAATATTATTTTATTTAATATATTAATTAAATATATTATTTTATTAATTTAAAATTATCAATAAATATCTATATAATTTTTAGTTATTTATATAAAGATAAGCTTTATAATTATTATATATTACTAATTAAATTTTAAAAAGATAATAAATTTTAATAATTAAATATATACATATTATTAATTTATATATTATTATAGTAATAAATTATTTAAGCTAAAATCATTAATTTTTATAAATTTTGTGATATTATACATCTATAATATATTAAAAGATTCATAATAAGAATAATAGAATAATAATAATATAAGTTATTCATGAAGTACTGGCAGCGGCAGGAGTACTTCAATGGTAGTACAAGCTTGTACTACTAACCAATGCATTACCTCAAGGAATCTGCTTTTGGAAAGTTGTTGGGTCGGATCACCGGCCACTTCCAGCTACCTCACCTAATGGCCCGGATTATTTGTTAACGGAGAACCTACTTTGTATTCTTCTTTTTTCTTTTTCCTTTTTTTATTTACAAAAGTACGAATTGTGAAAGTTGTTTTAATATACTTCAGTGTGTATATAAGTTTATAAAAATCCATCTTATTTTAATTTTGATAATTTATTAGCATAAGTTTAAAATATAATTTATTGGTATAATTAAGAATTATTCTAATTTGCTTATGCGAATATATTGTACTACATAAACTTATAAAATCTAAATTATTTTAATTTTAATAATTTATTAATATAATAAATTAATAGATTAGTTAGTTCATTATTATCATCTAAATTTATTTTTTATTTATAAATATTTTATTTATTTTTAAAATTTAATCAACGGTACTTAATAATTATAAGATTCATTTATATAATTTTAATTTATATAAATAATTAAAAATTATATATGAATCAATTGACAATCTAAATTAGTAGACTTATAGAACTAATAAATAATTTAAAATAATATTGATTAGTGTCTATAATTCAAATATATATTTATACTGGCAAGATGTTAAAATACCATTCTAGCAAAATTTTAAAAATTAAATACTAATTTAGTCAATTATATATAATATTTAGTTATCACCGTCAAATACATTAATGCTTTACTAGTATTATTATGACAGTCTATCATTATAAATATATTTTTTAATTATAGCAATCAATCAATATTATATTTAATGATTTATTAATTTTATATGTCATTATAGTATTTTAGATTATTAATGAATCTATATATAATTTTTAATTATCTATATAGTGAATATCATAGTTGTCAAATATCACTGATTAAATTTTAAAAATATATAAAAAAATTAATAAAATATAATTACAACTAAATACATTAGTCTTTTGCTAGAATACAATTGTGGCACTCTATCATTATAAATTTATTTTTTTAATTATAGCAATCAATTAGTATTATATTTAATAATTTATTAGTTTTATACATCGTTATGGTATTTTAGATTGTTAATGAATCTATATATAACTTTTAATTATTTAATCAAATTATTTTAAATTATAATTTATTATATATTTATTTTTAAAATTTTAAATAAAATTGTTAGTAATCAATTTATATAATTTTAATTATATGAAATGAAAATAGCTTTTAGAAACTTATTTCTCATAATAAAATGAAAAACAATAATTTAGGATGAGAATTAAATTTTAATTAGGTTACTTTAAATCATAATATGATATTTTACGTTCTAAATTTTTTAAACAAATTTCAACCACTTATTCTTTATTGTTGTTTAACAATATCTGAAGATTTATAACTGTTATATATATAATATTTAATCATTATATTACAGTAGAATCGATTTTAAATCACATTACATTGAAAAAATTAATTTGAGAGTGATCTTAGTTAAAAAATTATCTTCTTTTTCATAACAAATTTTTTTAATATTTGATAAATAATAGTTTTATATATTAAAAAATATTAAAATATTAAAATATACTCGATGGATTAAAATAAATTTTAAAATCTAGAAAATATAAGTTTTTAAAAATTAAAATAAATAGTATAAAATAATAAATATTCTCAATAGATTAAAACAAGTTCCAAAATTCAGTCAAATATAAGTCTAAAAATTAGAATAAATAGATCTATTTCAAGAAATATACCTTTAATTTCAACAAATAGAGAACAATAAGTTAAAATTTGTAACTTTAATAGCTGATTAATGTTAATCTTAAACAAATTGAAGAAAAAAAAGGAAAGAGAAAAAATAGATATAGAAGTGGCAAAACTTTTTATTTTTTTTATTTTTTAAAAGTTGTGAGCATTAATAGTTTCAAAGAAAACTGTAAGAATTAATAATAGACATTAACTTGATGATTTTAATAATTTAAACTTTATATGGGAGGTGAGATATAATAATTTGAATGTAGAAATTTTAATAAATTTATTGGTGCAATTATTATTTTGAAATATATATTTAATAAATAATAATTTTGTATACTAAATTATATAAAAATGTTAATTCTTATCGAACAGATTAAAATAAATTTTAAAATCTAGACAAATATAAGTTCAAAGTCAGAATAAATAGCTTTATTCATCAAATTGTATGCTAAAAGAATAATAACATTTTAGCATAAAATTAATAATATTTACTATTTAAATTATTAAGCACATAAAACACAATATAGAAATATGTAATGAAAGTTAAAAAGAGAAGAAAAATATTAAGATCTAAACTATAAAATTAAATTTTTAAATTTTATTGTGCCATGGTGTTAGTAAGGATTAGATTAAGAGCTTATAATAATAAAAATTGTGTAAGAATGTAATAAATAAATAAAAATACTAGAGAATTTAAAAGTAAAAAATTAACAAAATTACACCTTAAGTCTCAATACGTAGAGAAAAATCAGTTAAAGTTTTGTAGCTTCAATCTACAACCGATTAATTAATATTGTTGCTAACCTTAAATAAATTGTAATAAAAAAGAGAAAGAAGAAAATAAGTGTAAAAAGTGGAAAATTTTTATTTTAAGAATTGTAAATATTAATTATTTAAAAAATTATAAAAATTAATAGTAAATATTAACTTGGTTTTAATAACTTAGGTTTATTTGTAGATGAGAAGTTATAATTTAATTGTAATTAGTGCATGTAATGCACTTTTTATGTTCTAAAAAAAATTAAAATTCCCACAATTTAAAAAAAAAAATAGAATGCATATAAAATGACAAGTAAGAAAGAGAAAGCATATATAAAACATTGCATATATATTAAATTGTATAAAAGTTTTAATTCAAAAATAATTCTTAATAAATATATTAATAATATTTATTTATTAACATAAGAATTAATTCTTTATAAAATTTTTTATTTGAATTAAACTATATTAAAATAATCTCGATAAAATATATACAAAATAGAATGAAAAAGAGAAATGAGGGTGTAGATGAATAAAAATATGACAATTAAAAAAATAATTTTTAATTAATAAGATAATTATTTTATTTTGAAAATAAAAATTAAAAGAATTTAACCAAAGTTGAAATTATACAAACAAATTTTAAAAAAGGATTATAAGATATTTAGAATTTATAATTAAATTATTTTATGTTGTAGTACAATATTTAAAAATTATTATCGAAAATGAAAGCTATGAAAAGAAATTAAAAAAATGGAAGAATGTGAAATAATTAAATATCATAATTAAGGTGTTAAAGTTGTAATATAATACTTTATAGTAAAAACATGTTAAGATAAAGAGAAATTCTGTGATTACTTTATTTTAAAATAAAGTAATTATATTTTATTTTACTCACTAATAAGATAATGATAATTTTTATAAATTAATTCTTTAAAAATTAAAAAAATAATTTAGATATCATATAATATGTTAAATAGAAGAGAGAAAATAATATTAAAATATTATGTAAATTTATTATTTTATTTAATATTATATTTATTATTGAAAGCAGACAACTACTTACACATTGCTAGTTCTTTAATTTTTTATTTTTAGAAAAAATACTACAAACAGTTTAAACAAATGATGGAAGGCACTAACTTGGGTGCATTTAATATAAATAAACGAATTCATATATAGAAGCTATCTTGTTGCTAACTGAAATTCCTAATTAAAAAGAAGCTAATAATTTCCACATAAAAATGATAATTTTTATAAGTTGAACAATAATATAAATTGTAGTTTAATTTTTATGGATTGTGTAAGTAATACTACAAGAACTCATTAAACTGCTATTCCATTTGATAGAAAAATCTAACTTTACAATTTAAAGTTTTTTCTGGGACATTATTAATAAAATATTATTATGATTTTATCTAAATAATTCGATTGGTTTTGAAAAAAATTGATACCTAGAAATAAATATCATAGTAATCATATGTAAAAAGCTTAATTACTAAATAAATGTTGTATTTTGTATTTTACTTTTAAATTTAGAATGTAGTTTTTATTTTTTCAATAGCAGTAATATAATTTGATATTGATTTCAGTTTTAAACTCCAAAGAAATTATTAATCTAAATTTACTGACATAGTTACAGTTTTGATATTAGAATAAGGCCTAATTATAAATTAAATTTTGAATTTTATACTTTTTAATAATTTTAGCTAATTGTTTCAAAAATTTAAAATAAATACTCATTCTTTTGATTTATTTTTAAAAATACTTTCCGAGGATAATTTTTAAAATTTTACAATAAAAAAACGATGTAGGAAATTGGTTGTGCTTACTAAAAGAATAGTAATTATGAATCAGCAAAAATAAGTTATCATAGACTTAATAATATGACCATTAAAAATTTCATGTATGTGCATTCTTTCACATATTTTACATCTAGATGCAATAAATATTTTATTAACTCACTAAATTTATGTTAATAAGCAGAATTGACTTGACACGTCATTTTGTTCATTATAATATTTTAAAAATTGTTATTGAAAAATATTTTTAAAAATAAATTGAAAGTATAAGTATTTATTTTAAAATTTTGAAATAATTAGATAAAATTGCTAAAAAATGTAAAGTATAGGATTTAATTAGTAATTAGACCTTAGAATAAAACACTAGTAGTATTAGAGTTGCTAACTTACTATTAGACATTTTGAAAAAGATATTTCTCTTATTAATTTTATTTAAAATCCTAAAATATAAGATTTAAAATGCTTTTTAACGGTTGCATCAAATGATAAAAGGAAAAAAAGAATAAGGGATGAATTATATATTAGATTATTAGATCTTCTTATAAATTCTAATAAAAATTAATAAAATATTAAAAAAATATTCATTATTAGATAATTTTTTTACTTATTTAAACTACACAATTTTTATTATGGGACAACAAGTCTAATGCTATTTCAATTTATTATTATTATTATTCTCATCATCATCACAATCATCGTTAGAATTATAGTAACATCAATAAATTTTGATTCATAATCTCACCAAACATCAAAATTGAAATTAATTAAAATATACTACTAAATTTTAAAATTAGATTCTAAAATAAACTAATAATCTTTTCTGCACATTGCAGAGTTAGTAACTTTTAATACTAATAAAATTATTGTTGGGTTTTTTTTTTCTTTCTTTGTTTTTTTTTGACCCATGAGGAAAGCCCAACCATTGAGCATATTAAAGTCTTATTTAGACTTTCTATTTTGGGAGCATATTATTATAAAAACGTCTAGGGCTAGGGTTTTTTTTACCAAGACTTCATATATTAAAAGAAAAGAGAGAGGTGAAGAGAGGAGAATACACAGCAGCAGAAAAGTTCCGTTTCCCGTAGATTGAACCGTTGGATCGTCGTGATTTTTGGACAGCAGCTACACAGCATCTGGGCCAATATTTTGGACGGTGGAGATCGGTTTTTGAGGTCCGGAGGTCGGGTTTCGTTGGTCTGGACAGTAGCTAATTTTCTGGTGATATATTTCTTATCTTGGCTCTATTTTGATTCCATACACCTTGATGTGCTTACTTCCAAGGATATGATGATTTTGTATGCCTCTAGTATTATCTAGAGAAGACTTTGTATTGCTCCTTTGATAATGATAGTGGATTTAAGCGGCCAAAATGGTCCCGTGGTTTTTCCCTAGTTTATAGGTTTTCCACGCTAAAATTTCGGTGTTTTTGTGTTGTTGTGTGCTTACTGTTTTAGCTCAATATCTTGGTGCATAGCAGTGATATTGTGTGTGTTCTAATTGCATTAAGAACATCCTATTTGTTTGCATCCCTCGGGGTTCATTCAAGTTGGGAAAGTTTAGACAAACAGAGATTAATTCCGGCGATTTATTTGTTTACCGTTTGTGGCTATTTTTCCCATCAAATTGGTATCAGAGCCTGGTTCTTCTATATTGGGTTAAACTTGTTTGAATGATGGAAGCTAACACAAGTAGGATGATTAATTTGAATGGTTCTAATTATCATATTTGGAAAGGCAAGATGGAAGACCTACTTTATGTGAAGGATTATTATTTGCCTGTGTTTAATACTGATAAACCTGAGAGTAAAACAGATGCAGAGTGGAATATTTTGCATAGACAGGTTTGTGGGTATATTCGTCAATGGGTTGATGATAATGTTTTGAACCATATCAGCGGAGAGACTCATGCTCGCACTTTGTGGAACAAGCTTGAACAGTTGTATGCTAGAAAGACCGGAAACAATAAATTGTTCTTAATAAAACAGATGATGAGCTTGAAATACCATGATGGAACTCCACATCGATCATTTGAATTCTTTCGGGGAATCATAAATCAACTTGCAGGAATGGGTATCAAGTTTGAAGATGAGATACAAGGCTTGTGGCTCCTGGGCACTTTACCGGACTCATGGGAAACTTTTAGGACATCATTGTCCAACTCTGCAGCAGATGGTATTATCACCATGGAATTAGCTAAAGGCAGTGTTTTAAATGAAGAGATGAGAAGAAAGTCACAAGGTTCCTCTTCACATTCTGATGTCTTAGTTACAGAAAGCAGGGGGAGAAGTCGGAGTAGAGGTCCGGTAACAAAGGGAAGCATCAAGTAAATCCAAAGGAAAGTTTGCTGATTTTGAATGCTATCATTGTGGTAGAAAAGGGCACACAATACGATTCGCAGGCAATTGAAAAGGAGAAGAAGAAGAGCGATTACAAAGTAATCAAAAGAACCATAAGAAAGATGAGGATGGTAATGGCAATGCTGAAGTTAACATTACTACCGATGAGTTCCTTATTTGTTCTGATCTTGATATGATCAATATTGCACATGATGATTCGAGCTGGGTTGTTGATAGTGGTGCTACATGTCATGTAACATCACAGAGGGATTTTTATTCATCTTATACTCCAGGTAACTTTGGTAATGTTAGGATGGGTAATAATGGACTATCAAAGATTGCAGGCATCAGAGATATTTGTTTGAAGTTTGACACTGGGATAGAGTTGGTTTTACATAATGTAAAACATGTTCCAGATATGAGACTTAATTTGATCTCTGCGGGCCTACTTGATGACGATGGTTACAACAACAACTTTGGTAATGGAATATGGAAACTCACTTGTGGTTCTTTGATCGTGGCTAGAGGTAAAAGATGCTCAAAGTTGTACATGACACATCCGAAAATCTTCAAGGATAGGGTCAATGCTATGGTGAATACTGACATGACTGATTTATGGCATAAGAGACTTGGTCACATGAGTGAAAAGGGGATGTCTCTTTTGTTGAAGAGAAATGTGTTACCGGGTGTGCATGATATTCATCTAAAGAAGTGTTCTCACCAAGGTAAAATGTAGGGTTTCCTTTAAGAGCCATCCTCCTTCCAGGAAGGAGAGTATACTTGATCTGGTGCACTCTGATGTTTGTGGTCCTATGAAGACTAGGACACTTGGTGGTTGCTCCTACTTTGTCACATTCATTGATGATCACTCCAGAAAGGTATGGGTTTATACCTTGAAATCTAAAGATCAAGTATTTGAAGTGTTTAAGCGATTTCATGCCTCGGTTGAGAGCGGTGGAAAGAAGCTTAAGTGTATTCGGACAGATAATGGAGGTGAATACATTGGCCCATTTGATGCTTATTGTAGAGATCATGGTATTCGACATCAAAAGAGTCCTCCCAAGACTCCACAGTTGAACGGATTAGCGAGCGGATGAATGAACTTTGATGGAGCGTGTCGGGATGTTTGTTGTCACATGCCAAGTTCATTATGGGAGAAGCTTTGAATACGGTACATGTTATTAATCTAACTCCTTGTGTTCCTTTGTCTTTTGATGTACCCCGAGGGTTTGGAGTGGCAAAGATGTTTCTTACGGTCACTTAAGGGTCTTTGGATGCAAAGCTTTTGTGCACATTCCTAAAGATGAAAGATCAAAGCTTGATGTGAAGTCAAAACCATGTATTTTCTTAGGTTATGGCCAAGATGAGTTTGGTTACAGATTATATGATCCTGTCCATAAGAAACTTATTCGAAGCCGAGATGTTGTGTTTGTTGAAGATCAGACCTTGAAAGATGTTGAGAAGAAAGAGACAGTTCCTCAACATAATGATGATATTACTGATTTGGATCCAGTGCCTCCTCAGCATGTAGAACCACCTCTTGACGATGATGTTCAGAATGATGAACAACATGATACTGATGATATTGATGCTTGGGCAGAGGTGGATGAAGAATTTCATTCAGAGATACCGGTACCAGACGTGCCACCATTTGTCCCACTTAGGCGGTCTACAAGAGATCGTCATCCTTCCACTCGTTTTTCAGCTAATGAGTATGTCTTACTCACTGATGGGGGAGAGCCTGAGTGTTATGCAGAGGCCATGGAAGATGAGCACAAAAGGGAGTGGGTTGAAGCCATGCAAGATGAGATGAATTCCTTACATGAGAATAATACTTTTGAGTTGGTGAAGTTGCCTAAAGGCAAGAGAGCTTTGAAGAACAAGTGGGTCTACAAAGTGAAGACTGAAGAGCACACCGCACAACCTAGGTACAAGGCTAGATTGGTGGTCAAAGGGTTCAGTCAGAGAAAGGGTATTGACTTTGATGAGATTTTCTCTCCGGTCGTGAAGATGGGATCTATTCGTGTTGTTCTTGGTTTGGCAGTCAGCCTTGATCTTGAGGTTGAACAGATGGATGTCAAAACAGCTTTTCTTCATGGTGACTTGGATAAAGAAATCTACATGGAGCAACCTGAAGGTTTTCAGGTTAAGGGAAAAGAAGGCTATGTGTGTAGACTTCAAAAGAGTCTTTATGGGTTAAAGCAAGCACCAAGACAGTGGTACAAGAAGTTTGAGTCAGTTATGGGGGAGCAAAATTACCGAAAGACTACTTTAGACCATTGTGTTTTCTTCCAGAGGTTTGGTGATAATGATTTCATCATTTTATTGTTATATGTTGATGACATGTTAATTGTTGGCAAGAATGCAGAAAGAATTACTCAGCTGAAGATACAATTGAGCAAGTCTTTTGCTATGAAAGACTTGGGGCCAGCAAAACATATTCTTGGCATTCGGATCACTCGAGATAGAGCTTTGAAAAAGCTACACATGTCACAGGAGCAATACATCGAGAAGGTGCTTCGCAGATTCAACATGGATAAAGCTAAAGAGGTTAGTTCTCCTCTTACTACTAACTTCAGGTTTACAGATAAAGATTGTCCATCTTCTGAGAAGAAGATTGAAGAGATGGATAGAGTCCCTTATGCCTCAACTGTAGGGAGCTTGATGTATGCTATGGTGTGCACACGACCTGATATTGCTCATGCAGTAGGTGTTGTTAGTCGTTTTCTGTCAAATCCAGGTAAGAAGCATTGGAAAACAGTGAAGTGGATTCTCAGATATCTACGTGGTACTTCCAAATTAGGGGGAGCTGTGTCATGGCAATCGAGACTGCAAAAGTGTGTGGTTTTATCCACCACCGAGGGCCGAGTAATGTGGGCTGCAATGTAAGGAGCTATTATGGCTCAAAAGATTTATGCAAGAGATTGGCTTTGTGCAACAGCGCTACGTGGTTCTTTGTGATAATCAAAGTACTATTCACCTTGCTAAAAATTCTATGTTTCACAAACGAACCAAGCATATTGATGTGAGGTATCATTGGATTAGAGATGCACTTGAAGATAAACTATTTGAACTTGATAAAGTTCATACTGATGATAATGGTGCCGATATGTTGACAAAGGTTCTAGCAAGGGAAAAGTTGAAGGTTTGTTGCTCCATCGCCGGTATGGCGAACTCTTCCTCATAAGTCAAAAAGGGGGAGATTTGTTGGGTTTTTTTTTTCTTTCTTTATTTTTTTTTGACCCATGAGGAAAGCCCAACCATTGAGCATATTAAAGTCTTATTTAGACTTTCTATTTTGGGAGCATATTATTATAAAAACGTCTAGGGCTAGGGTTTTTTTTACCAAGACTTCATATATTAAAAGAAAAGAGAGAGGTGAAGAGAGGAGAATACACAGCAACAGAAAAGTTCCGTTTTCCGTAGATTGAACCGTTGGATCGTCGTGATTTTTGGACAGTAGCTACACAGCATCTGGGCCAATATTTTGGACGGTGGAGATCGGTTTTTGAGGTCCGAAGGTCGTTGGTCTGGACAGTAGCTAATTTTCTGGTGATATATTTCTTATCTTGGCTCTATTTTGATTCCATACACCTTGATGTGCTTACTTCCAAGGATATGATGATTTTGTATGCCTCTAGTATTATCTAGAGAAGACTTTGTATTGCTCCTTTGATGATGATAGTGGATTTAAGCGGCCAAAATGGTCCCGTGGTTTTTCCCTAGTTTATAGGTTTTCCACGCTAAAATTTCGGTATCTTTGTGTTGTTGTGTGCTTACTGTTTTAGCTCAATATCTTGGTGCATAACAGTGATATTGTGTGTGTTCTAATTGCATTAAGAACATCCTATTTGTTTGCATCCTCGGGGTTCATTCAAGTTGGGAAAGTTTAGACAAACAGAGATTAATTCCGCATTTATTTGTTTACCGTTTGTGGCTGTTTTTCCCATCAATTATATCAAATACTTTATATTAAATAAATTTTTTATAATATTTATACAAATTTATTATATATATTGGTTATGAAACTCTAAATTCTACTATCAACATAAAAATATTAAAATTATCATTTTCAATGAGTAACTTCTCTAAAATATTTATAATTCTTTTAAAAATGATTAAATGAATTATTAGAACTCTCATGCTATAATTCTTATTATAATATATTTTAAAAATTATATTAATACTTAGTCATATTTGAGAAAAAATAGTTATTTTTATTATCTTAATAAAGATAAAATAAATTATATATCAATTTATTCTATGGCTCGACCCGTGCAGTGCTATAGCTAACTCGTTAAGTATTCCGCCCGGGAAATACCATGAATTTCTACTTCTTTAACTCCCAAGGCAAGCAAAACTTCCGTTCCTCCGATGCATGCTTCATATCCTGCCACGTTATTTGTTCTTAGCTCTTCAAAACATATTAATGAATGTAATTTTCTTAATAGGAATGGTTTATCGATTTGGATATGGATACTTTTATTTAAATATTTTATTTAGGCTATTAAATTTTGTAAAAAAAGAAATAGAACTGACATTACAAAATTTTAATTTTAAAAATATTATATATTGAAAAAGTAAATAATTAATTATTCATACGAAATTTTATATTAAATAATTAATTATTTATACTTGAATATAAATAATTATTTATAAATACTAAATGGAATAAAATTATATTAGTTTGGTGAGACATTGTGTCATGGTGCGTCGATTTTAATAATAAATAATATTAATTGTCATAATACTGATATTTATTTTCTAAATATGTTTATTCTAATCGTACTATATTTTAAGAACATATTTTTATATTTTAAGGTGAGTTAAATAATTGATGAAGAGTTATTTTTTATATTATTTATATCTATTACATAAATAACACATGTTTAGAAATAGAATTAAATTAATAATTATATGATTATCGGTAAAGATTTATTATTAATATAAATGATAATAAAAAAGAATAAATTAGGTAAATTAAATTTTCTTTTTATGAAAGATAATTAAAATTCTAAAAATTTAGTAAAATGATAAATAATAATTTAATAATTAAATTTTATATGAAATTAACCTTATAATAATTCTGACGATATGGTTATACTATAACACAGAGACTGTTATTAAATAAGCGCGCGAATTTTCTACGTCTGGGAAACGTAAGAAGGTTGACTTACATCAATATGGGTCTATCCAAGACCCACTCACTGACCCGATCCAACCGACCCAAAAAAACTAAAAAAATGGCATATATCGTAAAACGTGTATATAAATTCACGCCATCTAACTCGCAAATTCCAAAGCAACAAAAAGTTTCAAGGATCAATCACACGAACCGATATTTCCTTTTCAGTTCATTTCTATTGTAAATACACACAAAACCATGTCTCAGGTACAACCATATCTTTCTTGAATCTTGTTTTGTTGTAATTTTTTTTTTTTTTTTGGCTGAATAGGATTTATGCTTTGAGTTGTTGCCCTTTTTCTTTGTTTTCTTTTCTTTCCTAGTCTATAGAGTGCTGTGTTTTCTGGTTTTGATTTCTTTTCGTGTGTGTTGGGTTTTCTTGAATCCGGATTTGTTGATTGGGTTGTTTGTTTATGCTTGATTATTGGGTTTTTGATGGTTCTCCTTTTGTTTTTTATTTGAGCTTTTTAGGTACCCAGAACCTAGAAATTTTGGTTCTTGGGTTTTCAATAATTGAAATATGTTTGCTTACCAGTTGACCTGTGAATTGAATAGCAATTGTAAGAGATGGAGATAAAATTCATGCATGGAATGAAAAGAAAGTCATATCTCAACACAGATTAAATGTTAGTTGTTTTGTTGTTTAGTTTTCAAGGAAAAAGGGTGCTGATGTTGCTTTAATTTCTGCTGTTCTTTCTTTCTTGGTTGGTTTAGTATGTAGTTGATAACTTACAAAAGGTCATGCCTCTATAAAGCAGCAGGATTTTAAGTTTGCAAGTAATGGCTTTCTGTAAAAGTATCTATGTTAATTTGAAGTGAATATGGAATTGCCCAAGTTCTACGAAGAAAACATGCATTTTCTTTTCCACTATTTCTGTTTTATGCCTGGTTTATTTTGTCTTTGAATCTTGAATGCTTCACTTTTTCAGTGAAAGAAGTTCTGATTACATAAATATAGAAGACTAGCACCATTCTGGCCAGATCTTATTGTACTTGTTTTAGTTGGTGCGGTCAATCTGATAATATCAATTTGATTCTCTTGCAGACTGTTGTGCTCAAGGTTGGTATGTCATGTGAAGGTTGTGCCGGTGCTGTGAGAAGGGTTCTGGGGAAAATGGAAGGTATGTTATAATCTTTGCTACCAAACTACTCTTCTTTTTCCTCATTTTCCATGATTAATTCTTTCTACCATTTAGCTTGACTCAGCATGAGATTGCGTTTGGCAAAAGCGCTTTTATAAGAGAAAAGACATAGAATTTTTTTTTTTCTTTTTTATAGTTTTTTAAACTTTGAAAACTATATGTGGAGAGGAAGCATGTGAATTGATAGCTTTTCCCAAAAGTATGTTTGACAACTAAATCAAAAAATTCTTGACATGCTTTCTTTAACAGTCGATAGCAATCCCATTGCTTTCTTTCTTTTTTTTCTTTTTTTTTTTTTTTAGCGCTCGATAGCAATCCCAAATAAGTCAAGTGACTCATTCTAATCGCATTTTGTTATCCTCTCATTTCTCAGATATTTGTGATAGGCTTTGTTGGATTATCTGTTTCCTCCATTAAATGTGGTGTTAAAAATTCCACTCCAAGATTTTCTTTTTAAGGGTTGGAAGCATCTTTCTGTGTGTGGTGTTGAAGTTCTCTTCATGAGATTGTGGTCTATTTACTTATAATGAAGTGGGGCAAGCTAGTGTATTATGGCATCTTACTGTGCACATTTGCTTAAATACCTTGACATGGCATAGGTTCCACGATTCATATACTAAAACATTGAATCTTATTGGGGATTAAATTATTAAAGCATTGTTCACATTTATAGTTTACTTGGTAATAATTTCTGCTATTCTTTAACTATATATATAGGTGTGGAATCATACGACATTGATATGAAGGAGCAAAAGGTTACAGTGAAAGGAAACGTGCAACCAGATGCGGTTTTCCAGACCGTTTCAAAGACCGGCAAGAAAACTTCTTTCTGGGAAGAGGCAGCACCTGCCGAACCTGAAGCAAAGCCTGCTGAAACTGTTGCTGCTGCCTGATGTTGTAAACTCCATTTGCCTTATGAACTTGGTTTTAATGGATTGTAATTTCTGACACTTGATATGGTTGTAATGTGTATTGTCATAATGTTGCACCCTTATGCTTAACTGGGAGCTGCAATAATCACTTGGATGCCTTCTTGGTGGTTGTCTGTATAACTATTGAATAGAAAATGTGTTCTTTTCTTTGCTGTCTCTAACCCTAGCATTATTTTCTTTTTCTTTTTCTTTTTTTCTTAAGAAAAAGAATTTAATGTTGGCCTGTAAGAGGACACCAAAATTTACTTCAATCACTTGTTTCAACAATTGGGTAAGAACCGAAGGTGAAGTTTCTAAACAAAACAATTTCTTATATTGTGCATCTGCAGGAAACGCAGGTTCAGATGCTCCAAGCGTTAATTGGAGCATTACATAGAGATTTTATGAAAGTTTGATTATTTCATTAATAGCCGAAATCTAAGATTTATATCTTAAATGTAAAATCTTATTTTTAATACGGTTTTAGGCTTTGTTTATGTAAAGAATGAATTTTTTTTTATTCTAGCTTACTAAATTTTACAATTTCTGATTAGGGCTAAAAATAAATTAAATAGAGTACTAATCCAGGTAGTTTAGCATTAGGGACAAATGTAAAAACTTTATTGTAGGGACCAATCAAGTTATTTTGCTAATAGGTATCAATCTAGTAATTTACCTTAAGGACCAATCATGTATTTTCCATTAGAGACCAATCTCCCTAGGGACTTGTGTTGTGATTTACCACCTAGGATATCAAATAATTTTCCAATAGGAACCAATTTGGTAATTTACCACCTGTGAAACAATATAGTACTCGATTATATAGAGACTAATTTGGTAATCTACCATCTAGAGAGTAAACTACATTATCAAAATTTACACTTTGTATCAAAAGTTACAAAACCTTTGATTTGTAATTAAATGGTTGCTAAACTTTAATTCTAATAACACCGATAAAGTTCTTGAACACACTTAGAGGGTAAATTGTATACATGCTCACCAAACTTTGCACTTTTAACGAAGAGATATCAAATCTTTGATTTGTTACAAAAATGTATTGCCTATATATTTTTCAAAATTAAAATTTTAATACATTTTTATTACAAAGTGTAAAGTTTGGTGACCATCCATATAATTTTTCCTCACACTTGTTAGAAAAGTTTATCGCTCTTATTAAAAAATAAAGTTTAGTAACATTTAGTTACAAATTGAAGGTCTCGTATCTTGTTGTTATAAAGTGTAAAATTTTGTGACTACAAATGTAATTATCCGACTATCTAGGGATCAATCTAGTAATTTACTATTAAGGACCAAACTAATAATTTATATCAGACCAACTTGGTAATTAGACACAAAGGACAACAATTTATCACAAGGACCTATATTGTAATTTTTAGTCTAGGATTTGTTGATAGGTCCAAATTATATATAGTTATTTAGAATGTTTTTAAGCTCTATTAATATACTTTATATATAATACATATATATATATATATATATATATATATATATATATATATATATATATATATATATAAATTTGGAGAAAAGATATAATTTATACATCACATAAGTTTTATTGTCCAATTTTAGAAAATATTAGCCAAAAATATTATGGAGCAAAATATTCAAAAAGGTTTTAATAGGACATTTTTGTTGTCAAAATCTAGGATCGAGATTCATGGACTGAATTTATTGTGCTGGCCGAAAATTACCTTCTGAGGAAATTTAGTCTTTTTGTTATTTAAGGATTTATATCAGTTATTTATTTATATATGAATAATAATTAAGAGTTGTGATAAGGATAATCTTTAGAGAGACTTATTTTTTGTGGAGGACTCTCTATATATATTTATGCATATCTAGGTCTAGTATCAGTTCTTAGTTACACCTCTTCCATTTACATCTTTTATCATTGTTATCTCTGTAGTTTTTCTGTACAGTTTGTCATCATAAATATTTTAGTTTTAATTTTTAATTATTTTTTTAAGATCAAGAAAGTTATTGGGGATTGAAGAGTGAAGATCAATCATCTTATTGTCTTGAAGATATTATGGATCTTGAAGGAATTTTTACTGTCTTATTATTTTTCTATGTTTAACTATTTTATCACCTTGACAATTGGATTAAAGATGTTAGGCTAGTATTCTGTTAGTATTTAGTTAAGTTTTTCTGCTTATATATGAACCTTGTTAGTTATATGTTTACTGAATGATTTCTTGTTTAATATATTTTATTAGTTTTAGTTATAAATGTTATTTGACCATAATATCATATTAGTATTTATGATTGTTATGAACATCTTTAGTTTGTTGCATAGAAACATCATTTTTGTTTCATTCTAATGGACTTAAGGAACTTTAGTTATGTTATTAGCTTGAGTAATTAAAAGAAAAAGAAACATCATCTCTCATCCATTAAATTAGATTTGTACTTATTGCTATAATAAAGGTAATACTCAGTAGTTGACGAAAGTAAATACTGCTTTTATCATATAATTTTTTTTAAATCATAAGCATTTACATTGCATATTTATTTATTGTTTGGTTAATTTTTTATATGAATTTACTCTTATAAAATATTTATCTAGAGTATTTAGATTTATTTTTTAATTTATTTATTTTATAATTATTTTTATCATAAAACCTTGCTATAAGTTTCATGAGAGTGGGATGTATACCGTTTTTACTATATTTCAATTTGTGCACTTGCGAGTACTAACTTTAATACGTCAAGTTTTTGGTTTCATTGCTAGGGATCTATACTAAAAAATTTTATTATATTGACTGATTGTCAAGTTTTATTTTGTATTTTGTTTAGTTTATGTATTTGTATTTTGTGGTTATCGTTTTTAGTTTAAAGCTAGAATTTTCTTTAGTTTTGTATGTTTAGCAGGAAAATAAAATATGGTGATTTATTAACTCAAAAGTCCTACAACTTAAGATCCATTATTAAAAAGGTAGAACAAGATCAAGAAGTAGATAGTTAATTTGTGCTACAAAAGCTAGAAGAAGAGAGAATTGAAGAAAAAGTTGAAAGAAATCAGAAGAAGAAGTTGAAATAATGACAAATCCACTTATAGAAATTATGACTGAAAGACAAATGGCTATGAAGGATTATGCACAATCTATAATTAATAACACTACTTCAGGCATAGTTCTAGGTGATGCATCTAGGATTATGAACTTAAGAGTACATACTTTAATATGTTTTCTTCATTTTACGATATTGCCTAAAAAGGAAGCGTTGATATTGATTAAAGAATTCTATGCTATAGTTTATACATTCTCATTATCTGGACTTAATGAGGATCAATTAAGAATGATGTGTTTCTCTTATTCATCGAAAGAAAAAGTAAAAACTTGGTTAATAACCTTGCCACCTAATTCTTTGAGAACTTGGAATGAAGTTTACTAAAGATTTATGAGTAAATTTTACTCACACTAAAAAATTAAAGAATTAAGAGCTAAAGTCTCTAATTTTTATTAAAAGGATACTGAATCTTTTTATGAAGCATATGATGGCTTTAAATTACTTTTATTATAGTGCCCACACTATGGATACCCACTTCCAATGACTAACAAATCATTTATAATACGTTGATACAACAATATCAATGTATAATTAATAATGTTGCTGGGGGTACTATGTTAGAAAAGACAGCTGATGAGGTTTATGATATTTTTAAGATGTTAGGAGCTAACTCGGAGCAAAAGAGTGTAAGAACAAAATGAGTAGAAGCAAATGAGGTGACAGCTAGTAGTGAAATGGCCCTGCAATTGGTTGAATTAACCAAGTTAAGATGCTTGCCTTAATAAAAAAATACACTAAGCAATGAGTTATGTTGTATTTGTGGTATTTATGGTCGTAGTACTATCTTTGTTCATCTTTTGATACTGATACAAAAAATATGTATGAACAAGCCAATTCAATGGATTCTTACCATCCCAGGTAGCCTATGAATAACCTTTATTCCAACACATATAATCCGGGTTGGAGAAACCATTCAAATCTTTCTTGGAGAAACAATGACTAAAGGCCACTATAATTATTAAGATACCCAAATCAACCTCATTACCAAAACCAAGATTCCCAATTCCAAAGGAACTCAAATTCTCTCAAAATCAATAATGAACTTTTCAATCTAATGAGCAAAAAAGCCAGATTTGAAAGAAACACTTTAATCATTTATGATAGCTTTTCATGATAGGATAAAGAGGAATGAGAAAAAGATAAGCTCTATTAAAGCTTCAATGACAGGTTTAGAAGCTCAAATGGGACAGATTTTTGAAGCAATTCAAGAGATCAAGAAAGAAAAACTACAAAGTTGACCTGAACAAGCCAATTTCATTACCGTTATTAGAAGCAGTGAGGCTATTGATAATAAAGTTGATTTAGAATCTAAAAGGATTCTTCTTCTCATATAGGTACACCTAAAGACGATGGACTAGTGGAAGTAGAAATCAATGAAGAGATTATGCAAAAAAGAAAGTAGAGCCTAGTCTTGAGCTTAAGAAGAAAAAAGAAGAAAGTATTTTATGGACCTAAATTTTATAAGGCAGCTCAGTCTTATAGGTCACTTATTTCTTTTCTAAACCGATTCAAAGAGAGCAAAAAGGATAAAAAAATTCTAAATATATTGAGATGCTCTCTAAAGTTAATACTAATTTACCTTTGCGGGGTGTTATCAGGAATAAGCTAGCTTATGTAAACTTCTTTAGAGAATTGAAAACCAACAAAAAGCAATATAGGAAAAATAAAAAAGTAATAGTATCACAGAAAACAAGTGGAGTGCTTTAATAATAGTAGCCTTTTAAGATGAATGATTTTAATAGCTTCACTATAGATATTATAATGGGTGATAAGAAGATTACAAAAGCCATGTTAGATTTGGGAATAAGCATCAACTTGATGCGTTTTTCTATTTATGCACAAACTAGCTTGGAGAGATGAAGCCCACCATTATGTCTCTTCAATTTGCTGATAGAACAATAAAATACCCTAGAGATTTAGTGGAAGACTTATTAATTTAGGTAGATAGTTAATAATCCATATTGATTCTATAATGCTTGATATGGACAACGCACTAGAAATAGAGAGATTATAGAAATTAAAATATTTAATTCTCTAATTCTATCCTCTAATATTTCAATTGATGAGTGTTTAAATGTTAATAGTATAGGTTCTCTTATTTATGACACATATTTGCAAGAATAAGAAGACAAGTTAGAAGTGGCTTTAACATCATAAAGGATAGATTTAGATGGTGAAGTCTTAAACTTCTATGATAAATTAGATGATGCAATTCTATTGCCAACTGATGAGAGCCTTAGTCATAATTTAGATGTTCTCGTTAAGAGGATAAAGCTAAACTTGGAAAGAATGACTTATGGCTAAGAGGTAGAGTGCATGGATGAATGCCCACCAAGAGCATAACCGACAATGTCTAGCTATAGATAATAAATTTAGAATGTGTATTTTATTTTTCAACATTTGAATTTTAGTATTTAGTGCTTTATGTTTATTTTGTAGACCTATGAAGAAAATGTCAGCATTCCTACCTTCTTTGATTTTAAAAGGGCAATATTCCTTCATGTGGTAACATGTCAAATTATTTTTAATATTATGCTTTAATGTATAATTGATCTTATATTATTTTGTAGATATTATGTGTTTAGCATGCGTTTAATATTTGATTCATTATTAGAAAAATATTAAATTGAGAATTATTTGATTCTAGGCATGTTTTATATCTTTGTAGGATTAAGATTTAGTTTTTTCTTAATATATTTATCATTAGTTTAAGAATTAGTTAAGCTTTATTTAGATGATATTAGTTATTTCTAGTGCAGGTGATTTTCTTAGGTTAAATTTTGTTTTATTGCAATTATTAATAAAGTTTATTTTTTAGTTTAAATTGTCATTTTTTTTAGTTATTTAAGTATTTTTAATTTTTTAATTTTTATTTTCCTTCAAATATTTGCCCTTAAAATGTATAAAATTTAATCACAAGTGTCAAAATTTTTTCAAAAAATTTATATTTTTGCTCGAGCCAAGTTGCGTAGCGTTCTTATCGCATGGTTCTATAGCACCATGCAACTGCCATCACATGGGCCAACAATAGCACCTTTGCAGCTCATGGACTACATTCACGAGTAAGGTAGGTGTACAGAGAATCATGCTAACCGCGGGGTGTGGGGGAGCTATGAGGTCATGGAGCACAATAACATGGCACCAACTGCGAGGTCGTAGAGCACCTTACATGCAGCACAGATGCTTGGGCAAGAATGCCATCTATGAGGGCATGGGCCAGACGATCCATAAGGAGTGGCAGCAAGATCACAGGGAGGACAAAAATTCAGCAAACTTAGGTACTTTTTAGAAAAAATTAAATTAATTAAACTAAAGAAAAATTAGGGAATTAAAGTTAAGTAAAATTGAAATTATTTTTAAGTTGAAACACTATCTTTAAACCCTAAATACATCCAAATATAACATTTCATTTCTTTTTTGCCTCTAAAACACACATCTCTTCCATATGAGTAGTCATGTAATCGATTTAGGACTTTATTTTATGATTTATTTTGTAATTTAAATTTAGTCATTTTAGGATTTCTTTTTAGCTATTTAAGGATTTTATCTTTCTAGTTTCTTTAGGATTGTTTTTATTATTATTATACTTCTCAATGATGTGGGTTTAAGTATACTTCTAAAGTTAGATTGGTGGAGATAGAATTTAAGTTCATAGCTCATTGGAGATTTAAATGTTGTGCTTTTAAGCCAAAATAGTTGAAAGCAACTGTTGTGAGACATTAAATGCATATTGATCTCTTGTTATGAATGATGATTTGCCTTTTAAATATGGTTATATGATGATTTAGATTATGCATTATAGTTGCACTCTTTAAAGATGATATAAGACTATTTGTTATGAAATATGTGTAAGGGATTGGATACTTGATATAAGACTATTTACACTTTTAAGAGATTTGTCTAATTTCATATAATATTGGTTAAAAAAAATTATGGAACAAAACACTCAGAAATGGCTTAATAGGACGTTGTTTGCCCTAATGAACTAAGAAGGGGGGAGGTTGAATTGGTGAAATAGAAAAATTGAGAAATAAAAAAATTTGATAGAGAGAAGAAGGATAAAGAAGAATGTACACAAAGATTTATAGTGGTTCGAGTATTAACTAATCCTACATCCACTCTCCAATCTCCAATTGGATATTTCACTACACTCTCAATTAATTACAATGGAGTTTTCATAAATTGGCTCCAATTTTAGTGTTTAAGGCTTACACCAAACCTTTTACAATTGTGTTTTATGGGTCACTCAAAACCTTGATAAATTTTTTACCTAGACTAACTCTCAAACCCAATCCAAAGTGTTTAGGCTAACACTCAAACCTCACTAGAGCATTCAAGCTCTTACAACGACCAAATATTATCAAAATTAATTGCAAGAAGAAAAACAATTAATGCACAATAGGTATAAGCTTTAGGAGGTTGTTGATCAATCATTAAAGATCCTTTGAGGTGGTTTTTATAGCTTACCAACCTCAAGGATTCGTTACTCATCAGTATAAAATTTATACCAACTTTTGCTTTAAGACCAGCATTGTGCAAATCACGATTGCGCTTCTTGTATTCCAATTGCAAATCTTGAAAATCCATCAACAACTATTTGACGTGGCATGAAGATATTGGCTATTTCAAATGTAACCGTTGGCAGTTTTAACGGTCACAACATCTTATGGATTTCACGGTTGCATCTTCCATAGGTGCAGTTGCGATTCTCAGCTTTAGGAACCCATTAGTCTCTGCCTCAGAAGTCTTCATTTTTGTGGTCGCACCTTTTAGGTTGCAGTCGTGATTTCCCATACTCAAGTCTTCAATAGCTTATGTTCATAAACTTAAGCTTTTTGTAATTGTGCTTTAGAGGGTACGATTGCAATTTTCAAATAGACTTGGATTTTTAACCTTAATATATGCTATAAAAACAACAGTTTAAAATACAATAGATCAAGACTCAATTTGAGTGTCAAGATCAAAATTAGAGACTTTAGCTTTATGATAAATTATATAGGCCAACGATTTTGACAAACAAATTGAGTTAAGAGGATAAAAGACATAAAGTAAATATCACTAGACTTAATTTTTTATTGACTTCTAAAAAATTTCTTTTAGAGGATATATTTTTTTACTCTCCCTAAATCCTTGCTCCCAAATTAACTTTTGCATATCTTTTACTTACTATTTTCTTTAACTTATTCCGCCTTTGTCAATATCAAATAGAGTTAAAAGAGACAATAATACAGAAAGAATACTATCATTACAATAGAGAAAAAAATGATAACTTCATTAATGAAAAGAAATATAGGATTACAATCACAAGAGGGTGCTAAGATCAATCAAACAAAATAAAAGAATTTAAAAACATAAAAGAAAACATGAGATGCAAGTATAAATAAATTAATGAATGAAAGAAAGACTCTATATGTTTTCATAACCACTAGACTCTTCTTCATTCTCCTCTTCCTCTTTACTACTTTCATCTTTAGAGAGCTTCCAAGAATCCGGATAATAAGGATGGATAACATGATCTTTTTGAATCTCAATGAGATCCTCATAGATATGGTTGAGAAGCCTATAGAAATTTTTAATCCTTTTGGCTTGCTTGGTCATAAAGATCATTCATCTTATCCCTTGAGTGATCTTCCTTGAGGAACACCAGTCCCTTCCTCACTTGGAGTATCCTCAACTTCTTCCCCTTCAATGTTCAACCTTGTCTTTTTCTTTTCCATTGCTTGCTCCATAGTGGAGGTATCACTAGTACCCAGTATAATTTCATAGAAAGCATCATCTTTCTTCTTGATCACTTTGGAATGAATAAAATATTAAAGGATGATGTAGTTAGTGCTCATGGGTAAATAGTGTTTTGAGTGGGCTAGATTATGGGGGATGAGAAGTTTGAAGTAGTTGGCTATTATGGATACATAGGAAGAGACAAGTATGCATCCACGAGAAGACTTGGCTAATGCATAAAATGGTTAATAAGAAAATAAGATAGTTGAAAAGGTCTATTGTGGATCATGTAATATAGGATGCATAGATTTTTTTGGGTTATTTACTCATTCTTATCACACCTTTCATGAAATATGAAGGTGATGAATATAGGGAGAGTCCAATAGAAGAAAGATTTTATGTGTTTGGCATTAGAGTTTTTGTCTAATTTGGTTTCTATTGAAATGGACTTCTAAATGTTAACCAAACTTACCTCCAAATCTCCAAGACTGGTGATTCCTTGATTTTAAAAATTGAAAATGTTTTCAAAATTACTCCTTATAAGAGAAAGTCTTTACTCAGAAATGTTAAACGTGATGCCAAAGTACCCTAACTCTCCCCCATGCCTCTTACTCACTTCTAAAGAATTCAAGAATTATAGTGTGAGTTTCATGTACCCATCCATATTAGGATAGACAAGTCTATCCATTTGGATATTGTTAAGATATTTGACAACATCTTCATAGACTCTAATCTTCTGAAAGTCCACACTAAAAGAGGCTCTTAAGGATTCAAACTTTTTCGTGGAATAGAATCTTATACTTGTTCCTAGCCGCTTGAGTTATTCCCTTCATTTTAGTGGGGATGTTAAAAGAAGAAGCAAGAGTGTCTTGATCTAGAGCCTTACCCTGTCTCTTACTTGCTTGAGTGGTGGTTCTAGCCATTGATAAAATGCAACGAGGAGTGAAGAAATGTAAACAATTGTTCTGAAAAAGTGCCTTTTCGAGAGAGAAAGATTCAAGCTTGAGAATAGAGATGGTGAATATGAGTTAAATGCATGTAAGAAAGATAGGGGGGGTATTTATACCTAAAATCTTGTAAGAAAATGGTAAAATTTTCTTTAAGAGGTGTAACTCCTCATAAAATGATCAAATGTAACGGTAATATATTTGCAGAAATTGGGCTTCTTGCAACCATGATACACAGAGTGCGATCGCGAAATTCAAATTTCAGTACAACTAGTTTGACTAGCTTTGCGACCATAAATGCCAATAGTGCAATCGCAAAAATGAGCAAAAACCTGACAAAAGAAAAGCCTTGAATATGGCTACAGTTCACGATCGTGCTGAGGTGTCGCGACCATGATTTTTTAAAAGTTGAGAAAACCTTTGAAAACATAGTTCATTTAGCCCCTTCAGACAATAATCCTTTTAATGTATGAATGGATATAAAGATATGGAATAAATCAATTGTGATTCATATTCATTTCCATTCAATAAGCACACCAAAAGGCACATATACACAAAAATCAATTAATCAAATATACTATTCAAGATAGTTCTCATCATGCATACCAAGCTCCTTTTTAATAAAGTTCAATCTTTTCTCACTTAGAGGCTTGGTGAAAATATCGACAAGTTGGTTATTAGTGTTAATAAATTATAACACTACATTACCATTTTATACATGATCTCTTAAAAAGTGATGCCTAATATCTATGTGTTTACTCCTAGAGTGTTGAATAAGGTATTTAGAAAAGTTTATTGCATTAGTATTGTCACATTTAATTGAAATGTGATTAAGCACTTGGCTATAATCCTTGAGTTGTTGCTTTATCTAAAGAATTTGAGTACAATAATAACCCACCGCCACATATTCCGCCTTGGCAGTCGATAAGATAACCGAGACTTACTTCTTACTAAACTAAGAAACTAGACATTTTCCTAAGAAATGTCAAGTTCCAGAAGTGCTCTTTCTATCTAAGAGACTACCCGCATAGTCGATATTGGAAAAGCCAACTATGTCAAATGATGTATCCTTTGGATACCAAAGACCTAAATATATAGTGCCATGCAAATATTTTAAAATCCTCTTAACGATATGCAAAAGAGACTCTTTAGGACTAGATTAAAATCGAGCACACAAGCAAACACTATACATAATATTATGTATAAAAGTCATGAGATAGAGTAGAGATCTAATCACACCTCTATATTTCTTCTCATCAATTGGCTTATCCTTTTCATCTTTATCCAATTTTGTTGTTGTGCTCATTGGCGTCTTGGAAATCTTGCATCCCTCCATCCCAAACTTTTTTAGAAGCTCTTTGGTGCACTTGGATTAGTTGATGAAGATGTCATCCTTGTATTGTTTGATTTGCAAACCTAGGAAGAACCTGATTTCTCCCATCATGCTCATCTCAAATTCTATAGTCATACACTTAGAAAATTCCTCACATAAGGATTCGTTAGTAGTACCAAATACTATATCATCAATATAAATTTGAATAATCAAGGTATTATGATTATAAGTTCTTACAAATAGTATAGTGTCAACCTTCCCTTTTAAAAAATAATTTTATAGCAAAAATGTACTAAACCTTTCATACCAAGCTCCAGGAGTTTGTTTTATACCATAAAATGCTTTTGACAGTTTAAAAATATGGTTTAGAAATTCATGATGCTCAGAACTCGGAGGTTGTTCAACATGCACTTCTTTTTCAATAAAACCATTCAAGAATACACTTTCAAAATCCATTTGAAAAATTTTAAAATCCATATGACAAGTATAGGCTAGAAAAATTCTAGTTGCTTCTAATCTTGCTGTGGGAGTAAAAGTTTCATCATAGTTAATGCCTTCTTCTTAGTTATACCCTTGGCAATCAATCGAGCACTCAATTGTTCCTAATAATGGAACCTTACTCATATAACTTATTTTCATACACCCATTTACAACCTATGATAGGATGATTTATGGGTCTAGGAACAAGTTCTCAAACTCAAGTTATCAAACACGTGCAATATAATAATGAGGCTGATTGGAGTGAAGGTGGTTGAATCCTTATAAATTGAGATTTTTTAACAGTGATATATTTTTTTTCACAATTAATAACAACATATCTCTCTTTATCTAAAAAAAACCACACACTAAAAAGTGTAAGACAATGAATCCATATAATATATTTTGTACTTATCCTTTAATTGTATATGTGATCAAATTCTATTCAACAATAATAATACGAGTAGACATACTAATATAATTTATTAGTATAAGACTAAACCAATGAGTAAAAGTAGAAAAAAAATCTTCATCTTCTTTAAGTAAAGAAATAAGGGAGTTTTTAAAAAATACAAAATTACAATCCAAAATTATCCTTCTAATACTCTATTTATCTTTTTGAAAATATAAAGTTTTTTCTTTAAAAAATACTATAATATGATCTATTTATTATCCTTTTCAAAAAAATTTAGAACCTGAATTATGAAATGGTAATATATATATATTGGGGTATATATTTAAATTTTCTTCTATAGTTCAATATTTTAATTTAAAAAAATTTAAAATATTCATGGTTTGGTATAATAAACTTTATATGTATTTATTTCAAAATCAACATTAATGATAATGCTATACGGTCCTTTTTTTACCATATTTAGTCTTTCTAATATGATATATAATATTTTATAAAAATGTCTGTATAATTTGAAATTAACTTTTTCTTGTTAATAAATTGAATGGTCAGAGTCAATAGTGATAATGGAGCAATGGACTGAATGATGGTAGTAGTAATGATGAGAGAAAATGAAGAAACCCTGTATATAAATTATTTGGGGCATATTTCTGAAAACAAAATTCTCCACGTCCGTATTCATGATAGAATTTGGTAAAAAGACATATATGGCTAAAATCCTGAAGAAACAAAGCAAATGGGTGTTGATTTTTGTTTTCAATGAGCAATACAAAACCAAATTTTATCGCATTATAATGATATCCAAAACATATCCTCAAGAAAGGCTTATCAAGCCAATGACCCACTCACATGCATTGCCTATAAATAATCATTCTATTAATCATGCTTATTCATAGCAACACACACAAAAAGAAGAAAAAGAAGAAAAAGGCAAATACATTTTACTTTGTGGTTTATTTTTTCACATCAAGGGAAATTTGTAAAATATCTAATTATTAAAATACAGAATAATTTCTTTTAGTTGGTTAAAAAAAATTAATTAAGACAGTTAAAAAGAAACTTAATTAGTACATACTCTAGTCAAAATTAAAAATTCTCTGAATTTGAGCGTTTAATTAAAATTTTTCAAATTTAAGTGTTCTGTAGCTGTCTGCTAGCATTGATGGAAATATAAAAAGATAATAATTGTTATTGTATAGTTTATATAGCTTATCAGTCCTCTATTAGATAGATAAAAAAATTACAAAACAAAATAAATATATATACTCCCAACAAATATGGCATGTAAGGCAGGCATAATGTCTTTTTCACAAAAGGTTTTCAATTTGAACATTTTGAGCAAGAATTATACTTTGTGTTAATATATATTTATGAGACTGGCCTAAAAATAATGTCATATTAACTCAATTTTCTTCTCCTATATCTTAAACCTTCATATTTTCTTTCCTCAAGGTAAAAGGGAAAATAATTAATAAAACAATTAAAGAATATGTCCTTTTTCTACTAGTAATATTCTACGGAATTATTACTAGTCTCTTCTCTAATAAAGCTAGGACGAGTCACTGGTCGAGGAACATAAGGTGGTGTTCTACATCTTAATAATGCCCAATTAGTCCCATTAAAAAATTGATGGTGTTTGATAGCGGTTGCACCCATTGTTGAGCCCAATCGTCTTATAGGATCCTTAACTAGAAGTTGTGTGATCAAATCCTTAGCCGACACTGGCACTGGTGGCTCCTTAGGAAATTCAAGGGCTCGAGCCACAATATTAGCAAGGGTTAGCTCATGGTCAATCCCTTTAAAAGGAGTCACACCATAAAATAATTCAAATATGAATATGCCTAAGGTCCACCAATCCACCGCACTGCCATGCCCCTCACCGGATACAATCTCGGGTGCCAAGTATTCGTGGGTCCCGACGAACGACATTGATCGTACGTCTATTGGCTCGGCCACGATTTCTACAGTCCCGCGCTGATTAGACTTTCTTTTACGTCTGCGTCTCGGGTGGAAGCACGAGACAGCTGGCACCATACAATTAGGTATGATGCAAGATGATGTGGCGGATTGAGGTGGATCAGGAGGATAGTAGTCATTTTTAATTGGTTGGTTTTGATCAGAAACAATTTGCGCGGTTGATGTTGAGCTATCATCTTTTAAGGAGAGATCAAAATCTGTAAGCATTATGTGACCGTCTGATCTTACAAGAACATTTTCTGGCTTAAGATCTCTGTAGACTACTCCCATCATGTGTAGATACTCCAAGGCAGCCACTATTTCTGATGCATAAAACCTATCAACCAACACCAAAAAAATTTACATAAAAATGTAAAATTTTTCTTTTCTTTTGAAGGTGTACACAAACACTTATTTAATTGAAATCAGAACTCAAAATAAAAAACCAATTATATAGTCTACTATAGACCAATTATAGATGGTTAATCAATTTGTGGCTTAATGCATTTGATTAGATAATCAAATTCTATTTTTCTTATCTACTTAAAAAAAAGGGTCCATAATCTTAAAACTTTATTCTGTCCTACATTTCAATTTTTCCATGACCTGCAATAATTTTATTTCTTTTAGGAAAGAATGTGAAACCATATATTAAGAAAGGAGCAAGAGGTCATAGATTAGAAGACTCAGTGATTATGTTTGTTTGGTAGAAAGAAAGAATTTAAGCAAAAGAAATCCCAAGTGATATAAACAAATATTAAAAAAAAGGTTTAAAATAACTATATAAAGTATGTATTAGAGTTTATAAAACGATTTAATTATTAATTTTAAAAGATATGGAAATATGTGAATTACAGTAAATTCAAATGACAAAATCATATTGATATGAGATGATCCATTATGGATTATATTCTAACTAATGTCTTTTCTTTAAATAATTAATATGAGATAGTTCGCTATGAAACATGATCTAACTAAAGAATTAGTTATAAGCATCCATTAATTAAGCACTAATTCGAATAAAATAATTACACATCTTTTTCTTTTCCATAGAATTGGTTGGTATTCGGATTGTTGTTGGCTGGTAGGGCCAAATTTGGAAAAGAAGAAGGCTCCTACCACAATAATGACAAAATAGAAATTTCGAAGAAACAGCAAAACTCAAAACGGAAAAAAGGAAAAGTTAAAAATAATTGTGCCTAAAAACGGAGAAGGAACTCGAAAAGAAAGGAGTATAATATATCACTATGATTCTTGAAACTTCCTAAAATTATATTATTTCAATGCTTAGTTTGAGGACTAAGTCATCAATCAATGGACATAATTTACGTAAACAAACCATTAAATCATACTTAATATGGGAATTCTAACAAAAGTCATAATTTATAACAAGAACTTCCATTCCATCAATTTGAGGCATAATATGGGAATTCTAACAAAAATCATAATTTATAACAAGAACTTCCATTCCATCAATTTGAGGCATACCCAATTGTCAACTTCATCTCGTTACCTCAATTTATTACTATAAATGTGAAAAAGAAAAGCCATGTTCTATTATTATGATGTATGGTGCACGAGAAATATGCACCAAAAGTACCATTGGACCTACTACAAATAATCAATGACTGTACCCTAATAAAGATATGGAGAATTCGAAGATTATCTCACTTTTGGACCCTACATGCAATGAACATCCCTAAACAAATGGTAAACTTAACCCCACTTATAATTACACATCATGCATTCCCTTGATTCATTTTTCATTTATCTTTCCTAAATTTAGCTTTAGTATGATCATCAAACTTATTTTATCATAAATGATGATACAAATAAACTTCTTAAGAGTAATTCTTCCTATGCACTACAATAAACTAAGAGTATGAGCTATGTGTGAATATTTTATATTTTAATATTAAATATTTATTTATATTTAATTATTTAAAATTAATGAATATATATAATTACTTATTAATTTAATATATATTTCTAAATTATATAAGAATTTTCAATTACTAATCTGATGATGCTGATGCTGGAAGTGAGTATTAAAGTTTAAATATCATTAACTGAATAAATAAACAAATAAAGTTATTAGATTTAAAATTCTAATACCATGTGCAAAAAATAATTTAGTTTTACAAGTATATATATATAAATAAAATATAAAATGAATGTTGGTGTATATACCGGACGGCAGCTTCGTTGAAACGTTTGTCGGGTTGTCGCTGCCGGAGAACATGGAGGTCACCGCCGGGACAAAACTCTGTTAACAAACATGACCATCTAGAGGAGTCTAAGGTGGCATATAAGGTCGGTAAAAAAGGATGATCCAAAATTTCCAATATTTCTCTTTCAATCCTTGCCCTGCTATCTTTATTTCTACTAGCCATTTCTTTCTTGTCCATAACTTTGGCAGCGAAAAGACACCCATTGCCCTCTTTAAGCTCTACAAGATATACACTCCCTATGTCACCACTTCCTAGCCGGTGGACGAAGCGGAGATCAGCTAGGGTTAGGGTTGAGTTCTCGCAGTTAGAACGTAGGATTGCGTGCCAACATGAATCGCACGGTGGCGGGTGGTGAGATTTGGAGAAGGTGGTTGCATGGTTTGAGGTTGTCCAGGTGGCTTCGGACCCAGAACTTGTACTATGCTCAGTTTCTTGAGCAGTTGTAGTTGTGGTAGTGGTGGTGGTGGTGGTGGCATTAGTAGTGGTGGAGGTGATACTGAGATTGTCAAGTTCATCAGCAAGATCATCCGAAGATGGGTCCATGGTTGACATGGTGGCGGAGGTGGAGGCGGAGAAGGGTGGTGGAGGCCAAAGAAAGAGTTGGGAATGGGAATGAGAGTGAGAGTGAGGAGAGAGAGAGAGAGAGAGAGAGAGGTTTTTGAAGGGAAAGAGAGGAGGAGGAGGATAGGGGCCGGCAACATGGGGTTGGGGCATGTGTCTTCTTTAGGGAGAAATGGGTCCATAAGGGCCCAATAGCTGGATTCCATTTTTGCTTTAGAGATAATTTTAATAATTTTTTAAATTTCATAATTATAATATACATGTGATTATTAATTCATCCCTTTGAATTTTTGAAGTAGCTATTATGGTATAAATCTAAGATACTATTGTTCTTTCTTCTTCTGTCTTTTTAAAACTTGTGAATAGAATATCTCTAACTTTGCTTTCAAATAGATCAATCCCTTGTCATTTTGATACAATCCAGTCAAGAATTAAAATTTTAGTACTAGCTTTTGCATTCTTTGTTACTATGATACCATTTGGCAAGAAAGTCTTCCTAGCTTGGGAAATGTATTTACATTATGCTAGTAATAATGTTAGATTGCTTTTTCTTTTATCAACAGTAATAAATCTAACGCATCAGAGGATGTTTTTTTTCTTTCTTTTTTCCAGTTTGATGAGGTTTACTTCTAAAATGATGGTATTTTATTAAGAAATTAGTTACACATATATGATTATATACCCCTTAAAATTCACTAGTATATGACCAAGAATTTAAAGTTTTGTTTTTCCCTCTTTTTTGCCAGTACATGTGCTATAATTGAAATCATTACAGTTTTATTAGGTCTTTTTTTTTTTAGAAAATTACCCCAGCATGTTTTTTTAGAAATAATTGCAAAAATACCTCTTATTTTATTTTCTTACATTTTTTATATTTTTAACTTTTTTACGCTTTTGCAATTGCAGGATAAGTCTAATAAATACAAGTTACTAGTGGCTATTGCAAAATCAATTATAAAGATGTAAAATAAAAATACAAACTCTTCATTCAAATTTTGTAATTATTCCTATTTCGAACTACGTTTTTATTTAATACTCTAAATTATTTTTTTATCCTTTTTCTTTTGTCTTCCTTTATTCTTCAAAATGTATAAAATGTGCATATATATAACAGTGTTAAAAAGAATTACAAAATATTTAAATTTATAAAAAGATAATAATATGAGTAAAATTAATCAATTCCAAAAAGAATATGTCTAATTAGTTTTACAAGATAACATAATAATATTCAAATATAGTTATTTTTTTTCTAATTTCTCAGTTTATTTTCTTAAATAAAATTTTAAATTTTAAAAATAAAAACTAAAAAAAATAGCATATAACATAAATATCAACAAACATTATAACTTTACTTAGTTTGGCTTCAAAATTTTTATCTTTTTTCTTAGAGTGAATAAAATAATTTGAATCTTCTAATCATTTTAGATTCATTTTTGTTCGATCTTACACTTGATTCTTTTGTTATTAATTTTCTGACTTATAAAAATGGAATATGTTTTAATTTTTTATATAAATAAAAATCACAAAGCAATAAGAAAAATATTTTTGATTGTGATATATATATTTTTGTTTATTTTATTTTTTAATATATATTTATTAAGATTATTATATATAATATTTTGATCTTTTTTATCTTTGAAAAATTCAAGCTATAATACCTACAAATAAAAGGTTAAGAGAACAAAATATTATGGAGTAAAATAATTATTTTATTATAAATGATATATTATGCACATTCTTCTTGTAACCAATATATATGTTTGATGTGATTATTATTTTTTATTATTCTTTAGTCATTTTAAATTTTTTTTATTTACTTAAATTTTTTTAAATATTTTCTCGTTGATTTCTGTTTATTTTAAATTTTTTTATAACTGAATAATTTTTGTTGATATTTGGTTGATGTTTAGTTGATTTTGAAATAGGTATAGTTGATGTCCGGTTGATTTTCGGACCTATGAAGATTAATTCTTCCCAAATTTATAAGAAGTTCAACGTCTTTCAACATATATATATATATATATATATATATATATATATATATATATATATGTATGTTGAAGTCTTTTAATTTTTGAGCTATATTTATGATTCTGTCATGATTCTTTTATGCCAATTTATGCTTATGTATTTATTTATTTTTTGTTAATTTTTGGATATATGGAGAAGTATCTTTAATTCTTTTTCTTGAAATGTTACTTATATTAGAAATTAAATCTTTTTATTAAAAAATTATATTTCGATATTTAGATTTATTTTATTTTATGCTTAATTATGATTTATTTATTTATTTTGTTGATGTAGAAAATGATTAAAGAAGAAAAAGAATAGTGAAGTCATTAACTGATTCTAGATACTTTGAAGGTTGGCTTGTCATGAAATTAGCAAACAGACATGACTAAGAATATTTATATTATGATAATTTATGCTAAGAAAAAGAATAGTGAAATCATGAACTGATTCTTGATTTTCGTTGATGTTTTGTTGATTTTAGGATGAGTATGGTTGATATTTGGTTAATTTTCAGATAAATAATGAATTATTTGTGTGAATAGCAAATAAGAAAAATATATCTTAAATATGAAAAAGATGTATCTTAAAAAAGTGAATAAGTGGCTATAGTAGAATTATAAAATATTATAATTAATTTTATAATTAATCGAAAATAACGCATTAAGATATGTGTACATATCTTTGCCAATATTTTTGTTATTTCTTATAGATTTAATATCAAAAGATATATTTTGACTTGATGGTACTCCATAATTACTTGAGTGATTTAAAAATTTCTCCTTTTTAAGAGAAACCTAGTACCACTTATTAAATTATAGTCTTATTTATTTTTTTTACTAAAAATACTGTTATAACCATTTAAAGATAATCTCATCAAACTAAAATTATTATAAAATATTAACAAATTAAGTATTTTTAATTAATTTGGAAGTTAAAATAATTTCAAAAATTATCTAAACTTATTTTAATTTTTTCTAAAATATTAAATTTTAATTGTATTACTTATAAAATCATATAGAGAAAATATTAAATATATGCATACCACCATTCTCATCTAAAAGCATCAAAAAGTTCGCCATATTAGGCTAAATCTTCAATTTTGGAGTAAAGTGCAAACTAAAGTGGTTTGAATTTTATTGTATCAATTAAGATAATATTATTTTCAAAAAAATTACAACTTCACCATTATAAGCAATCAGTTAAAAAAGAAAAAAATAAAAAGTTACTAGTGCACTTACTTCTTGACGTGATGTTTTTAAAAAATAAAATATTAAAAAGAAGTACTAATACAAAAGAGTATGTAAAGTGTTTATTTAATTATTTATTAGCTTATTCTAGTTATACATTAGCCATTGGACCATAATGATGAGTTAGATTTTAATTATTTTATTAGATATCATATGTTGATGTGACCTTTAGTTTACAAAAATGAACGTATTTTTACTAATTTATACTTAAAAGAGTGCATTTTTTAAGCTCTTTTTTATAAGGTAATAATATAATATATGCTGAAAAAAGAAGTATTTGTGTAAAGAAATTTTTTTTTCCTATAATCAAAATTTGGTGATGTTTAAATAAATTTTATATGCATTTTCACTAGTTTATTGAATGAATTCAAAAGATGTATCTTTATAAATTTAGAAGTTATCTCTTAAATAGTACATAAATAAAATTTAGAGATAGTTTAATGGAGAAGGATATTGAGTGATAAATAAATTAAGGAGAAAACAAGAAATAATAAAATAAATAATCTCTGAATTTTACATTGAGTTTTATTTTACTTACAAAACTTTAAATTGTTTCAATTTATTTATTTTTTAATTTTAATTTTAATTACAATTTAATCATTTTGTTAATAAGAACTTGACATTTTACGTTTCTCTCTTTTAGTCACTTCTTATTTATTGGTTATTTTTATTACATGTCAATCTTTCATCTGTAAACTTACTAAATTGAAACACAATTAAAGTTGAATGATTGAAATAAAATAAATTGAAATTTTATGACCAAACAAAATTAAATGCAAAGTTTAGTGACTATTTTTTATCATTATTTTGAGAAAATAAACTTGCAACCACTAATAAAATCTTTCACTATACTAAGTATGAATTATTTATATTCCATTAATAACCTTTATGGTTAAGGGGTGTCGTAATGGTATCCTAGCCGCCTCTCGTTTTTCTATCTCATTTTCTTATTATTCATTAAAGTTTTATTTTTTGACTCATTGCCGATTACTTTTAGATCAACAAAGTCTTTCTTTTACTTCTTATTTTATATTAGTTAATTTTAATAAATAAATATCAATTTATTTTCTTGAGAATTTATGGTATTTCATTATGAGAATATTAAGTTCTTCTATAAATGAATTGTGATATAGTTGTAAGATTCCCCCTTTATGGAAGTGATTTTAAAAATAAAGAGATTCAATCCGATAGTTAAACATTTGAGCTCGACAAACAATACTTTTAAAATTAATACGCGACTTAGTACCACTTAGTGAAGCATATTTCTCACAGAATGGCAATCTATACTGCCCCATCAACACGATTAATTATCTATTAGTAGTAAATTTTGTTACATGTATCTTTCGACATTTGATATTTATTTTTATATTTTATTTTAAGATGTGCTTGTTAATCATTATTAATGGAATATCCCTATCTTCTCAACATAAGAAAAGAGTATTGTATTGCAAGTGTCAAACACCAACTATAAGAATCACTCACTTCCATTTCATTCATATCATATTCTTTAACCAACCAAACCACCCTTTAATGGTTTCAAGATGTGGTTACTTATTTGTATTGCTTTTTATTTTTCGGATAAATATGTCATTTAATTTATTGGTTAAACTCCAAGACTTTGTTGATTCATATTATATGGGTAAGGTCAAGCTCCAAGAGTTTGGCTCCATATATAGGTTTACTATTTAAAAAATAATAATTGAGTTTCATTATAGTAAGTCAAGTTATTTTTAGTTTTGGTATATGTTGACACTGAAAAATAAATTAGTATAAAGTTATTTTCTTTAAAATAGTTTACTTTATAAATTTGATAATTTTATTGATAATATTTCTTTTTTAGTTTACTAGTAGATAATACATTAGTTAGAGAACAAAATATCTTCTTATTTAAGAACACTATAACAGAAATATAGAATAATAATAGAAATTAGTGGCAGATAATTTAGTAGTGAAACAACGATGAATTGGAGATGGATTGCCTAATTATTTCATTTTTGCTAATTAGCGATAACTTAGCAACGTTAGTTAGACCCGTTGCTAAAATTTGGAAGGAATTGCTATCAAATCTTCTCGACTTGTTCATTGTTATACACTTTGTTCTTTAGTTTAGTGACGAAAGATGTATGTCCTTAGTGAGCGAAAATTGTAACTATCACTAGTACCACCTAGTGGAGCGTATTTTTCATAGAATGGCAATCTATACCGCCCCGTCAACACAATTAATGATTTATTAGTAGTAAATTTTTTACATGTATCTTTTGATATTTGATATTTATTTTTATCTTTATTTCAAGATGTGCTTGTTAATTATCATTAATCGAATATCTCTATCTTTTCAAAAAAAAAAAAAAAAAACAAAGAGTATTGTATTACAAGTGTCAAACACCAACTATAAGAATCACTCACTTTCATTTGATTCATATCCTATTCTTTAACCAACCAAACCACCCTTTAATAGTTTCAAGATGTGGTTATTTGTTTATATTGCTTTTTATTTTTCAGATATATATGTCATTTAACTTACTTGGCTGAACTCCAAGGCTTTATTGATCCACATTATATGGGTAACGTCAAGCTCCAAGAGTTTGGTTCTATATATAGGTTTACTATTTAAAAGAAAAACAATTGAGTTTCATTACAGTAACTCAAGTTATCTTTGGTTTTGGTATATGTTGACATTGAAAAATAAATTATTATATAGTTATTTTCTTTAAAGTAGTTTACTTTATAAATTCGATAATTTTATTGATAATATTTCTGTTTTAGTTTATTAGTAGATAATATATTAGTTAGAGAATAAAATATCGTCTTATTTAAGAACATTATAAGAAAACTATAGAATAGTAATAGAAATTAGTGGTAGATAATTTAGCGGTGAAACAATGATGAATTGGAGATGAATTGCCTAATTATTTCATTTTTGCTAATTATTGATACTTAGCGACGTCAGTTAGATTTGTTGCCAAATTTGGAAGGAATTGCTGCCAAATCTTCTCGCCTTGTTCATCGTTATACAACTTGTTCTTTGAGTTTAGTGACCAAAGATATATATTCTTAGTGAGCGACAACCGTAACCATCACCAACTTCAATATATGTATTTATCAGTTAGCGACGGATGCATTTATCACTAATAGAGCGATAATTGGTAGTCCATCACTATATATTTATAAATAAACTTTACAATTTTATTGATGCATTGTGATAGAACACATCCTCTTTCAATGAAATGGCAGCATATGCTACCATTTCACTCATGGACAACAACAAAAGTATCCCATTGTTACATTGTTTTAGTGAAACGACGACTTTTGTCACTAAACTGCATACAAAATTAGAATAATTAACTTTGTTTCTTTTTCTAGTTATTAGATTATGATTTCTGGTTGGCTATATAAGCCAAACTTATGTTCATTCTAAAAGAAATGAACTTTCCATCAAAAATTAATACAACTATCTATATTCATTCAAAGACCTTATATGAGTATTCAAATTTTGTAAATGGTAATCTTTTGAATACACTAGTTTTTCTGTGCAATGAAGATTCTAGGTTCAGATTCATTTTTCTAGAGTGGCTGAGTTGTTCATCTCCGTAATTACATTATCCATCGATTAAAACCTGCTTTCGGTGTAGAAATTTATCTTTATTTTAATTATCCTGATTGATTGTGAAACCTACTTTTAAAATAATATTTGAGATATTGTAGCCTAGGTTTATAAAACTTTTAAATGTAGAAGGTATTATCTTGATTGCTTCTAGTTCTTTTTTATTACTTCAACGCCTAATTGGTATTTTGAAGAATGACTTTGTTGTGAGAGATTTAGGAGATTTAGACTAATTTCTCAATATAAAAGTTGAAAGACATATTAAGAGTTTTTTTTTTTCTTAAATAAAAAAAGCATGCTACATAGTTATCAAAACATACAAATTTGATTGATGCTAAATTAGTCTCTACTTTTATGTTTAGGCACAATACTGTAGTGCAAGAAGATATGTTGTTTAATTATCCTAAGGAGGATTGTTTGAGGTTTATGATATCTAACTTTCATAAGTCTAAACTTGAGTTTTATTGTTAATATTATTTGTTAACATATGTACGAACCTAAAGTATCTAATTGGTAATCGATCAGCAAATACTAAGGTATATTGAAAGAACCTAAAGTATATTGGACACTATAGTGGCGGGATAATTATACTAGTGATCACTTAACTTACAATAAGTTTCATTTTGGTCAGATAACTTTTTTTTTTATTTCATTACAGTCATTTAATTTTAAGTTGAGTAACAAATTGGTCACTTGTCTAAAATATAGTTGTTTATTCATCAAAAAAAAAAAAAGAATTGAATCTCTAATGCTATAAAATAAAATTCCTAATTTTGAAGCTTTGAAGCGAAGAATTGAATTCCATTCTTAAAAAGCGATTTTAATGAACTGGAGTTGTAGACAACTAGAAGAAAATGTACTCGTATAATGTAAGTTCTACATATTCGTTATTTTGTACTTAACATTTAGATTTAATTAATTTGGTGGTTAGACACTTATTTAATATGAAGTTCTTACACCAAATAGAAACTGACCGCACATCCTCAAATAGACATGTCGACATGTAAGAAATAGAAAAGAGATAATAGCTTAAATACAAACAAGTGCAAAAATATTACTAATTCGGTGGTTGGACACTCTTTCCTTTTTCGTTTTTCACTTTATTTTTTTCTCGTTTATTGTTATTATTATTATATTTTTTACTTTGGAAATATCTTAATAAAAATAAATACAAAATGGTAATTAATATAGATTAATTAAGCTGAAAAATGAGAAAATTACTGTAACAATAAATAAAAAATAATAGAAGATGGGAAGAAAACAAAACAACAGCCACGATTATTATCAAAGCCTAGCGAATTTCTAAAATTTAAAGTTGAGTTTAGTTTTTGATTAAGTTAATAGTTTGGTTAAATAGTTTGATGACTAGGATAATGACTTGTTAATTTTTTAAAACATGTATTAGTCTAACATTGGATGTTTTAAACATGTTATCATTTTAGCGAATTAAACCAATTGCAAATAAGTGACTAATATACTACCCAACTTAAAGTTAAATAACTATAATGAAACAAAACAAAAAAAAAGATATATGACCAAAATAAAACTTAGTGTAAAGTTAAATGAACATTGGTATAATTATTTCCTATAGTGGCTTATGATAAACAGATTGTGTTGATTATTCTAATATTAGAAACTCTAATACTGGTTAGTATATGTTCCTCAAATACAAAATTTGGTATCTTGATTGTCAATGAAACGACCAATTGTTTCTTATTAAAGTAGTGCTAAAGATATGGTGGTATTGGAAATGTGTGATTCATGGACCTTGCTTGCATCCCGTTGGACTCAATCACTTGGTCATAGTACTAGTCACTTAGTCATCAATAATTTGTTATTAGTGGTACATTTAATAAGCTAGTTAGAACTAGTGTTTAATTAGCATACTTGTTTCGTTTGTTTTATTAGTGTGCAAATATGTTAGGTGAGCTAGTATTAGTTCTTACCTAGATTATAACATTATTTGTTTAATTCCCAATTGTAAGACTATTATAAATAGTCAATTTCTAGTTAATAAAAAGACAAGAACCATTATAGAAATCCTTTTGTATTTTCTTGCTTCTTGTTAACAATTGGTATCAAAGCTTGTGCTGACAGTGGACACTTGCGAAAAAGTTAACCATGAATTTCGCAATGAGGTTAATGAAGTTTTGGCTCGACATGAATCTAATTTCCATTATATCAATGATGACTTACATTTAGTGGTAATTGACATACAAGCCTTACGAGTCTCCCATACTAACCCAATCACGAAACCCAAAATCAACCCATTTTCCCCAGGAGACACCTCTCATTCCATAAACACTATGAGACCCTGTACTCCAAATGAACACCATCACCACCACAAGCTACACTTCCCAAAATACAACGGGGAACACTCAAATGGTTGGATTTATAAGGCATAATAGTACTTTAAGTTTCAGAATATCAGTACTAACCAATATGTCTAGCTAGTCTCCTTCTATTTAGAACCCATTATAATTGCACCAATAATTTATGGGATTTAGTAGGCTATAGATTTAGGACGGGTTCACCAAAAAGGGCCTCCTTCCTTTCGAGCCAACATATTATGAAGATCCTTCTAAAGCTTTAATTCATCTTTAATAAACTTTCATCGTGGCAACCTACTAAGAGGTCCTTGAAAAACTTTATCACCAAATTGATAGCCTACCTAAGGCATTTCTTGTTAGTTATTTTATTCTAAGGCTTTGAGACGATGTTCTCAAGATATAAAAATCAAACAATCCAAAATATTAGTTGATGCTCCATGAGTTACATGGTTGGTTGAAGAGAAAAATCAACCACAAAAGCGGCCAATTGAGCTAAGGCACTCCCAAACACCATTACCGGCACTAAGGATAAATTTTAACTCAATCACTAGATTAAGAAGCCCTCCACCTGTCCACTATGAAAATCCAAGTGGAAAGTGTGGGCGACGGTTTTAGGTGCGTACCCAAGTGTCTTTAGTGATTACAACACTGTAAAGCTATGCAATTTGAAAGGAACACGCTAACTAATCATAGAGACTAACGCAAAGATTTTAGAGTCACCACCCGGGTAATTCACCAGGACACTTTTACTAATTGAGTAGCTTTTCTAAATTTCATAAGGAAGCTTTGCCACATCTAGAGATGGATTGAGAAACCAACTTCTTGATTTGTGTATCTTTATTTTTAATTTTATTGTTTAACGGGCTATTCCCTATAAACATGATAATTATATTCTCTACAACAAATCATTACAGTATGTGAGGTCCATATAAGTCTAGCCAATTTTATTAAGCCCAGTTCCTATTTTAATGATTAACATAATTAGCTATCCAAATTACATACAAAGGCTCATCTAGTCTAGTACAATTTTAAGTTATGCACTTAATTACCAACCTTTAAAACTTAAATGGACTACTTTTTATATTTAGGCCCAATTAGATAATTTTATTCTAATGTGATCCATTAGTTAATTATAAAAACTCACTGAGTCTATTAGGATTTTAGTTTAGGTCCAATTTACCATCCTTTAACCTAATGGACTATAATTTTTATACTAGGTCAAATTTTAAAGTTTGATGTCTATATGTCTAGTTTTAATTAAACAAACATATAACAAATATTTGGCATATATCCAAAATAAAATAAAAATTAAAGTGCAAGAAATTAAATCTAGCTATTACAACCCTTCTATAACTAAGAATAAAAAGAAAAACGCATGAAATAAGTTATAGTGTATAAAAATTGCCAAAAATTACATAAAATCCAAAACTAGGGCAAAATTAGTGTAGATGGAATGTTGTTAGAAATGCTTGGGCTCCATATGTTCAAGGATCACATGCTTTTTTCTTCACCCAAAAGTCTGATTTTTTAGCAATTGGCTCTAAGGCTTGGTCGTGGTCGGTTTTGCATTTTTCTTCGATCCCCTCACCCAAAAGCCAATTTAACATGCACAAAAGACAAAAATATGAATTACAGGACATAAAAAGAATTAAACTATACCATAATACATAAAAATGATGCAAACATGAGAAAGGATAAATTGACAAGAAACAAAAACTTCACATGGTAGATTCTAGATTTGATCATGTAACCTTTGAAAATAAATGCCAACACATAATTATATAAACAAACATAAATCAAACATATTAACTTAATCATTTAAATCATTTGATTAAAAATCCAATATAGAGTATATTATCATATTCAAAATCTAGCATATATCATCATCCTAATCAATGTTTCTAAAATCACAAAATTAAAGAACTAATAAAAATGGGAAATAAGTAATGTTGTTGGATTTGGCTCAGGTTGTGACCATAGAGTGCTCATCTTCAATTCTATGGAGATGATGAGATGGTGGAATATAAGATCGGATGGCAGTCCAGTGCTGCTTGGGCTTGATTGAGTGTTTCTAGTGAAAACAAATCTTATGTCGTTCACAAAAGACTTTCCTAATTTTTGTTCTTTCTTTAGTGACTCTCCTCTCTTAATTACCTAAAACTCTCTATTTAATAAATGAATGTAGTAATTAGTAAATGTAGCTAATAACTAGTAGCTCCCCCTAGATCTAGGATGTCCTATTCTATTTATAGCAATAATATTTTAAGAATCGATTATTTTCCTTTATCAGATGTTTTAATCTTTTAAGTTTAGATTAATATCCAGTAAATGAATAAATTCAAATCTTTTAAAATATAATCCTTAAAATCCTAACAATTATCACTAAATATCTTCTAGAAGCCTCTTTTTTATCAATTTTGGAATTTTTAAGTCAAAATACGCGTAAAACGGCATCGAATTTGGAAAATTATCCAATCGGGACTGTGTAGAGCCGATTCGACTCTATACTAAGTTATTGGCTCTATGTACAGCTGATTTGGCTGTACGCAATGCCAATTGGCTTAAGGGGCAAAAAGTTCCAAGATTTTTTATGGTTTAGTTCCTGAACTTGTAAAAATTGTCGTTTCGTTGCTTAAACTTAAATTTTTTCTGCCAATTAGGTCTAAATTGATTCTAGAAATGCAATTTTGGTTCAATCATTCTCAACCCTAACTGTGATTTGCCCGTCCTTTCATCATTAGATTTTTCATAATTCTCTCGATATCTAAATCCGAAAAATGGGTGCTGACACAAATGCTAATCCAACCACCTTGTAATGACTCACCAATACATAGGTAATATAATGTCGAGGGAAACAATTATATTACTATTGTGAAAAGAAGCTTACCTCAAATCATTAATGTCGACGTCCACAGTTATTCACGATTATATTACTATTGTGAAAAGAAGTTTACCTCAAATCATTAATGTCGACGTGCACAATTGTTCATTATAAAATATTTCAATTAGTCAAGCTTTGACAAGGATGAAGTAGCTGAAACAGAATTTGAGAGCTAAAAAGTAGTGCACGATATTTCTTTCCACATTATTTATGGAACTAGTAACCTACAAACAATTTATGTACTAGGCAAACTAAGAAACAAAACTAGGACTATACTTATAGACAATGACATCACTCATAATTTCATTGATCAACCTAAAATCACTAAATATGTATTGCTCATTTTTCAAAATAAAAGGTTTTAGATCAAGATAGCCAACCTAAACTAGATAGGCCAAGCACTCACCATCCACATCTAAGGTATGTCGATAACTTTCATGTGTTTCTTATAGCAATTTGTTAATTGGTTTTAGGCATATAATGGTTCGAGACCATTGGGCCAACATAGATGAACTATAAGAAGTTGGCCATGACTTACAAAATTGGAGGAGAATCATACACGTTCTAAGGTATTATGTAGGCTACTCTAGAAACCTTATATAATAAGGAAATTAATTGTCTCTAAAGTATTGGATTCCTATTCTACATCTTATTCTCTTCCACTATTTTCTAACTAAATCCCTACCAATTTGACATATCATACATTTTAACCGAATTTTTATGAAATCTTTGAATCACCAAGTAGCTTACCCGTAATAAGTCTAGGCACACCATATTCCATTATAGTAAGCATTAGACCATAAAACTACCCATATTACCAAAAAGAAATAGAGAAGATGGTGAGAAGATTATTTCAATCAGGATTGGTAAGGCCAAATAATAAACCATGCTCATCACTTATCTTACTGGTCAAGAAGGCAGATGGTGATTAGCAATTTTATATTGATTACCAAGCTTTGAACCATATAATGATCAAAGAAAAATATCTAATTCTAGTAATTGATAATCTTTTTGAAGAGCTTCATGGAGCAAACTCTTCTGCCTTTATCTCAGAAAGTTCATGTTGGTCTTCCTTAATGACATCCTAGTGTACTCATAGATGTAGGATGATCATCTTTCACATCTTCATATTATTCTCACTATCTTAAAGACTAACCAATTGTTTTTGAAAGAAACAAAGTGTAGGGGTGTTTCTGAAATGGACTATTTAGGTTATATCATTTTAGAACTAAGAGTGTCTATAGAACCAACAAAAATACAAGCTATTCTTAAATAGCCAACTTTAACCATAACAAGAAGAGTATAATGGTTTCTTGGATTAGCACGCTATTACTGTAAAATTATCCACCATTTTGATTGTATAACAACCATTGTAGCACTTTTATCCAAGGAAAGATCACCTACCAACTTCAACAAGTAAAGTGAGGTAGCTAGATAAACTTTTAACAGGTTAAAGGAAGTGCTAACATCATCACAAGCCCTATGCCTTCCAATTTTTCTCAAGAATTTGTGATTGAATGTGATGTTAGTAGGATCGAAAGGCAAAGTAGTTCTTTCTCAAGATAACTAGTCAATAACACTCTCTAGTGAAGTTATGGAAGGATCAACCTTACTATTGTCCACCTAAGAGAAAAAAAATGGTTAGCCTTGGTAAACCATTTATGGTCGCACCAATCAAAAAGCCTTAAGTAGTTTCTTAAGTAATGAATAACACTTCAACACACATTCAATGGCTTTCAAAGATTATTAGATATCATTATAAAATCTAGTACAAGTGTGGACCTAAAAACTAATATGATGACTATCTTTTTCCATATGGTTGAATTAAAATTCACATCTATTTTTGTGCATGTGCAGATTTGTGACCAAAATTATAGGTAGAGGTATAACAAAACCCTTGACACACAACCACCATATTAGCATAATAAGATAGGGCTTAGCTCAAAAATGACAAAATCCACTTGTATCCCACTTCAACCTCAATCTAACAGATTATTATAGATTTCCATTCCTCACCAATTGGCAGATATCTTAGGTTCCTTAAAAATCTTTCTTATGTGAAGCTCATTTTCTAATGGCCTAACTTGTGTTAGGCAATAAAGAAATTTCTATAGCAATACAACACTTGTCGATGGTAAAAATTCGAGTTCATGAAACTATCCAGATTATTACAGCCATTACCCATTCCCACTCAGACATAGAGTGAGGTGTCATTCGATTTTATTAAAGGACTACTGCTATCATTTAGTCATACTATCATTATGGTAATTGTTGATCACTTAACCAAATTTGTCCATTTTATTTCTTTAAAAATCCATAAAATGCGATTGCAGTTGCTAAAGCATTCATAACCATTATAGTTCGTCTCCATAGCATTCCAACATTCGTCATTAATGGCCAATATAAGGTGTTTATATGTTCTTTTTGGCAAACATTATTCCAATTATAAGAAACTATGCTTTGCATGACTTCAAGCTACCACACCTAGATTAACAGCCAAACAGAGGCAGTGAACTGTACTGTGGATTAGTATATGCAATATTTTGTAAGTGACTAATCTTGAAAATGGCTCGGATAGATCCTTTAGGTTAAATTCAACTATAATACATCTATCCATTCCTCCATTAAAATGACCTAATTTGAAGTTGTTTATGGTATTCGACTATCATATTTGAAGTTCTCGCATTCAAGCAGTTGTTGAGTACCTCCATGATCGTGGCACTATTTCTAGTGAGCTCCTTCACAACCTCTCAATGGATAGTCAATAAACAAAATGTTAAGCAAATAAAAAACAACAAAAAGTCTCCTTTAATATTAGCAACTATATGTATCTTAACCTCTAACCATACCCTCAAACTTTGGTAGCCTTTCATGCTTCTATAAAGCCGGCTCCACATCTTTTTATCCTTATTACATTTTTAAAAAAGTGGGTATAGCAGCATATCGGCTTTTCCTCTAAATTCTCAAATTCATAATGTGTTCCATGTTAGCATGCTATGAGAACATTTAGGTCTTTACGCACTCCGACTTCAAGTTAACTTCCACCAATATTAGTTAATTCTAATATTATTCCATAACCGAAAGTTATACTTGACCAATGAGTTGTTCAAAAAGGAAAAATATTATTTAAAATCTAAAATTTTAGTCAAATGGAAAGGAGCTCCAAGAGAAGATGCAACCTAGGAAAATAAATGGTGTTTTACTGAGTCCTTCCCTAATTCTCTCCTTGCATAGACGGATCTTTAAGGGGAAGAAATTATATGTGGATCTTGCTTGAACCCTACAAAACTTAGTTAGTTAATCATCAGTATTAGTGACTTTGCCATCAATAATTTGTTATTATTGTTCCATTTAATAAGCTTTTTAGAACTAGTCTTTAGCATGTTTTCTATGTTGTTTTATTAGTGTGCAGATGTGCTAGGTGAGCTGATTGTAATCTATTCCTAGATTATAATACTGTCTATTAAATCTTCCGTTCTAAGACAATTATAAATTATCAGTCTAAAGTTCAATAAAAGGAACACAAGTATTACAAAGATCCTTTTGTATCTTCTTTATTTTCTTTTCTTCTTGCTACCTTGTTTGCTTATAATTCACTCATAAATATGGTTATAACCTCGTCTATAATAGCATCATGCAAAAGTTTATATATTAAGGTTCATTATGCTAATGTTTCAACTATTTACTTAGCTTAGAATCCAGTAAACAGTGCTCGAACCAAATATTTGAAATAAATTTTTACATTATAAAAGAGTTAATCCTAGCGATATTCAACTAGCAAATATATTTATAAAGAGTTTGTCCACTGTTCGATTAAATATAATGACGTTGCTAGTTGTGTGTGGCATTGCACCATACTTTGCTTGAGACGGATGATAGAATATTATTTTGACTATGATAAAATTGTATCATATAAATAATAGAGTCCTATTATAACTACGATCCATCTGTGTTATTTTGCAGTCTGTTCACTAAATAATAAGAAATTAATTTTTACCCTTCCAACTATAAATATTCAAGGACTATTTATATGCTCTCTTATAGATCAATGGAGTTATTGAAGTTTCATTTATATTGTTATGAACATTGATAGAGTAAATGAAAAATAATATAATTAGTGATCTCCTTTTATACCTTACAGCTATAGTTTTTCTGCCATATTGGATCTCTTTTTTATTTAATAACAGTTTGAAATCTTGGGTCGTTGATGTAATACTAGTAAATTCGAAACGTTTTTAAATGATATTCAAGAAAAAAGTATTCTAGAAAAGTCCATAGATTTAAAGGAACTCTTTCGCTTGGAAAACATGATAATGGAATATCTAGAAACAAATCTACAAAAGTTTCATATTGGAATACACAAAAAAAATAATCCAATTGATCAAGATGTATAATGAGGATCATATCCAAATGATTTTGCACTTCTCAATAAATATAATCTGTTTCATTATTTTAAGTGGTTATTCTATTTTAAGTAATGAAGAACCTATAATCTTAAAGAACTACTATTAGTTTTAGCTTTTAAAGATCTAATTAAATAAATAACTAAGATATAAATTTTTGAAGAATTTTGACCCTCAGTTTCTAAAAAAATAAGTATCTTGAGATTTAGTATTCTAATTTATCAAAAAATTAATACTTATGTTCATGAAGAACTAAATATATTAGTCTCTAAAAGACTAATACTAATTGAAATATTATTTAATTTTGTATAGATAATGTCGAATTTGACAAAATTCGAACTTGTGGCACTTGACATCACGGGCAAGAATCACTTATCGTGGATATTAGATGCCAAAATACATCTGGATGTTGTGAGTCTTGAAAATAAAATCAAAGATGGAAATCAAGAATCTTAATAAAATTATGCCAAGGTGATAATTTTTCTTCATCATCATCTTCATGAAGGATTGAAACTTGAATATTTTATAGTAAAAGATCCATTAGTTTTTCAGAAACATGTAAAAGAAAGATATAACCATCATCAATTGCTCATCCTTCCAAGGCTCGTTATGAATGGATGTAATTGCGATTGCTAGACTTAAAAACTGTAAGTAAATATAATTCTGCAGTTTTTAGAATTAGTTATAAATTAAAATTATGTGGAGAGGATATTACTTACCATGATTTTAGAGAAGACATTTATTACTTTTCATGCATCGAATATGCTCCTACAATAGCAATATTGAAAAAAATATTTTAAGAAATATTCTGAATTAATTTTATATTTTCTTTTTGCTAAGCAAAATATTGACCTCTTTTTGAAAAATCATAAAACTCGACTAACCGGTTCTGCTCTATTATAAGTGAATAAGATAACATATAATAATGTTGGGCAATGGATGATGAAGATGATGGAAAAATAATTGTGTTGTGGCCAAGGTATAAAATCAGAAAAATAATATTGTTATGGTAGAAATAATAATGCATCTTTTTACTAAAAGTGAAAAAATCGTGAAGAGAATAATAGAACAATGCAAAATTCACAAAATCAATGTTATCGATATGGCATGAAAAGACATTAATCTCATACATATCATACACCAAAGTATGTTATTAATCTCTATCAAGAGTTCTTGAAGAAGAAAAGCTAAAATATAGAGACAAATTTGATAGAAAATGATGTAATTTTGATAAAAACTTTATTGATCTTATACATTTAGATATGTCATATTTCTTTGAGAATCTTGAAAAAAAAAATTGATCATTTGACCGCAGTGGTAATATAAATGTCTAAAGATATATGTTAATACAAAATCTAGTAGTAAAAGAATAATTAAATGCTTCAGAAAAGTAAATATATTACTACTTGGAAGAGTATTTCTTTATTAAAGATGTCCTCAAAATTTTGTAAAAACCTTATTGAGTCTTAAAGATATTCGACGAAATAGATATTATATTAAGACTACAAATATAGAAATATTAAATTCCCTATATTACAATGCTCGTAATAGACAAGAATGTGTATTAGAAAAATTAACTATTTTCTCTTACGGTTTATATCAGACATATATCTATACCATTGAAACAAAAATAATATTAAATCAAAAGTTTACTTATCCAAATACTTTTCTTATTTGGCATGATTGATTATGTCATCCTACATTAAAATTGATTTGAAAAACTATTAAGAGTTTATATGGTCATCTAATGAAGAACCAAAAGATTCTTCAATCTAATGAATTTTCATATTCGGCTTGATCTCAAGAAAAGTTTATTGTTTGACTTTCACCAAGCAAGATTCTAAAATAAATCACTTAATTTCTAGAACATGTACAATTCATCCACTATGTGAACCATTAAATATTTTTTAGTGTTAATAGAAGTATCAACAAGACGATTATATTATATTTATTATCAACTAAAAATTTGACATTTTTTAAACTACTTGCTCAAATAATTCGATTAAGAGAACAATTTTCAGAATATGCTATTAAGACAATTTATCTTGATGATGCTAGTGAATTTAATAATTATTGCATGTCAATTGGAATAATTATTGAATATATTTTAGCTCATGCTCATGTACTCCAAATGGTCTAGCAGAATCTTTTATTAAATATTTCTAATTAATAGTTAGACCATTGTTTATGAAAATAAACCTCCCAATCATTGCTTAGAGGCATGCAATTTTACGCATAATAACTTTTATAAGAGATTAGAAATATACATTGGATATGAATCTTTTTATATGAATACATATCTTAAACCATTAACAGGGGATATGTTATTATAGAAATCTAGAATCTAGGATTCTATAAAGCCCAATGATGAGACTACTTAACTAGCTAATGGTCAAAAGGGAGAAAATGATTACTTCCATTTTAAAAACCTCAAAGAACCGCTCAAATTAACAAAATATCAAACTTAACGGTCAAATAAGTCTGGTCCTTGGCATGCGCACCTATAGGCCCAGGCTGAGCGCGTGCAGGCCCACCTAGACCCTGCATTAAGTTCACACAAACTAGGAAGTATGGGGCTTGAGCCTAGGCCGGCGCGCATCCAAGCTGACTCCATGCAGGTTCAGGCTAGCTAATGCTCGCTCAGCATGGGGCTCAGCATGAGCCAGCCCTGGCTAAGTTTGGGCAGAAACCTAATTTAGTGATATGTCGTTCATCCAACGAACAAAAAAGTGCTGGAAAAAAATAAATTGTCCAATTTCTAAGACTCAAAAGTTCCCTATAAATTGAACCCTTCACATAATCAAAGGTTAGAAAATTTATTATTAGGGAGGAGACTTTTGAAAAGAAAAAAGAAAAAGAAAAGAGAAAACAACAAAAACCAAGTCAATCGCTTCTTTCCACTTGCTTCAAGTCAAGAGGAAACAAACAAAACTTATCCTTTATCTTTAGTTTGAGTGGTTTTTTAAAGGTTTTTTAAACAGAAAAATAAATCTTTATTTTCTCCAAATCCATTAGAGTTTTTTTATCCAAAGTGAAAAAGGTAGCTACTTGAGGGAAACATCTCTTCTCCATCTCATTTCCATCATTATTGCATCAATATTTTTATTAGTTTTATGATTTTTGTATAAATGTGACAATTTTTTACTTCTGGGTATGTTGAACACGAGTAGGCTCAGTCCTGACCCTTCTAACTAGTGTCGTTTTATTTGTTTTTTATTTGCGCTTCGACTTTTATAATGTTCTTTTGGCTGTATCCTAGACTTGAGTTACTAAGCTCGCATGGGGCCAACCCGGGCTTGTTAGACTAGGGAGGCTCAAGCCTAAGACAATACGCCAATGCTTGAGACTATGTCATTTAGGGCGTCCCAAGTTTTAAACCATTAAGCCTGCGTGGGGTCAGCCTCCACACGCACTAGTTCAAAAGCCATAAGAACCCTAGGATGCATTTTGACTGAAGCAACGTCATTTTTATTTACTGTCACTTTAAGGAACTAACCTCGCGCAAGTGGACCCTATACCCACACTAGTTCAGCCCATTCTGTCCAAACAGAGAGCTGAGCATCAAAATGATGTCGTTTAGCTCTTGTAAGTCTTGAGGAGCCTAACCTCGCGCGAGCTCACTCCTGTGATAAGACCATAAATTAATTTTAATTTATTTTACATATTTTATTATTCATTTAATTTCTATTATTAATTAGGTATAATATATCCTAATTTTATTTGTGTTAAATTTTTTATTTTAATTATGTCGCTTGTTTGCATATTATTTTGCTTGATATGTTATATTTCATTCATTTTATTTTAAATTATTGTGCTAACCCTAATTGTAGGATTAATATTTATTTTTGAGGGGCACTGTTTGAGGGTTCAATAGACCCAACTTAGGATTATTTTTAATTGTTAATTTGTGTTAAGGCTCTTAAAGTCAATATTTGTTTAGGCCTCTTAATTTCTTTGATTATCCTTAATCCCTTTATGAATCTTCTATTCTCCTCACCTCCTTTGATTATTTATTTTTAAGCATTAGGATTACATCTCACATGAAATAAATGATAAAATTGACTTAGTTATTATTGTGATCACCCCACATGCTTGTATAAAATAAGCTTATAATATAAGCTTCTCGCATCAACACTTGTGTTCACTTCAAATGCTAAGACTAAAATGAGTTTAAGACTTAGAATAGGATTAATAAATATTGCAAGATGTTTTGAATACCATAGCATGCAAAAATAAAACCTAAGGCACCAAAGTGCCCTTCATCTAGGACTAGTAAAGTACCAACATACTTCCCTCCTAGGGATAGTCAATGTAACAAAGTACCTCCCCCTTGGGCTAGTCTCTTGCTCACCTCATATGCTAAAAGATAAAACAAAAAGTTGATGAACTAAAAGGAACATAGGGTGGTCAGATTAAAATAATATTATTAAGCTAGGCAAAGGCTCATCTACTCTAGTGGAGGCTAGGCATCATAACCTAGGCGAATAAGGGTTCTTTCGTGAACCTTTCCTATTTGTACCTAAATTTCTGAAGCTAAAATCTCTAATTTTAGGGAGGAGAATCTTAGGCTCTCTAGAAGAGATACAAATTCATCATCCTCTCTCCCACACAAGTCTTGATCTTTTCAGGTGGTGACTCCTCTAAATGGTCTTAAGGCCTTTTGTAACCCTTAGAACCCTCAAACGAATGGCTCATTTTGAAATAGGCCTAGTATAAAAAATAGTTCCTTGACACAATGATGAGGTCGAGCATCGCTTGGGCTAGTCCCAAAAAGCCGCACTCACAGGATGTCTTTACTACGTGATTTAATAATTTTCATTTTAATGAGATTTTATTTTCTAAATTAGGGGGAGAGATAAGCAAAAAAAAATTTAGAATAAAACATCATTAAATCATCCTAATCCTTATTCAAGATAATGTGAATTAGAAGTTCAAATGATTATTCAGGGTAAATAGCCCCGCTGGTACTAAAACTATGGCCTATTTTTTCAATTGGTACGAAAGTTTAATTTTTTATTTATTTTCAGTACCATAACATTGATTTTTGTTATAGAGCAAGGTAACTATTAAGGATACGATAAATTTTTGCTTAGCTGGAGGGCAAAGCTCCACATCACCAGTTGTAAAATGTTGAATCAAGCATAAGTCATACTTACTTTACACATAAGCTCGTGGGTTACATATCACTAATCGTTGCCATTAGCTCATTTAACCCTAGCTAAGTTAGATACTAAAGGTTTTTACCTCAACTACTATTTTTTTATAAAATCTCTCTATTGCTAATCTTTACTTCTCAAATAGCCACAATTGCTATTACGATTAAAGGTTGTTGCAAACTCTTTGTTTCTAACTGTAAAGGTAAGCAAGGAGAATGACACTAGATTGTTGTTTGAGGAACGAAGATGAAAAACATGCTGAATACAATAAGTGTTTGAAAAAAGCTATAATTTTTTTATTCAAGTTGATATTTGGATATGAAATAGAAGTTATGTTATTTTTTTGAGGTTTGTATAACTCTGTTTTTGCAAGGTGGTTCTAATTGAGTAGGCTTTTGTTGTATATGAATTAGGGCTTTAATTGTTAAAATTGAAAAGGGGGTTTTACTGCACTTTATAAAATAAATAAGCTTGTTTTATGATTATTATAAGTAATGTGCATTGTTTGTTTGTTTTTTGCTTTATGTGTACTTGACGATGAATATTTCAGAATACAGTGGCATACTTTTACGGTAAACAGTAGTGGAAAAGTTAGGCTTAATGATGTGGATTGGATTGACTTCTATTCCTCAAAAAAGATTTCTAAATTAGAAATTAATAGAATGGCAAAGAAGCTAGGGCTAGTAGTTGATGAGAAGTATTTTGGAAGCATTCTAAGAATAATCACAGTGATGGATTGGGGAATTTGCAGCTGATGAATATACAGTAGAAATGCCTATGTTTTTTTATGAAAGTAAGGTTATGCATATATATATCAAGGTAGATGAGGTTGAACAAAATGAGAACTAACCAAATAATGTGATTTTTGATATTGAGTAAGATAGTGAACTTGATGAGGAAGGGAAAAAGCAAAATGAAGAGACTGATGTAGAGAGTAGTGAGGGGGATAATGTTGATGATAGAGAGGATTCAGACTTTGTGGATTCATATTATACTTTAAAGGAAGATGATGAAGATGGTGACCATATATTTATTCGTCTATTGACAAGGAATTGAAGAGCAATAAAACAAATTCAACAAGGGCCAACAACAATGACCACAATGCTCATATTGGAGACACATACTCAAATAAGACACACTATTTGCCATCAGATAAGCTTGTCTATCTATCATCATCAAATGATGACAATGATGTTAATTTAGTTAGCAAAAAGTGGCTTGTTTCTAATGAAAAAATAAATATGGATATTCCTAACTTAAAGATTGGTATGGTTTTTACCTCTTTCAAGAAATCCAAAGAAGTTGTGAAGCAAGCTTCTATCAAGAGTACAACCAAAATTATTTATAGACCTAATACTAAACAGAAGTGCAAGGCCAAATGTAAGAAGGGAAGGATTTTTTGTGGGTTTTATATATGGTCATACCTAAACAACATTGACAAAACTATTGTCCAGATTAAGTCTGCCAATTTTAAGCATACTTGTACAAGGAAGAGCAATATAATAGGCATGTTAATAGCAAGTGGATAACTATGACATATATTAAAAGGTCTAGAGTTGATCCAACATGGGCTATTGAAGGGATAATTACATTATTAAGAGAGATCTTCAAGTTGAGGTTTCTAAATATAAAGCATGCAGAGCTGAGAATATTGCATTGAAGTATATAGATAGGGATGAGAAAGAGCAACTTTCAAGGTTGCATGACTACAATTTAGAATTGTTTAGAAGTAATCCAGGTTCAATAGTTGTATTAGACTTGGATGAAGTTGTATTTAAAGGAATGTAAATTTGTTTCAAAGAATTAAAAGAAGGTTTCAAGGAATGCAGGCCTTCGATGTCACTTGATAGTAGTTGGCTCAAGGGTGCTTTTGGGGGATAATTGCTAGCAGCCACTACCATTGATGCAAATGATTGCATATATGTTGTGGCTTGGGCTATGGCTAAAATAGAGAATAAGTAGAATTGGAAGTGGTACTTGGTGCTGCTTGCAAAAGATTTAGTACTCAACAATAGTCATTCATAGGTCTTATGAGTGACAAGCAGAAGCCATATGTCTCTTAATTTATTTTTGCAATAATGAACAATTAATATTGGAGCATTTTATAATTATTAGTATTAGTTGATATAGATTATGTGTTTTATAAGTGATTACATACAAGGCCGTATACTTGCTATTGAAGGATTGTTCCCTAACTCTTAGTATAGGTTTTGTGTAAGACATATTAAGAGAAATTTCAAGAAACAATTCAATAGTTTAGTACTTAAAGGATAATGGATAAACTAGCAAGTGAAAATAAATAGGCTCCTAACTACTTGAATGGCATACCTCCAAACCATTAAACTATATCTCACTTTGGTAGAATTGCTAGCTATGATATATTGCTAAACAACTTAAGTGGATGTTTTAATAGTTTTATACTTGATGTTAGGACAAAGGGAGTTATCACAATGAATGAAATAATCAGAGCCAAGATTAAAAAGAGGATCTATAGGAAAAAGAGATGCAATGAGCAAGATAGCTAGTTCTTATTGTCATGAAATCATAGAAAAGTTAGAGAAAGGGAAGGAATTTTATTGGATGTACAGAACAAAATGATCAGGAGGAGATAGGTTTCAAGTAGTAGGGGCTAAGGGAAAATTTATTGTTGACAAAAAGGAAATAAATTGTACTTATATAGATGAGAATTAACATGCATTTGTGCTCTATAGTACATGAATGAAAACTCTGAATCTTATTTGGTTGATTGTTATAAAGTGTGAACCTTCGTATAGACTTAACACCTGACTTTACTAATAATTAGCAACGAATTTTGGCCTAAGGCTACAGCCCTACTGGTTCTACCACCACTAATACCTATTAAACCTAAAAAGGATAGGAAACAAACTGGAATAAGGCTAGAAGAAGATGAAATGGCAACAATGATTAAGAATGAAAAAAGTAACCAAAAAGGGTGAAATGGCAGCATTGATTAAGAATGGAAAAGTAATCAAAAAGGGGGTTGTCATGACATGCATAGTGTGTGGTACTAAAAGTCACAATAAAAGATATCATGGACTTGGCAAAAAATAAACTTTTCAACCTAGAAGAACAAAGCAACTTGCTCAACAAAGAAGATAGATGCTTCTTGTGAGTTTTCTGACGTTTGCTTTTAAACAATTTACAATTGCTTATACTTATGGTCTAAGTAAATTAACAAGTCAAAAGAAAGGTGACTTCAAATGCGGAGACTACTAAAAATGTCAATGTGGATGCAAATGATAGGGTTGATACAGCTGAACTTAAAGAGGTGCTTAATGATGAGCCAAGGGGAACATCTTCCACTTTTGCAACCTTATCACCTATTATACCTAGTGCACATATCTATTTAAATAATGATTAATTACATCTTTTTAGTTAATGTTTAGAGTAATTGGATCTTATTTATACATATATGACATTTTATAGTTACGAAATAATACATCAAGACTAAGTTAATTAAATATAGTTGATGTAGGAATACCTAGTCATTTAATGAGCTTGGATGATTATAGAGATAGTTGAACAGAGAGGATCCTAGGTACTCCTGCATCTCCAGAGAGCATATTGGTCATTAAAACCAAGGGCATCAATGATCTCCTTAATGAGCTGCCTGCTATGTTTAGATTTGTTCAATCACAAACTGCATCTACCACAATTTCATAACCCACTCCTCAAGATAAGGGTAATCATCAAGATGTTGGAAAGCAACCTAAGGGAAAGCAGCAGTTCAAGCCTCTTAGACAAGCTAAAACCCAACTACATAAGCCTATACTGATACTGGTACAAAGAGGAGTCCAACTGATGCAGAGAAAGGTAAATAAAAGCTTGATGCCAGTGCTTCTAATAAGAAGAATGTTTGGATGCCTCCTGGTTTTGGAGAAAACTCTGCACTAAAAATAGGGAAGAAGACCTAAAATTCTTAGATTTGATCATGCGATTTGCACAGGATTTTATGGGATTCCACATATGTGGGCCTTTTGATGTAATTACCACTATTAAATATTGTTATTTTTATTTTTTTCCTCTCCTTAACTATGATTGCAGGGTCAAGCTTTCGAATAGACAGTATTATGTCTTGGACATATGTTGTTGTCATATTTTTTGCAGTGTTTAATAAAATAGTGCACATGAATCTAACACAACACTATTTTGTATGTAAACACCATATTTAATTAATGACCAAAAATTATTTTTGGTAGTCGCGGTGTAGATTTTATGTAGTGTTCATTACACGCCAATTTTTGCTTTCTCTTCCTTTACTATTTTTCTCAACAGATTAATATCACATTCCATATAATACTACATTGCATAACACAATTGTATGTCTTAATAGAAACTTCATGAATAAATACTTAATGTTTAATATAATACTTAACTATCAAAATAACAATATATATCAAAATAAGTTATGTCAACTTACTATTTGCATTGATACCCATAACATAACCAAACTATAAAAATAGTTAGCACTATTTTTTTAACCCACATACATCTTACACACAATCACTCCAACCAAAGTATAAAATCCTATCTTATACGGATTTCTACTACATTTTATGGCTGCTAATTTCATCATTGATTTCTTAAATTTCATTTGTAGTATGACCATTTCCATCTTATGTTCCATGTTCAAAGCTACAACAGCTTCTTCCTTACTTTGAGATTCAAAAGCTTCTAAATTGGCATTTAACTTCCTCAGCTCGCTAAGCATTAACAAAGTCCTATCATTCAGCCATTTATCATACCACTTAAACAAACACAAAAATCACTCATCACCTAACACTTAAGCTTATTCAACATTGATTACTCATCAGTAACCATAGAAAAAAGAAGAAAAAACTAAATGATTACTTACTTGATGAGCGCATTCTTAGAATTTTTGACCTGGATTCCTTATGGTCCTTGAAACGTAAAACTTTGTTGGGATTTCACATCTACAATGCGATACCTCTTCTCCAAATGCAAACTCTTCAGTATTAATAAGGATGTTGCAAACATTACTAAGTTCTCCGTCTTTCATGAGCTTCAACAAAAGTTAAACTTTTGTGAGGTAAAAAGAGTGTGTAGTAAAAATAATTTAGAGATTTTAACTGTTGGAATTGGGGTTTTATTATAGTTGGGGATATATTTGGAGATGTGGGACCCAATGCTTGGGTGGAAGGAAAGACTGACTAATGAGTGACGTGTCTAACTACACAACTAGTAATGTGGAGCTCCGCCCTCCAACTAAGCAAAAGTTGACCAGATCCCTAATCAATATCTTGCTATGTAATGAAAATCAGTGTTGTGGTACTAAAAAGGAAAAAAAATCAAACCTTTGGTACCAATTGGAGACATAAGGCATAGTTTTTGTACCAGCGGGGCTATTTACCCGATTATTCATTTGCAAAATATAGCAAACCAATTACCAAATGTTTTTTATGAACCAAAAAGAGTTACTAAATTTCATATACTAATTAAAATTGCTCTAATAAGAATTGATATTTCAATAGGACAATATGTTAATATTATAGTGAGTCAATGACACATCAAAAGCATGGTAGGCCACTCGGCTCTAAGGATAAAAATTCAAGAAAGAAAAAAGAATAAAATAAACAACTATTTATGCTTCTAAAATGCTATAACAAAAGACATAGATGAACAAGTAACCCCAGAAGAGATTCAAATACCTGAAATAGATGAAAATTATGAGATCTCAATCAACTATGTCATTTCATAAAAGAGATAGGATCAAGGTTACAAAATTGTCAGTAATGTACTTGAATATGGGATAGCAATTGATATTGCAAAAGAAAGTGAGGACATTGAACCTAAGTCTGATATTGAGTGTCGATAAAGAAACAATTGGCCTAAATAGAAAGATGCAATCTATGCATAATTAAACTCATTAGAAAAATGCTAAGTCTTTGGGCCCAATGTTCTAACACCTTAAGTCGGTAGATAATAAATAGGTTCTTGTACATAAATGTAACGAGAGAAATAAAATTATGAGATATAAAACATGACATGTAGCTCAAGGATTCTTGCAAAGATCTGGCATGGATATAAAGAAACTTATCCCTAGTTGTGGATGCAATTACATTTAGATTTTTAATTAGCCCAACAAGTTTAAAATGGCTTCATATGCATCTTATGGATGTTGTTATAGCTTATTTATATGGAACACTTGATAACAACATTTATATGAAAGTTCTTGAAAGACTAAAAATGCCTGAAGCATGTAGCTCAAAACTTCTAGAGATATATTCAATTAAGCTACAAAGATCTGTGTATGGATTAAAACAATATGGAAAAATATGATATAATCTCCTTAGTGAATATGTTTTGAAGGAAGGATATACTAACAATTTAATTTGTTCATATATTTTCATTAAAAAAATAAATTTCGATTTTGCTATAATTGCGATTTATGTTGATGATTTAAACATCATTGGGAATCTTGAAGAGTTGAGATAAATAGTAACTAATCTAAAAGATGAATTTGAAATAAAATATTTAAAACAAAAAAAAATTATCTCAGCTTGCAGATCGAGCATATACTTGGAGGAATTTTTGTTTATCGGTCAACCTATATTAAAAAGATATTAGAACATTTTAAAATAGATAAATATCAACCAATGAGTTCTTCCATGATTGTTAGACATCTAGATTAAAAAAAAGAAAAAAAGAAGCCATTTTCGTCTTCGAGAAGACAGTAAAGAAATACTTGATCGAGAAGTATCATATCTTAATACTATTATAGCATTAATATATCTTACTAATTGTACAATATCGGATATAGCATTCTCTGTGAATTTACTAGTTTCTCACCGATTCGAAGACATTAAAATTGTGTGAAATAAGTATTCTGTTATTTACACGGTACATCAGATATAGATATATTATATCAAAAAGGCCTGAAGTTAAGATTAATTGGATATTCAGATGTTGGATATTTATCTAGTTCGCGTAAAGCTTGACTATAAACAACTTACTTATTCACATATAGTGGTACTGCTATATCTTGGCATCCTACTAAGCAAACTCTAACTGTCACATCATTTAATCATCCTACAATATTGCAATTCATGCGGCTAGTAGAAAATGCATATGATTGAAATCTATGATCCAACATATCAAGGAAACAAGTGATATCACATTTGATAAAAGAAGTCCAACAGTGTGCTATATGAAGATAATATTATTTGTATTTCATAATTCAAATGATGATATAATAAAGGAGATGAACTAAACAAACTTCACCAAAGTTCTTTGTCACACATGAGGTTCAAAAGCAAGGAGTTTTAAATGTTTATCAAATTCGATCTATTGACAATCTGGTAAATTTGTTTATAAAAGCGCTCTTTAGAACAATATTTAAGATTAGTAAAAAAATTTGGTATTGCGCCGACTAAGAAATATTAATTAGAAATTATGTTTTCATGAGGAAAAAATCTTCATGCAATATACTCGTTTTCCCCTTAATAGTGTTTTAACGTAAATTTTTACATAAATAATGTACTTTTTCTATACTAAATTTTTTTCTATAGAGTTCTTTTAGTAAGATTTTGACAAAGTAAATTATTTTTAATAAACACCTAAAAAAGAGTGTTATAATAATATCAAGATATTTGCACAATATTTGTGTCTATTATTATTATTTTTATAGTTAAATTTTTTTTATACAAATAAAATTCTATCTATATAACTTTTTATATTTATAAATAAATGTTACAATTAATGAGATATTACATATAAATTATCATCTTTTGTACTATTTTTATATTATTTTTTATTTTACAATATTAAAATTATTTTATAATTAATAAAATTGATGATGACAAAATCTGTCGAAACAGTATAAGATTCTGATACTAATAAGCTCGATATTTTATTAATTTATTTAATTTTATCAAGAACCTAACTTAGCTGTACAAATGGCTATCAAATCAGTGCCCAACAAGTAATAAAAACTCCCTATACATTAATCATAGTGAATAAAAGGCTACACAAGGTGAATTTAAATTAAATCAGGCTCCCATTAGTCAACGAGAAATGCTTTCTTTTCCCTTTCTATTTAGAGAAGAGACAAAATCTCATTAACTTTAATTAATTACTCAAGCAGTAATGAATACAACTATAATTGCAATCAAGCATATTATTTATTTTAATTTGGAATAATGATATAAATGCTTGTTGAATTTTATATTTAGTTTTAATCATAAAATTTAATTTATTTTGTTTGAGTCATTCAATTTTATTTTTATTTCACTTTAGTTATTTTTAAATAAAAAATCGACATGTGACAAAAATAACTAATAAAAAAATAGTGATTAAAAGATATATATATATATATATATATATATATATAACATTTCAATTTCTTACTGATAAAATGATTAAATTACAATTACAATTAAAATTAAATAACTGAAAAGAAGCATTTTTGTGTAAATTTGATGAGAATAAGAAAACTCATGAAGCATTTTCTTTTTTGCTTGTAACTAAATTATTTTTTACAATATCAAAGGAAGGAATTATTACTGGTGAGATTTTAACCCTATCACACACTGCCACCAGCCCCCTAATTACATTTTTTTAATATTCTTTAGTAATGTTTACCTTCTTCAAAACAAATGAATAAATATAAGAGAAGAAATCTAATAATAGGAGGCACTCAGTCAACCTAAACATGATTATGATGGGTCATTTTCATTATTAAAAAGGGCAAAATGGCTTATTCCATATAATAATGCCAAACCTTTAATTTCTTAAGTATATTTTTACTTACTACTTTAGATGTGCAAGACAAACAAGTACTTTTAGCATACTTTATTTAACACGTCATACAACTGGGTTTTCTGCAGATTAATTTAATCTCTAATGAATTTGGGATTTAAAAATGTCTTTTTCCTTTTTCTTTTCTTTTCTTTTTTTAACAATTTCTCACTTGTTTGGACGCATTTACATATCGATGGAATGCTGCTAAACAGGCCTTTCTTTTATTTGACTCTGTTAAATTGGTATCAGAATCATTCTTTCACTTTATCCTCTGAAACTTGCAAGGTTTCCACCGTTTGCCAAAATACAAAATTTGAACTTACATTTTGACAAGTTATGCTCTTTTACCCAATATTAAATCTGGCATTTCGTATCCTTTATCGTATTAAAATATATGTATAATATAAAAATAGTTAGTCCAAATATGATCCATTTGATTATTTATGTCAAAATATTAAAATCAAATATAAATGTATTTGTTAATTAGATTTATAAGAGTCGGAGAGTCGGACCATATAATTATCTGTTTAATAAATTAATTTTTAAGAAATATACTTTAAATAAAAGATTAAATATTATATATATTTTAAAATATAAAATGATTCAAATATAAAATTATTATTTTAAAACAGAATTAAATATTTATAAATGCTAAAATTACTTACATAAATATATGTAACAGATATATTTAAACATATTTATTCATATCCAATTAACCCATTAAATAATTGAATTTATTTCAGTCATTCACAGATTAAACATATTAATCCATTTAAATTTAAATTTATTTTTTTGTGGTGTGGACATATTTACGTGTTTATGATCCAAATTTAGGTACGTATCATGACATGTTTAACTTTGGTAGTATCAAAAATTGGCAGCCCTACCGGGTAACATCCTGATCATAATAATACAATGTAAATATGGACTCATTCTTTCTTTTCTGTTTAAAAATTGCACTGGGGACATTCCTGTTAAATTGAATAATGTATAGAATTAGAAAAGCATAGCTTGATCATCATAATCATTCAGCTCATTATGGGAAGTCAATTCAATGTCTGTTCTTATATTATTGCCTTAAAAAAAAAGTGAAATATTATGATAGCAGAAGCATGCAAATGCAGGAGCTTCTTCAACATCTAAAACTTTTAGACGTGGTTGACAATATAATGAGCTTGTAACTATGGGTGCCTTTTCTTCTTCTTTTCTTTTTTTTTTTTTTTTTTTACTACTTTATTCAGAACAATGAGTTTCAGACAATCTATAACTTTTCTTTCTTTCCTTTTTTAAAAAATAAAATAAAATAAAATACAAATATATATATTCTCACTAGAAATGAAAAACCCAGATTAAAAATGTTGGATTATACCTTTAAATATGTCATTTTTATTTAAATTATTATTTATTAACTCTTACTATTTATTTATATCATTATCTTTATTTTTATTTTTATTTTTATCATCCTGAGAGATAAAGCAATGGAGCCCTATGCGGATCATCAAGTCAAATCTATTCAATTTTAGTGATTAAGGGAACAGGGTAAACTGAGCTTCTTAAAGAAGTTAAAAGTCATCATGAGGAAATAATAATTGTTGCAGCTGCAATTAGGATTGTAAATCAACCATGCTTCTTATAGGATACTCAAAAATAAGAGTTCGTGAACTAGCTCATAAAAAGAATAATATTAATAATTATATATGTATATATAAAGCTGAATTCTACAAAAAATTTGTCATGTATTAATACTTCTTATATATATAATTGTTCATGTGTAGTTTTTATATGTATTATTTTCTTTTAATTAGGGTTGTAACTAAATCAAAATAGAGCTGAATTTTAACGAGTTTGAGTTCGAATTCGATTTAATTTGGTAAAAGTTTGAGTTTTTATATTCAAATTTGAGCTCGTCTCTTTTAGAAATTATAAACTCACGAATAGCTCGAATTTGGTATATAAATAAATCATTTATTGTGTTCAATGAGTTAAATTTAATTCAGCTTGTTAAAATAATTATATAATAAAAAAAGTTCAAGATCAAGTTTGTTAAGCATTTCATATTGTTATAATTATTTTTATTATTATTATTTATTATTATATAATAAAAACTATATTATTATTATTATACTAAAAAGATGCCGGTTTAAATTCAAATTTTATTATTATATATTTTCAAGCATAATTGATGAATAAGGAAATATAGCAAAATTACCATATTAATGAGCACGATATTATTTATTAATGCATTGTTCATATCATTTTTAAAATACAAAATTGTTATAAAAATACATTGCACACCATAAGATTTGTCCAGAAGAGATGGTCATTACATGAATATGTTCACCAAACATATAACATCTAGAAAAAAATAATTAAATATTTATTAAAAAGAATAGACTAATGCATATAGAGTGGAGTAATTATTTTAGTAAGCTAATATTAACCCACAAAGGGTAAGAAAACCAAATTAAATTTTAAATAGATAAAGATTCTAAGAAGACTGGGGCCAAATGTTTTAAAAATAAAAAATTAAACTCAAATAATAAAAGATATTAACATATGAATGTTTTGAATGAACATGAACAATTTCTTTTTTGGAAGCAACATGATTTTATTTAATTAAATTACTTAATGTACTAATTACTTAGTATTGAGAGTATCAAGAAAAACACAAAGAATAGTGAAGTTTATGTACATTATTAATAAATAACAAATTAAATATAGGTCAGTATTACTTTCTTTTATAAATAACTAAATTATTAGAGTTAGCTCATCTTCGTATTTTGCGACCTAATTATTAAATAACTAAATTAATCTGTCACATTTAAAATAAAATAAAAAATAAATAAATAAATCCATTACATTACATAATCAAGTGAGTTTATAATTATCACTGTCATGAAGCATTTATTGGTACTCATGGTATTCAATTGAAAAGTGCTAAAAGAATATAAGGTACTCATTTAATAAAAGATATTGCTTTTAATTTTTATATGTAGAAACACTAAATTACGTAATAATATTTTAAATTTTACCCTATTTTTAATTTTAAACTAAGTTTGATTAAAAGAATAAATCTTAGGCTAAGTAATACTTAATCATTACCATGATTTGAGCATATTGATTTGTAAAGTAAATATGTATTATTAAATACTGAGATATTAGTAGGATACCAATAATTAATACACTGATAATAAGTAATTGGTAAGAAAAAATAAATGAAAATTCTTGCAGTAAGTAGGTCCAATAATTTTTTTGGTTAAAATCACATTACAAAAATAATATACAATATTGTTTAGGCTTTTGTTGTCTAATCAAACCATCCAATTTGGCTTCTATTATAACTATAATGCTTTATTACTTTGTTTATTATTTTTTTAATGTAACATAATAATAAAATATCATATAATCAATTATCATTAATTTGATTTAATATAATATATAATATATCTATATTTATTTTTTTTATTAATATAATTTAAATAATCTAATCATTACAATTATCATCATTTATCTAGTACAGTCCCTGTATTTTTTACCGATAATATTTATAAAAATTGGTAATTTTAATATTATTTTTAAATAATTTATTTTAATATTTTATTTATAAATCAATTATTATAAATAAAATTATTATCATATTATATTATATATATATCTTCTTATTATAATTAAACATAAAATAATAAATATATTATATTCTATTATTTCTTAATTTTATTTTTTAATTTGCTACGTTACATTGCATTACTAGTAAACATGGTGTAAGGTGATTTGTATGTTAGTGAATAGTGATAGATAGACAATCCTTGGCCCCACACTATTCTGACGCAATGTGTGGGAAGCTGGAAAGGCCTCCAAACGCGGCATTTTTCATGTTCAGTGATTTTAGCATTGTGGCCAGAATTGTAAATCATGTTTGGGTGGAGCAGTATGGCTACGCGTGTGAATGGATAAAAACAGACATGGAATGCGACGCCGTTTTCGAGAGCTAGTTCTGCGCAAGCAAAGGAGAGGCAAGTAAATTGTTATGTTTGCAATTAATTCCTTGCCGAGTGTTTATAGTGTTTTCAATTTTATTATATTGCAACATATATATATATATATATATATATATATATATATACTAGATTTTTTTGTCATGTGTTATATTTAAATATTAATAGTTAGATTTGTTATTATCCATATAATAGAAAATAAAGCTAATTATTAATTAAATTCTGAATTTTATATCTTTTAATAATTTTATCTAATTACTTTAAAATTTTAAAATAATATCTATATTTTTAATTTATTTTTAAAAATATTTTTCAGTAATAAATTTTAAAATATTACAATAAAAAAAATGACGTGACAAGTCATTTATGTTTACTAAAATAAAAATTAGTGAGTTAATAAAACATTATTGCATTTAGATATAAAATATGTGAAATAATACTCGTATATGAGATTTTTAATAGTTATATTCTTAAGTTTAGGATAAATTATTTTTATTGATTTATAATTATTATTCTTTTAATAAGCATAATCGACTTCCTACATTATTTTTTTTATTATAAAATTTTAAAAATTACCGGCGAGTATTTTTGAGAATAAATTAAAAGAATGTATTTATTTTAAATTTTTATACAATTAAAATTGTTAAAAAGCGTAAAGTTAAGCATTTAATTTCTAATTAGATCTAGAAAATATAATAATTACTAAATTTAAAATAAAAATAAACATTTATTGTGTAGTAATTTATATAATATTTATTTAAACTGTAATTTAATTTTATAAAATAAGTTTATGTATTCACGATATGAATCATATTTTAATTAAATTTAATTCTAATTCTAACCCATCTAATTATATTTTTAATATTTTAACCAGATTTCTAAATTTTAAGTAAAAACATAAAATTAATATTATATTAAATTAAAATAAGAATCAATGCTTGCTGATATCCTTTTCTCTTTCTTAATTTTTAATAATAATCCTAAGTAGTTAATATGATTACAAAAATTGAAATGACAGTTAACTTCTTATAAGAATAATTTTGGATGAAATTATGATTAGTTCAAGTTTGCACCATGAATAAGATGAATTATATATATATATATATATATATATATATATTGAGATTGAAAGTTATTTGATGCTGGTACTTATATTTAGACACATAAAATTTTTTTATATATATATTTATTTTCAACACATGAAATTTAAATTTATGCGTAGAATTTATATTTTTTTATTAATTTATTAATTAATAAGATATATTTCTAATTGATCATTATTTCTAATCTTAAAAAATAGTATCATTAATTATATTTTAATATTATATTAATTAATAAATTAATTTTCTAATTAGATAATGATTCTAATTTTATCTTAAAAAGTTAATATATTAATTATATTTTAGTATTATATTAATTAATAAATTAATTTTCTAATTAGATAATAATTCTAGAAAATCACATTCTAAACTATATATTTTAATATTATATTTACTGATAAATTTAACTTTTACTTTATAGTAATTTCTAATCCTAAAAAATAGTAATATCAATTACATCGATAGTACTAATTTATATATACCAAAATTAATTAATAAATAATTTTTATATTTTTAATATTTATATTTGCACTGATAAAAACTTAAAATTTAAAAAATAAAGACATTTAAAAATTAAATAATTTATTGTTTTTAAAATATTAAATAAAATATTTAAATTTAAAAAGTTTTTACTAAATTTTATTCATAAGTTTAATTTTATAATCAAAATAATAACAACAATTATACAATGTACGGATAAATGACTAGTTATATTTAATGATTGAAAATCTCAATAGAGTTGAACTTCTAGAATTTGTTGGACACTAATCATAAGGGTCTTTTGGTAATTTATCAATCCTTCTTCCTTTCAAACTTTTATATATATATATATATATATATATATATATATCGAGCTCAGTTAACTTAACAAATAATTTCAAACGAAATTTTTACTGAGTCGAACCCCTTAGAGCTTATAAGACATTTGGCTCATTTACAAGTTAATAATAATTTATACAAATATAATTAATATATTAACTGATAAGTTACTTATTGAATTAAAGAATCAATCTCATTCTAAAAAAAATAACATAACAATTATATTTTTATTATTAATTTATAAATGTAATTTTTATTAACTAATACTTGAAAAATAAGAAAAGGGAAAAATTATAATATAATAGATTTGGTCTTAATATTAATAATTATGTTATACAGTAAATTTTATTATATGAATTTAATCTTTTATTGCTTAAATTTGTTTTCTAAAAACAAAACAAGTACAATTCTAAATCTTTTGAATTAAAAAGGATTTATAATAAAAAATAATAGTCCGTGATAGCTAGTTTAATTTATAATCCTTATATTTTTATTTATTATAAATGTAGAGTATCTAATGGAACTTATTTTCTAGAATAACATTATAAATTTTTGAAAAATATGTCATAAATTTTATATTACATATTGTTTAGTCTCAGCTAAACTCGCTAAGACTTGTAACTAACAAACAAATAAACTCGAGTTTGAATTCAACTTGATAATAAACAAATCACGGTTAAAATGACCAAAATTGGACTCGGCGGCTCGGCTAAATTTGATTGCAGCCTAGCTGCAAATACGAGGAATTCTATTAACTGAAGAACATTCTGTCCACATACTAGTCCTCTGCTGAATTGCAGCTCTCCAGAAAACAGTTGAATAAAAAAATTTGTAAGAAAATTCCAGCTAACACTGAATGCAATTCTCCAAATTTAGGCCGCCTGTCGTCTCCCTGGGACTTTACAAGTTCTAGAACCAATAGCTGTCTATAACTAACTGTCTCCAGAAATTGGTTTGAGGGAGATCTTTCCACAATACAAATCCAACTGGGTAACTAATACTCCCCTTTGTGAAGCTCAGGGCAACAAAAGATAAATGGAAATATCATCAACAGAATATGGTTACAGTTAACTTCAGGAAAGATAATTTGAGAAACTTTATACATTGATTGACATTGCAGTTCTGAGCATCTAAAAACAAGCACGGTTCTTCATGAAATCACAATCTGATCAGTACGAAGAAAATATAGAGTATAAACATGTAATCAACTTGAAAATAACACATCTGATCCATCAGTCTGGCGACAAATTCTCTAGAAAAGGGTCGTGTAATTAATTATTATCCGGTATTGATGTTTGAAATGTTGAAGAGTCACCATAATCCAACTATAATAAAATATGTTTTATGCTACCCCTATATCCCCATTTTCAGTATACAAGATCTTTACATGCGTAATCGGAGACCGTATGATCCATGAATATGGTGGTGATGAGATTTCAGCTTATCCACCCAAATGAATAGGAAGAAAAGTAAATAATTATGTTACAGTTCATAAGTCAGTTTATGATGATGACTGTAATAGCCAATAGATACCTAGGTAATTAAATTACTAATCATGAGAATATTTACCCAACTTTTACCCGCACAACTGAGAAATTCATACTATGTAGGTTTGTTTCAAATCCTTTCGTCCACGCTTTCTTCTTGGATTGGCACTGATCATGCAAGAGAAGGCATTCACAAGCTCAGGATCCTCTTCAGTCGTAAGAATCTTAGCTGCGGATGGGTCTGCAAGTAAAATCTTTGCCACAAGATATCCAGCAATAGACCATGTTTGGAACAGGTGGGCTTGTTTTCCAATGAATCTTCCTCTTTTGGTGTCATAATATTCGGGCCACTTGTCCCGTGATATGTTTCTTTCAGCAACTTCAACAGCCTTGGCAGCAATTTCTGGTCTATTCATCTTTATGCATGCCACTGTCAGCTGAAAGCAGCAAACTAAATGTTAGCATTTGTTTGTAACTTCTAGTAACCAATACTGACAGGATTCAGCCAACATCAAACAGCATGTTTATGAATATAACCATGAAGATCTCTATGCAGTTTGTGGATGAAAAGAGCACATAATGTTAATAAGCATCTAACTGGATAAGTACTAGGGAGGAACAACCACACAGGCGGACAAATATCATAGATAACAAAAATGCATCCTTAACTACTTCCAAGGCATGTGCTGCAACTCAAACCACTAATGGTGTTGCTTTTAATCATCTCCTTACAAGTACTAACACTTAATCTATTGTTCTCTTGAAGATATCTATCAGCTGGAAAAAAAATTAACAAACCATCCTGCTATAAACTCACCTGCCAAAGCAGGGTTGGCCAAGAACCTCCATTGTGGTATGACCAAGGTCTGCATCAAGAAAAATGAACCATTATATAGAAAGCAAAATTAAGGGAAATAAATCAACAAAAAAGAAATAACTAAAGAAGCAATATTACGTGTTCTTAGGATCACTGCCTGTGATAATCTGCCACTCCTGACCTTCAAGAGCTGGATAACATATCTTAAATGGCATTTCTGCTACCAAATCGGTCCACTTGGCTTCAATGAGATCCAAAATGGCATGGGACTGATCTTTTGTTGCAAGACCACTTACAACAGACCATAAGTTTCCAAGAGAGAAGAATCTGAAATCCATATGAGCTGGTTGCAAGTTCCCAATGAGGTAGCCCCCTTGGTTGGGCATCCATTCCACCAACCAAGGAGAAATTTGATCTGGATAAATATTGAATTTATTGACTGCATCATAAGAGTATTCTTCAGTTTTGTAACGGTAAATCTCATTTAGTTTTCTTAAATCAATCCAATAATACTCTCTGATGTGGAACGACAGAGCAACTAGACGATTGTTCAAAGCTCTGACAAGATCAGCTGATCCATCTTCAGGAGCAAGCATTTCTCGTGCAGAAAGCAATGCCGAATAAAAAAGTGCCTACAAGAACAGATACCACACATCAGGTAATCATATTAGCAAAAGAAAAACTGTTTCTCAACATTAACGTGCTCATGAATCTTAAAAAAGATACTGCAGCAGTCAGTATCCTATTTTATGTTAAAGACATGCTGGCAGAATTATATGCTAGAAATGCATTTGACTTTATTTACTGCCAATCAGTTGTGTTCTATGGTTTATTTTATGACTTTTTTTTCCAAAACCATCTTCCACTTGTGCAAAGAAAAGGTAACCAAACATGGAAAATGCTCTCCCTATACAATCATTTAGTTTTGGTTTAACACTCCTTTAATGTCTATCCATTTCAGGGAGCACTTAAATCAAGTCCGTTTTAACTTAGGATCACTTGAACTATGCTTGGATGATCACAAGGGACAGAGTACAATGAAGGAATAAAAAATAAAAATAAGTAAATAACTGGTGCTTTTTTAAGGTCATCCCACAAATGTGCATCATATAGTAAAAATGTGAAACCAGAGTCCAGAGACCAAAGGAAGACCAACAAAGCTAGTGTTTCTCCTTAAGGATTTCAACCTCCTTCGTTAGGCCCAATATGTATCTCACTGCAATATTAATTAAATATATTTGTCTAGTCATTTGAAAAGAAAAAGAAAAAAGGAGACATTCAAAATTCACATTGGTGATTGAACTATACTGCATGGATTGAGCACACAGTTCAATGCTGAAGTCGAGTTTCCAATTTACCTGGATTTCTAGAGGGTGGCCATGAATTCCCATACGGCGATCTATCATGCAAGAACCATCTGTCACCAACAATGTAGGAAACATGTCAAAACCATCAGCAAGACATAGCCTCAGAATCATCTTGATTCCAGTCTGCACATCAATCCTCTCCTGAACTGAGAGATCACCAGAAGATTTTCCGTATGCGCGTAATAAGATAATCCACCATAATCCTAAAGTTGACATGATAGCAGAAGAAAAAGGTTCAGCAGAGAAAACAGTAAATAATTCCTTATTAAAAAAATTTCTTGACCTGAATATTTTACCAGAATCAACGGGTGCTACACGACCAATTGCTGCCTCTCCAAAGTCAGGGTCCAATATCTCTTCAGTTGTAGAGTCATCACCATCCAGAGGAACTGTACGCACCTTAAAACTAGCAGGCATCAGTCCCTGACCAGGACTGTGACAGTCCATTGTTTTCTCCCAACTCTGCAATATAAAGAATCATATGAAGAGTGATAATCATCAATCTATTACCTGAAATCACAAGTGAAAGAAAATACACAAAAAATATGAAAATGAATATTTCAAACTATAAATAGTTGGCACTATCAACAATCAAATTACCTGCAATTGAAGAGTATGAAGTATAAAGTTCCGAACTATATCATACTCTCCCTTCAAAAGAAAAGCAATACCAGAAGGTATAAAGTCTCTAATGAAGACCTGATCATAATTCAATACATTGGAACTTGTGGGATCATTGGCAGCAATAGTTCCAATGGGACTGCCACAATAATGAACCACAGAACTGCGCAGTAGGTCCCAAGCTTCATCTTCAATGGAATCTATGGTAACCTTGTGAGAGGTATCTCTACCTATTCCTACTGCACCATCAGTTGACAAACTCTCCCTTTCCTGTTGTAGTGCCCCATTAGACGTGATATCTTGCTTTTCTTGTCTCAATTGCTCAACTCCCCCAAATTCCAATACATTCGGTGTATTTACAACATCATTAAGGCTTAACGCCCTTGCATTATCAACATACCATGTCCCCTTTCCATCTTCTGCAGTTACACCACTAACGCTTTCTGCCGGATGGCATTTGCAACTCGGGAACTGCAATCTGTCAACTGCTGCACTCCCAAGCAGACCATGGTCCCTTGTCCCCTTAAGTCCAAGGATTCCTATGTGATGCTGTAGGAAACTTGAACAGTTTAACACTTGCTTATGCCTCAAGGCCCTTTTCTTCGAGGACTTTATGTGGAACTTGGAAGCAAATTTCAAATCTAAATTGCTAGCACATGGATCAGAAGTGAAAATGCAAGGACCAGCAGAAAGAACTTGCAGAACTGCCTCGGAAGTTCCCATCAGCAAAACCTTATCAAGTAAATCAAAACAGCACCAATTTCAAAATCCCTTTAAACAAAGTGCTTCCAAAAACTACTCTCTTTCAACTGACGTCACCTAAATATTTATATGCCTTCAATTAGTTCCAACAAATAAATCATTAGAAGGAGCATCGAATAAATCAGAAAGATACCAGGATCAGAAACTCTACATAGCAGTAAGTTCTACTTAGGAACTAAAAAAACCAAAAAGTAAATGAAGAAACTTAGAATAGAAATCCTAGGATCTTATTACTACCAAGAACCTAAAATTTAAAGTAGATTAAGCCTAATAAACCTCCTAATTTCACATTATTTTAGAACCCAGAAAAAGAAATACGATTAAAGAAAAAAGAACAAAAACAAAAACAATATTACATTCCTCCTCCTTTCGCATCACGTTTTCTCAGAAACTAAACATGGTTCTTTAATTTAATTATACCATTTTCTCAGCAACCAAAACTATTCACAATCCATTCAAGACCATTTTCTCATACAACATCAAGAACGCACTAAAACAAAACTCAAAAATATATGAACACATCAATCAGCAATCAATCATTCAGCCAATAAAAGAACCACAGAATTGAAATGGGGTAAGACAAATCATTCTGTCAAAGAAACATAGTAAAAATCAAAACCCAGAAAAGACTCACCTGAAATCAAATTTAAAAAAATTGGGTCGGTAGCAATGGGAATTCTGTTGATGAAGAGACGTAAGCTATAATTTTGGATAAATTAACGTAAATATATTATGTCTCTCTTCGTCTTGGAAAAAAAATACAAATAAATAAACCAACAATCGCCGTCACAGCTTAAAAGATTGTTTACATTTTCTTTTTTTAATTAGATTTTCAGTTTGTAGATATTTCTTTTCCTTTTTCTTCTCTTTGTTTGTGTATACTCGAGGATGAACGAGAAACCACAAATGAATATTCTATTCTACATTTGTCCTTTATCTCTGTTTGATTTTTTTTTCTTCTTAAAATAAACAGAAAAGTTATAAAGCAGCCATTTCATTTCTTAATATTAATATGATATCTATTTTTAATTAATTGTAATCATGTCATAGAATATTTATTTATTATAACAAATATAAATGCAAAAAGAGGAATGAATAAATTTCTGAATATTTTCATTAATTTAATAAAAATAGTAGATAATATTAATTAAAAAAGGATAAGCTTTTATAAAAATAGAACTCTAAATAAAATAATAATAAAAATTAAATATTATAATATAATAAAAATTAAATATTTTTATAGAATAAATTATATGTTATTTTTTCTGGATTGGATAACCTTTGTAAAATTTAAATAAAGTAACATACAAAAAAATTATATCATCTAACCAATAATAAATTCTTACACAAATATAACAGTTAAAAAAGATCCATCACTATTATCACATTATTAATAATCTAAATTATTCATTGTAATATATATATATATATAATGATTCATTTAATTATTATAAAGTAAATCTATATGATTTTAATTATTATTCATTTCAAAACATATTTTTATTCAGAGTACAAATGTAGATAATATTTTCTTTATATTGTTTCACTGATATTTTTAAAAGAATTTTTTTTTCTTTTATCTAAAAATTAGTACAATAATTAAGTTAAATAAAATACATATCTTTTTCAACTTTCTAATTTTATTTTTTAGATTTTTATAATTTTATTTTATTTTATTAAATTTTTATATTTTATTATATAAATTAAAAATTGAATAGTCATTTAAGTATAATAACTCAATAAAATAAATAAATATAAAATATATATATATATAATATATATATATATAACTTTCAGTCTAAATAAAAATAAAAATTTAAAATTTAATTAAATAAATAATATTCGGAGATTGAATAAAGTAAAAGATTTCATGGACTTTTCTTTTGATTCATAACAAATTTCATGGATTTAATACTGATTTTGTCTTATATTTAACTGTCATTTTTATATGAACAGGAAGCAGCGGACATTCAACCTATCTAACATTCTATTTAACATAATATTTCAAATTTAGAAAATTATTTCAAATTAACTATAAATTCGGCAATTATTTATATATGTATAATTTAAACCAAAAAATGATGCAAGACAATTGACCTGTCGTAGATGCATAAAATAATTAATTTGATTATTAATTATTAATATTATTATTATTATTAATTATTATTATTAATTATTATTATTATTATTATTATTATTATTGTACAAGAAGTAAACGAGTATCTTCTATTCCAACCATAGGATAAATGATTACTTATTGAGTATGATTGATGGACATTTTGGTGGTGGAAGCAACATGTTTTTCTTTTTATAAACTTATCTTTTTTATTTCAACTCTCTCAAATAAATTCTTGATTTGTATTCATTCGCTCAATATATATTTTAAAATATATTTTAGAAACAAATAAATCAGTCTTTTTCTCCACAATCTAACAAAATCAATTTATATTTTTCCAAAAAAAACTAAAATCAATTTTTAAGAATTAAAAACATAAATTTATTAAATCAAATAATTTTAAACCTGATTTTGTTTTAAGATAAAGAGTGTTCATGACCAGATAGATGCAAAGGAATAGGAAAAAATAAAATCTTTTAAGCAAAGTTAGTCAAATATGTGAATATAAAAATTGATATATGTAATAAGCTTAAATCAAAATAATTTCAATTAAAAGATAAAATTAAAATATTATTACATACTTCTTCAGTAGTATACAGATAAATTAGGTTTAAATAATAACAATAATAACAATAATAATAAGATTTAAATACTATTTATTCTCTAAAATTTAGTTTTAATATTTAAATCTGATTTTTTATTTTTTTATTATATTAAAATGGCTCATGAAATAGAATATATATTATTAATGAATAGACTATTCCACAATTTATATTCCATTGTTTAGTTCATTAGCATATTATGTAGAATAAGCAGTTTAAACATCAATGACTTTAGTATCCGTGTAACTAATATTATTAGCAAAATTAAATTATTATATAATTTAATAAATTTAACTTAAAAAAATAAATATATAATATTATTAAAAAATATTTAAAATATTAAATACATAAATTTAACCACTTATTAACTATATTTTTCTAAATAAAAAAAGGTAACAATTCTAACATACCAACATCTAGCATATAGTATGATATATAATTAATCTACTTGTATTAGAATATCTAATATTGTTATAAAATTGAATAAAAATATTTTAAAAAATATGTATAATTAATAACACTATTCTAAAATCTCAAAATAGTAATGTCATATTTGAATTAATATCTCAAAACTAAAGCTAAAATAATCATCATAAATTATAATACAACTATTAGTTATCAATTCAACATGTTCAACAATCTATGAAGAAGAGTCTCGTAGAAAGAAAGATTTCAATTACTTATGAGACAATCTTTTATCCTCCGAAGTCTATACTTACTTGAAGGCTGAAAAAATCAACATTTGATTAGGATTTTTTAAAATTTTTCTCAATGTAATAAATATCACATTCATTATCAATCCTTCAATCTCATTCAATACTTCAAATAATTTTTCAGCCTTATATTGGATTGTTAACTTACTTCCTATACTTTTGCTTATAAGAACACATTCAACCTTTTCAATAGGATTTCTACTTCTTTCTTGTCCTAAGATCCATCTTCATATATTTATTTTTTAATTATTTTTTATTTCAAATGTCAAATCTATCATTAAATGATAATTTAGAGTGACGAAACTGCCAATTTAAGGGTCTTACTAGTAAAATGACTATGGAACTTACACTCATAAATAACAGCCATAACAAATAAAAGCAAATGTTTGAAAATAAAAAGATAAAATTATAAGATCAGCAAAATACAAATGTACCTATAATTGATATGTCACGACCCCACCCATGGGCCCGTGACCGGCACTAGGGAATGGGTAGGCGTAAGGCCACCGAAACCCGTAGTAAGCCTGACACTCACTGACTTAAACAAATCTCATCTCAAATTAATATTATTAAAGCCACAATTTATCTTAATAGTTACACTTTACAAAAATACTTCGGTCTTCTAGAAGAAATAGGCGAGACCTAAAACTCAGAAAATTTACAACTGATACATTTACTATTACTACTGCGGAGAATCTAAAATTTACCAATTTACATACCAATTCAAATACATCACCCGATGATGAAGGAGTCGGGTTACTGAATAAGAGTCGCGAGAGGACTAACCACGAATCGAAAAACGATGAAATGGAGATCGGGTCGAGAGTGAGTTAAAATCAAATAATCTAGAGACTATTGCTTCTTCTCAAAAAAACATAGATTATTCAAATCAGTATATCAAACCATACTATAATCATACCCTACTATTTCCTTCACATAAAATATTAATCATTCGAATCAAAATATCAACCATGCACGTAAATACAATCCATATTATAATCATACCATAATAAATTAATAAAAATATATTTTTACTTTTACGGGACGAGTGGCTCGGTAGAACCCTAAACCCCAAAATCTAGTAGCCATTCGGCTCTCTTAATCCAATAAGACTGGCGCCCCGAGAGCAATGCTCGACCAGGGACCTTACCTCTAGTCTGGTCACTTAAGTATCCAAATAAGAAATCTAGTAGCCATTCGGCTCTCTTAATCCAATAAGACTGGCGCCCCGAGAGCAATGCTCGACCAGGGACCTTACCTCCAGTCTGGTCACTTAAGTATCCAAATAAGCCGACGAGAGCAATGCTCGACCAGGGACCTTACCTCCTAATCAATCAACTCAGAGCAATGCTCGATCAGGGCAAACAAATCCATAACAACCTTATGTCCATAATCATTACCGGTGCGCACGCGGTCCTGATGTAACCCATCAGGCGGCATGTTCTACAAGCCACATTTCCCAATACGCAATCATCACATATAATAAATATCATTATCCGATGAACTCAACCAACACATACTCGGAAATAAAGATTAAAGATTTAAGGTAAAACAACGTGCAATTTGTGAGGGAAAAATAATAACGTTTGTCTTATTATAACATACTAATAATAATATTTATATTATTTCAAATATTAATAATCAAGTGAAATCATTTATTTTGCGATACTAATAATCATATTAAGCACAAATTCTAAATAGTATATTAAAATCGGACTAGCAGTAAAGATTAAATGACTTTAACTCACAGGGTTTGGCGACCTCCTAGCTCTCCGGTGCCTCGGTAGGAGCGAGCCAATCGACAATCTAGTCACGGAGAACAATTTATCAAAACGATGAAACAATTACAATAGATCCTAGGTCTAGATTCCTAGGACTGACTGTCTAAGAATCTCGACTCAAGAGAATTCTACCGAAAATCCGGCAGAACCTCCCTTACAACACGAACATTACCCCCCGTAAAAACGGGTCCAGGACCTGCCAGAAAAACACTCCAAATATCCAACAATTTAAACAACGGGAGTCGGGTCCCCAAACTTCACTATTTCTCGACTCCGCCACACAGCACAAAACACAAGGCAGGCAACTGACAGACAATTATTTTTTATTCACAAAAATTATCAAATACTCAATATAATCCAATAGACACAATTAAACCAAGAATTCCAAAATTAACGGGCCAAAGATAATTACCGAGACGCTCGATCGCTCGGTCGACTCGCCTCCGGCCGCCGGAGTCCGATCGACGATCCGAACACACCATCGAACTCACAACGACGCGCTGAAGATGATCCCTGCTTCCGATTTTCCGATCTAACACCCGATCATCCTGAGTGATTTACAGACAATCTCGACCGTCGATTCGGAAACGAAGCCCGATCGCCACCAAACCGGTGCCATCGCGAAGCTTGAGCCGAGGAGAGTCGGGATACGCCCTCCGATCGTCCATCCTCCGCCGGAAAAACCCAAAAACGGCCGCCACCATTTTCTCTCTCCACCGGATCTTCCGATTCCGGCCACCTGTCGACACCGCCGCCACCAAAACAAAGCCGAGGTCGAGAGGAGTCGATCGGCACCAAGATCATGACCACCGACGCCGGAAGCTTCGACCATTTTCCTCCTCGCGAGCTCTGCTGGTGCCGCTGGCCGGACAGACGGCCCGTAGCCTCCTTCCTCCGCTACCTCTTTCTCCCCCGACATCTCTCTTCCTCTCTTCTTCTTCCTCGACTTCCATTCCTTTCAATATCGACATTAGGCCCCCGAACTTTTCCTTACTACAATTTGGTCCCTCAACTTTCTTAATTACTTACAATTTCATCCCGCAGAATTTCAATTTGACCCCCAAACTTCTTTTTAGCCTTTCAATTAAGCCCCTAACTATTTAATTTGGGCCAAATCCAAATTATTGAAAATACATAATTACATAAATACCCCTGACCGACATATTTATTTACAAAAATACCAAGCTCACAAATTTCCATTAAAACCCCATAAAAATAAAATTATACTTTTAATCCTTGTTCCTAAATAAATTTCCAATTTAGTCCTAACACACAATTAAATTAAATAATCAATTTCCAACTTAAAATTTAATACTACTAATCAATTATAATACCAATTTTCTCAAAATTCTTTTATAAACATCCTTTATAATTTCTTCCAAAATTTTTCAATATATAATTTTACTTATATAAATATGCATTTGGGAAAATTTTGAATAACCAAAATATAATCATTTCTCAAATAATTTACTTGAATAATTTCTTAAAATTTCAAACTAATTGGGTATAGAAAATAACTCATTTATTTGATTAATATTAAATTTTTCATTAAATCATTTCAAATTAAACCCAATAATAATGAAGCTAAAATTAACTTAAATAAAAACTCATTATTAAATATATAAAAATTCCGGGTGTTACATGATATGTCAAAATATTATGCAAATTTTACTTGAATCATACTCAAAAATCCTAAAGGGAACATTTTAAATATGATTCACCAAAAATACAAGATGATCTACAAATATAGAGTGATCCAAGAACAAACAAATCCCTCCCAATAACTAAGAAAAATGTTAGCAAATGCCCAAAAAAAAAATTCAAAAAAAAATTAGGAGATGGAGTAACAAAAGAAAGAGGGAATGCAAATTAAAGAAAAATCAAAATATATAAAAAAAATAATCAAAATTGAATTACCTAAGAGCTATTTTGTTAGTTATAATAGATCATCACCATTGAGCCACAAAGATGTTGAGAGGAGACTAGAAGATTGGCAATCAAAAGTAGCCCGCTAGCAGTTGAAAGGAGCTGATGATTGACAGTAGCCAACGATAGTCGAGAAGAGTGAGGAGGAGCTTTTCATTTTTTCGAATAAGAGAAGACCATTAATTTTTATGAGGATAAGAGTAAAAATATTCAATTCTACACATAAAAAAATACATATTTTTTAAATTTTGATGTAATAAGTATTCCATAAAAATAATAAAATTATTATTTTATGAAATTACTATTCTGTCCTAAAAAATGTGAACCAAATTAAGAAATAACTATTTGATAAAAGAAGTAAAGAATAACTATTCTATTCCTTGTCTATTTTGTGAACCAAACATGGCATAAGTGCTAACTGCTTCATAGGTTTAAAGCCCAATTTCCCCATTGAGTTTGTTAACGAAGTTCAATTCACTCTAAAATTATTTTTTTCGGCCTATTTACCTTCTGGTTTTTCTGATTTGGCCAATTAGACTAAAATTTTAACAAAAATCAGCACGTGTAACTCACACCTAAATTTTAAATCGTAAAAAGTATTAACATACATAAATTGGTTATTTAAAAATTATTTTTATTCTCTCTTTATTGTTTTCATTTTCTTCTTACTCCTTATACTCTTTTTGTCCTTTATTTTTATTTTCTTCTCAATCATTTTTCTCCAAATAAATATTATTTACAAAACATATAATTTTTTCTATTAAGGTGAGAAACGACGACAACATCAATAGAGAAAAATAAAGAGAAAGAAGTGAGGAGAGGAAAAGCTTGGGTATAGTCTTGATCTCTTATCTTCAACGATCCTAATGCCAAATGAGGAAATAAATAATACAGCATGATGAGCATCCTTTAGCTCCCTGCAATGACTGGTGAAATAGTGAATTCATGATGGAAGGTAATGGGCGGAGCAAGGTGAACTTATGGCATCCGACGTCCATGACGAGCATTCCTTAACTACCCAAAATGACTGGTGGGACAACTCAAGACACAATGTAGGGTAATGGGCAGAGCCAGGTGAATATTTGGCTTCTAGCATTCAATATTGATAGACTCGTCTAGAGCTTGTTAGATGTTCTTATCAGTTCCCTGTCAAATCATCGAAAGAAAGGGTCATTGGGCCATTAGACCTTACATCTAGAATGGCTCTTTGATGGTCAATTTAGTGATATGAGCTGATTTTGGCATAGTAGCATATTGGTTTCTTGAAAAACTTAGATTATGAAACATTATAGGAGTATATATATCTAACCGTCGGACGTGATGACTTAAAAATGGAAAAACGTGTTTCTACCTCAGCAATTTTGTTATAACCGCCTAAGGGATAGAGACACATGGCTAGTCTATGTTTTGCTGACTTCATGATAAGATTTTATATTATTTTTTTAGCCTTCCGAGCCATTTAGGGGTTTAAGCCGACCTTTGCTAGTACCTCAAGTATAAGCGCTTAGTCATAGGGTCTTAACCATTCCTACTGATGTGTAATACTAATCAATAGTTTTTTTGGTAAAAGGCTCAGTAATTTGACCTAGTTAGTTATCCTATACTATCAAATATGGCTAAAACCAGAGGGTATGAGCACACGTGACCACCACCATTAGCTTCGACATGGTGGCACACAAAGTGCCTCTCGCTCTATTTCTATTTATGTCAAACAATATATTCTTAGTCATCCTTACATACAAAAATTGTTTAATTTATATAAATTAATCATGCATGTGATATTTTAATCTAATTGAGTCTTATATTTTTAAGCTTATCTAACTTGATTTGCAAACAGTTTGGGTATAGTAATTGATTTCTTTAAGTTTAAACCTTAAATTGATGAGTTGTTTGAAGTAAGTAAATTTTTTATTATGAAATATTATTAGAAAATATGCTAAAGAAATTGAAAGAAGAAAAGAAAAAACTACTAAAAGTAGAAAAATGTATTATAATGTGTTTGTAAATGCATGTATTACAGGCTAGTAATCTCGTTAAATTGGAGGGCTAATCAGCTAAACTGAAAAGATCAAAGGTAAATAGGACAAAAGTTAATTTTAGGTGAACTAGATTTCATTGACAATTTCAAGGAGCAAATTAGTTTTTAAAGTCCTTCGTATGATAAACTAATAAATTGTAAACTTTGAATTGATCTATAAATTAATAATTAAATATTAAATTTATTTAAATTAATTTTTATTAGATACAGTAAAATTTTATTTTTAATATAAATTAATTTTAATATTTAATAAAATAATTGATTCAGAATGTCTCATCCTACTAATTAGGACTGAGCATGTATCGGTCCAATTCAATTATCTATAAATCACCGGTACCATACCAAATATCGATTCTTTTAAAATTGAAGGTACCAGTACCGTACTAAACATAAGAGAATCCGTACCGTATTGTACCAATTTTTACGATTAAATACAGTTCGGTTTGGTGCTATTTTCGGTTCTAAAAATTTAAAAAAATATAACTTTAATCTCATTTTTAATCAAACACATTTAGAGAAAATATGATTACCAACCTAAAGAAAGTAGTATGAAAATCTGAATTAAAATTGCAATCACATTCTTAACAACCTATTTTGCAATTCAGTCACTTGCAAGTATAACAAATCATTCAATGTTCAAATACAAACCATTAAAATATATGTTACTGCTAGCATAAAAATATTTTACAGATGACAATCATTAAAATAAAATATTTTTCACAGTTGCAGCCAACAATCTGCCCATCAAAAATAAAAATAAAAAATAAAAAATAAAAAAAATATTCGGGACTAAACAACGATGACACAATTATGGGAAGAGAGAGCGCTAAAGAGGAAGATGTCTACACGAGCCAATTCTTGCTTCTGCATTTTTGCGAGCCAATTATGCGTGGCGCTAAAGAAGAAAATGTCTAGGCAAGCCAATTTCTTCTTTCTTTCTTTTGATTTTCTGTCTAGAAATTTACCTTAGGGATTTCGTCTTTCTGAATTGAAAATTGAGAGATGTGGTGGTGTGTTCTAAAGAGGAAGACGTCTACGCGAACAAATTTCTTCCTTCTTACTTTTGATTTTCCATTCAGAAATTTGCCTTAGGGATTTTGTCTTTATGAATTGCAAAATGGGAGGTGCGGTGGTGTAGAGGAAGACGGTTTGTTTAAATTTTTAGGTGTATATTTGTAGTATGTGATAAAAAAAGATATTAGGGTTAAATTAGTAGATAATAAATTATAAATTTAGTGTTAGAATATGTATATCAGTATGAGTATACTATATGATATATATATATATATATATATATATATATATATATATATATATATATATATTATATAGTATAAGTATATTATAATATTATAGTTATTTTAATATATAGTATTTTTTATTTCGATAATACTTACTTGAATTATATAAAATGATAATATAAAATAATTTTTTTATAGAGTATAAAGTATTTTATAATATTATAATAATTTTTAATAAGTATTATTTATATAATATAAATAATTATTAATAAATATATGTAAAAATTCGGTTCTACGATCCGGTCCGGATCGATGCAAGACGGATCGGTCACGGTTTTACTAAAGAACTAGTACTATATCGTAATAGGAAAAAATTCACATCAATTCAATTCAATTATAAAAAATTTTGGTTATCTTAGTTATGATATTTTTCAATACGGTTATTCGATTCGGGCGGGAATCACCGAGATCTATGCTCCGCCCTACTATTAATAATGATAATAATATTAATAAATAATAATAATAATAATCAGTTTTGTGTGGATAATGAACGGTACTACCAAAAGAAAGTTCCGTGACGATGAGAAATCTAAAACACCAGCAACTAGTCAATAAGAAAAGACTCAGAAACACAGTGAGACACGTGGCAAAAGGCTTACCAGTCGTTGTCAACAAAATTTCAGCCATCGACCATAACCTGTCGGTGTCGTGCTGTAGCTAACAACTAAAAAAACTGCTATGCTTCTCAATATTTAATTAATCAAATCTAGGACCAAGAGAAAAAATATATAAATATTAATATGTTTTATAAAAATATGATATTTAAAGCATAACGAACAGATTTAAACAACATTCTTTTTATAATAATTTTTAAATAATATTTAAACATAAAAATAAATAATTTTATTTAAATTTAATAGTCTTTTTATTTTATTTTTATTTTATAGGTATTAATATTTCTAATGTTTTAAGATCTAGCAATAAAATAATTGTAAACATCAATAACCAACTACATAAATACTTGCATGGCATTCCTAACTAAAAAAAGGAAAATACTTGTATCGTATTTATTAAATTTGAAGTAAAGAGTGAAATTTAGTTTTTTGAATGTATAGAATTAAATCAATTTTTTTGTTTTATATTTAAAAAAATAATATTAGAGTCTTATTTTATTAAATGACTATTTAAAATATAAAGAGTTTCATATATATAAAAAATATTTTAGAAATATTCTTAGAATTTATTATTGTATCTTGTCCTTTTCTTATTTTGTTTTCATTAAAAAATTGCATCAATTTATTTTTTAGGAGTATCTTGGAGACTTAATTTTTGCATATACTTTTTATAAATAGGGAAAAGATGCATTTTTATCTTTAATGTTTATAACTGTGAGCACATCTATCTCTAAACTATTTTTTAGCGTAAATAAACCATCGAAGTTTCTAAAATCAGTAATCCCAACCCTCATTTAACAAAAAAAGTTAAACAGTATTAAATATTGAGTCTAATTCTCTAATTTATCCTCATTTTAGGCGACTCAACTCAATCAATCTTTATAAATATCTGCAATTCAAACCCTCTCCTAAAAGCCAAACTACCCATTTCAATATTCAATCAGTTTTTACTTCTACCTTCACCACTACTGCAATCTCCTTTTCAAACTTTTCCTTCTCCCTCTACTAATTCTGTTTTTTTTTTTTTTTTCTTATGTTCATTCTCTCAAATTCATCCACTCTCTTCCATCAACCAATACCATCACTATCGTCACTCCCTCTCCTCCATTCTCTGTAGCTCTCAAATTATATCAGCTTAATAATGTCAAGAAGGCTGATACAAACATATATACACACACACACTTACAAACATATATGAACTGAATTGTTTCGTACTGGACTTATCGCCGCTGAAATTATATATAGTCCTTTCTTTCTTTTTTATGATGAAATTGAATATAGTTACTTTAACCATGTCAATAATTAAGGAAAAAAAGTCATTCCGTTCTTTTTCAAAGAGATGGACTTTTGTCTCTTTCCATTCCTTCCTAGAATAATATTTTGAAAGTTAAAAATTAAAATTTTCTTTCCATTGATCTTTCCCTGTGAGTGGGACTACTTTTTTCCCATTATTCCTTCATTCAATGTTTATCCACAATTTTCACTGTACACTAGTATAATATGAAAATAGTTGAAGCAAATTATCCTCTTCTCTCGTCAAAACTCATCATAATCGGATCTCTATAATCAAGGCAGATGCAGAAGAAAAAAAAAAAAAAGCAAAAGCCAAAATAACTCAAAATCTCCCGTTTTTAACAGTAATGAAAAGAAATGAGTTCAATTCAAGCTCAATAAGTGTGGTTCCTTTAAGCAATGGTGGCTTAAACTTTCTGTCATCAATATTATCTTTTGTTCTCAGTTTGCATCTTTTAATTTCTCTCTTCATTTATTTTGCAAGAGACTGAGTTGACTCACCTAAAATCAGAATGAGTATTAGACTCAACATCTAACACCGTTTAATCTTTCTGTTAGCTAAAGGGTTTAATTACAGATTTTGAAAACGTCAATGGCTTATTTGCACCCAAAAATAGTTTAGGGGCAAATGTCCTTCCTCCTAACTATAAACGTTAAGGGCAAAAATGCACCTTCTCCCTTATAATTATAGAATGTCAGTTTTTCTTCTCCCTTTGGACTTATGTGCTGATATGGAAAGAATGTTAAATTCGTATTGGTAAGGTATGAAAAGTGGTAGTCATAAGGGTATAGCTTGGAAGAGCTGGGAGGTTTTGTGTATTCCTAAGAATATGGGAGGGATGAGATGTAAGAAATTACATGATGTTAATATCGCCTTATTAAGAAAAATAAGGCTAGATTCATTGTTAAACCTTATTCTCTTGTTTCTCGATTGCTCAAGGCTCGGTATTTTCCTAAAGTCAATTTCATTGAAGCTTCTCTTGGTAATAATCCCTCCTATATTTAGGTAAGTGTCTTTGCTTCGAGTCTATTGTTAAGGATGGTTGTCGTTTTCATATTGGTAAGAGAGATTCCATTCATGTTTTTAGAGATCCTTGGTTGGATGATGTTAACCCTTATATTACTACACCTGCTTTAGAAGGTATGGAAATACACTTATTAATCAACTTATGGTGATTGGTGCAAATTGTTGGGATGGAAATTTAATTTTTGATTTATTTAACCCAAGAGTTCAAGAATTAATTCAGCGGGTTCCTTTACGTGCTAGGTATGTTATTTATAGATGCTTCTAAATATTTGATCGTAAAGGCATTTATTATGTTTGGAGCTGCTATAGCGAGGAGAAAGGATTTTGTTGAGTGTTATAGTGTGGGTAGGACCTCATGTTGGAATAAATTCTGGAAGGTTAAGGTTCCTCCAAAAGTTCAGAAATATGGTTTGGAGGGCTACTACTATTTCTCTTCCTACTATGGATATGCTTCATAGCTGTAGGATGGATGTTAATCCTTTTTGCTCCTTGTGTAATAATATTGATGAATCAGTTCTTCATGTCTTAGTCCATTGCCACTTTGCTTCTGACTGTTGGTGTCTTTCTAGTATTGTCTTTCCTACCTTTACTGGTAATCGCTTCTATGATTGGTGTGACATGTTCTTGCAGCATTTAGAGTTAGAGGATTGTGATTTGGTGATGTGTGTTTGTTGGGCAATTTGAAGAGCACGCGATGATATGATTTGAAAAGTTAAGCCTTTTTTGGCTAATCAGGTTGCAAGCTTTGCGAGCTTTAGTCTTTATAATTGGTCATATGCTCAACACAGACAACATCTTCATGTTGCTGCTATTGTCTATAATTTTGGTCATGGATTGATATGCTGGAATAAGCCTTCATCTGGTCACTTGAAAGTCAACACAGATGATGCTATGTTCTCTTCATCAAGTAGAACGGGATTTAGAATGGTTGTTAAGGGTTAGAACATGAGCTTTGTTGTTGCTCATGCTCTTTCTATAGTAAGGTTGGTTGATATGCTGGTTGTTGAGGCTATAGTCTAAGAAAGGCTCTCAACTGGATGAAAAGGAACAATTGGCGATCTGTTATTGTTGAGACTAATGCTCTTTTAGTGTTCTAAGCTCTTCAACAAGGTCTCAAGATGATTTTGAATTTAGTCTTGTGTTAGATAATTGTAAAGCTTTTCTTTATGACATTGATAGTACTCAGAAGTCTTTTGTACGGCGTTCCATGAACCAAGTGTCTCATTGTCTTGCTAGAGCTAGTGCTTTTATCTAAGATGTGTTAGGAAAATTCCGAAGTTCACGAATCGCAACAAGTAGTAAAGAGTGAATATGAGTATCATGCCCACAAGGAGATTGATACCAAATACCAGCCCTAATTATATTTCCATAATCTAACAAAATTGAATAATTGTAATATGAATAAATCACTAATAAGAAAAAAAAAATTAAAGCTAAAATAATTTCTTTTAAAATCTAATAATTAAAAATTAGAGTCTGAATTTATTTCACTAGCTATTACTCGGATCACAGGATCTTTTCATAATTCTAATCATTAACTTTAGTTAAGAGTAAATCACTCAAATTACTTAGAGTCTCTTTCGAGCTCATCTAAGAATACCAAAGTCAATTATAGTTTATTTTCATGGTCACGTCAATTAACTACGGCTCATTGAGTTCCTTAGCAATTTATTACTCTCCGAAAGATTCATCTACTTTCGTGATCGAGGTTCCTATATTTTACAAGCCTATGAACTGATAAATCATTCAACCTTCATTTTTTCTAATTTACCTAAATACATGTATTTAATCAGGCTTAAAATCAAATACAAGAACAAGTAAAAGCAACTCATAAAATTGACTAAAATTAATTCATTGAAAAAAAATAAAAATTCAAACAAGTAATAGACTAGCTATGCAAATCCAAACTATAAAAAGAGTTTAGTTGTGCATGATTGCGGGAATATACATAAACATCATTAAAGAAATCAAAGAAGAAAAAAAAGAAGATAATTCAAACTCTTGAATTTTTGTATAAATCTTCTTGATCTCCTTGAATGACTCTTCAAAAGCTTTGTATTTATGATGGTTGTTATTTTAAAATAGCTACTTGTCCATCCTTTTATAGCCAAGACTCAAAGAAAATTCTATTTGCCCTAAATTTCTGAGTTTCTTATGAAGGAAAACTCTTTTTTATTCGACACGGCTTGGCACACAGCCATGTCAAGTTTTTCGCTTTATGGCACGGCTTAACACACGCCCATGTGTAATGTCATGCTAAACTTTCATAACTTCTTTGAAATGGGTAGAAGCAAGCATAGTTTGGAGCACGCCCGTGTAATTTCTGTGTGTCATATTCTTCAGAATCTAGTAGTAGACACAGCTTCTAGCACGACCGTATCAAGTTATACTTCCTGATCCTTTTTTCAATGTGTAATACGGGCACAAGCACAGCCGTGTTAGAAGATGTGATATAGCTTTTCATGCTCGTCTCATCTTTTCTATAAAAAAGAAAATACTTATTAAAATCAAATATAAATTCCAAAATAAACCAAAAGTAAATAAAATACTAGAATAATAGTATAACTTAAATAAACTCCTAATTAAGCCTAAACTGTTCCTAATTAATACTAACTATTTATTCAAAAACTTTTTAAATTCAATTAAAAAACATGTGTAAAATTATGCATAACAAGATGCCATGTCTTGGATGGTTGATCCTCTATTTTATTTCTTATTTAATGCTTGTTGATCTGTTATTTTAATAAAGTTCTATTTGATTTCAAAAAAAGAAAAGGATTATGATTTAAGGATTTAAGCGTTCTGAATTCTTCGTTCCAATAATACTTGATAAATAATAATAAAAAGTTATTACAACAAGGAAAATTAAATATGATTTCATTAAAAAATTGACATTTTCTAAGAAAAATTAAATAATAATTTTATAAAAAAATTGATATTTTTATAAAGAAAGTGACCTTGAACTTGTAAAAAAGAGACACTTATTATTTTAAGACTGATAATGAACCAATCTATAGATTGAATCGTAATCAGCTATAGAGATGTTGTTTATTTTTTAGTTCATGGTCTTAAGGTTTTACTCTTTATAATAAAAGGCCTTTAAAAGAAAGAGATAATATTGAATTTTATAAGGTTCAAATTTTCTTAATTCTCACTCAACGTAGAATTTAGTTAAGGAGACTTGAGTACTATTCAAGCCTTTTGCAGACAGTACCAGTTGATAATCAGTCAGCAAATATTCAGCTATCAACAATGATATTTTCATTAACTCAATCATAAAAGTTTTAGCAAGGTTGTAGGAAATTATCAAGCAGTGTTGTCCAACCGCTCACTCTTATAAAGAATCAATAAAAAAACTCAGTAATTAAAAAAATTGAATTGTATCAAAATTATGTACATGCTAGTCTCATAGAAAGCCTTTATATATATTCTGTGATTATCTTTGTCCTATTAGGATTAGAATAAACTATGTAAACAATTCATGATCTTATTGTTTTATTGTTCCATAATGAACCATAACATCAAAAAAGTGAAAGATTCGTAAGACCATGGTTTCATTACTTGAATATGGGTGAGACTCTTAATGTAAAACTCTAGTAAAATTATAATTGAATCAAATCTGGTTTATTTAGCACTTTGTGCTTGAATATAAATATATTGTTGAAGGTTAAGTTGAGAGTATAAGTGAGACAACAAATAATATAAAATAATTATTATTATTATTTCTATTCTCATTTCTAACCTCAAACCATACAGATCCTATTAATGTAAAAAATTGATTATAGTCTTTAGAATTAGAGTTAGATACATATATTAGAGCTTCAATCAAGCGGTATAACCTTTGAAGGAGCTGAGTTATTTGAAGATTCTTTTCTTATTTCCTTCTCTTTTAGTTGCAAAGATCACATCTGGATGTCACTTTATTTGGTTGCAGTATATCCTAGAGTATTCAATTTTTATACATTTTCATCCTTGTGATTACTGATTTATTTTCTTTTAATTGAAGATGCGTATATAGAAGTTTAATCTGATTCATATTAAGACAAAGTTGAGTTTTTATTTGTATATTTAGCTAAGATCAAAATATGATGACTTGTTTCAAAAAAAGCAAAAAAAAAAGTGTGATACATTAGTGGAAGAATTAGCCTTTTTCGATTCATGAGGGGCAACCACTGGCCAGCCTAAAATATTTTCTTTGAGTTTGTATTTATATATTTTTAGGCTGTTTGAATTATTTGTCACCCTTTGAGCAAGCTTTTCCATCCCCATAAGGGGATTCCAACCCTTGTCCTTGCTCTTTGACATGCGAACTAACAAAATTAGAGGCTGGGTAAATTATCTTCCGCATTTGTTTAGCCAACAGTGCCAACTTAAACTATTTCTAGGCTATGAAAGCCAAGTCTTATCCCAAATTTATTTTCACAAAGCTTGACCCAAGACTTCCAATGGGTTTTCCTCACATCTTCATTTATGCCCCACTCACAATTTAAAAACATTACATGTATCGTTGTTGCAACAACTTCAATGAGTGGTTCTTTACCTACAAAGATAACAAGGCAAATTCCACCCTTACCCTTCATCCTAATCCAATCTTATTATATGGGTATGAATAATAAATGGATAATGTATAAGAACTAAATAATTTGTAAAAGGGTAATAGGAAAATTACTTTTATTTATTTGGGTTGAGTAAATTGGATATTAATACCCACTAGTGAATCTTTTCATAAATTTTCTTGGATTATTTATAAAAGATTCTTTTTTTTAAAAGGTCTTAATAACATTTTTACTTCAAACTAAATGAGTTTATAGAAATACATTTTTTCCTTGGCAAAACTATCTGTTTTCTTTAAAACACCAATAAATTATTAAAGAAACAGAACATTTTTTCAAAAAAAATGATGTAACTATTTATTAAAAAGTAAATAACACAAAAAATATTTACATTTTTTTCTTATATTCTTTTTTCCTTACTCATTTTTTAATTTTAAAAATTATAGCCTATATTATCAATGTAATTACAATTTTTTTAGTTAGCCTATATTTTTTTTATTTTTCTTTCAAAGCTATGTTTATTTATAAATTTATATTCATCATTATTCTAAAAATGATTATATATTATTATCTATTAAATGTCCTTTCCTTTTATATAGTATTATTTAAATTTGAAATCTCAAAATTTTGAAATCAGTTTTAGCATTAATAAGAAAAAATTTATTGGTGTTTGCCATTTTTCTTTCTTTATCTGCCTTTGTTCTTACTAAAATTTCAGTTCATCATTGATTATCTTTTAAATCAACGATTTTTTTACTTATTACATAATTTTTCAAGAAAAATTTCTAATTATAATAGCTTTTGAAAAGCCTATCCCATATAACTAAAGGTGAGTACAAAAACCAAAAAAATCAAAGTCATCGAAACCAAATATCAGTGGACCCAATCAATAAAAAGTAAAATTATAAAAATATTTAATTAATTAAACATATAATGTTAAAATTTCAATTAAAATGAAACTTATAAAGTTTCAATTTGACAATATAAAAATACTTTTTATGTCCCTAAATAAATTTTCTTAAAATTAACACGCAAGAATTAAAAAATATATTAAATTGTCTCAATTATAATAAAAAATAATTTTATCTGAGTAAATATTAATTCATTAAAATACACGAAATTTTTATAAAATTCTTTTTCACTTTGTTTAAGTTTTTTCTACTTCATTAATACATTTTCTCACAATAAAGAAAGATAAAATTAAAAAAAAAGTAATTAATACTCCATTAGTTGCTTAAAATAACACAGAATTTGAAATAAAAAAAATTTAATTAAAATGATATTTATTTTATAATGGAAAAAGTAATACAATATAATTTATAAAGAAGATGAGTAGTTAAATAGTTTAATGAAATTTATCAAATTTTAATTTAATAATAACTAAAAATATAAAAATAAAAGAAATTTATTGTAAGAAATTTCTTTTTAAATAATATTTTTCATATTTTTCATTCATAAAAATAATTGTGTACATCTTCATATGTAATAATATCACAATAAAAAAAATTAAGAAATTAAAATTAAACATTTTCATAAAAATCTTCAATAAAAAATATAATAATAATATAAATTCACTATTTATATTTTTTATAAAGTGAATATATGTTACAAATTCTAAAATCTTCTATAAAAGTAATTTATTTTTTAAAATTAAAAAGTAAAAGAAAACATAAAAATGAAAAATAATTATCTCGGGAGTCACGAAGACAGTGATTTTTACGAGCTAACATCCTCCTCACACTCAATCTCTGGTATCTGCTTTGAATATTGCCAACTGAAGTCTCACAATCAACCTGAAGATGATGTACGATATAATATACCAGCTGGAAGTTACAAACATACATCGCTTTGGGTTTGCCGCAAATGCCCAATAATCAACACATCTCAAAGAAATCAGCATGTACCAGGCAAGGCAAAAAAAGTTTACTATAATTTTCACTTTTTTTTTCCAGCAAGGAAATCAGCCATTTGGTGTGAGGTTATAATAATACAGAATTTACATTCAATCAAAAATCTATACAAAATTACAATACTTTCTGTAAAAGGTTCTTCTCCAGAGCTTCAAAAGAGAGCCAAAAAATTTTCTGGTAATGCTTCTGCTAATATTGATTGGCTTTTTACAGAACCATCACATATTCCTGCACCCTTCAATCCAAGAACTGTATCTCAGCAGTCACTGTTGAATTGGGTGTCCGTGCAGCTTCAGCAATTCTTAGTGCCATTGCAGCTTTGTAAACTGCCAAATCAGCATTCTCCATAAGCATCTGCGCTCGACGCCGTTTCAGAATAGCTGATTCCACCGAACTCTTTGCTGAAGCTTTAGCAGCTTCTAAATTACGCATGGCATTCTGTTCTTCCAAAGCATCGTGTTCTGCAGCCATTGCTGTAGAGTGATAGAACATGAGATACAGTCTAGAAAAGTAAAATAGGATGAATAACCACAAAGCAGACAAAATCAGCAAACAAGGCTCAGGAGAATCAAGACTCGGACTAGACAAGACTAACGAGAAAAGAATCTGAGAATTCTAAAAGCATTTAAAAGAAGTTACCTTGCAGAAGGCTAGGTTTCTTGCCTCTTCCAAATTGGCTGGCCTGTCGCTTAAATGACCTTCTCTTACGTAGACCAGGTTTCGGAATTAGTGAAGCTTTCTTTCCTTGATGCAACTGTTAGAAAGAATGAGGGATAATGTAAAGCTTCACATGAAGTGCACAATCTGGATAGCATGATGCATAGAAATTCTATATCCCAGAATCTCAGAGACAATATTGCTACACAGCATACAAGTAAAATGAACAGTTTGTGGTCCACATACCACTGGTGTATAAGTAAAACGAAATGCAGGAGACACTGGGTGAAACAATTTTGACTCGCACAAATATATCTTGCATCATCCAACTGAATTTTAATGGTAACCAGATGATTTTAAGCTTTTATCCCAACTAGCAAGTGGGATTCGTGAAAAACATGGTAAGAGGGCATCAAAATGTTAGCATGATTCTATATTTCTTTCTGTTTTTCAATGTTTGATTGATCCTGTTTCCCCATAATAATCCAATGGATTGACAAAATTTCACCAAATATTATACTCCTGCTAGAAACAAAAATAGTGCAGAAAAATTCAGGTAATCACAAAGAGAACCCATAGCATAAAATAGGCAATTGCTGCAAGTGGCTAAAATATGATTAACCAACAACAAAAATCAAGAAGGAAACAGTGACAGAAAAGGGAGAAGTTGGAGAATAATGAACTAAAACACATGCGTGTGATTTCTACATACAATTATTGAGATCTACATGATTTTTTTTTTGCTCAACTCAAATGAAGACAAAATCTGCACTCTATGATCATCTACAATAATATAATTGGAAAAACGCCTTGATACAACTGAATATCAACATAGAGAGATTGTAAAAAGCTCCAGCACATTATAGTAACCAAGAAAGATATGGAAATGTAGCCAATACATCAGATATTTGAGACATAAAGAAACTTTTACCTGAAAAACCCTAAGCAGCGCCGATCGTCTCTGCTTCTGTTTTTTCATCCAATAACCATAGACAGCTTCAACTACTTCCCTCCTACCCAAGTCTATACAAAAATTTACAGCTGCTCTCCCATCAACAAAATCATCTGGACTGCTATAAAAAGCCCTCTCCAAAGTATCAATCATTAACTCAAACTTCTCCTCTGAAAGATGTTCTTGTTCTTCAGATTCAACAAAGAATTCACTATTGAACTTCTTCAGCCATTCCTCATCTTCACAATCCATATCATAATTTGCAGTTCTTTTTGTTAAAGCTCTAACTACCTCATCATTGTTAAAAGAAATGTATGCGTCCTGTCTAGAAAAGGGCAAACTGCTGCTATCTTCATATCCTAAAACTTCACGCACCCCAGGAACAGGGATAGCTTTAGAAATAGGAGCAGGCACATTGCGATCGTAACATTCCTTGTAAAGATCCTTGAAAATTAGCCAGTCCTGTCGATTAGGAAACTCTAGTTTCCAACTATCATCCCCAGTCCATATTACATCATGAGTGATTCGATTGGAAGAACAGGGTCGCATGCTCTTTTGTGCCAAGTGTGTGCATCTGGTCAACCCATCCTTCTTGACTACAAGAACCCACTCCTTTAGATCAGAGATTTCTAATGCGACAGTGGCTCCTACCATCCTGTAACATCTATCTGATTCAATAACTAGGAGATTTGCAGAGCAGCTTGATGAGTCCATGACACGACTGGTTTGAACTGCAGTAGGATTTACCTCCTTGAGGTTTGCAGCAGGGGTAAGCCGGAGTGATCTCCTAAGCTTGTCCTTGGACACTACAGTAGAAAAAGGGATGCCATTTTTCCTACTGCTAATTAAATCAGAAACTAAAGCCCCATTTGCTTTGTGTATGCCAACACCCGAAGGATTTCTAGCTCTTCTCCTCCTAAACGCACTCCTCCTCTTTTGGATACCACGGGAGTTTAAGACATTTCTGTACTGACTGTGCCGACCAGCTAATTTGGAGGCTATCAGAGACGGATGCAAGGAAACCTTACCCCCAGAATTATCAGTTAATAAAAAAGTGTCAGTCCTCACAAGGCCACACGAATGGTCTTCTTCACTTTCACTAATTACTTCTTGAGATGAGTCCTCATCCAGTGAGTTATTTACAGGTTCAAAAGACAGACACTTAACTCTAAAAGCCAACCTAAGATGCATACACAGAAAACAGAAAGGAACTGCAGAAAAATCCAAAGAAAATATAGGCACAGTACTCATGCCCCCAAAAATCTTGCAAATTCCATTTCTATTAGCAGTGGTGTCCTGAAAGTGGGGAAAAAAGGGAATAAAACAAAAGTAATCATCTTAGCAAAAGTTGAATTTATACATGCTACACAAAAAGCACAAAAAGTACAAGAAAAATATCAGCAAGTACCTGCAAAAAACGAAGCCCATCGGAAGCGAAGGCACATTTAACAGACTCGGACAACAAGAAAGGCACAAGCTCAGCAATACTTAAATTAGTCCTCCTAATATAACCCAAAACCAAATGCAAAAAAGAAGCAGCTAATCCACTACTACTACAAGAACCATCAACAATGATACCAAGAAGTGCAGGCTCAAAAGATTCGACTTCATTATCCTTCAACACCCTCCTCCTCTGCCTGCGTGAAAACTGAATCCCAAACTTCTTATTGCGGCCCAAAATTTCTAGCTTGTCGATACCAGACATTCTCCTCCTTTTTCTACTATACACAATACCCCACATCTTGTTTCCACTATCATTCACTTTCTTTGCCACTTCATTCCCAGCACCAGCACCAACACCAAGAGCAACGGGACTAGGCCTTTCTTTCTTTAATTTGGAAACATGGGTTTGCGTTTGGGTCCATCCATTTTCCTTGTTGCACTTCATTATAGGGCTATTGTTATGGTTATGATGATGATTCTTGATCATAGTGTGTAACCACTCATCTCCATCATTAGCTCTCTTGAACTTGTTCTCACCTGCTCCTATCAAGAGTCTTCGCCCGGACCGCAAAACCCGGGCCCCATCAACCCCTTTTACCACCCCAAACACCCTAGTGCTACGACGCATCCCCACCGACGGCATTATTGCCGTTCGGTTACTGCTCAAACCGATTCTTGACTCGATCTTCTTACCGCTCCTCGACTCACTGAGTCTCCGAGTTACACTCCGAGTGAACTCAACAATATGTATCACTCAATAATAACACCGGGTCAACGAGTTTAATACCGATAACCCCGCGTTTAATACACAAGAATCGTTCAGGAAACAGAAGAATCGCTCAAGAACACGCCATGTGTTTAGATCTAAAACAGAGACTCACCGAGTTATAGAGAAAGAACCGTTACACGACTCGGATGATTCAGACCCATACAACAATAAAAAGAAACAGTCAAGCTTACGATAAAGCCCATAAAAACCCAGAAACCAAAAACCATAAAGAGAGAGAAATCTAGAAAACTAAGATCTGGATATATAAAACTAACTCTTTACGAAGAGAGAAAGAAAGGGTTCATATCCTTTTTGTTTGTTTGTTTTTCTTTTTTCTCTCTCAAGGAGATAAGAGAGAGAAAGAGAGAAGACCCGAGTGAGAGAGTTAAAGGCGATTCACGTAAATCTTGCTGTTGTTGTTTTTGTTGCAGAGAGTGACTGAGAGAGAAAGAGAGTGAAGCTATCATCTATCTATCTTTATCATGGGGGCTAGGGTTTATGATTAAAACCACTCTGAAGAAGAAAATAAGGTAACCACTACGCCGACTCATCACAGCCGTTGAACTGTGAAATGGATGGTGTTGATTGATTCGTACGATCCGAATAACATGGGTGGTTCTATTCGGTTCGGGTTTTTTTATAATATGGCTCCAAAGACCAAGAAAATGTTTTGGCGCTCTCTTATTTTCTTTCCTTTTTGTTTCTCGATGTGTGTGTAAGAGGGAAAGAGGAATGATCTTTTCTTTAATGTGAGGCGATATTTTTGGTTTCGCGGTTTAACCAAATTACTAAAATGGGCTTCTTGATGTGACGGGAAATTGGAAAAAAGTTTTGATATTTAGGGATCTTTTGGGAATTGTAGGTAAAAATCGGCAAGAATTTCTCCGGTAAAACTGCGACTAAACTGAGAAAGGGTAATTCTTTCTTCTGCAGTTGTACATCGTGAAGAGGGGTAAAAAAGGAAATTAATGGGGTAATATAGTTAAGGGAAAAGGGCTAGCCAGACCCCTGAACTATAACTAGTGGGCCAACTGAGCCCTTGATGTTCTTTTTGTCCCCAATAGGAGCTTTATTTTCAAAAACAATACATTTAAACCCTTCCGTCACGTCCACCACAAACCGATGTTAGTTTGGCTGACATGAGTGATTGGGCCTACATTTTTTATGCTAATATTGACACTAATTTGGATGAGTGGGACCCACTTTCTGTTTTATTTATAAAAATAATAATTGGGCAGCAATTATACTACTGAATATTTTAGTAAACAACTTCTATCCATTTCATCTCTTTTTTTTTTCTTTTTTCATTTCCTTTAAAAATAAACAAATTAAAAAAGAAAAAAGAGGTTACATCCTTTCATCCAAAATAGAAGCACATATAAAGAAAAAAGATTAAAAGAATAAAAAAATTAGAAAAAAATATATTTTTTAATAGAATTAGTGAGAAAATAATAAGTGATTATGGTGTGTAAGAATATATAAAAAAATGATGAAAAAATTGATATGAAGAAAATGAAGAATGGAATGATAGAGAAACAAATTATATTAGACTGGATTTACCTTTTATATAATTTTTATATATTTTGATTATTTAAATAATATAGAAATATTTTGTCAAGAAAAATAGCCCACATGCCACATATGCTTACAATATATTGACTTGATGGCAAAACTAACGGTGTTAGATATAAGGGCTTATATGTTTCATTTTTGAAAGAAGTTTCCCATGGGAACAAAAAAGACAATAAGGTTTCATGTAGTCCTTAGCCTATAGTTGAGGATCTAATTTGTACCTTATCCCTATACTTAATAACAATTTGAAATAATTTTAAGAAAATAATATCAATTCAGCCCCTAAACTTATTATATTAGCTCAATTTTGTCAGTTTTTAATATTTTTTAGGCTAATATAATTTGGAATTTATTTCTTGGCTTAAATTACTCCTTGGATGAGGAAATGGGAATCATTATTTTTTAAGATATAGAAAATTAGTTTTTAAAATTAATAATAAATGAATTAATAAATTTTAAAGCTATTTATCTTTCTCATAAATATTACTCAAAGGAGTATAAATTATTTTTTTCCTTCTGTGTTTTGATCTTTTAGCTTTCTTGAAAAAGGTTAGTAATATATATATAAATACAGGTTCAGAGAGACTAGTTTGAGCACATACATCGACTGGTTAAGGCTGCAAAGAGACAGTTCTTTGTCTTTGGCAAGGATTGGTGGGTAAGAACCAAAACAAATTATAAATTATAAAATGCGTAATGTATGCATGAAATGCGTAAAATATGCTAAACTAATTCTCCTTTTGAATTTTCATTAGAGGGACCATGAGAAACTGCAGGGGCAGCTAAACGACCAACAACGTCAACTTGATGCTCAACAATGATAGATTGATACCCTGACCCTCCAGCTATTAGTCTTATAGACCCAAGGAATGGATGTTGAATCAGATGATGAGATGGATAGTTCGGGAGGGAACTCCAGTTTCTAAATTCCTTTTGCTTGTACTTTTTCTTTTTTCTGATTGAATGTCAAATCTGAAACCTTTTGATGGGCTCTTTATGCAATCTACATCTAAGGCAGTGTACCTATCGATGCAGTCTAGCACTAATGGCGAGTATCAAGGTCGTATTCCTCGGAAAAGTGAAAGCCCAGAGTTACTCCTTTGTTCTTTGTTATATTAACCTAAAATGGATGATGAATAAATTCTAAACTAACTATTAACTACAAGCTAAGTTCTGAGGGAGATGCAGGAGTAATTGATAAATGAAATAATCAAGACAAGAAGACAAACCCAAAAGGAATCTAAACTAATTGACAACCGAACAAAAGATAAAGGATCGGTGAGTCTAATTATGCTACCCGTGGACGAATTCTTAACCGAATTCGGTTTCTCTCTCGAGATAACCGAATTCCTAAACCTAATAACCTAAAGTTGGAATCTCTTCCTAACGATTGATTCTTAAATTAGCATTAAGCTTTAATCCGCCTCTATTAAGCTTTATTAATTCTTAATCCGGCTAGTTAATTATCCTTATCTCTAAGCGATTATTAACCAGTTCTTGTTACTCAAAATTCCAATTGCCAAACGGATTTCTCAATCTCATAAAGCAATCTAAACATCACAATTCACAACGTCTCATGAATAATGCATAATCTTATTAATACTGAAAACAAGAAGAATACAAAACCAACTCAAACAATCCAACAATATAATATCAAGACAACATAGTAAAGAAATCCCAATGGATTAAATCAGTCTAGCTAAACATGTTCATGTTTAAAACAATCTAGGAAATCAATTACAATGAAAGAATAATGAAAATAAAATATGTACACCATTTTCTCTCGAATTGGATGAACAGCTTCAAATCTGGATCTACACTTTGATTAATCTCCCAAACTGCCTCTTGAATTGCTCCACTACTGTTTTGCACTCGGAACCTTGCAATTCCGGGATTCTTACTCACTGCAACTCTCTCTTGCACTCAATACTGTACAGAAACCGAACCAGCCTCCAGGGCTCTATGTCACTCTTTTCCTCTCTTCCCCCCTTTTCTAAGAAAAAATCATTTTTCTTATATATTTAACTCAGCACGGCCGGAGTCCATGCCGTGCTGAAACTGTGGATCTCACCAACTAGGGTTTCACCATGACCGTGTTGCTCCCCGTGCTGGCCACCACGGGCCGTGCTGGAGGCCGTGGTGGCTACGGAAACCGTGCTCAAACCATTGTTTTGAAGACCAAGTTTCGATGGTTGGTCACGGCTAGAGTCCAGGCCGTGATGGTCAGCACGGCCTTGACTCAGGCCGTGCTCAATGTGTGCAATGCGGGTTCTTGTCCGATCTTGATGAATTCTCGTCCGTTTCCGCACGTATTGATCTATAATTGCTTAAACACCGATGATGGTCTTATAAATGTTCCTGAAATGCAAAAGAACATAAAATACAGGTGATCTGGGAATAAAAGCACAATAATTGCTAAGAACATACGCAATAATATGCAAGCAAATATGTGTAAAACTATGCTTATCACCTTTGTACAGACTTTTTATTCTAAAACCTGAAGGTTGGATTGCCCTTATTTCTCATTTCTTGTATTTCTGTCTTTACATGAGCTTGTGCGCTAAAAATTACATCACGAGACCATGCAGCCAAATCACTTTTCTTTTAACTTTTCTTTTGCCTTAATTTTTGCCTAAGCCGCCCTTTTGGATTTTCAACTTAGCATGCTTTTATCTTAACTTTTATCTAAGTAGCCTTTTTGGATTTTCAACTTAGCATACTTTATTTTTCGTAAGTCGCCCTTTCGGATTTTCAACTTAGTTTTTTTGTTCTTTTTCTTTTTATTATTTTTCTTTTATTTACCTCTTTTTACAAATTTGGATGCTTCAGGTATTGATTTCCCTTAGCCTTGCTCGATTTAAGGACTAGATGCTCTATCTAAAGATGCAGATGCACATTATGTGAAGAAGTAATAAAATTATGCTTCTTTTCAGATTTTATTTATTTTGCTTGGAACTTTTAGTTTTGTTTTTCTTTCGGTTAGTGTGTAAAATGACAAACATACATACACATGTTTCATAATAATTCAAGACAATTTCATTCATTTAGCAAAAGCCCATATGGATACATTTTGATTTCTTATGATATAACTTATGTCATCAGCCAGTCTTTTTAGATTTTCTAGCTGACTATTTTCTCTCTTTTTCCCTGACTTTTGTCTGACCAGCCTTTTTAGGTTTTTCAATTAACAGACTATTTTTTCTACTATTCTTTATTTTTCATTTTTCACTCTACACATGATATTTCTTGAAACGATCTATATTGATTGGCTTGGTGAACTTGATCCCCTATAGGTCTGAGATCTTAGCAGCATCTCAAAGCAGAGTCCTCTTGACCAAGTACGAGCCTTCCCAGTTTGGCCTGAACTTTCCTCTTAGGTCGAATGTAGTAGGTCTTGTATGCTTTAATACTAAATCACTAGATCTGGTCTTTCCTGGCTTTACTTTCTTATTGAATGCCCTACCTATCATTTTCTGATACAACTGCATGTGGTATAAGGCTTTCATCCTTTTCTCATCAATCAAAGCCAATTGCTAGTATCTTTGCTCAACCTACTATTTTAGTATTTCAGTCTCCAATACTACTATTAAAAATTTCAATTTTAACTCAACTAGTAGACCTGCTTCAGTTTCATAAACCATAGAGTATGACGTTTGCCTAATTGATGTTTCTCGGTTGTCCAATATCCCAAAAGCACGAAAGGTAATCAAAATGACTAATCTTTATGATTCCATACCATCTATGAAAGTATCTTCTTTAGATTCTTTTTGTCTGCCTCTACCGCTCCATTCGCTTGAGGTCTATATGGAGAAGACCTGTGATGCTTGATCTTGTATTCTATTAGCAGGTTTGCTATCTTGCCATTGAATTGCACCTCATTATCCGTCACAACATGATGTGGGACTCTGTATCTATAGATCAGGTTTCTTTTTACATCAGCCCCCACGGTAGTGAACGACTAGGCTTCGACCCATTTCGAAAAATATTCGATGACTACAACTATGAACTTGTGGCCATTCGAAGGAGGATTTATTTTTCCAATAATGTCGATACCCCAAGCTGCAAAAGGCCAAGGAGACATCAAGTTGTGTAGCTCGGTTGGTGGCACGTGACTCAAGTCACTATATAGCTGGCACTCTCGGCATTTCCTCTCTGACACTATACAATCCTTTTTCATCGTCAACTAGTAATAACATTGCTACATGATCTTCTTGGTTAGCACAATTCCGCTCATATGAGGCTCGTATAATCCTTTATGTATCTCCTCCATCACTACCTGAGCTTCTGCTTTGGTTACACACCGGAGTTGTACACTCAAAATCATTCTTCTATACAAGACTCCCTCGTGGCTGATGTAATTCTTGGTTTGGACTCACAATGTATACCTTTTCTTAGCTGTCGCTTCTTTCGAATACTCCTTGCTTTCTATGAACTTCTTTAAATCGTAGAACTATGGCTTCTCTTCTGGTCCTATCTAAACTTGCATTATCTGATCCCTCTTGATAACAAGGCGCACCTGATTTCACGATTACCAAAGGCTTCATCAAAAGTTCTGAGGGATTGACCCACATAAACGATAGAGTATCTAGTGTATCCGCCATTTAATTCTTGTCCCGAGGCAAGTGTATAGAGGAAAACTTGGAGAATTCCACACTAAAGTTCTAAGATAGTTGACGTACCCCTACAACCTCTCTTCTTTTACTTTCCATTCTTCGAGGGCTAGTTGAATTACCAGCATTGAATCTCTATAAACCATTAGATGCTTAGCTCTTGCTACCATGGCCTCTTCTAATCCAAATAAACAGGTTTCATACTTTGCCATGTTATTAGTCACTTTAAAGTCTAACCTCTTGGCTATTGGTAGTATCTCCCTTTCGGGCATGATCAGAACTACTCCTAAGCCTACACCTCTCACATTCACGGCTCCATCAAAGTACATCTTCCATTCTTGGATCTCGATTGCCTCTAGATTCTCATCAGGAAATTCTAAATCCCAAGGGTCGTCTCCTTTAATTGCATTCTGGACTAGAAACTCAGCCACAACCCTACCTTTGACTACCTTCTTAATGATGTACTCAATGTCGAATTCTATTAGAGCACCAACCATTTAGTCGGCTTTCCTGTAAGAGATAGAGTCTTAAATAAGTACTTTAAAGGGTCTATTTTTGAAATTGCTTGCACCTTATAAGATTGGAAGTAGTGCCTCATCTTCTTTGTAGCCCATATCATGGCTAGACATGTTTTTTCTATAAGGTTGTGCTTTGACTCATAAGGTAGCAGTTTCTTGCTAAGGTAATAGACCGTATGCTCCACATTGTTAGATTCGCACTACGCTACCATTGTCCCTATAGCTTCATCCTCCAAGGCTAAGTATAGGATTAATGGCTTACCATCCTTCGGCGGCTTGTGTACCGATGGCTTCATCAGGTATTCCTTGATTTTATTAAAAGCCTCCTAACAGTGTTCATCCCACACAATAGGCTGATGTTTTCTTAAAAGTTTGAAAATGGGATCACAAACTATCGTGAGCTTAGAAATGAACTTGCTAATATATTGTAGACGTCCCAAGAAACCTCTAACTTCTTTCTCCGTCTTCAGTGCCAATATCTCTTGAATGGCTTTGACCTTATCCGAGTCAATCTCAATACTGAGGTGCCCTAGCAGCTTCCCTGATGTAACTCTAAATATACTCTTCTTCGGGTTAAGTCTCAGGTTATACCTTTTCATTCATCCTAAGAACTTATCTAGACCTTAAAGTACCTTTCCCTTGTTTCAGATTTGACCATCATATCATTAACATACACCTCCACCTCATTGTGCATCATATTGTGAAATAAGGTAGTGGTTGCTATTTGATAAGTTGCCCCCGCATGCTTTACTCCAAAAGACATAACCTTGTAACATATTGTCCCCCACTCGATGATGAATGACATCTTCATCTTGTCCACTACTGTCATTATAATCTGGTTGTATCAAGGGAACCCATCCGTAAAGTACATTACGTTCAAAGTAGCACTATCGACTATCATATTTATGTGAGGAAGAGGAAATTTATCCTTCAAGCATGCTTTGTTCAAGTCCCGATAGTCCACCCACATCCAAACCTTATCATCCTTCTTCAAGACTGGAACAATGTTTGCCAACCATTCAGGGTAGTCAACCACATCGAGAAAATTGGCCTTGACTTGTTTAACAACCTCCTTTAGTATCTTTTATGCCCATTCCGGCCTTAGTCTTCTCATCTTCTGCTTAACCGACTTGATGTGTGAATAAGTTGGGATATGGTGCTCTGCTATTTTCCTGTCTAGACCTAGCATGTCATCGTAGCACCAAGCAAATACCTCTTTTATTTTCTTTATTATTTTTTCAAATTCTCTCATTTGCTCAGGAGTTATATCTTGAGTTATTAAAGCATTCTATAGATTTGCATTTGTGCCTAAATTAATGAATGAAATTGTATAGACTTAATGTCAAACATGCACATGTCATGATTATTAAAATGCACACTACCATTAGAAAAAACATCACATAATTAAGCAAAGTCATTCATATCAATGATCTTAAAAAGAAAAGAAACATCTCCTCATAAATGTCGGACATTATTACATCATCGTTATAGAATACATCAGTGATATTATTTTCAATTAGAGCAGCTAGCTCATTTTGGCCGATTATTTCCCATTGAGTGGCAGGCTCTTTCAACTTCAATTCTTCCATCTTGGTGGTGACCTCCTCATGGACTTCCTTGATACTCAACTCGACCATCCTATCTAAGATCAGGTTCTTGAAAATCTCGAACCCCGTTATCTCAGTCCCAACTACACTAACAGGTTCAAGCTCTCTAGAGTAAAGCTTGTACTCTTGGACGAACACATCTTTTAGAGTCTTACTCTCTGGTTTGCCTTCATCTTCTTCCTCATAATACCCCAAACCTCGCAGAGCCTTCTAACCTTTAAAGTTTGGTAGCTCCGCAATACCGTGCTGATTCTTTTCCAACCCCATTCCAAGCATGAAGTTCATCTTCTTGAACATGTTGGCTACTTTAGGCTTCAAGTAGTCCTCATAGAGAACAACCACTTGAAATCTAGTAGGGGCATCCGCTTCTTTGACAGCTTCTTGGATTATTGAGACGACCTTACCACCTTCGGCCTGAATAGTGACAATCTCACATTCATGAGGAAATTTCACTTTCTGATGTATTATAGAAAGGACTCCTCCTAGGGCATGGAACCATTGCCTTCCCAATAACAGTGCAAAAGTTACTGGGATATCCAGGATAGGAAACTCCACCCAGAATTCAATTGGACCCGTCTTCACCAAAGCTGAAAACATCCCTTCTACATCCCTTTTAGTCTCTCCATAGGCTCTTATAACCATGTCTAATGGTTTTAGGTCCTTTGCAATCATCCATAGTTTAGGGGGTATGCAAGATGGACACATATTGATAGTTGACCCATCATCAACCATTACATATGGGTTCGCTTCCTTTTACCTCCGCTGCCATGTAGAAGGCCTTGTTGTGGTCTTTTTCCTCAAGTGGTAGGCCCTCATCCAAGAAGGTGATATCTTGGCGGTCTTATCAGTTACCATTTTGATCATCTCCTCAAGGGCAGCTGTTGTGCTTACACTTATACCATACAAGGCCTGGATCAAAGCCTTTCTATAGTTTGATGAATGCATCAACAGTTCCCAAATATTAGTTGTCTTTTTCTCCTCTCTCTGCCATTCTAACAACACAGCATCCTCATCTTCAGGTGCTTACTTCTCTTGCTTTAGCTCTTATACCCCGACTTACTTATTCTTACATGCTGGCTCAGTCTTGAAATAGTTGTCCACCTAGATGTCCTTAGCCTCGGCTTCTTCTCGGAACTATACCAAATATCGATGGCCATTACCGACTTCTTTTCCCTTCTTTCCAAACCTCTAGGAGACAAGGCTCATAAGCAGCTTAATCGTCATCTGATCCCCAACCACTTGGCACAATACCCTCAATCGAAATATCAACTAAGGGTGGCCTCAAATATTAGACCCTAAAATCATGTTTGCCTAAGGGCTGGCCAAGTAAGTCTACACATTATTATCAAGAAAGTTACTCAATTGTCACAACTAAATTTATTTATTTCTTTTTTATTAATAATTAATATTCATTAGCATGTCATTAATATGTCATTTGCATCATGATTATGTATGATCTATTTTATTATATTATGTGGTAGATAAATAAATTATTTAGTTACATATTGATTTAATTGAAAAGTAATGATTTTGGACTAAATTGGAAAGTTAGAAAGAAAGAGGATTAAATTGTAAAATTGCCTATTTTTACACCAATATACCACCTCTTTCATTTGTTCATTTCTACGCATGCTTTCCTATTTCCTCTTCTTCTTTGTCTCTCTCATTCTTTTCCTTTTCTTCTTCAACTTTGATTTTCCAAATCAATCTCTACAAACTTTTAGTAAGTGAAAATCTAATTCTTCTTTTAAGTTTGAAAGATTTGGGCTTTTTTAATCAAGGAAAACAAAGGTGAGTAATTTTAATTGCTTGATTTTGCTGTAAATTAGGATTAATGATATGAAATTATTGATGATTATGTGTTTTGGAATTGTTTAATCAAGAGTGAACATGCTATTACTTGTGATCTTGAAGCTGAAATTTCTGGGCAGATTTTTCACCTCTGATTTCGTGACCTCGGCTTTATCTCGAAAAGTTCTAAACATGAAAGTTGTAGGTATATGTTTCAAGAATATCTCTGTAAAATGGTTTTGCAGATCGTTGAGTGAGTAGGAACTTATGAGGTTCGATTCTTTCTTTGCTGTTTATGGTTCGAAGTGACTGGTTTTGTCTTGACATTTTGAGGCATTTAGAGGCTGAACCAAGCAGAGAGTTAAACATGAAAGTTGTTCATTTATATATCTAGTATATGTCTGCAAAATTTATGGTTGAGTATAACATGAGATATGTTGAACTTAATATGGCCTGCTCGAAACTGTTTTAAGCAGAAATCGGACTTAAGATTCAGAAATTTGTTGCTAATTGTGTGTTTCACAACTTGAGCTAGAGAAGTCCAAATTGAGTAAAATTAGTGTCTATAGAAACTTTAGAATGTTAAATTTATATATGGAGATTTTCATCAGAAAATTTATTCGTTTGATTGGTCATTTAATAGGAAACTTTTTGCTGTTCTGTTTAGATGGAAATTAGAGCAGCTGTATAGAAAATGCCATAACTATTTCTATACTAATGATTTTGAAGTGATTCTTTTTGCTATGGTTTCTATAAAAATGGAAGTGTAATTCTGGAAAATATGAGATTTTTATTAATTGTAAATAAGTTTTGGTGTAATTTCTGAATCAGTACTTACAAGCTGCCTTCATCAACAAATATGTTGATTTGTTGTCATTCATCTCATGCATCATATTAATATCTAGAATATATGTTATTTTGTTGAAATGTGATGTTTTATGGATAGTAAAGATATGTATATTTATGCCTTGTGATTGAATTGTATTTGTATTGAATATGTGAATAGGTTCATCCAAAGGCAAGGAAGTGGTAAGAGAAAAAGAATAGGATTACTTTGTTATCCTATAAATTTTGGTAAGTATTTAATAGACTAAACTTTGTGTATATTGAGTAGGAACTGCTATTTGATTACTTGATAATTTCTTGGTTGACTGAGTTGATATTAGTTATGTTTTTGGCTTGTTGTAAAGTGAATTGATTGTGATGTGTTGTGAAGTAAATTGATTGTGATGTGTTGTGAAGTGAAATGATTGTGATTAAGGATTGATGACTCTTGTATGGATATTGTGTGATCGGGAAAGCTGAGCCGGGCGGATAGCTACCCGAGTATGTGAGATGGCAAGACCGAGCGGATAGTCTTGTCAAGTGGTTACCGAAATTTAAAAATGTGAGGAAATGTAAGGATGAGTCATCTGATCCTAATTTGATAGAAATAATGTGGAATTGAATTATTTGACTTGGTTGAGTTTGAGATTATTTGCATTATGTGAGATGAAATTATTTGTTTATGAGAATAATTGAAATGGTTGATTTTGTGATTGTTAGTTAAGTGTTGGTATAATTTTCCGTATTGATAAAGACTTGATAATTCTAGCCTAATATGCTATAGTTTAGTAAATTAAATGCTTATTGAGTCGCTAGCTCATTCCTTAGCAAATTTTTTTCAAAGTTAGTGCGATTTGTAGATAGCCTTAGTCATGCATTGCTCTCTTTGCATCAGTCAATATTATCGGGTGGGCCGGAGGAGTTATCTAAAGCATTGGGGCATTTTGGGAACTTATGTGAATTAGAATAATGTATAAATATTCCTTATATATATTAAGTATGTCTTGTCACTTAGATTGTATGAATGTATATTGTAACTAAGTAGTAAATTATGTTTATGAAGTTAAATATATATATATATATATATATATATATTGTTATTCAATTAGATGTTTGAGTTGGGGTGCGACATCAATCTCCCCTTCTTCAGAGTCGATTAAGTCTTGGATCTTGTGCTTGAGATGGTTGCACCGGTCCGTCACATGCCTAAAGCTTGATGATACTCACAATACTGACCATTGTGAGGCTTAGAACTCTCTTTCGATGATTGGGGCTTAAGCTTCTTGCTCCATTTTAGGTATCAGAACACCACTGATAGTGATGCCCCCGGCTCGGTGAAAGTTCTTTATAAGCTTTTTAGCCCAGCTGCTAGCTTGATTTGGGGTAGGTCTATCAAAGAGTCCATGATTTCCTCTTCATTGAAGTCTGGATTAATCATAAACACTTGGTTCAGGGTGGTGTGTTATTGTAGCTTGGTAAGGGATTCCTTTTAATGCTAGGCCGGTCTGAGTTAGTGAGCTTTCCGGTGTCGATAAGGTCTTAGATTTCATGCTTCAACCAGATGCAGTTATCGATGTGGTAGCTAGATGCTTGGTAAAATTTATAGTAAGTTTTAGGCTTGTATCTGGTTGCGTTTGGGTTCGGTGGGTTCATTAAAGTGGTAGGTTGGAGCATATGCCATTCTGAATCAATCTTTGAAAGATCTTAGAGAGAGGTTGCTTGAAGTTAGAAAACTTCCTTGGTTGCTGCACAACATTCACATCCAGGGTCCTACTCCCTCCAACATGGTAGTTTGCCCTTTCACCCTGCAGCCCATCATCATACAGATCCATAAAGGTCTTCAGATTCATCATCTATAACATTTTAAACCATCTAAAAAGAACATTTTGGACCACCACATAAACATGGTCCTTTTCAGAAGGCTTGTTCTTCATCAAACCAGCCTTATTCTTTCATCTAGTCAAGAAATCAGAGGACTCATTTGGGTTCTGCATAATGGATTCGAGATCCCTAATTGACACTTTCAAATGAATATTATAGTCATACTACTTGACAAAGGAATAGCATAAATCATGCTACTCAGCTTTGGCGGATTTCTCCAAACTATGGTAATAGTTGACAACAGGTCCTTTGAATAGCTTAACAATCTAGGTTAGTTGGCGTAACCGGAGTAGCAAGTGAGGCTTAGTTTGTAGCCATCCCAGCCAGGAGTTATTAAATTTCCTATCGAATCACACCCCTCAAGTCTTTGATTACAACATTCTCGAGGATCTCAACGTCTTGTTCATTAGCTTTTTCGTTGGCCATTTCTTCTAGGTGTCTCAGTCATTCTTGGAGAAATGGACACTCTTTTCAATCTCCCAATGTCTTGCCTCTTCCAACCCATATGAGAATCTATATGGCTAAAAAAGAAAATTTTAGTATGATGCATGTGATGCAAGGGATGCATGATGCATATGCTATACATAAGGACAAAAGAAAAAAGGTTAGCACACACACAGTAGTACATAATTCATCATTCCAACCTTATTACTCCCGCACACGGTTCATAATGAGTCTTTCTTCCCTAGGATTTCTAGCTTGGGCTTTCTATAAATTTAGGATAGTAGGCCCGACGTGCATACCATAAACTCTCAAAGCATATTTAAATCAAACAATGTGATGCTTCTCAATGTAAGTATAAAAGTCTGCATATTTTAGACCTAGAACCTAGTTCTAAATTTAGGCCAAGGCCTTTCAATACTTGAACTTGAAACACTTACAAGGAAGATCATATCATATAGCAAGCAATAAGGTACCTAAGGGAGGTTACTGCGGTCATTACCATGAGCTGAGTTTTGGGTAAGGATAAAAGGATCCTATAAGTAAAAAGTGGTCTTTCTTGGCTCGTTCCCCCACTCAAGGGTCCATGTAATGAAGGAATTACTTGTGAGTCATAGTAGCCAGTGTCGCAATTTTAGAATTCAAGTGGAACCAAAGAACCATTAACCGACGCCACTAGTGCTATAGGGACCAATGTGTATAGTGTGTGAAAGTATAGTGATGCAAGAATAATCTATTAAGTAATAAAATTAAAGACAAACATACACTGAAATTAGCTTCTATTATCCCTAGTGGAGTCGCCACTATGGGCATCGGTTTCAGGAGCACACACCCAAGTGTCTTTAGCGACTACGGCACTGTAAGGCTTTCCAACATAATCGGGAACATGCTAACTAATCACTGGGACTAGTGCGAAGATGGGAGTCGCCACCTGGTAATCACTCAAACACTTTTACTAATGAGTGGCGTTTCTCATATTCCATAAGGAAGGTTACACCACAGAGTCCAGAAATAGATACGGAAGCCAACTTTCTTATTTATGTATATTAGTCTTTAATTTTATTATTTAACAAAGTATTCCCTATAAATGCAAGCAATTTATACACAGGCATCGAAAATAGCACATAATACACCTAAGTCTAGCCCATTTTATTCAAGCCCAGCCAATGTTTAAGTTGATCTAGTTCACTAACCAATTATGTATAAGACCCACCTAGTCTAGCCTGATTGTATGTTATGCTCTTTGGATTCCAGCATTTAAGCGTGATGGACTACTTGTTATGAGAAGGCCCATTCATTGTTATTCTAACCCTAACTAAACATGCCAAAGCCCGATTAAGATTGATTAGCCAGTGAGACTACTAGATTCATGTTGGATCAATTTTTAGCCTTAAGTCTATGTGGCTCACTTTAATTAATCAGTCACTTAATCATGTATTGAGTTAACATATAATAATAAAAATAAACAAAACAAAGTAGAAAGAAAACCCCTAATTATACAACCCGCCTACAACTATGACTGTGAAAATGAGAATACTTAAAACTTTACAGAGGCCGAGAATACATCAAATACATAAAAAATACACAAAATATGGAATCTGGCTTGAACAACCGATCGTCTATACATAAAGAGCCAATTGGCTTTAGGGACCTTAGGTAGGTTTTGTTCGATTTTCCTTTAATCGCCAGCACAATCTCGTATCCCGAGAGTAGATTTTCACATGCACAGACGTTAAAAATTAATTAGAATGAGATAAAATAGATAAAAAAAATTAAAATAAAAGTTACAGAAGTCAATCAAAACCTTAAATCTTATAGATTAACAGAAAGCAATCAAAATAGAAGAATCATGTTTTACAAATTCAATTCCTTAATCATATTAATAAATAGATTTATATATTAACCTTATAACATGTTTCTAGTCAAATCTAAAACCCTAATTGGCAAAACATCATATATATAAAAGAAACCTAAGTTCTTAATATTAGATTCAAAATCCTATTATCATGCATACTAATAAAAGGAACTAATCTAATCATATTTCTAAAAATAAATAATATAAAAAACACAAGAAGGAATGAAAGAACCGATTTTTATGATGCATAGGGATGTACGGTGGAATGAACCTTCAAGTTATCATTATGGATGTTGGATTAACGAGTTTCACACGATGAGGATGTAGTTGAATCGAAAACTGGATAGGAATCTAGAGCTGGATGTGGCTTTGTAAAATCTTCTGTCAATTAAAAAAAGTTTCCAAAAATGCTATTTCTTAAGTGACTTGTTTCCTAAAATGACCCTTTCTTTAGTGGCTTGGATTCTCAAATGATAACTACGACCCACATCATTTTTCTTTCTATTTCCTTTTAATTTTCTCTTTATTTTTTCTTTCTTAGTGTTTCTTCTCTCTTTATTTAGCTCTCAGCCAAATTTTAGTTCTTGAATCCCCCCTAAAACCCTAAACAACTCTTTCTATTTATAGAGGTAGGATTTCAAAGGAAACCCTAGAAAAATGATAAGTTTTTAGGAATTATCGATAAATATCCAATTTATTTAATTAAAATTTAAGTAATTATCGATAAAATGATAATTATCACCAAGGAAACCTTCTAGAATCTGTATCTAGACATAAAATTGACCGAAAAAATGACGTGAGAGTGTCAAAATTTAATCGGTTCTATGAAGAGCCGATCGACTCTATCATGGAGCCGATTAGCTCTATGTAGGGCTGATTGGCTTTATAGCGAAAGTTTTAAAATTTGCAGTTTAGTCCCTGATTTTGTATAAATTGCAGTTTTGACCCTCAAACATAATTTTTCTGATAATTAGGTTCAAATTGATTTCTAAAAGATAATTCCAGCTAGATTAACCTCGACACTATCCTTGGATTCACCTATCATTCACTTCTCGAGACCCGAAAAAGTAGTAACTTTCATCACATGGTTTCCGTTTTTCCCTCGATATCTAGATCCGGAAAAGGGGCGCTGACAAGGATGATGAAGAAAACTACTATGATGAGGATGAAGAAGATGATGACAATATGGCAATAGCATTGTATGACCGTATTGGCACAAGTTCACCAAGCTTCAAAAGTATGAGTGAATATGTGTATCTAAACTAATTTAAAAGCGCCGGTATAGAAGAGACGATAGTCCCTCGAGATAAACTAGATGTAGATGGTGTTCTGTGGGATCCATCTTTTGAATTTTGTATTGGCATGTCTTTGAATCAAGAGATGCGGTTAAAGTAGTTGTAAGAATATACTCAATGAGAGTACACCGACAATTTCAAAGTTAAGAAATGAACAACACTATTACAATAATTTGCATTATCTAGAAAGCTACATATGTAGATTACATGCAACAAAAAAGAAATCGAGTAGATTTTAGAAGATTACTAGATATAATGGCCACAAACATGTAGTGCCCCTATTGAATCACAAGATTATAGAAATTTTGGCTCAACTTTGATATCAGGGTATATTCAAAATATGTTGGTCGAACAACCAAATATCAAGGTGAAAGCTATACTTGCATATTTAGTAGAAAGATTTAGTATAACAACATCATATAAGAAGGTGTGGCAAGCGAAGCAAAAGGCCATGGTTAATGCTTTCAGAGTTTAGGATGAGTCATACAAGAAACTCGGTGACTTCATGAATATTGTAGTGACCTTGAATAGTGGGTCTATATATGATATTGAAAGTGAGGAGTACTATACCAATAATCGACTCATTCATGGCATCAAACAGTGTAAGAGGATGTTTCGGTCATACAAGCCTTGCATTAAAGGATTCAAGCATTGTAAGTCTATGTTATATATCGACGGTACATTCTTATTTGGAAAATATAAGAGCGCATTGCTGACTGTTAAAGCAATAGATGGTAATAACAAGATATTACCAGTTGCCTTTGCTACTGTTGAAAAAGAAAGCAAGAAGAATTGAGAGTGTTTTATGACAATGGTTTGATGTCATATATATGATGATTGAGATGATATCTGTGTCATTTCGAGTCGCCATATTGGTATAAAACATGAAATGTCACAACAGTTACTGCATGAAAATTCGCATCGATATTGCATACGTCATTTTGCTAGCAACTATAACATAAAATTCAAGAATGTCAGAATGAAAAGGATTGTTGAGAAAATAAGTGCATAAGATACCGTTATAATTGTCTCGGATTTTCAATATCTTCCATCTTATTAATCATAATAATATAATAATCACACTTTTATCTCTAAAATAGGTCGTGAACATCAAAAGAAAAAATTTAAAAGGTGGATGAAGAAAATCAAAGCTAGGCATCCAGAAACAACTACCTGACTTGATAGTATACCAAAGAAGAAGTGGACGCTGTCATATGATGACGACCATCGGTATGATATTATAACAACTAACTATGCTGAATCAGGGGATGCCTATTACGACTATGATACATGGGTTTTATAGAAGTTGGTTGACATGTTTAATAAGCATCGAATTAAGTATACCGATGCAATTGATGAGCTTATATATATACTGATTATTGCATCAAGGTATTGGAGTATCGTGTGCAGAAGGCAAATGGTCAATGACTATTGCCTATAACAATGTGCAAAGGAAAGGTGGGCATAATCAAATGATTAATATATCAGAACAAACTTGTTCTTGCAGCAAATTTAAACAAAGTTGAATATCATGTTCACATGCAATTGCCGCATGTATAAAACTTGGAATTGATTATAGGATGTTCATTGGAAAATGATACAGTATATAAGAGGCGTTTTAATGTTGGTCCATTGATTTCATGCCCCTTAGGCACCAAGATTACTGGCCAAAATGCACTGAACTCCCTTTAGTGTTGAATCCTGAATGAAAGCAGAAGAAAGGGAGACCAAAGACAAAAAAGATTCAGAATAAAATGGATTAAAAAAATACAAAATATTCAAGGACTAATTTTTATAGCAATTGTGGTCAAAACAGGCATAATGCTAGCACATGTCATAGACTTGAATTTATTTTCTATGTATTTTTGTATTGCTTTATTTTTTTATATATTTTATTTTATAATGCTAAGCTAATTATATATTTGTATAACTGAATATTTAAGCATATTATTGTCTCAACTAATTAGCAACCTATATTTGTACAATGAAAAGAAAGAAAGGTGAAGGAAGTAGCATCGGTAAACACAAGTTTCGTATCGTAGTTGTGGTTGATAAATATACAAATCCCAGTGGCAATATTTGATATGGAAAGAAAAGATCATTTCTAAATCAACCAACTCATGCAACATTGAATCAGAGTTGTGCAAATCATATTTTTATGGGTCATCACACAACTAATTTGAAAGAGCTTGGAAATGTTATTGTTAGCAGGGCATTGAAATGGACCAGACTTTAGGAAATAGGGTGTGAGCTAGAGGCATATTGCAGAAATCATGATCTACTAATACCTAGAGCTATTTCAGCAATGTCAACTAGACAAACTTCAGAAGAAGTTAGAGTTGTGATGGAACAACCAAGGAAGGAGATTAACATAATAAATCATCAAATTAAAATAATATCACAAGAATCATGACCCATTCAGGATGGAACTTTCAAATAGCATTCCAATACCTATAGATGAATATGGTGTTTTAAATTATAATGATAGCGATGACAATGAATTTTTCAGATATTTTTCTTCATGTTTACCCATATGTTATTAAAAGATGTTTTATTTAATATTCTAACATTTTAATAATTTCATTAGTAGGTACCATGGCGAATGTGTACACTCTTAGTGACATATTTAGAGCTACTAGATGTCATTAGGCACTAGATAATGTTTATATCCAATTGATATGAATAAGCATAATAATGAGAAGGTACAAAGTCAACTAATGAATGAGTAGGGATTTCGATTACTTTAATTTAAAATTCTATATGAAGAAGCATTAGAACTTCAAATACGAGTACTACGTGCGAGTGCCATTAATATGAGTCGATCCATTATCTTTGAACTCCACATTACTTTATATCACATCAAGGAAGAGAATAATCGAATAAAAAATTCATCTTAATAGAGAGTATTTTCGTCAGCGAGTAAATGAGGCCCTTGAAGATGGGGATCACCAATAAGCTAGAATATTTAGAGTTTTAGGAAACTCATGCTATTGTCTGTTTGACATAGATTTGTCTGATAACGACTAATATCATATGTTTATGTGAAGACATTTAATATAATCACATTGTCATGAAACTTTTTTTATTATAAACCAATATTAGAATACAAATAGGAGATCATATTTCTTTATCAAATATTTCATATTTTGATGCAAACCTGTTAGGACGCATAATATTGTTAGCCTCATTCTCACTCAAGTTTCTACTGATTGTCATTGCTTGTCCTTTTGATAATTGTAACATGTAATATCTTGTATTTGAAGGAACATTTGATTATTTTCTTCTCCGATCTGTTTCACTGCAACCTCATAATCTACCATATTTCTTTGACGAAGTGCTAATGAATGACGTTTCACAATTGGAGCTCCTAATGAAAGAAAAACAGAAATCAAATACTCTGCTTCCTCGACTCTAAAGTTCCATTCACGATGCAAGCATAATACTCTTTCGGATCCGTATACTTTTCAAAATGATATTGATCATCAAATTATGGTAGAACCCACACTCTTTTGGTTCTACCATAACCTGAAGAACCAGCCATACTCAAATTCAATATGTTTTTTAGAGTTTGGGTATAATATGGCTTTATATTACAAAAAAGGAATCCATAAGGACAATAATATAGTCATGAATGTCATGTGTTCTTTTGTAAATAAATTATAAAAAAAGAATCCGTAAGGACAATAATTTATTGTACTAAATAAATATAATGTGTAGTCATATCAAATAATTTATATGTAGTGAAGTCATAATAGTGATGTGTAGTCTTGTCAAATAATATTTAGGCATCAGCGTGATATTTTTTATGTTGGTATTTTAGGTATGGCAGCTCATCAACGTGATTACATCCAGCCTAGTTCACTCGATCCATTATTATTATATTTACAGTCTTAGCATAGATCACATGCCATCTAGTTAGAGAAGGTATTAATTAAAATATACAGTCAGCCATACATTATTATTTTTAGGATTCCTTTTCTTTATAACTTTATATCTTAACTAAATAGGTTGATGATGAGGTGCTAAGCTGTAAAAGTAACAGTAGAGCTACTATGGCCGGTAGTTTTGGGCGTGCACCTAAGTATCTTTAGTGACTACGGTACTACAAGGCTTTTCAACCTAATTGGGAACACGCTAACTAGTCATAGAGGCTAGTGTAGAGATGGGAGTCACCACTCGAGTAATTCATTGGGATACTTTTACTAATGAGTGATGTTTCTTGATTCCATAAAAAAGCTCACGTCACAAATCCAGAGATGGATCTCGAAGCTAACTTCCTTATTTTTGGATCTGTCTTTAATTTTATAATTTAATAAACTATTCCATATAAATGCAACAGTTATATTATTACACATCAAGTACTACAACATATAAGGTCCACCTAAGTCTAGCCCATTTTAGGTTTAGCCCAATTACCAATTCTATTGTTAGCCTAAATTAACTATTCAATTATGGACAAAGAGACCCACCTATTCTAGCCTAATTACAAATTATGCTCTAATTACGAAGTGTTTAACCTGAATGGGCTACATCTTACATGCTAAGACTTGATTCAGTGATCCTAATCTAAGTGAGTTGATTAATTAATTAAACATAGCAAAGCTCACCAAGTCTAATTGGATTTTAATTTAAGCCCAAACTTGCCAATATGTTAACCTAATAGACTATAAATTGCATGCCAAAGTCCAAGTTTTAGGACCTAAGTCTAGATATCCAATTTTAGTTAACAGTCATATAACTGTTATTTTCCATTATCAAAATAAAGCAAAAAATAAAAAAAAATAAAGAAAGTAGTAAATCTAATTATTACAACCCTTGTTACGACTAATAAACTTAAGAAAAATTACTAAAATAAACTAAAATTGGCAAAAAATCATAAAAAGGCTCCAAAACTCATGAATTAGGACAATTTGAGATGAATAGCCGATTGATGACATCACAGAGGCCATTCGACTTAGCGCAGAGCCGATTGTTGACATCATAGAGTTGATTGGCTGTAAGGCTTGATTATGGTCAATTTTATGATTTTTTCAATCCTCCCTTACCTAGAAGCCAATTTAACATGCACAAGAGGTAAATCATGATTAAAACTAAAAAATATGAAGTAAAACTCATAACAAAACAAATCAAAATTAAGCCAAAAATCATAAAAATTATACAAACCTAAAAAACTAAAAAAAGATTGACATAAGGCAAATAAAACTTCACATGGTAGATCCTATATTTCAATCATCCAACCCTAGAAATTTAATATGATCATATAATTAAAAGAATGAATCCAACATATTACCATAACTATTCCAATTATCAGATTCAAAATCCAATAGAAAACATATTATCAGATTCAAAACCCAATATTTTCATATTAGCATATTCAAAATCCAGCATGTATATACATTATAGAAATATTTAAAACTATTAAAAACCCTAGATTTGATCACAATTTTGATGTAGGTAGAAGTGCATTCTATCCTAGTCCTACTTGACTAAGTATAGGTAAGTAGGGCGTCGAACTCTAGAGAATTCAGAGTGAATTATAGCCTTACTAATTCCTAAATGTATTAAGATGATTAAGCAAATATGGATAAAACTAAAGATTATAGAATGATTAGATTAAGATAAATAAAACTAAACTAATAAAGCAAGTAAATAAAATACTACAATCAAATAAAAGGCTGCAAATAGATATACATGTCATGATCATATCATGACTACAAAGATGAAATGTTACAAATTTATTAATTGGAAGAGTCGACCTAAGGTACATATAAGTATATCTCTATGACATTCTACAGTATTTCCCAATAGATAATAAACTAGCTCTCGCATTTATACATGTACTAAGAAATCATGAAGATTTGTGTCTAACTCTATAGAAATCCCCTTAAGAAGTAGTGTCATTCCCAACAAAACTGAAATCTGTCACGACCCACTCTGTGGACCCGTGACCGGCACTAGGGAATGGGTAGGCGTAAGGCCACCGAATCCCGTAGTAAGCCTGACACTCACTGACTTAAACAAATCTCATCTCAATTAATACTATTGATTCCACAATTTCGTAACCATTAAATTTACAATTAATTCGGTCTGCCAGAAAAAAATTAGGCAAGACCCGAAACTCATAAAACTTACAACTGATACCTCTACTATTACAACTGCGGAGAATCTAAGATTTTTACAATTTGACATACCAAATCAAACACCACCCGATGATGAAGAAGTCGGGTTACTGAGTAAGAGTCGAGGGAAGACTAACAGTCAAGCATCTGAAAAAAATAAATTGAGACTGTCAGTCTCGAGAGTGAGTTAAAATCAAATAATCTAGAGACTATTGCAGTCTTCACAAAAAATATTAATTATTCAAATCAGTATATCAAACCTTGAACGTAAATACAAATTATAATATAATCATATACCATAATAAAAAAAATGAATAAATAAATAAATAAAAATATATATTTACTTTTACGGGACGAGTGGCTCAGTAGAACCCTAACCTCAAATTCTAGTAGCCTTTCGGCTCTCTTAATCCAACAGGTCTGGCGCCTAGAGAGCAAGCTCTATTAGGGTCCTTACCTCCAGCCTAAACACTTGAATTCCAATTAAGTCGGCGCCCAGAGAGCGTTGCTCAATCAGGGACCTTAACTCCGGCAATCAACTGAACTCAGCCTAAAGAGCAATGCTCGATCAGGGCAAACAAATCCATAATAACCTTATTACATATGTCTTTGATCATTACCGGTGCGCACGCGGTCCTGATGTAACCCATCAGGTGGCATGTTCTACGAAAGCCACATTCCCAAATCGGAATCATCACATTTAATAAATATCATTGTCTAATGAAATCATTCAACACATATTGAAATTAAGATTAAAAATTTAGGATAAAGCAACGTGCAATTATTTATATTGCGATACTAATCATCATATTACGCATAAATTTCTAAAATAGCATATTAAATTCAGACTTAGCAATAGTGCAACAATTAAGTGACTTTAACTCATAGAATTGGGCAACCTCCTAGCTCTGCTCCGGTGCCTCGGTTGGAGCGAGCCGAACAGACATATCATCTAATCACAGAAAAATAATTTATCAAAATGCGGAAACAATTAACCATTAATCCTAGGCCTAGATTCCTAGGACTGACTCTCTAAGAATCCCGACTCGGGTAAATTCTACCAAAAATTCGGCAGAACCTCCCCTACAACACGGACATTTACCCCCCGTAAAATGGGTCCAGGACCAGCCAGAAAAGCACTTCAAATATCCAACAATCCAAACAACGGGAGTCGAGTCCCCAAACTTCATTATTTTCCCAACTCCGCTACACAGCACAAAACACGAGGCAGGCAACTGACAGACAATTATTTTTGACTCACAAATATCATCTAATACATAACACAATTCAATAGACACACAAATTAAATCAAAAAATTCCAAAATTAACGGGCCAGAGGAAATTATCGAGACGCTCGGTCGCTCGGTCGACTCGCCTCTAGCCGCCGGAGTTCGATCGACGGTCTGAACTCACCATCGGACTCGAAGCGACACGCTGATGACGATCTCCACTTCGAATTTCTGATCTGACCCCCGATCATCCGGAGAGATTTGCGAACGATCTCGGCCGTCGATTCGCAAACGAAGTCCAATCGCCACGAAACCGGTGCCATCGCAAAGCTTGAGCTGAGGAGAGTCGGGATATGCCCTCTGATCGTCCAAAGCTCGCTGGAGCTCGCCGGAAATGCCTAGAAACCTCGGCTGCCTCTATTTCGCCGGAACTCCCTCCTCCGGCCACCAAAACTGACGCCGCCACCACCAAAAGGAAGCTCTCTCCAAGGGGAGCCGATCGCCACCGAGATCGATCGGAAAGGCCGCCGGAAACGGTCGGAACGATGCTCGGATGCAGCTGCCTCTCCTCGCGCGATTCGCCACTGCCGACGGCTTCGCCACCATCTCCATCGCTGGCCGGGGCCGACAGCCTCCCTCTTCTTCCCCCCGACTTCTTCTCTCTCCCCGACACTCTCTTCTTTCCTTTCTTCTATATCGACAATTGACCCTTGAACTTTTCCTTATTACAATTTGGTCCCTCAACTTTCTTAATTACTTACAATTTCATCTTGCAGAATTCCAATTTAACCCCTAAACTTTTCTTTAGCCTTTCAATTAAGCCCCTAGCTAATTAATTTGGGTCAAATCAGAATTATTGAAAATATATAATTACATAAATACCCCTGGCCGACATAAATATTTACGAAAATACCAAACTCACAAATTTCCATTAGAACCCCATAAAAATAAAATTATACTTTTAATCCTTATTCCAAAATAAATTTTCAATTTAGTCCTAATACACAATTAAATTAAATAACCAATTTACTAATTATTTTCCAACTTAAATTTTAATACCACTAGTTAATTAAAATACCAATTTCCCCAAAATTCTTTTATAAAAACATCCTTTACAATTTCTTCCAAAATTTTTCAATATATATAATTTTATTTATACATATACATATACATTGGGAAAAATTAGAATAACAAAAAATATAATCCACTCTTCAAATAATTTATTTAATTAATTCTTAAAATTTCAAACTAATTGGGTATAGAAAAATAATTCATTTAATTGACTAATATTAAAATTTACATTAAATTATTTCAAATTAAACCAAATAAAAATGAAGCTAAAATTAAGTTAAATAAAAACTCATTATTAAATATATAAAAATTCCGGGTATTACAAAATCCCTTACTCTTCCACTACAAAATCGTACTCTTATCGTAAGCTGTAATTTAGACAGGCGATAAAACATAAGCACAGTGGTATTGCAGATAAATCATATATAGACCTTTCAGTAATATATCATACCTAAGTATAGTGAGATTATGAATAAAGATGTTGTCTATGATTTCAATAATATGTCATACTTATACCAATCTATTTAAGCACATAAGAGAAATCAACTTATGAAAATGCTATTAAAACTATACATGCAATCAATAAATAAACCAATGAACATATAAAAACTAAATGCAAAGAAAGCAAGTCACTAATCATGTGGATTAAGCACACGGATGAAACAAGAAAACACTCAAGCAATCCCAGGAGTGAAGAAGGAGTGAAGAAGATAGAATGATGAATTAACTTAATGGCTCCTTAGGAAGTACTTGAAGAATTCTTGTTCTTCTCCTTAGACTTGATAATCTTGAAGATAAAACTAAAACTTGGAAGGTTGTAGTAGAAGAAGTATTTGATTAAATATGATAAATATTGAAATAGAATATCCAAGATAATATCTATGATGTCTACAAATGAAGTTACAAGGCCTATTTATAGATAGAGATTCGGATTAGGCATCATGCCTCGTTACAAAGGGTCAAAACTATTCTAAAATGTAATTTCCAGCATTGGTAGTTACTTCCAAGGGTCATAACGTCTTGAAACTTGCATCTTCTGGAGAAATAAGTCGTAAGAGAGTTGTAGCCCTTTGAATATAGAAGACATAACCTTTTGAATCACCCTCTTTCGATAAGAAATGAAGAATCTACAACCATTCTACTAAAAGACGTTCACAGAGGGTCACAACTATTCAGCAGCAAATTCCAACCCAGTTTAGGCATAGATAGAGTCTGAATTAGGAAATGCTCTAGAGACATGAAAATTGTAGCTTTATATCTTATCTTTCCAATGCCACTTGAATCACCACATTTGGACTTAAAACTAGGAATTTATGCCTGTTTTACCGAACCATGTCAAAACTGTCGAATCCGCCTCTTCAAGGAGACATGTCGTGGCCCGGGCTCAACAGCCTCCACACGGGATATAATGTTTTTCTCCCAGCTGGAGCACCCTTGTCCCGGCCTAGGACAACCCAAACTTGCCCGATATTGCCTTGTTTTGTCTTCTAAACTTCCGAATTTCATTTTTTTCTTCATTTATAAGCCTAGACACTTCATAAAAACACTAAAAACAACCCTCAAGACATAAAGTCAAGGGGATATGTGAATATAACAAATATATCATAAAATTAACCAAATGTAGAACTAATTGGACTAAATTAAACGCCAATACTAATTAAAATACTATTAAAATATAGTGTAATTATGGATACATCAAACTCCCCCACACAGCTTTTGCTTGCCCTCAAGCAAAACAAGTGCTAGAAAGGTACACAATACATAGCAAGAATCCATTTTTCCAAATTATTGACAAAGGACTAATAAAGGTTATTAAGACTTAACTCTAAGAAACAAAGAAAAATGGGTAAATACGTTACTCCTCAAGCCTTGCATTTATATATTATAAACTACTAATAAATATTAAAATTTAAGAGTAATGTAGTGTAGACAATGAAACTTTCAAATTCTAAGTTATGAAAAAGGAAACAAATAACAAATATCAAAAGCCTATTAATCACATAACTCATGAATTAAGGAAGCAGCCTAAACAAATAATGGACAAAATGAAGCACACATCATTAATTAGTTAGACCATTCGACATTTCATTTCATCATTTTTTTTTCATTCGCTTTGGGTAAAATATTTCGAATCGAGTGCTAGGAGGGAGCATACCACCTAACCCATGACTTACTCGATCCACCCCATTTATCATACAATTAACCTTTCGAATCGAGTGTTAGGAGGGAGCATACCACCTAACCCACGACTTACTCGACCCATGTATGATAAAAGGCTTTTCTTTTCTTTCTTTTTTTCCTCATCCTTTATTGATTCACTAACATTTTTGTATTATGGCTATAGTTTTCTTGAATGAATAGGCTACTAACCTTGCATCAAAAGTTAAGTGATTAACGTACAAAAATTAAGTCCAAATCAACATTCCAAATCTTAAAACATAGCAAAGAATTATCAAGTTAAAAGAGTCTATACATACTCACTCAAATGTGTTCTACTAATAATATATTTCTTTTAGATTTTATTGTGATTTATTCCATTTAATTTATTTTTCAATTTAGGCAAGAAAAATAATTCATTTATCCATTTTTAATTGGCTCTAAAAAGTCAAGATCAAAATAAACTAAAGTAGTACTAAGTCAACAAAGTTAGAAAATTTCATAATGCCATTTAAAATTGTGTATTTATAAAAACTCATGTAGATTACTAACCTAAAACTAAACCAATAATCAGTTTTTTTTCAAATACTACTTAAACCAAACCAACAACTCAACATACCATATAACTAACTAATATACATTATATATGAAATTTAAAATGCAATTTTAAAGTGTAACAATCTAAAATGTAATTCCTAACATGATTATGCATGAGACCTCTTCCACACTTAAATTCTACATTGCCCTCAATGTAGCCATATCATTGAGCAATTTAGAATAGAATTATGAAAGATCATAAAGTAAGAAAGCATACCTCACTCATCCGTAGGGAGATGGTGGTGGAGAATCAACAAAGAACTCTTGATGTTCCATGAAACTATCAAACTTATAAGTCAATCTTCTTATCTCCCTTTCCGTTCTTGATTGTCTATCATCAAGATGCTGAATTTGGCCTCTTAAGAAATTTTGACCATCAAGTAGTTGGTGGAATAGAGCATGTGTGGTTGATTATGGTCTAATGCACCCACTTGAGCAACACTTGGTTGTCCTCCCTCATCTTGCACTCCTTCTCCTTCCTCCTCTTCATCATCACTGTCATCACCTTTTCCTTGGGTCCAAACCGACCTGCTTCTAGCATCTCTCAAAGAAAAGTTAGGATAAATAACTTCACCTTGCATAAAGATATTTTTGGTGAAGTATGTAAAAAGGATAGAATGCATAGCCGCAACCTCTTGTAGATCAACCTTAAAATGAATTGCTATAGCAGTAACAATATGTCCTAAAGATAAAGAACTTCATCCGAAAAAAAGGTAGGGGGCTAGATATGGATTATTCCTACTTTATTTTTTTGGTACAAACAAGCCAACCATAAATTATTCAAATTGATATATATATATATATATATATATATATATATATATATATACTATTAATTTGAGTACCTCAAAAGAAAAGGTAGGGGGCCATTATTCCTAAATTATTAGGTTATCACTTACGTTAATTCTTCTTCTTCAACCACATAATATATTTATTCTCTTTTTTTCCAAATTAGAAAAGCAATCAATGAATTGAAGAATAGAGCAATCTCAACCACTAATAGCACTTGTAACTAGGGTTGAGCGTGGGACTCAGAGATTATGAATCATAGTAAAAAAACTGAACCGACATTATTCGGAACAAAAAATTTCATTGATTTTTGACTTTTCCAAACTAGACCATATGCGGTTTTGGATCTCATTAGTTCTTCACAAAATATGGAACCATCATGTATTTTCTTAAACTGCAAAACTGAAACTAGAACTGATTATAAAAGTTTATTTATTTATTTATATGTGTAATTATTTTTAAAATAAATAAGTCTAAATCTTAAGCCCAAACTTAAAATCAAATATGAAAGTACGGAATAGATGTCTATAAGGGGTGAATTGGAGTTCTTAAATTTTCGAGCTGGTTGTCTATATTATTTCAAACAAAACTCTCAAGATTTAAATCAAGCGATGTGACCAGTTAAAAATATTAAGATTGGTATTATATTGATAATGCAATTTGACAACTCAATAGCTCTTAGAGAGATTGCACAAGAGTTTTATTAGTTGCCTCAAGCAAACTACGCAGATACCTAACTATATTGAAAATCTCTTTGATATTTACCTGTAGAAATAAGCCAACTATTCCAATAGAGACTTTAACTACTGTAAATCAAAGCTCAACTAAAGAAAACTTTTTGATGTAACGAGTGAAAGAAAGCAGACGCCTTAAATATTTTATGCACATTTTAAAGCAGATAGATGTCTTCAACTAGTTTCTTTCATGTTCTTCATAATAGATAGCTGATGAGGGTGTTGAGTAAATTAGATTTCTAATAAAATGCAAGAGTCAAAGAGAATGAATACTATGATTTATCATGCTTTGGTATTAAGACCTACATCTAGTCTTTAAGGATCACACCTTAAGAGTTTCTCCACTAATTGACTCTATTAAAGTTTAGAGATCAAACCTTATAAGATTTTGTTAAGTGGACACCTTATCCAATCTTTAAGTAATGCCCACTCCGAGTGACCCATAGAAATTATTTGGCTTTTATGGACATCCCACCTGCTTTAGTAGGTGCAAATGGATCTTTCATATACTTCAATAGGAGGTTGTATCACCCATACAAAGATAGCAAGCTTTAACACATGTGCTTGGAGACCTTACAAGAGATTTTGACCTTGAAATTAATAAAAACAAAAGGGATAAGTATTAAAGTTACCTTATAATTTCACCATTTCACAACTTGGAGTATGTGGTTATTTAGACAAAGAGAGATATTCGGTTACAAAAAATATATTTTATTATTAAAAGTCTCAATTTATAAGGATTCAGCAACTTTCGTTCCGATCAACCATCATTATCAAGTTGCTCGTGTTTGATAACATGAGTTTGGAGCTTTACAACTTCTAATTCCATTATTTAACTGTTAAATCACGATTTTCAAAAGTCATTGATCCGATGAGATTAATTTAACAATCAAATAATTACATTTTGAGTTATTATGCTCTAAATCCATATTATCAAACACGAAAAATATGATAATGACAATTGATCGAAGTGAAGATGGCTAAATCCTTATCAATCGATACCTTTTAACAGTGAATTACTTTTTTGTCATAATTTTTAATCGCATATCTCTTTTTGTTTGAAAGAAATCACATAATTTCAAGTTGTCAAATGGTAAAACTACAAGGTAATTTTTATACTTATTTCCAAATAAAAATTACAAAACTCCTATATAGATCATATATGACAAAAAAATATATTTTGGATAGCAGTAAATATGAACTATGCAAGAATGGAAGTAGAAGATGATGAGATGTAATAAGTACTTTTCAATCTTAATAGTCTCGAATTTAAATATTGTTCTTTCCTTATTGATTTAGTAAAGTGAAGTTAGTATTTATAAGCAATAAAAACTAACTGTTGTGAGATAAGATTTAAAACTTTTATTTCAGAAATCTTAACAGTTGAAAATATAAGTCTTTGAAAAGGAACAATTTTCTAAGTGCAAATTCTGCAATAAGCTATCACAAAAAGCTGTAACTTGATAGGCAACCAACTTTACAAAGTGCAGAGTTGCTTTTATTTCACTTAAAGAAATCTCACCTCTAGAACACATGTGTATAGTATGTAAGTATGTGAGAAAAAGATATGTTAGTATATAAAACAGATAGATACCTTAAAGGTATTGTATAAATATTTTGGTCAAAGATAATTTTCTTAGAAAATAAAAAAATTAAGAAATTAATTTGTATGCATAAAATTCACGTTTGAGAAAGAAAAAGAAAATGACTTTTTACAGTGTGTAATCATATAAGAATTGGACATACGGTGGTGCACATGAAAGACATTTTTAATGTAAAATTGATCTATTTAACAAGACATCTAAAAGAAAATTTAATCTACTAGGACATTGTCGACTCTAAGATGACTATCTTTTAAATTTGTCCATTTCTTTAAACAAAATAGTTGCTTAATAATAGATGATCTAAACTTGAGGAACACCCTATGAAAACGTACTGGGTCTAATAAAATCCTTATCTAGGAGGTCCTGTGACTGCTCCATCAATTCTCTTAACTCGGCTGGTGCCATTCGGTAGGGCGGCAAGAAAATAGGTGTTGTATCTGGTACCACGTCGATGCAGAATTCTATCTCTCTATTGGGCAGCAATCCTATTAGTTCTTTTGGAAATACATCAGGAAACTCGCAAACCACCTAAACATCCTCAACGCTACCTGTTCCTGTTGAGGTATCCCTGACTAAAGCCAGATATCCCTAACATCCACGGCGAAGCATCCGCCTAGCTGTAATAGCTAACACGAGATTCGATGAAGTAGGTATCTACTCACCTTTAAAATAGAACTCTGAGTCTCTAGGGATTCGAAAAGCTACTTGTTTCTCCTGGTAGTCCAACATGGAAAAATGCATAGCCAACCAATCCATTCCCAAAATCACGTCAAAATCTATTACATCTAACATAATTAAGTTAGCATCCAAATCTCGACCCTCAACTGACACTGGACATGATAGAAACACAATGTTGGTCTCTAAGGCATCACTTAACGACATAGTGACTGACATTAGAACTTGAAATCTAACAGTTAAAGCAAAACTAAGTGATACAAAAGAATGGGTAGCCCTAGGGTCTAATACAACTCTAGCTTCAGAATAGTAGACATGAATAATACCTGACACCACAACGTTTGAGGCTCTCGCATCTTGATGAGCGAGGGTGAACACTCTAGCTTGCCAACGGCCTAAGTGCTGAGAGCCTGAAGCTTGACTTTGAACTCTGCCCCCATATCGGCCTCCCATAGATCTACCTCCAAAACCACGGCCCTGCTGGCCGACAAACTGAGATCCACCTTGAAAATATCCTAGAGCTGCAAGAAAAGCTGGTCAGGTCGCACTGGCAGATGAGCCCTGAGGAAAAGCTGGCTGGCTGAAGTAGCGAGGGCATGCTCGAGCCATATGACCCATCTCACCCCACTTAAAACAGGCTCCGCTGGAAGCTAGGCACGGTCCCTGATGTGACCTGCTGCACACCTGACAGGTGCTGGCTCCAAAACTAGAGTTGTTGTAGCTTGAACTCTGCACATTGCCACTGAAACCTTGTCCTGGTCTGAATCCTCTGCTACCCTTCCGATTATGTCTACCTTTTCGGTGGGTATGGTAGACTTTGCCCGACTTGCTGGTCGGAACCTTCAGAGTAGCCTCCACTGCCGTAGTACGGTACAACTGGTAGCGCACTGAACTAACCCTCAATCATGATCTTCTTTTTCCTGTCATTATCAGTCCCCTGGCCAAATCCTCGTAGGGTCATCTCCATATGTCTGGTCATGTCAATCACTTCTAGGAAGCTACTCCTCCTAGACTAAACCAAGGAGACAAACTCTAGACTGAGTCCTGAAATATACTTACTGTTCTTCTGCTCCTCGGTCCTTACAGCATAGGGCGTATACTTACTCAGCTGTATAAACTCCCTAGCGTATTCGGCAACTGACAAGTCTCCATTAATCAGCCTTTCAAATCTCTCCATGTACTCCTGCCTCATGCTAAAAGGGATGAAATACTCTTCAAACCTGTCTTTAAACTGTCTCCACTACAATCCATCCAAAAGGGGCGGATATAGTCTCTAAACCACTGAGATGCTATCCCTTTCAAAGAAAACCCGGCCATCTCGATGGTCCTCCTGTCAGAACAGTGCAAGTCAAATGCCCTTTTCTCGACCTCGTGCAAGAAGTCCAAAGGGTCCTCAACTGTCCCATCAAATTCCACGGGTCTCAATTTAGTGTACTCCGACATTGGAACCTCGTCTGGATTCCTGATACCGGACCCACTACCGCGGCTTCCTGAACCTTGGGCAGCCTGCTGCTACTGGAAGACCAACAACTATTCTAAGGCTCTCTGCATCCCGGTCATACCGATTATAAATGCCTCCACTGGGACTCCACCAACACCGTGTGCCTCTTGAGTCTCACCCTGATTTGGTTGGGCTGCTGCTCGAAGCCTACCTCGCCTCCTGGTACCACGGGCTGGGGCCGGAGGGGCTGTCTGAGCATAAAACTCATCTTGGCCTTCTTGGGCCGATGCTGCAGTTGCAGTCGCTCGAGTTCTCAGTATGGCAAGGGCTGAAAATAAACAGCAAGCTATCAAACCCAACGGACTCTCTAACGTATAGTGCAGATACCAGAATCAATGCAACACGTAAGGATAGACTCGATTTCCTAATTCCGCAGTAGTTAGTGAAGTTAACCTAAGTTGAAGGAAACTAAACCTAGGCTCTAATACCAACTTTGTCACGATCTGATCTGTGGGCCCGTGACCGACACTAGGGAATGGATAGGCTTAAGGCCACCAAATCTCGTAGTAAGCCTTACTAATCGATAATTCAATAAAATTTACAACAATATAATATTAATCATGTCTGACATGCCATACAAAAATCTAACTGGTCCTTGATAACATCTCACGTTCAATATGGACCAGAATAATCATAACAAATCAAAAATACTAATGCGGAAGGTCTAAAATATAAAATAACTAAAAATATAAAAGTATAGATTATATAATAAGTCCAATGAAGAAAGAAGTTGGGTTGTCAAAATGCAGGATGTCGAAGAACTCTAACTGTCACCTAAAAAATAAAATTGAGACTGTCAGTCTCAAGAGTGAGTTAAAATTAAATAATTCTGTAATTATTGCAGTCTCCTCAATAAGATAATATTTATTAACTCAGTATATCATGCCATTATATATCAATTACAAGTCATACCATACTTTAGAAATAAAATACATTTAAAGACTTATAGGACAAGTGGCTCAGCAGAATCCTAACCCAAAATGCTAGTAGTCTTTCGGCTCTCTCATTCCAATAGGTCTGGCGCCCAGAAAGCGAAGCTCAACCAGGGTCCTTACATCTAGCCTGGACACTTGATTCCCAACTAAGTCGGCGCCAAGAGAACATTGCTCGACTAGGGACCTTTCTCCGGCAATCAAGCTTTCACAGCCTAGAGAGTTATACTCGACCAGGGCAAAATCCAAACATAACCTTGTCACCTGTTTTTTATTATTATCGATGTGAACGCGGTCCTGATGTAACTCATCAAGTGGCATATTCTACTATAGCCTCATCCCATTGTCACAATCATAACATAAATATAATAATCATAATAAAATAATCATAAGCTGACATAATTGTTTAATATCATGCTGAAAATAAAGATTTAGAAATCCCGGTAAAGTGAGCATGCAAAAAATAGTTCTGTTGAGATAATAATAGTATTAAAATAACATTATTTAAAATATCATAAATAATGAGATAAATCAACTAACAATAATATTAATATTATTCTTGATGATTATGAATTAAATGAAATTTATTTAAAATAACGATAATGATAACCATACATAAACACTAATTATGAATTATCGCATTAAATCTAGACATTGCCAATGTACAACGATTATATGACTTGAACTCATAGTTCTGTCGCGCTCCTCAGTCCGCTCCTATGCCTCGAGTGGAGCTAGCGGAATGGACAAATTATCTATTCATGAAAACGCTCAGTTAATAGACATTCTTAAATTTTTTCCTAAGCCTAGACCCCAGATTAGACTGCATAAAATTATTTTAGACTCGAGAATTCTGTCGAAAATTCGACAAAGCCTCCTCTAATTACGGATGTTTACTCCTCGTAAAATGAATCCAGAACCTACCAAAAACACTTCAAATATTTTGCGATTAATTAACGGGAGCTGAGCCACTAAAACTGTATTACTTTTCCTGACTCTACAACACAACACAATCACAATAATTAAATCTAATTAATTTTTAAATTATCCATCACTGATAATTAATAGCCACAGTATTTTTTTTTTTAAATTATAACATAATTTTTAGGGTTTAAATATAATTATACTGAGTCAAAATTGTAATATTTCGCGAGTTCGGAAAACCCCGGGGTCCAAAAGCCGGTCTTACCAATGGTGTCGGAACTTAAATCCGAAAGCGCCTACGTGAAGCTCGAGTTGGGGGGATCCGAAAACAAGAGAGTCTTGCCCGGAAACTCGCCTGAAGGCACCGGATCGGGGCCGAAAATGGGCTGCTCCAATGAAGCTCCTCTGAAGCTACCGGTGGAGGAAACTGGGGAGGGAGACTTGCTCCGGGGGTTTTCGGGAGTGAGGAGTCTAAATCCGGCATCAGATTGCCGAAAGGACGCCGGCAGGAGGCTGAATCGACGACGCAGCCTCTTTCGTCGTTCGTCGGTGTCGCGCGAAAAGGAGGGAGAAGGGGAAGGCGGCGCGCGGCAGCAGGAGGAGGGGAGAGGCGCTGCTGGACGGCGGCGGTAAGCTGGGCAGCACGCAGGCGGTGAGAGGGAGAGGGCAGTCGACGGGGAGAAAGGAGAAAGGGGAGGGAAAAGGAGGAAGGAAAAGAAGGAGAGGGAAGGTAGGGATAAGAAAAAGGAAAATTTATTTATTTATTTATTATATAATAATAATAATTATTTTTATTTATATATATATTTTTTTTAAATCTGGCTATTACACAGCTTTTCTCTCGCTGAGCCATTGCAACTCTCTCCAATTCCGGTGCCAAGTTTACCACCATTTACCGATGAAAATCCGTCTCTAGATCAGTCGCTATATGAGTGGCAAACTAACAAATTTTGCTTTACCAACAACATTATCGATTGTAAGTCCGTCGCTATGTTGACTTAATGATGGATTTAACCCCTCTAGCGAAAGTCTCCATCCATTATTATTTTGCTGTTCTTTTCTAGTGTAATATCATACTCATTTAATAAATAATAGATGCTTTTCTAAAATTATTATCTAAATATGATTTTAACACTAAACACTAATACTTTAATCTTATATATGTCTTATTATTACTCTGTTAATTTTATTTATTTATTATTTTTGGTTTACAAAATAAATGATTATTTAAATATTATTTTTTATTATTCAAAAGCTTAGATCCCTAAAAAAAATACAAACATGAATATTTTCAATAAATTTAACTAAATCATTTATCATCTATTTATTGTTAATATATAGTTCTAAATAAATCATTCCTTTCACTAAACTCAAATTTTTAGATAATTTATTTTACATTTAAATTCTAGATATAAAACTAATGTAAAACACATATAAGTTAAAACAAGTTAAGAAAACATATAAAATATTTATAAATTTAAATTTTAAATAATTTTACTTAATATTATCTTTTGGGTCTCATTTAATTTAATTTTTAGAAAATATAATTTTTATTATATTTTAACATATTAAATTTCAAATGTAGTTCAAATTTAAACTTAATCTATTTTTGCATATTTGCGGATGCATATAGGTAGTATATTCTTAATTTTTTACAGAAAGTTTGTATGCATATAAATTCATAATTATGTTAATTCAATGTCAAATGGTATATTAAATGACAATGAGACATTAAATAGTAATCTTTGGTCTAAGTCAAATATTAACTATTGTCATATGGTATGTGATGTCAATTTATTAAATATATATAATAAACAATTCTTTTGAACTAAGGAATCTTTGTGTAATGCAAGACATTATACTAAAAATTTGCTAGTCAACCATTTAAGAAAAATATGAATCATGTTGGTGAAAAAAATTACTTATTACTTTCCAATTAATTTGAATTTTTATTAATTAAAATATTTAAAAAGATAAATATTTAAGTTCTATTAATGATAATATTTGAAAAGATGAATAGTCTCTCAAAATCAATATATCATGTTAATTTATTAATATTTTAGAAGTATATTAAAAAAAAATTATTAGATTCATGCTTTTAAATAAATAAAATTCAATGGCTAGAATTTAAAAAAATAAATCTAATGATTATAGTTAATTATGATACAAAGTGTTATATGATACTGAATAATTCAGTTGTGGAAAGATTCTTTTATTTTAGCTGGAGTCATTTTTTGCCTTTAATTTCTCCTCCTTTATGGCTTTTCACCTTTATAGTTTAAAGGAATGGACCTTCTTTTTTTTTTTTTTCACCTATTCTATTCTTTTAGAATTTGATTTCTTCCTAAAATATCAATCCTGTTAATAATATGAAATTGTTCTAATGCTGCAAATTGCTTTAAAGGCATGTATCTTTGTCATGGTATGTGTTCATATTTGGATCTTAAGCTTGGGGAAATCATAACAGGGCCTATAGGTTTGCTTGGGAAGTAGTTATTGAATCGAATGTTTTGTTAATTTAAAACATTATAAGAATTTAAAAATATAGAAAAAGGAAACAAATTAAATTACTTAATTTTAAATTAAAATAGCATTTATTCTATTTATAAGATGAAATTTATTATTTTTATTAAATTTAGCGATTGCTTAATAAAAATATGATAGAAGGAGATTTTTATATAATATAATAAAATACCAAAATTTTAAAATAGCAAGAGGCATTAATATAAAACTATCTAATTAGAGCAAGAAAAAGAATATTAAATTTATTATTTTAATTAGAAACTAAAACTGGCACGTGCTAAAAATAAGATTTTACTCTAATTTGATAATAAAATATATTTTGCACGAGTTTAATATTCGATAATAAGTCTAAAAATTATATTGTAATATTAAATTACCAGTTTAGTCCTTCAACTAACAAAAAAAGAGTAATAGTTAGTTTTATTAAAATTCAAAGAGATTTTAATATAATAAAAAATTGAAAATTAGTTTTATTAAAATTTAAAGGAATCTTAATATAATAAAAAAATAATAGTAGTTTTATTAAAATTAAAAAAAATAATATAATAAAAAATATAGAGACCGACCCATATATTATACTAAACCCTTAAAAGATGAAAAAATACCAAAATGATATAGAATGTCAATAGGATATTATAATACAATTAAAAAAACTGTATAAATAATTTTTTAAAATTTTAGTTTGTAATAATAAAAGAATATTTAAGCCATAAAAATAAAATATTAAAGCCTGTTTTCTATATACATATAAAATCCAATAATACTTATCATTCTTTTAAGGTGCCGTTCAAATTTATTTTATTGAGGAAATTATATGGACTACGTTTATTTTTGCTTCTTTACTGTACCTTTTACCTTTTTCTGCTTTGTTTTTCAAATTTCTCTTTCCGATTTTTTTTGTTTCTTTTTCTTTTTCTTCAATTTATTTTTAGTTCCTTTTATATATGAGCTCTTCAATAATGAAAAAGACTACTATTGTTGCTGCTGATAATGGTAATTTATATAAAAGACTAAGCTCGTGCTTTTAAATACCCAGTTGGTTTAATGTTTGATTATTTTATTATTTATAACAGTTTTTCCCAATTTATTGTACTTTACTGATTTTAATATTATCTCTAATTTTAAATTTTTACATTAAAATGGAGAGAGAAAAAATTAAAAGGAGAGAAAGAAGTGTATGTATGATTTAAAAATTGAGAAATTGAGAAGGTAAGGAAAGAATATAAAATAAAAGAATGAAAAAAAAAACTAAGAGAAAATTTTGGTCATTACTTGAGGGCACTAAAACTTGAACTCCATTCACGCTGTCTATTTTTTCTTCTTTTTTTGCTTTATTATTATTGTGTTTGGTTTTAATTGTTATAATGATAAGGTAGTAGATACTCATTATCTACTCATAATATACTCGCAGTATACTATATATATTGATTAAGAATTTAGGCAAAAAAAAGTTTAGTTTTTTTATCTATTCATGTGATATAATCTTATTCGATCATGTTAATTCATGCATAGTATAACTAAAATTTTAGATTTTAAAGAAGTAAAATGTAATCTTGTTAGATTTTTTTAAATTAGATCTTCAAAAAAATAAAACTTGTAGCTCTTCTAAGTTCTTTTTGCATTTTACTATTTTATAAATGTATGATCTTTTTAGGAGGAAAACTTAATGTGTTTATGGTTTCTAAACAACAATTATAAATATTGGAAGAGGCTTGCAGTCATTTGTTTTCTTATGCAAAATCCAAGGAGGATAAAAGTTTTGATAGCATGTGAATCGTATGGCAGAATTAAGGAGCTCAATAAGCCAAAGAAGATTTAGAAAAGAGATTTGATGTAATTGTCATGTGGTTTTTCTATCAATATAGTATACATGGTGGACTTATGGTAATATTAATAGGTTTAGTAATAAGATTGTTGACTAATACTAAGTAGGTATCATTTCTCTTAGATATATTTTAAGGTTTAATTATTTTATTTGTTTGAATTTGTTATGAATAATTTTAACTTAATTTCTTCATTGTAATCATTATAGTGAAGAAAATAGATAATTTTCCTACATTCATATATCAAAAAACATAAAAGATAATTTTACAAATCTGAAGAAAGACAACTCAATGAGAATCATAATATCATATACCTAAAATAAATTTATTATATATTTAGTATATATTTTTTACTGTATAATTTAAATATTATTTTATATATTTTTAGAAAATTATTTATATATAATATATAATTGATATATCTTTTTATATATCTATATTATATAATAGTCAATATATAAAGATTTTACAAGATATATATCAAACACATACAATATAAACATAAATTTACTAAATTTAAAATATATACTTATGAAATACCTATATATACTTATTATATATCCAAAATATACTCATTATATACTTTATACATTTATAATATATTTACCATTTTCTTAATATTTTAAATTTTAAATTTTTAAAAACTAATTTAAAGATTTCTTTAAATATTTAAATTCATTCATTATAATCTGATAACATTGATGCCACAATTGTATAAATTTTAAATAATTTTGAAATTATTTTGGATACTCGTTACATACTTATAATATACTCAAAATATACTGTACACTGTTACTTTTTTTTTTTTAACCTTTTCTTTACATATTTTTAATTTTTTATATAGTTTTTAATTTGTTCATGAATCATATTTTTATAATAATTAAATGTTATAATTTAATCACTTTTTTTATATTTTATTATACTTAAGGAATAGTTATAAATTTTTTATTTTTATTCAATTTTTAATATCATTTTAATGCTATTATTTTATATTTTATTTAGAACTTAAATAGAGATCTAGAAGAAATTTTGGTTGTTATTTATAGGCATTAAAATATGAACTTCATGTTATGCTCTTTATAATTTTCTTTTAAGGAAAATAAGATGGATTATTATCTTATCATTTTCTAATATCTAAAGCAAATATTAATTTTTCTTTTTCGATGATTTTAGGACTTTATTATATTTTATTTTGAGTACGATGATGTTAGTATTTAAAGAAAACATTAACAATAAAGTATAATATGAAGTATCTTTTATGATATGCGGTTTATCAATTTAGATATATTATGATGATTTTATTTTATGGATTTGTGACCAATTGCAATTGGATGGCTCTTAAGTTTGGCATTTTGTTTAATCATTGTATCGAGTTCATTATGAAAGATTAAAGTCTCAAACTTCGAAATTTGAACAAGAAGATGAATCATTGAGTGTTAAAGCCTTCAAGGGGATGAAAAGCTAAGGCTGCTCAAACTTTGAAATACGCATCTTTCACTAGGTCTTGAGTATCTCTCAACTAAGTTTAGATATTTGGAATGAGATAGTTATCCTTTTGAATCTTTACCTTCAACTTTTTAGCCAGATGAACTTACTGCGTTGTAGTAACATGGAAAGATTGTGGAAAAGAATCAAAGTTTTTTTAAAAATAAAATAAAATACATTAGTACTTTGAATAGGTAATTGATGCTAACTTCTAGAGCTTCTTTCCTTTATATACATGTTTTTACAGCCTTAAAGATGTTGAAGGTCATTGATGTTAGTTACTCTGTTAATTTACTCAACACCATGAACTTCAAAGATGTTTCAAATCTTGAAAGTTCAAATTTTGAAGGTTGCTGAAAGTTACAAATTGCCCATGATATGGAAAGGCTAGCTTAAAAACATGTATTTACAGTGTAATCAAGGAACCTTGAAAAAAACAATTACTTTATTCATATTTGTTTAGGGTTTATCCATTTGGATAAATATCAACGTAAGAAAATATCCAAACTTACAAATTAAAAATTTATGGACT